>NC_133174.1:103632146-104367146 GCF_040802235.1 Manis javanica | reverse complement strand
TGAAAACAACTTAATATCTGTTATTCAATATTTACTTTTTCTATGTATTTTGGAAGATGGAGGTAAACATATACAGGCTGAAACACCCAGCCCCAAATATTTCTTCTCCACTTTAATGCTACTGGAAAAATTGGACCAAATTTCTAATGAGAGATGGAATGGGAGGCCTGATCACTGGTTTTTTAATTTAGCAATCATGCCTTGGAATAAAAGGCCTTCACTTGATTGGATGAGGCCCACCCACATTATTAAGGATAATCTCTTTTAGTTAAAGTAAACTGATTAGGAGGTTAATCACATCTACAAAATACCTTCACAGCAACACCTAGATTAGTGTTTGATTGAATAACTGGGTACTATAGTTTAGCTAAGTTGACATAGAAAACTAAACATCACATTATCTATTGGAAGAATATTTGCAGTGCAAAAGATTATTTCCTAATAGCTAAAATAAATCTCTCAAAGATAATACCTGGTTTGGCTATAAAAAAATCAAGTGTTCCTTTTCTAGGGACAAGTTTTCAAGCAAAGAAAAGTTAATTGGTTCCCAGTGATTATTATTTTCAAGACTTGATACAAGACCATATTAATAAATCATGGTCAGTATACCACAGATGCCAAATTGGTTAAAAAATTCTAGATTATAAATCATCCAAAAGGTATATTAGGAAGGAGTGGAACATAAAATATGCCACATTCCTTATGGCTAAGCTCTTCAACAAGCTGCATAATTTGACCCATACTATAAGAAGTAAAAATCTTGATAAACTCAACAAAGCCTAAATGAATATTTCAAAACACACAAATATTATATGAATAAAATGATCCATGTAGAACAATTATGATACAACCGTGGGAATGACTAAGCTTAATTTAGCTATGGTTATTAATGCTTTTAAAGTGATTTACATATGTTGAATTACATTAAATCATCTTGCATTAATGAGTCCACTTATACCTAAAACCCTATGAAATATTTACAACAGTAGAAGAAATGGTTATATTTGAGGGAACTCTACATAAAGTTTAACATCAAATAATTAAACATATTTCACTTGTCACCTTTATCACTTATGTTGGCCATATTTATAAGGTAAATTCTTCCTTTGTCTTTAGAGACTCAGCTTTCAAAGTTGCAGTGAGAAGACACATGGTTAAAAATTATTTTAAAAAAAGGAACTAAAATCAAATATGGAAGAAGAAAGTTTTAGTAAACAGGTGGGTCAGTGACCATTATTTTCAGCTCCTTTCCCCATTTCCCCATGGTTGATAATGCTTACATCCCTAATTCAAGAACTCTATTCTGAGGCTGGAATGGTGTATTGGACGAAATTTATGTGTCACCTCCAAATTCATATGTTGAAACCATTATCGCCAATGTGATGCTATTTGGAGATGGGCCTTTTGGTAGGTAATTAGATCATGATTGGGATTAGTGTCCTTATAAGAAAAGACACAAGAGAGCTTTTCTCTCTCTCCTTCTCCCTCTCCGTGTCTCTCAATCTCTCATACTTTCCTCCCATGTGAGGATTTAACAAGAAGAGGTCATCTGGAAACCAGGAAGAGGGCTTTCACCATACACCCAATCTGTTCGCACCCTTATCTTGGATTTCCCAGCCTTCAGAACTGTAAGAAATAAATGTTTGTTGTCTAAGTCACTCAGTGTATGGTAATTTGTTTCAGCAGCCTGAATTAAGACAGATGGAGACAGACCTGCAATGGACAAAATCTTCATGGATTAATAAAAGATGACACTATTCATAACACAGTAGGTGATTATCTACTTTAATAGAACACTAAACCCAAATCCTTCTAGCCAATTCCTCACAATCTGTGATTTTGTCCTCTAGTAACTAATTTTTTTTAATTTAAAAAGATAGAAATCTAAAGTTCTAATTGTACCCATGTGGAAAGGCTGATTGGTAGTCAATAAAAGACTAATGATCCTTTTCTGAATATATTTTAGCATAGATCAATCAGCAACTGAGTATAAAATTCTTTGTTCAATTGTATGCTGCAAATGTCTTCAATATCCTTTAAAAAGCTCCTTGATCTTTGTTCCTCTATCTCAGAAACCTTTATCAATGACAAATTCAAACACTGCAAGGCTTGATTTAGATTCTTTAGTGCTATTCATTTTCATCATACATTTTGGAGAAAGAATTAAAAAGGGTATGAGTAAAGGAAAAATTTATTCGGAAAACTCTGATGCAAAATACTTGTTGGTTATTAAATATGGTTAAGACCATTGACATCATGCCATGGAGTATAGCATACCTTTGATCAGTTTTCTCATGATATTAAATTAAAAATGCATGGCTGCATGTATCATTCTGAGGCAGGAGGTAACCAGTGGGGTAGGTAGAACAAGACATGTTGCCCCGATAGTGATCAGCCAAGAGTGATGCTGATACCAGGCATTGTGGTCAGCTGGCCAAGCAAGAGGCATAAGAAACTACTCCCTGAAATGGTCTGCCTGAGAAACAAGGGAGTTTTATGATCCCCCAGTCCTGCCCTAGCAAGAAGTCTTAGGCAACCAGGTGGACTTCCCAGCCCAGCCCTAGCAACAGGTCCTAGGCAACCAGGTGAACTTCCTCCTTTTCAGTGCTTATAATCAGTATCCCAAAGAGCATCCTCCCTTGGAGCCCCTGCAGGATCCTTTTTCTTTCACTCCTCATTAAAAGCTTTGCTGGTTGCTCTGTACTCTTGTCTGTTGGCTTCATTCTTTGTTGCCTCCAAGACACAATTCTGGGAAAAAAAGCATCTCAGCAGGTAACATCTTTTGGGGTCTTGTCTGGGATTTGACTTTGAAGGGAGAGTAGTGGGCACCCATCAGCCATCTAACAGGGACTCGCCCAGGTGCTGATCTTAAGACATGGGTGAGAGGTTCCTCTGATTCCTCCTCAGTTGATCCCCTGTCTCCCTCAAGATTTGGGAATGTTGGCCAAGAAAGGGTCAGAATTCCTTTTCAAGGCTCTCCTTGGTTGTGAGGGCCTAAAGAAAGCAGGCAGACAATTGTGAGTTCTGAACCTAGGCCACTTCTTGGTGGACACTCTAAGGTCCTCTGTTGAAACTCAGACCCCCAACTGCCCAACTGGGTATCCATGTGGAGTTGCTTCCTTTTTTCTGTCTTGCTCTCTTGGGAGGTGTGGGAGAAGTTGGGGGGAGGCTCCCCTGAGTATTCTCTCTTCTGAGACTGACTTGCGGCAACCTCCTCCAAATCCCCGTGGAAGCCTCTTACGTGGATTGAGCAATTCTTCTTAATCCTTTCTTTAGCTTCTATAACAGAATTATTTCCCTGTCTGTGGTCCCTCTAACCCTTTCTTCTTCTCTGTCCTCATCATTTGAGATTTAGGAGAATTAGGCACCTATCAATGTGGTCAGATCTTGGGCACAGTAATGCTCACTAATTGCCCCTAGTATCTCACGGGGGATGGGAAAGCAGATGTATGGGCATCTTCTACAAGGAGAAAATAAATTAGCCCTTGAACACCTGCCCCAGCCCTCAGGCCAAGAGTAAACCCAGAGTTGCCCTCCCTTAACTATGAGAGAGAGGATACTCCCATGTCATCATTTGCTGAAGTGTCAATGAAACTCTAGGGTAGGAGAGTTGATCAAGCCCCACTGGGACCAAATAGTCATGACATCTTGGGCCTAGCTCCTAAGCTGTACACAAAAATGATATTGCAATCTCTGCTTGTTTTATCCAGAAGACTATCTTGATCCCAGCTCTAGCATCAAGAGAAATCTCCTTAGCTCCCATTGGATTAAATATCCCTCCCTAATAGAGGCAGTTCTGAGACACTTCTTAAGGAAAGGTTTCCATACGGCATGGGAGGCCTATCAATACTCCTACTCCAGGTGAGGCCCTATTACAAGATATTATTATGACCAAGAGAGTCTAGGACTGGTTTCTGAGTGGCTTGCCAGTACTATAGCGTGGCTATGCTGGCAGGCTCAGGGAACACACTTCCCTCAATGTCACTGCAGACATGAGAGCAAGGGACAGACCTCCGTGTAAGGCAAGGGATGCCTTGGCCTCAGCTGTTTGCCAGAGACAGAAAAGGGGACACCCTTTTCTCTCTTCTGGTGTTTTCTAGATGGTAAACTCAGAATCCAAAACCAGCTTGGTCACTACCCCTCTGGGATACATCCTCAAAAATTGGGAAGTTTTTAAACTAGGTTCCCTGAGACAAGAAATTCATCTTCTGCAATACAGTGTGGCCCCTACATGGCACTCTAAACTACTCATCCTTAGGGTGTATAATAACTGAGATACTTTTAATTAGATGAGCTAAAGAGAAAGAAGCTGGTTTCCTTCTGTAACACCCCTTGGCTTCAATACAAATAGGCAAGCAGAGAAAAATGGCCCCAAAATGAGACCCTTAATTACAACACCATTTTGCAATCAGGTAGTAATAACTAGGAAGTCTTTGTATCAGTTTCTATGTGTATGTGCTCCTATATGTAATCCCTGGATAGCATTGCTAAGCTTGTTTTGTGTCCTGTGAAGGTGGCTTAATGACCACCAGGTTGGAGACTCTATGATCACAGAAATGTGGGTTACCTCCCATTTGTGGCCAGATATGTCTGGAAAGAAATGTGGGTTAATGAAGGTTTTGTGGGTAATTTAGCATGGTTATTAAAAGCAACTGAACTAAATAGGTGTAGTAAGTAACTTTTTAACAATAATTATGTGTTACAGTATGTTTGCCTAAAACATCTCTAAAATCTTTTTGGTAACCTGAAGCCTTAAAGTTTTGTTAAGTAATGAGACAAGTTAATGAAAGACTGTACTATAAAGAAGCACATGTTTCTAGAAATAAAGAAATGTATTCATAAATTTGCCAATCTAAGGGATACGAGTGTAACAGTTCATAATTGCTTCTTAGTTTTCATTGAAAACTAAGGTTTCTAAGGTTTTTAAGTTCTAATTAAGCTTAATGTCTCAATAAGGTGTTTGCATACTTAAGAAAACCAAATCTTAATATTAAAAGAGCTAAGAGCTAAATTTAACAAACTATGTAACCTTCTCTATCAGCCTTTAAAATCTTTTATTGTCACTTGTGTTATATGGATAAGTATTGTTTCATAGTGACCTATGATCCTATTTAGGCAAGTGCCTTAAAAACTTTCTTTTTGACAACTTCCCCAAATCAACTTCAAAAAGGTACTTTTACTTCTAGTTAACTCTTGAGATTTTCCAGAGGGCCCCTGGAACATGTCAGAGTATTTTCTCCTCATAAGGAAAAAATATTTAGCTAATTTGGCTTATTTATTTGATATGTAATTACCTGAGAAGCACTGTCAAATGATATTGAATTTCAGATTATTGAACTGTTGCATGTTACAGAAATAACCAAATTTCCTTATCAATTGCCCTATGATGAACTCTCATCAGATCTTCAACCATGACATTTCTGTTTGTCATTACTCCAGAACTAGTAAAAAAAAAATTTTGATTCAAGCAGAACTGAGACATTTTTTTCTCTCTAACTGATCACTCCAGAATTTAGAAACTCTCAGTGAAAACTTTTATATTTTATGGCAATATATTTATTTGCATAAGTTCAATAAGAATCTTTCTTCATGTAACAAGACCAATTAAAACACCGGTTATATTACCAAGGCTTTGACTGATATGTCATGTTTGAGAGAGACGTGCATAGACTCAGATATGACCGACAGCTTTAAAGAACTAGGGTTGACTTTATGGAGCCAATAAATCCCCTTTGAAGAATTGGTCTGGTACCTTGCTTACAGGGTTCCCAGCAGCCTTACCAGGTGAGTAAGGAAGGTCACTTCCTGGCAGGTGCAGGAACCTTAGAATACCTTGGGGGACCTTGAGAAGAGAGGAATTCACCCAAAATCTACAGGCACTGTAGGTGAAACCTGATGGCAAATCTAGCTTAGCTTTCCTGGCTTCAAGAAGCCTTTAAAAGTTCAATACAAAATTCCTTATGAAAAGTTCCAGCAAAGCACATTTAAAAGAGAATGTACAATCAACTTCCCTTATGTAAACAATCAAGCCAAGTGTTTTGAAGCTAAACATATTTTACAAATTAGTCTTAATATGGTTACCTCTAATAAAAATGGGAGTGATTTTAGAGAGAAAAGAAATATGTTTCAATAGTGCAGCCTTATTGATATTAGATTCTAGTACTAGTCATTTTAAAATAGACTGGATCCTGAGTTCTGGTTTCCTCAAACTATCTGGCTATGACTCTTTTCCAATTTCCTCCCATCATTTTAATTGGAGTCTTACTGTTCCCAGTCCTCATGTTTAGTCATGCATTCTTAACCTCCTTGTCAAGTTTGTTCCCTCCAGAACAGAAAATCCAACACCAGATGTTGCTTGGACAAAGTTTTCAACCCACCCCTCGTGCTGATGAAGATGAACATCAGCAACCCTGCAATCTAGTTGCACCATCCTTTTACATGCCCTTGTCCATCTCAGCCACTGCTAAGACATCTCCATGACCTCTCTCTTCTTGACAAGCAGCAAAAATAATTAGCAGACTGAGCCTCCCAAACTTGCCAATGGCTCTTGAAATCCTGGGAAGTTTGGTCTCCCTTTTGGAATTGGGCATCTTGGCTGCTCCCTTTTGCTGGACCTTTGCTAATTCTTTTTCTAGCCATTTTGTTTGGGCCATTCTTAATCTTTTAACCAAATTTGTTTCTTATCATCTAGCAGCCATTAAGCTCCAAATGGTGGTGCAGATTAAACCCCCTGTGTTGGTTCCTTGTGAATTTCACTGTGGGCCACTAGATAGGCCACTCAGAGAGTAAACCCAGACTTCTGTTGCCAGCAGGAAGCAGTCAGATTGGTTGGTCTTAATCCCTTTCCTAATGGAGATAACCAGTGGGCAGGTAGAACAAGACATGTTGCCCTGGTAGAGATTGGCCAAGAGGGATGTTGACACCAGGCACTGTGGTCAGTCGGCCAAGCGAGATGTGTAAGAAACCATTCCCTGAAATGGACAGCCTGAGAAACAAGGGTTTTTTCTGATCCCCAGCCCTAACAACAAGTCTTAGGCAACCATGTAGATGTTCTCCTTTCCAGTGCTTATAATCCCCTAGACACTGTAGTCCAAACAGTGTCCTTCCTTAAAGCCCCTCCCAATTAGCAGGATTCATTTTCTTTTCACTCATTAAAAGTTTTGCTGGTTGCTCCATACTCTTGTCTGCAGGCTTAATTCTTCATTGCCTCCGAGACACAATCCTGGGAAAACAGCATCTCAGCTGGTAACAATTCTAGTATTCACAAATTTTGCAAGACAAGAGCTATATCTAGATGGTACATAGTAATATATAGTATTATTGGAAACTTTTATTCCAATGTTTTACCACCATGTTATTTGTGATGTTCTTCTTTTCCTTTCTGGTATCCAGGAAACCAGAAAAAATGATCATTGTTTTGCATGTAGAGTTACTAATTTTTACTCTCAGTTAATGAATTGACCATAGTTACATGAAATGTAAGAAACTCAATGATTTCATGAGTAGCCATCAGGTCTCCTTATTCCCAGTCTATTTCTTTGTTATTTCAGTAAACATTTCCCAGATTTGGAGGAAAAAATTCCTTAAATCATATAGTTACTTAGAACATATCCCTTTCCTCTGACTTTACCTCAGGAAGCTAGAAATGAATCACATCAAATAAAATAATTTCTGCCTGAAAAAAGGAAACAGTATCACTATATTTCTTAGGTTTCACAAAGTTAACTTATTAGCTGTTTAACATCCCTCTGGAATTAGTCTCCTAGAAGTTTGTGCTGCAAAAGCCATGTTTATACTATGAGATTTGCTTCTAGTGACTCTTAATATCCTACATTAAAAAAAATTTCCAACTTAAATAGAGGATTAGCACTGATACACTTGGTAATTTAAAAATCCCATGAAACTGACTCTGAAAAGAACATTTTCAATATCTCTTAATGGATTTTTAAAAATCTCAGTAACCCTGAACATACTTAGCCTTTACACATTTGCAAATGACTGGGCTTTATCTCTTCTATATGAATTAGCTTACAGTTCAAGTTTGATTCATTTTTCTTCTTTAATGAGATTAGTAAAGTTGGGTTTGCCTTCTATAAGCTGAAAAATCTTAAGAAATACAACTGAAATAAAGACAAAGGAAAATAAGAAAAAAGAATAAATGAAAAAGTTTCTTATTAAGACTTTAGAGCAGCCAATTTACATCTACAAATAGAATATTCCGCATTTCAATGATACAGTATATCAGGGAATTCAGGCAGAACTTTCTATTCCCGAGTATAGTGTCCTCCTATTTTCTATTTCTTACAATAAATTACCCTGGCATTTATACAAAAACTAAATTTAGAATACATATTCGTAAAAGAAATGGCCACCATATTTGGGATCAATAGGAAAATTTGATGACTTTACTGGATAGCATTTAGGGTATTATTAATTAGTCTGGCTTGCTCAAAAACCCTACAATAGTCTTTGGTGGTTGTAATAATATTAATATTGTTGTCATAATTTCAAACAACCAGCACAAACATAGCAGTATGTGGTTTCATATATTTTCCTTATATCTGACAACTCAAAAAATATTTCACGATCTTAATGTCTTAGCAAAGCCTGATTTGGGGGAGCATAAAATTACCTACAGGACTCACAAAAATAAAAATAATGTGTATTAGAGATGGGAAAGGGATGTCAACATAGATTATACTACATTAGTTTCAACTATTGTTTTAGGGTATTTTTTATACTTTGTAATGGTCAATTTTATATGTCTTCTTTACTAGGTCTTGAGGTATCCAGATATTTGGTTAAACATTATTTCTGGGTATATCTGTGGGGGTATTTCTGGATGAATTAACATTTGGATCTATAGATTAGGAAAAGCAGATTGCCTTCCCCAATGTAGGTAGGCCTCATCCAACTCATTGAAGGGCTAAATTGAATAAAGTTTGAATAAGAAAGAATTCTCTCTCTGCCTGACTATCCTTGAGTTGGGACATCAGCTTTCTTCTGCTTTCAGACCTTGGATTTTGACTGGAATTTATACCATCAGTTTTCCCTTCTTGGGCCTTCAGACTTGGACTGGAACTACACCTCTGGCTCTCATGGGTATGAACTTCTCAGCCTTCATAACTGAGTGAGTCAATTCCTTACAATATCCTCAACATAATAAATGCATATATGAAAAACCCACAGCTAGGATCTTACTCACTGAAAGGTTGAAAGCTTTTCCTTTAAGATCAGGAACAAGACAAGAGTGCCCACTCTCACCACTCCTACGCAAAATAGTACTGGAAGTCCTACCCAGAGAAATCAGGCAAGAAAAAGAAATAAAAGGTATCAGATTGGAAAGGAAGAAGTAAAATTGTTTCTATTTGCAGATTATGTGATTTTATGCATAGAAAATCCTAAAGACTCCACTAAAAAACTGTTAGATCTAGTCAACAAAATCAGTAAAGTTGCAGGATATACAATTAACATACAAAATCAGTAACATTTCTATGTACTAACAATGAATTATCTGAAAATGAAATAAAATGATTCCATTTACAATAGTATCAAAAATAATAAAATCCTTAGGAATAAATTTAACCAAGGAGGAGAAAGATCTTTACACTGAAAACAAGACATTGATGAAAGAAATTAAAGAAGACACAAATGAAAAGATATTCCATGGTCATGGATTAGAAGAATTAATATTGTTAAAATGTCCATAAAATCCAAAGCCATCTATAGATTAAATGCAATCTCTAGTAAGATTCCAATGGCATTTCTTATAGAAGTAAAAAAAATTCCTAAAAGTTACATGGAACCTCCAAAGACCCCAGATAACCAAAGCAATCCTGAGAAAGAAGAACAAAGTGGGAGCCACAACATTCCTGATTTTAAGTTATATTATTAAACTATACAAAACAAAACCATATTAGAAACTGAGATACTGGCATAAAAGCAAACACATAGGCCAATGGAACAGAATTGAGAGCCCAAAATAGAAATACACCCATGCATATACAGTCAACTAATATTTGACAAAGGAGCTGACAATACTAAATAGAGAAAAGACAGTTTCTTTAATAAAAATGGTGCTGGTAAGATTGGATATTCACATGTAAAACGATGAAATTAAACCCATATCTTATACCAGTCACCAAAATTAACTCAAAATGGATTAAAGAATTAAATGTAATACTGGAAACCATAAAATTCCCAGATGAAAACACAGGAAAAAAGTTCTTGACAGCAGTCTTGGTGATGATTTGTTTGGATATGACTCCTAAAGAACAAGCAACAAAATAAAATATGAACAAGTGGGACTATATTGAACTACAAGGTTTCTGCACAGAAAAAGAAATGATCAACAAAATGAAAAGATGACCTGTGGAATGAGAAAAAAAATATTTTCAAACCAAATATCTAATAAGGGGCTAATATCCAGAATATATAAAGAACTCATACAACTCAATAGCAAAAACCCAAAAAATCTGATTTAAAAAATGATCAAATGAACTGAATAGATATTTTTCCAAAGAAGATATATGAATGACCAACAGATAATGAAAAGATGCTCAATATCATTAATCATTAGGGAATGTAACATGAGATATCACCTCATGTCTGCTAGAATGGCTAGCATCAAAAAGACAAGAGATAACAAATGCTGGCAAGGATGTGCAGAAATGGGAACCCTGTGCACTGTTGGTGAGATTGCAAACTAGTACAACTACCATGGAAAGTGGAATGGAGGTCCCTCAAAAAACTAATAGAACATGATATGATCCCACAGTTGTACTTCTGGAAATATATCTGAAGGAAACAAAAACACTATTGAAAAGTTATCTACAACCCCATGTTCATAGCAGCATTATTTGTAATGGTGAAGACAACCTAAGTGTCCATCAGTAGATTCATGGATAAAGAAAATGTGGTATATATACACTGGAATGTTATTCATCCATAAAAATGGAGGGAAGCTTGTCATTTGTGACAACATGGATAGACCTTGAAGACATTGTGCTAAATGAAATAAGAGAAAGAAAAATACTATATGACCTCACACATATGAGGAATCTAAGAAAGCAAAACTCATAAACTCATAGAAACAATAAAATGGTGGTTTCCAGTGGCTGGGGTATGGGGAAAATGGGGATATGCTGGTCAAAGGCCACAAACTTCTAGTTATAAGGTGAATAACTTCTAGGGGTATAATGTACCACATGGTGACCAGAGTTAACAATATTGTATTACATATTTCAAAGTTGCTAAGGGAGTAAATCTTAAATGTTCTCACCACAGGAGGGAAAAGGTAATTATGTGAGGTGACGAAGGTGTTACCTAACCCTATTGTTGTAATCAAAACTATGATGAGTTAGAATATAAAATTTGCATGGAAGTACATAGTAGCACAAGAGATTTCAAAGAACTATCATAATTATAGATGGCTGTTCTAAATCATGCCCTTTAATGGTATCATGTTGACTTCTGTTTTTGCTCTGCTCTCTTGATCCTCCTCTTATTCCTGAGTGCTGCTTCTCAGTTTCTCTTCATAGCTCAGTTTGCTCCTTACATGTGGGTTTTCCCAGGGCTATATATACTTGTTAGTCTGTTCTTTAATGCTGATGTCACAACATAATCTGGAGTGTATAGTAGCAGGCAAAGCAGGACACCAATGATGGCTACAGTTGTTCCATATTTATTACTGAATGACTTGGCATAAAGCTGAGCAAATGGAACTGAGCACTGCATACCTGCTGAATCAATAAACAAAAAGTATCAGTTGTTAGATAAAGTGGTTCATGTTCCTCTCTATGAAAAAAATAATAGGAAGCCAGTACTGCCTGACAATCTGAGACAGACAACTTGGTCACCAAATGCAGAGAGACTTCACTTTCTCTGGATGGATAGTAGAGTATAAGACTTCAGTGTCTTATATAGGGTGGGGTTGATTCCTGTAAGAATTGAACAGTTATATAAGAAGGAAGTATTATAAGTTCTGCTGCCTCATTTTCCTTTGTTCTTTCTGCTACCTAATACACTGAAATAATGAAGGACATCTTGAAGTCTTCTGGCAAATACATTCTCTGCTAAGTCCACAATCAGGATAGCATTGAAATATGCCATCAACGAAGGAAGCTACATCACTTGGAGAAAACAGAAATGTCAAACTAAAGACCCTTATTTGGAATACCCTCAATAAGTTATGATCATCACTTGAGGCACCTGCAACCATATTGATGCCAGGGTTCTTGTTCAGGGAGCCGAAGAATGAACTTCACAAACACTTAATGTAGAAGAGCAAGGCAGAAGCTTTTATTTAGAGAGAAAGTGAAAGGACAGAGCTCCTGGCTCAGGCCAGGAGGGGACAAGAGAGTCCCAGGGTGGTGCATTGTCTAGGGGTTTTATAGGCAGTTGAGAGACAAAGGGCTAGGAATGTACACTTGCTAAGTGGTCCCAAAATGTTTATTTTTGAAGAAACACTAAGTTTCTTATAAGTCTTCCTGGTTATTTACAAGAATTTTACTGCTCTGATTTCCTCCCAGGATAGCAGCTTCCTGGTCTAGGAGCATATTACTTAAGGCTGCCTGCTTTGCTCCCAAGGTGAGCTGAGTTATCATCTGTTTGTTAAGAAACTTATTTTTTAACTAATTGGTTTTAAGATGGAATCCTTCCTGTTTTTACTATGTTGTTTGGGTCTTGCTTGTTATGTTGCCGAAGTTGCAACAAATCATTTGTTTAGGGCTGGAGGAAGAAAAGCAGCACCTGGGTAAAGTCAGAAAAACAAGCTGGGCCCTGCAGCAGGCTAAAGCAAATTCCACAATGGATTATCTTGCTTTGTTTTTTCTGAAGGTCTTCACCCTACTCTGTCTAAGCCTTATGGTCCCTGTCTTAATATTTTCTTTTTTTTTCCTTCCCTTTTCCATTTTTTTAAAACTATCATTGCTATACAATCTTGGTTTCAAATACAGAACACAGTGGTTTAACAAAATACCCCCTTCAGTGCTGTCTCTATCAACATAGTAAGATGTTACAGAACCATTAACTGTATTCTCCGTGCTGTAGTACCGTCCCCATGACCAATGTATATTGTGACACCTGCAACCACATTTTCAGTCATGAGTCTGCAAAGACTTCCTTCCCATCAAAAGCACTAAGAATTCACCTGAATGGCAGAACTTCTTTGTAATTGCATTATTCACAGAACACTCATGTTTTCCATATTGTCAGACTTCACTTTCATCTTTTAGTTCACAAGAGGATTTAGTCCTCTCTAGTAGCTTAATGAATGTATGGAAGATTGAAGGCACCTTAATTTATCAACTGTTCAAGTTTTTCTCCCTCCCACCCTTGCCCCATCCATCCAAAATGAGAACATATATATCCTACATCTGAAGTTAAAATTATTCCAACTTCCCTTCATATACTCTTATTTTCCCAGAATATACCCTGGGAAATTTGTTGACAATTCTTTCTTTTAAACAGTCTGTCCTAAAATTACATATGTTTTAGACTGTAATTCCTGATTCATCTGAATTTTTTCTTTCCCCCAAATGTTTGAGTTTTGCATTTGCAGGAAGGAATGGATATATCTCTGAGAAGTAAACATGTGAGATACTATTTGTAACTTAGCATCAAAGGCACTACCTATTCTAACTTTTTATTTGGCATTGTGATCTTAAAAAACATATGATCTTCACATTTTTGGCCAAATATACTTTTAAATGTTTTTATGGAAGTTACCTTTATCAATCTTTGATACACTGAAATGAGTCAACTTCCATATTATATTGTTGGTTATTAGGGCAGTATATAGAAATACCTTACCTTAGACCCTTAGAACAGAACAGATCTCATATACTTCATTGACCAAATAATAATCTAGATACCAGGTGATATGAAGTGCTCTGAGAGTTGCTTGATTTCATTCAAATGGATTTCAAAAGGCATTTCCCGTAAGATGGCTTTCCACTTTGCATTTTACTACATATACTTGGATTTGTTAGCAGAGAATTTCTGCAGTGTTGTACATCTCTATCAGAGCTTTTTAATGCCTGGATTGATTGTTGGATCTTCTGCAACATGTATTTTCTGTGTACTACTGACCTTGCTGTCAAAATCTTGTTATGGATAGCATTTACATTTGTCCAACTCACTAATGCTGCTATTTTAAGTCATGCTCACCCCCTTTAATAAAATATCAATAAATTATACTGATGGTAAAAAAATCACATATTACTACACAGCTCAGTATATTTCCTATGCTGCCCATTAGTTGTATTTTTATGTATGTGTTTATGTATGTATGGTCTCCCAAACAACTAAATATGATCATAAAAATTAATTTCACTCTTTTGCCATTTTGCATGATATTGAATTATTAATTTAGTGTGGAATAATGGACAACTCTTGATAGATTATTGGGAGATGTGGGTTTTAATCCTGCCTCTGACACCCTGGGTAAGTTTTATCCATCCTCTAAAAGCCTTATTTTCCTCATCTCACACTATAATGTAGTTTATTAGGAGGTATGGGCTATGAATCCATCCTCCATGGACTTAAATCCTGGCTCTGCTATTTACCACACGTGACCATGGGTAAGATACTTAAGTGTGCCACAGTGGAGATAATCATCTTACTTTACAGGGTTTCCACGAGTATTAAGTGAATTTAAGGCAAAAAAAATTTGAATACTGTTTGGCACTTATAAAGTGTTCACCAAATATTATATATGCTATTGTAGAAAACTGGGCTATTGGACCTGATAAGATTTAAAGTCTTCCAGTTCTACAATTCTGTGATTGTGTATTATAAGCTACTTAAGAATAGGGACTGTATGGAATCATTCTCCCAGAGCATTAAGCACAGCATTTTCCATACAGTGCATGCTCAAAAACACTTGATGAATAAAATGAAACAAAATAATAAGGAAAACTTAAACTAGAGCAACAGGACAACCCTTTGCCTATTACTGCCAGGTCATATTTACCTTTTAGCTTTTCAAAAAATACGTAAATTTTTTTAAAACAGTTTCTAAAAGCATCACTATCAATTAAGACAAACTGTTTTAATTCATAAAGAGATTTTCAAATTCCATATTCCAAGATGGAAATTGATATTCTGTCATAAGTAGAAGTTAGATTGTCTGAGAAGCAAGGCACTTTTAAAATCTAGTGATAAGCAAATTCCCTAACCTATTCAGACAGTTGAAAATTAAAAGCAAAGTACTTTGAAAAAACAATATACAATGTCAATAGATGGTAAGTTTCACATTTAATACTCACTTGTCATTCATAGCCACTTCCTGTGGATATAAAATTCCTTTGTGTTCTCTTAAAAATTTAAAGCCTTTGTTCTTGGGAATAACTGAATCTGGATGCTATGCAAAAAGAGAGTGAAAAGGAAATAAGTTAATAAGATGAAGATGGTAAAACTTTTTTTCACACTCCTATCATAACTAATGTATCTCTCTCATGCTAATTGCTGCATATATTAAAATGACCTATGTATGCAAATTTTTCTCTTTAATGGACTATGAGTGTTTTGGAGCAGGAACTCTGTATTATTGACCTTTGAATCCTGAGGGCTTATTTCATTTCCTGATACATAGTAGGTACTCAGTAATGTCTGTGTAATAAATTGAACAGATAAAAGGAAGGAAAAGAGAATGAATAAACTCAACATTATCTTCTGTGTCTCTGAGAATTAAGAAATCCCAACTAAAAGTTTATTTTTAGGTGTTTGTTCTATTGTTTCCTATTAACAATTATTTGTGTATCTTAAGAAAAAGAATGGATGAACAGGGTTCTCAGGACTGGAAAAATAATTTTGAAGATGACAAGTAAGCATTCTGAAGCTGACCGGCTGACTGAATTTGTGTTGAAGGCAGAATTGGATGTTGGGGTCCAAGTGCACAGGCATCTGTGTCAAGAATAGATTGCTGATGACTTATTTTTGCTGCATCCTCAATGAAATCTAATGAAATAATTCATAGTCTTGAATTATGAAAGGCTTTGTCTATAGTCCTCTATCTAGCTACTCTTGCAGTTCTAGGTCTCATAGACTTCTGTGGAAAACAGAAAGGTAGCATAAATCCAAATTTCAAAATTATCATTTTTAGAGAAAGAGTATACATTTTAGAGAAACATATATGACATTAGACTTAAGGTAGTGCACATATTTCTAGTATAGTAGCTCTTAGGAAAATGAGTAATTCAGACATTTTCCTCCCTTTTCCACATTTCCTACATGTCAATCTCTTTGCAAGTAAACTACCATTTTTACTGGACAATAATTTATGTCTTTGATTGACATATGTCTTCTCCAAGACCTGTACATGGTCTTGGATGTACAGGTGATGATGGATTGATTTTAAATAGCGATGATTAAAGTATAGCATTTCTGAATGTGAGTATTCAGGATGTGGGTATTCAGTAGTAGAAGAGGCTATTTAGTTCAACATCCTAATTTTAAAGATCTGTCAACCAAAGCCTAGAGAAGGAAATAGACTTGCTGAAGATTATGTGAATGTTTGGTCAAAGTTGGGATGAACATTCAGATCCCCTGTCCAGCATCCTACTGTTCTTTCAACTACAGGGATGTTACCTCAGAAAAAAAGGGCAAAGGGTCCTCCATGTAAAACAAAAGAGCTTCCTGAAAGGAAACATAGTAGGAAAGTTCAAACAAAGAATGCTTCAAAAACATGGTAAATCTGAACATCTAACCTATTTATGGGAAGTCCTGTGCATTCTGAACTTTCACAGGCCAGGTAAAGGAATTTCTTACTTTCTAACTACCTTCCTTCCCCTAAGTTATAACCCTGTCCTTGTAGAGCAATTTAAGGAAAATAGAGTGGTAACAGAAGCTTCTAGAGAGGAACAGTGAAAGACAAATTGCAAATGACACATTCAGAGTGAACAGTGAATAGAGCTGTAGTCCTGATCATTGCACCACTGGTCAACAAAGCACACATTATGTGAGGCATTATCTAGCTCTAACATGTTGTCATCACAAACCAAATCTTGAATAAGCTTTCTCTTGTACTCCTTTGCAATTAGGATGCTTCTAAATACATGCTGAATGAATGAATGAAGTGCTTACCTTTGAAATGAAATTACACTTCAAGTGAAACATACTTCCATTAGAAGTGAAATTATCCTTGTGAACTATTAAAGTTCTTTTCTATATATTAGCACAGTTTACCTGTCTCACTCCTCTTCTGTCCCCTTACTGAGAAATTAACTAATAACAAGTGATTGTGCAACTATAGGAGGGCAGGGACCTGGTTTCTGTTGTTCATCACTGTTTTGCCAGCACATAGCATGATAGTCGGTATACAGGAAATTTCAGTAAGTACCTAAAGAATTTTGAATGAAAGCTTATCAAATGGTAGTGTCCACCCTCTACTGTTCCACAAAAAGTTTTCATTAATTAATGTACTTGAGACAACAGCAACAAATTAGCAACAATTTTGTGGAAATTATGTGTAAGATAACTGGTGTTGAGGACTTCCCACTGTCTATCATATATGAAGACAGTTGTCTAATACATCTGTTTGCACTGCCATTCTTCCCTAGAACTCTTGCTTGGAAAAGCCAGTATTATAGGAACTTAATATCAATGAAAATTTTAACATTAAGGTAGGGATATAGAGGTTTCTTTTTTCCCCTGATACAGTTGTGTATCATTTTGTGACATCATTCCTCCAAGACTTGGTATAGTATTCTAATATCTTTGGTTTTGCCCAAATGTATGAGTGACACTGTTCACTATTTCTCCAGAAAATTCATACTAACCTAGATATTGAGAGAAGGGGTCAAAGAGCTAGTACAGTATCTGTGGTGTTGACAACTAAACACAGCTTACATGTAGACTGAAGAAATATTATAAATGCATTTACCTCAGAGGTTTAAACAGACATTTCACTAAAGAAGATACTGAGATGGAAAAGAACTCTTGAAAATATGTTTAATATAATCAGTCAAAAGGGCATTGCAAATAAAAATCATAATGAGATACAGCTATGCATCTACCAGAATGACTAAAAATTAAAAGATTTCCATTCCAAGGGCTGATGAAGGTACAGAGCAATAAAGCTATAAGACTGTATACATGACAATTCTTATAAGTTACAGGTGGGAATACAAAATGATATAGCCACTTTAGAAAACAATTTGGTAGTTTCTTATAAAGTTAAATATAAATTTACCATACAAACAATAATCTCACTACTAAGAACTTACCCAAAGAAAAATGAAACTTATGTCCGTGAAAGACTTATGCATGAATGTTAATACAAGCATTCATTTTAGCTCAAAACTGGAAGCAAATGTCCATCAAGTGGTGATTGAATGAACAAATTGTAACACATCTATTCAACGTGATACTACCGTGTCATAAAAATAAATAGACTGCTGATACATGCTACAACACAGATCTTAAGTGAGGTAAACTGGACACAAAAAATTGTATACCATATGATACTAATTTTGTGAAATCCTACAAAAGGCAAACTACAGTGACAGAAAGCAGATCACTGGTTTCTAGTGTGAGAGCAAGGGGTTGATTGAAAAGAGCACTGAAGGAATATTTTATGGTGTTGGAATGTTCTGTATTTTGATTGTGGTGATGGCTTATAGGACTGTATATACATGAAAATACTCATGGAATTATATACTTGAAATTGGTGAATGTTATTATATATAAATTCAACCTCATTAAATATGGTCCAAAAAATGTTTTGCCTCCAAAAACTTTTCCTTAGCAGCCAGCCATCATATTTGAAAAGACTCATCATTAATCCTTCCCTTGATGAAGTCCTACGAGGCCTCTGCTGAAATGTAAGTCATACATGGGTGATGTCATATATTGAGTTACTATTCTTCATTAACAGTCTGTGAACTTGTTTTCCATCTAGCTTTCCACCCCAAGCAGTGATACATGGGAATGCGACATAAGAGATACAATTGACTGGGAGGGAATAGACATGAGAGGTCAAGAGCAGAGGGGATGACAATGTGATGGGGTGAGAGTATCATAATGGAGGTTATGTGAAGCAACAGAGTCAGTATAGGACATGAGAGGATTAATATTTAAATCAGTAGTGCTTGAATAAAGCCAAGGGTAAGCCTCATCTAATCAGTTAAAAACTTCATGAGGAAAAAAGAATGAAGTCCCCTGAGGAAAAAGGAATCTTGCCTCCAGCCTCCCTTTGGACTTGAGCTGCAATATCAACTTTCCTTTGGACCCATTTTTCAGATTGCAGAATTTCCAACCCCCATAATTATGTGAGCCAATTTCTTAAAATTTCTTGATATATAGATACACATACATACACATACATACCATATTGTTTCTCTAGAGAACTCTGATGAATACAAAGGAATTCACAAAATAACCCATCCATAAATGATTCTTAAACATTTGAAAATATGTTACAGTGTATTCATAAGACAAATGAAAAATAAAACTATTCAAGATAGCTTTCTCTTTTACCTCCCAGTTTGGCAAAACAGTCCGAAAATTTTATAACTGGAATTCTCATAATTTGTTAACGGGATCATACAGTGGTAGAACCTCTGTGGAGGACAATTTAGCAATATCTATCAAAGTTGCAAATATATTTACCTTTTGAGAAATTGATAAGGAAAATATTCAATACAGCTGTCAAGGTCAGCAAACCGCTTTCATCCTCCAGTTGACAAAGCACTCCCAGCTCCCTCCTCCCTCCTCCAGGCTCCTTTTTTGCCCTACACATGCTGAAATGCACATATCACAATAATATAAATTGCTCCCTTTGCTTGTGCCTAGGGCTCAGACTTTTGAGAGATTACTCCTCTCTGAGCCCACCGGCATGAAATAAAGCCTCAACCCTTCAAGTGCTGCTTGGTTCTTCCATCAGTGATCCAGTCCAGACTTTCCAGTATTTTCCATAATATTTGGTTCCCTGACTGGGAAACCCAACCATGCTGGCCCTTTGTTGCCACTGGTTTGGGGCAATGGCAGGGCGGTAATGGAATTGAAGATCGCAGTGGAGAAAGTGCGCCCTGCTTGATCTTTCGGCAGGCAGTCTCCCATCCAGTCGTCCTTGGTGGTCCTGCTCCGATGTTCCCGCCGGACTCAAGGAGGCTTGGCAGGTGAGGACCTGGTTCTGACACTGAATCTGGTAAGGCCCTGGGGCACCTGACCCAGCCAGTTCCCACCCGTTGGGGTGGAAGGGGAGCCTGATCACCTCCCGGAGACTTCTTAAAAGTCTCACAGGTAGACACTCCCAGCGGGGGAATGTTTAAACTCTGGTCTGAGTGTGTAAGTGATTATGCAGGGCAGCTGAAGCCATTCAGTCTGCAATGAATCTGTGATTCCACGGCCTGCGTTATGGAATCTGCATGGGCCCTTATCCACATTCATGGTCAGCCGTCACGGCATATCAGTGATTCAGCTTTGGCTGACCTGGCCCAGGACTTACACAGGTGCACCTTAGCCAAGGCCGGCCAAAGTCTCTAAGAGGAGTGTGAATGGATGGGCATCTGACTGGTCTCCTCTCTAGAGAAGGCACCCCTCCCTTGTCTGTTGTCATGGCACTGTCCATGGACATGTCATGGAGTCAGGGTACAGTAAACCCACAGTTCTTGACACTATGATCAAGAATTTCAGGAAGGGATTTTCAGAAAACTACAGAGTAAAATTAACTCCTGGCAGGTTTAAGGCCCTGTGTGTATCTGTATTGCCCACCTTTAGTGTAGGGTGGCCTCCAGAAGGAACCCTCGATGTCCCAACAATCCACTGAGTCTGGTGGGTCATCCCTAGATATCCAGGTCATCCTAATCAGTTACCATACTTTAACTCCTGGTTAGAAGTTTCCCAGACCCTTCCCCCTTGGGTGTGATTTGCTTGTAGCAGGCAAGGACTGGGTAGGGTCTTAGTCACCTCAACAAAGAAGCCTGCAAAGAATCAATGGAAGCCTGAGCCTCTGCAAATTTTTGCTGGTGACCCAGAGGAAGAGCCAATATTGCTCCTACCTTATGGGCTCCCAAGGTTGGCAGCACCCAGTCCCCCGGTCCCAGACACCCTGCTGCAGTCAGCCTCCCCGCCAACTCCAGAACTAGTGGACCCACTCTCTCCTGGACCAGCAGCCAGACTGTGCCCTTGGCTGGAAGCAGGCACCCTTCAGATGTCGGTGCAAGAGACACAGGAGCCTGAAAGGCATAATAAAGACAGGACCATCCAGCCTGGCTAGTCCATGTCTTACTATCAACCCTTCTAACCTCCTCTATTAAAAACACAATACCCTTTTGGAAAAACCACAAGCCCTGGTTGATCTCATGAAATCCCTCTTCCAAACCCATCAGCTGACCTAAAAGAACTGTCAGCAGTTTCTCCGCATCCTTTTCACAACAGAAGAGAAGAGGCAGCCAGGGTCCTTGATCACGGTGCATGGGCTGAAATCGCTGCCCCCAAAGAGCATCCTGAGTGAGGCTTTAGCATTCCTGAGGGACAGCACCAGATCCACCAATATCAGGACACCCTCATCCAGGGGATCAAAGCTGGGTCCAAAAAGCCTATGAACATGACCAAAGTTTCTTCAGTCACTCAACAACCAGGAGAGTCTCCTGGGGACTATTATGAAAGACTGTGTGAAGCTTATCACATCTACACCCCCTTCAATCCTGAGTCCCCAGGAAGCCAACAAAAGGTCAACACCTCATTCATAGCTCAAGCCGCCCCAGACATCAGAGGAAAGCTCCAAACACTTGAAGGCTTTGCTGGGATGAATATCACTCAGATGATCAAAATTGCCAACAAAGTATATCTAAACAGAGAAGTTCAGGCTGACAGAGAAGCTGAAAGAAAAAATGAAGAAAAAGGCCAGCCTCTGGGCAGCCACCCTAAAAGAAAGAGAGATAACCAAAAGGCAGAGAAAAGCTGGCTGCCAAGAAGGGGGAGGCTTAGGACCTCCTTAGCCAGGGACCAGTGCACGTATGGTGAGGAGAAGGGGCATTAGAAGAACAAATGCCCCAACCAAGGCAAAGCCCTGAAAGCCCAGTCGCTATGGGGAGGAGCCTCACAGGGAAAGGCTCACTGGCCTGGCAGGAACAGACTCAGATTGACAAGGATGGGCTCTGTCACTCTCGGCCCCTATAAGGCCATGGTCAAAATGAACGTGGGGTGCCAAAACATAACTTTTATGGTTGACACAGGGGTAGAACACTCTGTGGCCGCAATCCCTGTAGCCCCCTTCAGTAACAAGACTGTAACTATTCTTGGAGCCACAAAGACAGCAACAGTACCCCATCTCACAAGAGGTGAGAACAGGCATCCAGGAATACCTGATCACACTCAAAGAGGCAGGCATTCTAATCGAGTGTCAGTTGCCTTAGAACACCCTACTTCTACCAGTCAAAAGGCCAGGAGGAGGGTACTGGCCTGTTCAAGACCTGCAAGCCATTAACAGAGTGACTGTTTCTTTACACCCGATGATCCGAAGGATTTGGGACCCTCCTCAGCCAGATCCCGGGATCTGCCAAATGGTTCACTTGCCTAGACTTAAAAGATGCCTTTTTCTGCCTCGGGCTGGCCCCCCAAAGCCAGCTATTGTTTGTCTTTGAATGGACTGAACCTGATACGGGGCAGCAGATACAGTTAACTTGGATGTGGTTTCTACAAGAGATCAAGAACTCACCCACTCTCTTTGGAGAAGCATTGGCTGCAGACCTTGCCAGCTTCTGAGAGAAGCCACATGCTGCACCCTCCTCCAGTATGTAGATGACTTCCTTCTTGCCAGTGACACCCAGGAAAACTGTACAAAAGGCACAAAGGTCCTCCTGTAACTCCTGTCAGACTCAGGATATCGAGCCTCATGGAAAAAGGCACAAATCTGCCAGCAGCATGTCTGGTACTTGGGCTTCCTTCTCACCCAGGGAGAAAGGGCACTAGGGCCAGAGGGGAAAAAAGTCATTATCTCCTTATGTCAGCCCCAGATGA
Source organism: Manis javanica (assembly GCF_040802235.1). NCBI lineage: Eukaryota > Metazoa > Chordata > Mammalia > Pholidota > Manidae > Manis > Manis javanica. Next base: position 104,344,181 of record NC_133174.1, on the reverse strand, counting down.
AGAAAGGCATATGAAAGTTCCTGGGAGCCACCAGATTCTACAAAATCTGGATTCCCAGATTCTTGGCAATGGCAAAAACCCTCTACAGCTTCCTGGGGGGAGGGGGGCCAGACCGAGAAACCCCTGTATAGACAGAAGAGGCAAGATCCACCTTCCTGGAAATAAAAGCTGCTTCAGAACAGGCACCAGCACTAGGCCTGCTAGATATAAAAAAAGCCCTTCAATCTCTCTGTACATGAAAAAAGTAGCCCTCGGAGTTCTCACATAGACTGTTATGTCCTGGCAGTGGCCAGTCACATACCTGTCAAAAAAAACTAAACCCAGTTGTGGCAGGATGACCATCCTACCTCAGGATGCTGGCAGCCACATTTCTATTCATTAGAAAGGCAGATAAACTTACCCTGGGACAAAAAATAAATGTCAAGGTCCCTCATACTGTTCTGTCCCTCTTAAACACACAAGCACACCAAATCCTCTCCAGTTCTCAGCTGGCACAATACTAAAACCCCTGAAGGCTATCTGGCTCCCCCCAAAAAGTAGAAATTCTGCATTGCAAAGAACACCAAAAGGAAAATAATCCTATAACACAGGGAACCAGCTAGCAGATAAAGCAGCTGAAACAGTGGCCAATAAAAAACAGATAGAGCTCCTTCCCTCACTATGGCCTTAACACCCCCAGTGGAGGCCCCTCCACCCAAGTACAATGAAAAAGAGAAGGACTGGGCCATGGCTAAGGGAGCCACCATAACTAAAAAAGGACGGTAGATGCTGCCTGACAACACATCTTTGTCCCAACTGCAATCAGAAGGCATCTAGTCAGCAATACCATCAGCTCACCCATCCAGGAAAAACTGCACTAGAAGCCCTCCTCAAAAAGCAATACTATATCAGCTAGTTGCCAGCATTATTAAGCTGAGCAATAAGTGAGCAGTGCATGATTTGAACCAGAAATAATGCTTGATCTGCACTGCAATCTCTGCCAGGTGTTCAAAGAGCAGGAGTTGCCCCTTTGAAGACCTTGAGATAGACTTCACAGATGTCCAGGCAAGCAGAGGACTCAAATACCTTCTAGGAATAGTGTGCATGTACTCTGGGTGGGTCAAAGCCTTCCCAACCAGGACAAAACAAAGTCAGGAAATAGCCATAGACCTCATGAGAGAAATTGTTCCCCAGTTTGGCCTACCGTCTACAATTCACAGTGACAATGGATCTGCCTCTGTAGTAGATGCAGTACAGATTTTAACTAAATCTCTCAACATTACCTGAAAACTCCACACTGCATACAGGCCTCAATGTTCAGGGAAAGTGGAGTGAATGAATCGTATCCTCAAAGGAACCCTAGCTAAGTTTTGCCAAGAAACTGGCCTCCCATGGCTGGACCTACAGCCCCTGGCTCTCCTGCATGCTTGCTGCACACCTGGGGCTAAAGGCTTTTCCCCTTTGGAATTAGTATATGAACTCCCTCCCCCATGTCTAGGAAGCCTCCCAGGGAACCTATGCCAGATAGGAAATAAGGGGGCAAGAGATTAGCTCCAAGCCTTAAGAGCCACCCTAAATAAGCTGCAGCAATATACCACAGAAAGCCCCAATCTCCTCCCTTAGGGACCCCAGTACACTCCTTCCAGGCTGGGGACTCAGTCTGGGTCAAAGTTTGAAAAAGGGACCCTCTCATACCACAGTGGACTAGTCTCCACATTCTTGTTCTAACCACTCCTACTGCCCTCAGAGTTGCAGGCATCACTCCGTGGGGCCATCACTCCAGAGTGAAAAGGGCCCATCATATGGACAAAGAAATACATCAGTGCAAAGCCCAGCCAGTCCTCCAGAGTCCTCTCTGCCTCCTCATCTGATGATTACCCGCTGACTAATGAACACCTGCCTGCCCTAGATCCTGGCCCTCACTGGAATAGAGTCTCATCCGGGGCATGAAGCTCTCTGCTGCTGCCCCCTCTGACTGAACTGTTCCTCAAAGAGTTGCCCTTTCTATTGTCTATCAAGTAATCATAAGTTGTTTTGCTGTGCTTACCTGTCTCTCCTAGCTGAACTCAAGTCTCAGCCTGCATTTCCAAAGTACCTCTCCATAGTGTTACCTCTATCAAATTAACTGTACGAAGTTGTAAAGTGCATGGTTACCACCCAAGGGAGCTGCCCTCGGTGGCCCTCTACCCTTAGAACCTGTCCTCTCACACTCAAATAAGCCAGCCTGAGTGTAATGCTCAGCTGCATAAAAATAAATTAGGGCTGAGGAAAACTGGGTATTTTTTGTTAAGCGCAGGCTTATCAAGAGTCTAAAGGACTTATTTCAAATTGTATGCACAAGGCCCATACAGACAGATGCATAAAAACATAATTATTTATGTTCTTCACAAAGTACTCAGGACTTTAATGAAAAAAGCCACAAGAATAAATCCTAGCTCAAAGCAATTAGAAGTATAAATACAAGCCATTATAACCCTTTCATAAACCAAAAAGATGATGTCCCCTAAAACGAAGTGTTTAGAGGGGCATCAGAGGGGGGAGTGATAAGGGAAATATTCAACACAGCCATCAAGGTCAGTAAACTGCTTTTTTCCTCCATTTGGCAAAGTCAGCAGAGCACTCACAGCTCTCTTCTCCCCTCCTTCTCTGGGCTCCTCTTTTGCCCTGCATGCACCAAAATGCCACATGTCAAAACAATATAAATTGCTCCCCTTGCATGTGCTCAGGGCTCAGACCTTGGGAGATCACTCTCCTCCAAGCCTACCAGTATAAAATAAAACCTCAACACTCCAAGACCTCCAAGTGCCACTTGGTTCTTCAGTCAGTGATCCAGTCAAGGTTTTCCAGTATTTTCTGTAACACAATAATCTCACTTCTGGGAATTTATCCCACTGCTTTGATTGTACACATACAAAATGAGGTATATTCAAGGTTACTGCTTGCAATGTTGTTTATAATAGTAAAAGATTGAAATCAACACAAGTGACCATGGTTGAATATACTGTGCAGCTTTAAAAAGCATGAACAAGGAGAAGGACCAGGACTGCTGAACACCCAGCCCCAGGATTCTGGACCAGAGCACAGACACAGTGCATGTGTGCGGTCCTGGATAATAGGGAAACAGGGCGGCAGGACCGGTGAGCGGGTGCCTGAGGCTGACGCCGGAGAACAAAGAAACGGGAGCGGATTTATTTTTGGCGAGTGCTTTTTGGAAGCCTTAAAAGGACAGGGACCCCAATACTAGGGAAACAGGGCAGCAAGACCAGTGAGCGGGTGCCTGACACCGGCGCCTGAGGACAAAGAAAATCGCGCGTTCTTCCCTTTTTTTTTTCTTCTCTTTCGTTGTTGCTGTTGTTGTTTTGGTTTGGAGAGTGCTTTTTGGAAGTCTTAAAGGGGCAGAACAGGACACTTAGCCCAGAGGCAGGGAATCTGGGGATCTCTGGGCACTCTAACCCCCTGGGCAACAGGGAACACAGAGGCCCCTTACAGAGATAAATAGCCTCCCGGCCGCTCCCCCTCCAACGGGGCTCCACCATTTTGGAGGAGCAGCCTGAGCCAGGCCACGCCCACAGCAAAAGCGGAGATAAACTCCAAACCAACCAGGCAGGTAGCTGAAGCCCTGTCTGCGCACAGCTACCAAGCATAAGCCACTAGAGGTCGCTATTCTCCCAGGAGAGGAAGGCCACAAACCAACAAGAAGGAAAGCTCTCCCATCTGTCACTCCTACCAGCTCTGCAAACTATCTCTATCACCATGAAAAGGCAAAACTACAGGCAGACAAAGATCACAGAGACAACACCTGAGAAGGAGACAGACCTAACCAGTCTTCCTGAAAAAGAATTCAAAATAAAAATCATGAACATGCTGACAGAGATGCAGAGAAAAATGCAAGAGCAATGGGATGAAGTCCGGAGGGAGATCACAGATGTCAGGAAGGAGATCACAGAAGTGAAACAAACCCTGGAAGGACTTATAAGCAGAATGGATAAGATGCAAGAGGCCATTGAAGGAACAGAAACCAGAGAACAGGAACGTATAGAAGCTGACATAGAGAGAGATAAAAGGATCTCCAGGAACGAAACAACACTAAGAGAATAATGTGACCAATTCAAAAGGAATAATATTCGTATTATAGGGGTACCAGAAGAAGAAGAGAGAGGAAAAGGGATAGAAAGTCTCTTTGAAGAAATAATTGCTGAAAACTTCCTCAAACTGGGGGAGGAAATAATCAAACAGACCACGGAAATAGACAGAACCCCCAACAGAAAGGATACAAGGAGGACAACACCAAGACACATAATACTTAAAATGGCAAGGATCAAGGACAAGGAAAGAGTTTTAAAGGCAGCTAGAGAGAAAAAGGTCACCTATAAAGGAAAACCCATCAGGCTAACATCAGACTTCTCGACAGAAACCCTACAGGCCAGAAGAGAATGGCATGATATATTTAATGCAATGAAACAGAAGGGCCTTGAACCAAGGATACTGTATCCAGCACGACTATCATTTAAATATGATGGCGGGATTAAACAATTCCCAGACAAGCAAAAGTTGAGGGAATTTGCTTCCCACAAACCACCTCTACAGGGCATCTTACAGGGACTGCTCTAGATGGGAGCACTCCTAAAAAGAGCACAGAACAAAACACACAACATATGAAGAATGGAGGAGGAGGAATAAGGGAGAGAAGAAAAGAATCTCCAGACAGTGTATATAACAGCTCAATAAGTGAGCTAAGTTAGGCAGTAAGATACTAAAGAAGCTAACCTTGAACCTTTGGTAACCACAAATCTAAAGCCTGCAATGGCAATAAGTACATATCTCTCAATAGTCACCCTAAATGTAAATGGACTTAATGCACCAATCAAAAGACACAGAGTAATAGAATGGACAAAAAAGCAAGACCCATCTATATGCTGCTTACAGGAAACTCACCTCAAGCCCAAAGACAGGCACAGACTAAAAGTCAAGGGATGGAAAAACATATTTCAAGCAAACAACAGTGAAAAGAAAGCAGGGGTTGCAGTACTAATATCAGACAAAATAGACTTCAAAACAAAGAAAGTAACAAGAGATAAAGAAGGCCACTACATAACGATAAAGGGCTCAGTCCAACAAGAGGATATAACCATTCTAAATACATATGCACCCAACACAGGAGCACCAGGATTTGTGAAACAAATACTAATGAAACTAAAGAGGGAAATAGACTTCAATGCATTCATTTTAGGAGACTTCAACACACCACTCACCCCAAAGGATAGATCCACTGGGCGGAAAATAAGTAAGAACACACAGGCACTGAACAACATACTAGAACACATGGACCTAATAGACATCTATAGAACTCTACATCCAAAAGTAACAGGATATACATTCTTCCCAAGTGTACATGGAACATTCTCCAGAATAGACCACATACTAGCTCACAAAAAGAGCCTCAGTAAATTCCAAAATATTGAAAATCTACCAACCAATTTTTCAGACCACAAGGCGTAAAACTAGAAATAAATTCTACAAAGAAAATAAAAAGGCTCACAAACACATGGAGGCTGAACAACATGCTTCTAAATAAACAATGGATCAATGAACAAATCAAAATAGAGATCAAGGAATATATAGAAACAAATGACAACAATAACACTAAGCCCCAACTTCTGTGGGATATAGCAAAAGCAGTCTTAAGAGGAAAGTATATAGCAATCCAGGCACACATGAAGAAGGAAGAACAATCCCAAATGAATAGTCTAACATCACAATTATCTAAACTGGAAAAAGAAGAACAAATGAGGCCTAAAGTCAACAGAAGGAGGGACATAATAAAGATCAGAGAAGAAATAAACAAAATTGAGAAGAATAAAACAATAGCAAAAATCAACGAAACCAAGAGCTGGTTCTTTGAGAAAATAAACAAAATAGATAAGCCTCTAGCCAAACTTATTAAGAGAAAAAGAGAATCAACACAAATCAACAGCATCAGAAATGAGAACGGAATAATCACGACAGACTCCACAGAAATACAAAGAATTATTAAAGACTACTATGAAAACCTATATGCCAACAAGCTGGAAAACCTAGAAGAAATAGACAACTTCCTAGAAAAATACAACCTTCCAAGACTGACCAAGGAAGAAACACAAAAGTTAAACAAACCAATTACGAGCAAAGAAATTGAAACAGAAATCAAAAAACTACCCAAGAACAAAACTCCGCGGCCGGACGGATTTACCTCGGAATTTTATCAGACACAGAGAGAAGACATAATACCCATTCTCCTTAAAGTGTTCCAAAAAATAGAAGAGGAGGGAATACTCCCAAACTCATTCTATGAAGCCAACATCACCCTAATACCAAAACCAGGCAAAGACCCCACCAAAAAAGAAAATTACAGACCAATATCCCTGATGAATGTAGATGCAAAAATACTCAATAAAATATTAGTAAACAGAATTCAACAGTATATCAAAAGGATCACACACCATGACCAAGTGGGATTCATCCCAGGGATGCAAGGATGGTACAACATTAGAAAATCCATCAACATCATCCACCACATCAACAAAAAGAAAGACAAAAACCACATGATCATCTCCATAGATGCTGAAAAAGCATTTGACAAAATTCAACATCCATTTATGATAAAAACTCTCAACAAAATGGGAATAGAGGGCAAGTACCTCAACATAATGAAGGCCATATATGATAAACCCACAGCCAACATTATACTGAACAGTGAGAAGCTGAAAGCATTTCCTCTGAGATCGGGAACCAGACACAGATGCCCACTCTCCCCACTGTTATTTAACATAGTACTGAAGGTCCTAGCCATGGCAATCAGACAAAACAAAGAAATACAAGGAATCCAGATTGGTAAAGAAGAAGTTAAACTGTCACTATTTGCAGATGATATGATACTGTACATAAAAAACCCTAAAGACTCCACTCCAAAACTACTAGAACTGATATCGGAATACAGAAAAGTTGCAGGATACAAAATTAACACACAGAAATCTGTAGCTTTCCTATACACTAACAGTGAACCAATAGGAAGAGAAATCAGGAAAACAGTTCCATTCACCATTGCATCAAAAAGAATAAAATACCTAGGAATAAACCTAACCAAAGAAGTGAAAGACCTATACCCTGAAAACTACAAGTCACTCTTAAGAGAAATTAAAGGGGACACTAACAAATGGAAACTCATCCCATGCTCATGGCTAGGAAGAATTAATATCGTCAAAATGGCCATCCTGCCCAAAGCAATATACAGATTTGATGCAATCCCTATCAAATTACCAGCAACATTCTTCAATGAACTGGAACAAATAATTCAAAAATTCATATGGAAACACCAAAGACCCCGAAAAGCAAAGCAATCCTGAGAAAGAAGAATAAAGTAGGGGGGATCTCACTCCCCAACTTTAGGTTCTACTACAAAGCCATAGTCATCAAGACAATTTGGTACTGGCACAAGAACAGAGCCACAGACCAGTGGAACAGATTAGAGACTCCAGAAATTAACCCAAACATGTATGGTCAATTAATATTTGATAAAGGAGCCATGGACATACAATGGCGAAATGACAGTCTCTTCAACCATGGTGCTGGCAAAACTGGACAGCTACATGTAGGAGAATGAAACTGGACCATTGTCTAACCCCATATACAAAGGTAAACTCAAAATGGATCAAAGATCTGAATGTAAGTCATGAAACCATTAAACTCTTGGAAAAAAACATAGGCAAAAACCTCTTAGACATAAACATGAGTGACCTCTTCTTGAACATATCTCCCTGGGCAAGGAAAACAACAGCAAAAATGAGCAAGTGGGACTACATTAAGCTGAAAAGCTTCTGTACAGTGAAAGACACCATCAATAGAACAAAAAGGAACCCTACAGTATGGGAGAATATATTTGAAAATGACAGATCCGATAAAGGCTTGACGTCCAGAATATATAAAGAGCTCACATGCCTCAACAAACAAAAAACAAATAACCCAATTAAAAAATGGGCAGAGGAACTGAACAGACAGTTCTCTAAAAAAGAAATACAGATGGCCAACAGACACATGAAAAGATGCTCCACATCACTAATTATTAGAGAAATGCAAATTAAAACTACAGTGAGGTATCACCTCACACCAGTAAGGATGGTTGTCATCCAAAAGACAAACAACAATAAATGTTGGCGAGGCTGTGGAGAAAGGGGAACCCTCCTACACTGCTGGTGGGAATGTAAATTAGTTCAACCATTGTGGAAAGCAGTATGGAGGTTCATCAAAATGCTCAAAACAGACCTACCATTTGACCCAGGAATTCCACTCCTAGGAATTTACCCTAAGAACGCAGCAATCAAGTTTGAGAAAGACAGATGCACCCCTATGTTTATCGCAGCACTATTTACAATAGCCAAGAATTGGAAGCAACCTAAATGTCCATCGGTAGATGAATGGATAAAGAAGATTTGGTACATATCCACAATGGAATACTACTCAGCCATAAGAAGAGAAAAAATCCTACCATTTGCAGCAACATGGATGGAGCTGGAGAGTATTATGCTCAGTGAAATAAGCCAAGCAGAGAAAGAGATATACCAAATGATTTCACTCATCTGAGGAGTATAAAAACAAAGGAAAAACTGAAGGAACAAAACAGCAGCGGAATTACAGAATCCAAAAATGGACTAACAGGTACCAATGGGAAAGGAACTGGGGAGGATGGGTGGGCAGGGAGGGATAAGGGGGGGGAAGAAGAAAGCGGGTATTAAGATTAGCATGCATGGGGGGGAGGGAGAAAGGGGAGGGTGGGCTGTACAACACAGAGAGGACAAGCAGTGATTCTACAGCATTTTGCTATGCTGATGGACAGTGACTGTAATGTGGTTTTTAGCGGGGACTTGGTATAGGGGAGAGCATAGTAAACATAGTATTTTTCATGTAAGTGTAGATTAAAGATTTAAAAAAAAAAGGAAAAAAAAAGAAAGAAAAGGGGGTATTACTCCTTGATAGGATAAAACTATTGGTAAATCAAAGATTAACGTATGCTTTAAATATCCTTAATTTTGATCACTTAAAGGGTGTCAGATGATCGGCTATGGAGGTACTCTTTTCTGATAATATTCCTTTCTCTTAATAAAAAGAAAAAAATAGCAGTTCCTGTGTGCTGACCTCCAATGAGTTCTACAGAGTGGTATAGAGGGAATGTCAAAGTGTGGGCAAAGGGTCTCTTTGTTTTTATGCAGAAGATCATGGACTAGCTTGGCTACCCAGAAAATGAACTAAGATACGATATGAGGAGGAGCTTCCGGCATAAGCACTCTCTGGAGGACTTGTGTTGGGGGATGATTATCAAAAAGCCTCCACAGGGATCCAGGTGATGCTGCGGTTGTGGCTGTGTCCATCCCACCGTTTCCTGGACTTGCCACTGGAATGAGGAGGGAGATATCTAGGCTGGCATGTGCATACAGTGAGACAACGAATTTGAGTGGATCTGTAGTGTTGGAACTCAACCAGGAGTTGGGAGGGGTGCAAGTTGTAGCACTCCAAAATCTCATGACTATAGACTATCTATGGTTAAAAGAACATATGGGATGTGAACAGATCCCAGAAATGGGTTGCTTTAATTCGTCTGATTTCTCTCTGACTGTTCAAGTACAGTTGGACAATATCCATCATATCATAGACAAATTCTCACAAATGCCTAGGGTGCCTAACTGATTTTCTTGGCTTCACTGGAGATGGCTGGTAATTATAGATTTGCTTAGTTTATGTCACCGTATTCCTATTATGTTAATATGTATGTGCAAGTTAGTTAGTAGTTTAAAACCTATACATACTTAAGGTACTCTACAAGAAGATATGTCAAAGAAATAATCAATCCTCCCATGTTTTCTTCCATATGCTACCTCTATAGCTTTTCTTCTTCCTTCCTAATTACAACCCTTAAATAGAATTCGTGCCTCATATCGAATTTACCAAGTATCATAATTTCTCCAGGTGGTAAAGATACCTCGAGACAAGTGCTGGGCATAGAAGCCACAGGGCATAAATCTGCAAAGAAGTAAAAAGCTAACCTTTTCAAACAATATGACTTCTCTCTCACTTACCAACTTTACATCTCCCTGTATGGCCCCGGAAGATGACTGGTTAGCCAGAGACGGGTAAGATTCCTCAAGGGAGGAACAACCTAAGACAGGCACAGTCGCAGGGGGGCCATAAGGTGAGAAATTGGGGATCAACAGTGGTGAGGCTTAGAACCTCTCCCCCCCTGTTTTGAGAAAAATATTCTGCATCCATGGATGTTTTAATGCCCTTGTCTAGCTTGGATTAACACATAGTCTACAGGCAGACACCTGATCATCTACATTTGCTCTCTTACAACACTAAACTATGTTTTCTACCTTTATCTTGCATCTACCTACCACTTCAGCATTTTATTAAAAATAAAAATAATAATAAAGGGAGAAATGTGGGATCCACATATAAATCAAGTATAAAAATCAAACGAGTATTCATATTTGACCTGATTGTTTATAATTCATAATGCGTGATCAAAACCGAAAGTTTCTGTGATGACTGCCCTTGTACTGTTCACCATGTAAGAATTTATTCACTATCTAAGAATTCGTTCACCGTGTAAGAACTTGTTCATTATGCTTCAGAAGATTGGAGACTGACGAGAATTAGGCTTGAGATGGATTAATGATTGTGCACGGAGCATTGACCCCCCTATACAGAATTTTATTGTTGTTAACAACCATTTGATCAATAAATATGAGAGATGCCCTCTCAAAAAAAACCATGAACAAGCTCTCTATTTACTGAACAGGTTTCCTAGATCTGTTAAATAAAACAAAACAAAACAATGCAGATAGTGAGACAGGGAAAGGACAGGGGGCAACCCCTGTCCAGTTAGAGCAAGATAAGGGCCCTGGGAAGAACATATGAGAAGCTTAGTAAGGACCTTAGGAATGTGAAAAACAGACTTGCAGCTGAAACAATGCAACAATGTTTAAGAAGGTTCCCCCTGAGCCTCCATGATAAAGAAGCATTTTACTGACTATAAGTCACAGCTCACTTTACCAAGGCATACTAGTTAAAAATAGAAATGAGCTTTAGTATGACTGAATAAACTATAGCTGACATTTTGATGGCAACCTATAGAAAACAAACAGCTTCTCTAGCTCGTCAGTGCAACAGGCATAAAACCCCTAGACCTGAGCCCATGAATGGCAGCCTTGCCCATCCTGGTATATGCCTGGGAGTTCTGTATCTTTACTTCTTTCTATCAATAAAAAACCTCTTTCTTGCTTGCCTACCTTGAGCAAGTGAAGTTCATTCTTTGACTCCATGAACAAGAACCCTGGTGTTACCTTTTTGGGGACTCGTCTGGGGTCCCTCCCTGTTCTCAGACTCCTAGAAGGCAGTTACCATTCCCTACTACTCTTCCTTTAGTGAATTCCTTCCTTATCTACACTCGTCCGATCTGTTCGAGGATTCCTTCTCGTTCAGAATCAAGAATCTTCCCCTGACCAGGTTGAGGCTTCTCCTAGTGCTTCACCTAGTGTGCAGGCGCCCAGCAACAATAGTACTCTGTATTTTGTGTAAGAAAAAAAGAAATATAAGAATATAATGTTCATATATATACATATATATTTCTATTTGTATTGTATAAATAGTGGAAGAATTCAAAGGAAATTAATAGATGTGGTTATTTGCAGAGCAAGGGAGTGGTGAGAAAGAGTTAAAGTGCATATATATATGCATATGTGTGTGTGTGTATATATATATAAATATATAATGGAAATATATTTTTAACATTTAACATTATACACATATTTAATAGTGTTGCCCAAGTTTCTACATTAGCCTTTATCAATTGGTCCAAGGCACACATTCAGGCATAGCACAAATGTGGCAGGTAAATTTAAGCCAAACTACAAGTCTTCCAGGGCAGTGCAGCATCATGATAGCCAGTGTACACACACAAGTGTAATCCTAGAGAATTTGTGGTCCTCTTGGAAGCAAGGAGATTAGATTGGGTTGGGGAGTAGTTACCCCAAGCAGGACATATATTAGTCAAGCAGTGCAGGTAAACAAGGCCCCACTACTGTGGCCTTGTACTGTGGGGCTTTCCACCCTAGGGTTCTTAGTTCAATCTAAAAATGTAGTTCTGTCCTTGGTTTCAGAAGGACTAACTGAAAGGCAGATAGTGAGAAAGTTTTGCTTGTTCATGACAATAATTTGCCTCATGCACATGGCCTACATGTGGAGGTGTTCTGTGTGCAAAGTGCCAGAGCTGTCACAGTCTGTCTTATTGTCTGCACTGTCCACATTGTCAGTTTGACTTCAAAGCATTTGCCGCAGTTCAGGCAGCTGGAGTGTTTTTCTTTGGGAGGAGGGGAAAGCTTTTAGGAACAGTTTTGAAAAACAAGCATCATAAATTCCACCTCCCCCCTGAAGCCTCAGCCTTCCTAGATTTCCTCTATTGTCATATGTTTTCACAAAATTGGTGTGTCCCATATGGTATTCATAACTTTACTTCTTTAAAAAAAATCCCTTAACTTCACACAGACCTTGCATCTGGAAAGGTTGTATGCAAGAAGGCAAATCATTTTTATGGAAAAACATCTTTATACAATTTAACTGGAAAGACCAAAATGTTCAGGAAATGGTTGTGATAAAATTTTGAATTTTTTTTTCAAAAGGAGTTTACCTACTGCTTATGCTTTCTATTTTGCCCTGACCCTTCACCCAGTGAGCAGCTAAGAAAAGATCAATCTACTTTGGGGAACAGCTGCATTTGATCATTAAACTGCCTTACTAAGGTGTATATATGAGGGAAAAGGTGAGGGAAGTCACATCAGGCTATTAGTACACTGTTGCAAACTGCAACTAATACAGAAAGCCAAAGAATACAACTCAACAGACTCCATTTTGTCAGAAGTGGGTGCTAGGGTCACTGTGCTGGTGATGTGTTCTCCCCTGACTTGCAGCTTGCTGAGGAATCCTGAGTTGGAAATGAAGTGAGTGTCAGAAATATAGCCTAGGGGCAGCTTGATTGCAGAGGGCCCCATCAGAGAACAAGCCCTTTCCCACTGGCATCTGCTAATGACCCAGACAGATCAGTCAGTCGCCATAATGCTGTCATCGTTTATGGGCTCACAGAGGGGTATCCTAAATCTGTAATGGTCTTACAGTGTAGATTCTGTTCACTGAGCTCATGCCTACTATCAGTGCAGCAAAAATCTTTCTGAGATGAAAACAGCCCATAGTGGGCATTAAAAGGTTTGGGTTTAGAGTCATTTCTAAGAAATTAGGATCTGAGAATTCAGGATTCCATAAAGCCAGTGGCTTTTCTTTGGGAGCAGCAAAGCCTAGATATGGTAGGGCCAGACTCTGTGTTTGGAGTCCAACAGGCAGAGCAAGGCTTCCACAGCTGATTATATCTTGTCAGTCTTCGAGTCCAGATCGACCCACTCCAGAGCATACAGATCAGGCAGGCAGATCATCAGCTTCTAAGGGTCAGACATCTGATTTTATGAGTTCATTAGCAAACCAAAAACTGCACTTTAAAATTCCAAAAGTGTATCTTCAGGTGATGATTACCTCTCATTTTATTTTGTCTCCCTTTTTTCCGAGGCTCCAATAGGCAAAAGATCATAGCAAAAATCATCACTTACAATCGTTTTGTTTCCAAAACTCAGAGCATAAATTACAACACATCTACTGTCAGTAAAAAGCAAGAAAGTTGTATCCCACTAAACTGTGTATATGTGTGTACAGCTTTCCCTTTAGCATTTGTGAAATTACAAGCATATAACGTTTTACATTAATTTGTATCACGCACCCAGATGCTATAACCACAAATACAAAGCCATTTGTTAGAATCACCCTTTGCCTTTAATCTCATTGTCAGTCTACTCAAACCCCTAGCTGTAAATTTAGCCACTGAAGATTAAGATGCGTGTGGAGTGGCTGTGACAGCAGTGACAGCAGTAGGGCTAGAGTGGTTTCATTTTTTTTTTCTTTTTCTCCTCTGGTTTATCTAAAGCTTTGCTCCTGCCCGGTGAACTGGTTTAACCTTTTTCATCCTATTTGGAGGAGAAAGCAATGCAGATCTTTCATATTTTTGGTCTACTCAAAGCCTCATTTTAGGATTTTTTTTTATTATGTTCCCCGACACATGGAGAAGATAACAGCTACAAACCATGTCTAACTGACTTTTCGCCACCCAAAGTCCATATTTGGGACTGTTTGGGACCTTTCTCCTCTCACCTAGAAGAAAATAAAAGCAAAAGGCATCACCCAGGCGGAGCTTTCCCCCCTCATTTTAGCTAGTAAAACCAAATGCATCTGGGGGATCCGGGGAGATAGCTCTTCCAGGGCTGGATCTATCATTTTGAAATTCACAGGTAACTTACCTCTCACCAAAGACAGCGACTCAGCTGCTGTTTCATAACATGTAGGATTCCATAACCACCCAGGCACCAGTGTTTTGTCATCCTCCACTCCTCGTACATTCTTTCCCCCAAACAGCACTGTAGTCATGTTTCAGTGAGTCAGGGTTATTCAAGTGAATTCCACCACAGTCACTGCTGTGTTGGGGGGTCCCCAAGAACACTCCCAGATTCACAGATTCACTACAAGTACCCGAGGGATGCAACATCGACTTTTTCTCACAGTTAAAATGTATTAAAGCAATGTGGTAAGGTTACACAGCCAGAAGAGGACTCTGGAGTAAGCCAAGCCTAGACTTCCTTATTCTCTGTCCTCTGTGAGTGGTCACACAGAGTGCTTTCTCCAGTGATAACACTGCAGCATTATATGTGTGATGCTTCTGCCCAGGGAAACAAACCCATCCAAGAGGCCTAGTGCCCATATTTTTACTGGGGGCTGATACTTAGTAACGTCTGCCTGGCACATACGAAAATTCCAGATTCCGAGAAAGAAATCTTACCACATCACAAATAGTCTAATTACAATGACCCATACTTATTTAGAGAATTATTTTTTTATTAGTATAACGAACTGTTTACCAGTTAACTTTCAGGCACCAACTAAGGATCTACTTTATGTTAACTTTCTTTCCTTTCCTTTTTCTTCCTTCTTTCCTTTCTTTTTCTTAAGATATAATTCATATACCATACAATTCACCCATTTCAACATACAATAAAATAGCTTTTAGTATATTCACAGAACATGGCAACCATCACCAAAATCAACTGTAGAACATTTTCATAACTCCCAAGACAAACCCTGTACCCATTTAAGGTCGCTCTTCATTCCCTCCTCCATTCACCTCCTGGCAACTACTGATTTAGTTTCTATATCTATAGATTTGCCTATTCTGGACAATTCATATAAATTCAATCATATAATATGTGGCTTTTTGTGTCTGGCTTCTGTAAATTAGCATAATGCTTTCAAGGTTGATGCATGTTGTAGCATGTATCAGAACTTCATTCTTTTTTTGTGTGGATGAATAATATCCTATTGTTTGGGAAGACTACATTTAAAAAAATCCATTCGTAATTTGATGGGCATTTGGGGTGCTTCAGCTTTTGGCTACTGTGAACAGTACTACTATAAACATCCCTGTAAACATATTCGTTTGAACACCTGTTTTTAGTTCTTTTGGGTGTATATTGAGGAGGGGAATTGCTGGGTCTTATGGTAAATCTGTGCCTAAGCTTTTGAGGAACCACCAAACTGTTTTCCACAACAACTACACCATTTTACAGCTCACAGTAATGTATGAAGGTTCAATTTCTCCACATCTTTGCCAGTACTATTTGCTATTTTCTTTTCTTTTTTTATTATAACCATTCTAGTGAATGTTAAATGGTACCTCATTGTAGTTTTGATTTACATTTCACTAATGACAAATGATGTCGAACATCTTTTCATAAGTTTATTTGCCATTTGTATACCTTTCTTGGAGAACTGTTCATTCAGATCCCTTGTACTTTTAAAAATTGTATTGTCTTTTTAATATTGAGTTAAGAGTTCTCTTTATATTTTAGATACAAACTCACTGTCAGCTATATAATTTGAAAATATTTTCATCCATTCCATGGGTGGGATTTTCATTTCCTTTGTGGTATCCCTTGAATTGAAAAAGTTTTTTAACTAGTTTATCTCATTTTTCTTTTGGCACTTATGCTTTTGATGACATACCTAAGATGTCATTTGTGCATTGCCTAACATAAAGTCACAAAGAATTACTCTCATATTTTCTTCTAAGAATGAAAAAATGTTTCCACCCTACATTTAGGTCAGTGATCCACTTTGAGTTAATTTTGGGGTATGGTATGACGAAGGTTTTCAATTTCATTCTTTTGCATGTGAATATCCACTTGTCCCAGCAAGAGTTGTTGAAGCAGCTATTCTTTCCCCATCGAATTTTTTTGGCACCCTTGTCAAACACCAATTGTCTGTGCAAGTGGTAATTAAATACAATTGTTTATTTCTGGACTCCCAATTCCATTCCATTGATCCATATGTCTTTGTTTAAGCCAACATCACATTGTCTTTATTATTGTACTTTTATGAGAAATTGTGAAAGTGGGAAGTGAGAATATTCCAACTTTGTTCTTTACCAATATTGGCGTAGCTATTCTAGATCTCTTAAACTTTCATATGAATTTTAGGAGCGACTTGTCAATTTCTGCAAAAATACTGCAAGGATTTTTGCAGGGATTGTGTTGAATCTGAGGATTGACATAGGGAGTATTGCAATCATAACATTAAGCACTCCAATCAATAAAATTGGAATGTTTTTACATTCAAATTTCTTTCAGCTGTATTTTGTACTTTTCAGACAACTTTTCACTTCTTTTGTTTAATATATTCCTAAGTATTTTGTATTTTTGATGCTACTTTAAATGTAATTTTCTTAATTTCATTTTTGGTCTATTGGAAGTATATACAAATATAATTGTATTTTGTACATTGATCATGTATCTTACAATCTTGCCAAACTTTTTTATTCATCTTAACACATTTTTTGTGGTTTACTTAGGATTTTCTATATACAAGATAGTGTCATCTGTGGAGAGAGTTTTGTTTCTTCTTTTCCAATCTACATGCCTATTAATTTTATTTTCTTGTCTAATTGCTTGGCCCCATTACCTTTTTTTCTGCACACCTACACTCACAGGTTTTGTTGTTGAACACTAGAGGAAATAATTAATGTGAAATTGCTGTAGAAACTGTAAACCCTATCTAGACAAATGTAAATATTTTGTTATTACTTAAAATTTGAGTAACTACTGAGCATTTGTATGAACAATAGAGGTCATAGTAAATCCAGATCAAGTGTCTTGGTATTAACTGCCAATGACTCTCTTGACAAAACACCTCTTTTTGTTTAGGAAAAGATGCATTTTTCCATTTACACAGTAGCTGCTTTCTCCACCTCCATATATCAGAGAAGCAGCTCTAGCATCTATTCAAATCTGTGAAATCTTGGCAGGATTGGTAGAGTGATCAGGAAAAGGCCAAAGGCAGGAATAGAGAATTCTTAGCATGTAAAATCCATTTTTCCACTACTTCCTAGGTCTTGCTGCATCTCTAGGTGGTAGGAGTAAAGATCCACCTGCCATAGGTAAGGTCTTGAATGAGGGATTCCAGAAGTCCTGGAATGAGTCTAGAAAATGCCCACATTAGGGAAACATTATATATTCTTACACCTATGTAAATGTTTAGACAGACTATGAAATATGGGCTTTCTCCTCTTCTTTTGCACAAATGAAATTTAAGTATCACCAAGTAGGATCTTGAAAACACAAATAGAATATGGACATTTTTAGCAGAATAGGTACTTCTTTAATATTTAAAAATGAATTATACTGAATAGAAGTTTTTAATATTATACTGACCTATCCTGTTCACATATGCCCTATGACTCCAAAATGTGGTTACAAGGCTAACTGGAATAAAATTGAAGTCAAATTCAACTTTGGTTTGATTGATCTCAATCAGATTAGAGGAAGACAGCCAACTTCATCCATTAAACTTTACTCAATCTTTGGTAAGTTTTGTAGGTCTCACTCAGCACTTTTTATTGGAACTTCATGGCCTATAACAGAAATGTATGTTGAATTTGGGGTCACTTAAGTGAAATGCATTGCATAATACATCACATAATTCAAAATAAAATTGTAAGTAAAAGGTGAGGATGAAGTATGAAAACTTGGCTCACTAAAGCGAATACTATTTTTCACAGTAATTGTCAAACTTAAGGTTTGAAAAGTAAGTAGAAATCAAAGATGATGTCTGGGGCTATAGCTATAGTTAATGTTGCCAGACAAAACTCAGAATCTCAGCCTCCATATGTTTGTTACAGATTTTAAGAAATTGATATAAAATATTATCAAAATGCTATAAAGTTATAGTGATATTTTTTATTTTCTTTACTACTAGAGAAAACACTTGTAGCTGGTCCTTAAAGTAAAGGAAGAATTTCTATTCATCAACAGCAATCAGTATTTCAATACATCAGGAAAAAGCTACTTTTAACATTTCAATGGGGTTTTACAAAAGAGTTTTAATAGGAAAAATTTACCATAGGCAAAAATCTTATCGATATTTTATGGAGAGGAAGAAAAAAAGCTGAGTTCAGAAAAGGACCTCATCCCCTCAAAAAACAAATGAAGACTATTAAAAGAATCATGAAAACTAAGCAGTGGGCCTCATTTGCCCTGGAGGAAATGTGCCATAAACACATGAAATGAAAATATTGACCAATGGGTGCTACTAGTATTTTTTATTAGCATTTATTATTGAGCACTTATTATATACAGTCAAATTGAAATATAGCTTGCATATAATATTCTTTATTTCAAATTTACTCCTCATAACAGTCCTGTGGCAAAGGTACTATTACTATGTTCCATTTTTCAGATGTGAAAACTGAAGTTTACTGTGATTAACTTGCTTAATATCTTATGGCTAGTAAATGGCAAATATAGGATTCAAACCTAAATCTCCATAACTCCACAGCACAAACTCCTAAAAACATAACCCAGTATTTGTGTTCCAGTATTATGTGCTTCTTTCTAGTGAGACATTATATTGTCCATGAAGGGAATCAGAAAATTAAAATGAAAGTTATCATTGGACCAGGAATGCTTTGCAAAAATGGGTTTTACTTTTTTATCCATTTAGTAACTCTCTGTCTTTTGATTGGTGCATTCAGCCCATTTACATTTAGGGTTATTATTGATAGTCATGTACTTATTGCCACTGCAGGCTTTAGATTAATGGTTACCAAAGGTTCAAGGGTAGCTTCTTTACTATCTAACAGTCTAACTTAACTCAGTACACTATTACAAACACAATCTAAAGTTTCTTTTCTTCCCCCTCCTTTTTCTTCCTGTTCCATTCTTTTTATATTAGGTATCATATTCTGTACTCTCTGTCTATCCCTTGACTGACTTTGGGGTAGTTGATTTAATTTTGCATTTCCTTAGTAATTAATTGGTCTACTTCCTTTATTGTAGTTTTATTTTCTCTGGTGACAGCTGTTTAGCCTTAGGAACACTTACATCTAGAGCAATCCCTCCAAAATACAATGTAGAAACAGTTTGTGGGATATAAATTCTCCCAAGTTTTGCTTATCTGGAAATTTTTAAATCCTTCCTTCAAGTGTAAATGATAATCTTGCCAGATAGAGTATTCTTGGTTTGAGGCCCTTCTGTTTCATTGCATTAAATATATCATGCCACTCCCTTTTGGCATGTAAGGTTTCTGTTGAGAAGTCTGATGATAGCCTGATGGGTTTTGCTTTATAAGTGATTTTTTTCTCTCTCTGGCTGCTTTTAATAGTCTGTCCTTATCCTTGATCTTTGCCATTTTAATTATATGTCTTCATGTTGTCTTCCTTGGGTCCCTTGTGTTGGGAGATCTGTGTACCTCCATTGCCTGAGAGACTATGTCCTTCCCCAGATTGGGGAAGTTTTCAGCAATTACCTCCTCAAAAACACTTCCTATCCCTTTTTCTCTCTTCTTCTTCTTCTGGTATCCCTATAATGTGAATTGCTCCATTTGGATTGGTTACACAGTTCTCTCAACATTGTTTCATTCCTAGAGATTCTTTTTTTCTCTCTGCACCTCAGCTTCTTTGTATTCCTCTCCTCTAATTTCTATTTCATTTATCGTCTCCTCTACTTCATCTACTCTGCATTTAAATTCCTCCATTGTATGTTTCATTTTGGATACTGTATCTTTTTTTCTGTAGCTCTGTGAGTTCATTTATTATTTTTATTTTGAAAACTCTTTCGGGAAGATTGGTGAGTTCAGTTTCACTTCGCTCTCTTTCTGGTGTTTGTTGGATTTTGATTTGTACCAGGTTCTTTTGATGTTTCATATTTGTAAAAATAAGTTGGTATAGGCGGCAACCTCTAGTGCCCAAAAGCTCTATTTTCTGGAGCTGCTCCACCTCTTGAGCCATGGTGGGGGCCACAGGTGAGTGGCACTGGTGCCTTCCAGGAAGAAAGAGCTCTTTACTACTTCCCCACTGCAGTACCTGCCTCCACTGCTAGGGCCAGTGGGCTGAGTGCCCAGGGAGGAGCCTCTATGCCATGCCCTTGTAGCTTCCATAGACAGGGCTGCCCTCTGGCTGGCCTGGAACAATGGCGGGGGCAGCTGGTTTGTGAGCCCATGCTAGGAGGAAGGAACAGCAAGCTTGTATCATGTTGGGGGGCCTTGGAGCTACATAGCCAGCCAGGGTGATGGAGTGCCTGAAGCTCTTGAAAGTTCCCAACCTGCTGGGCTGAGTGTGCTAGGATAATTTTGTCCACCTGTCCTTTCTCCTGAGCAGCAAGCTCTGTGCTATCCTTGCCCCTTTAGCAGCCCTCTCACTGTTGGGAAGTCTCTCAGAGTGCCCTCCTTTTCTTTGTCCCAGAGTGGCCAGTTGTGGTTACCTGTTCTCCACAAGTGGTTGGAATCTCAGTCTCTCTAAGTATTCTGCCCATCTTAGCTTTCCAGCACCACTATTCTCCAGAGTACCATGTAATGTAGGTTTGTGCTCCCAGAGCAGATCTCCAGGGCTGGGTGTTCAGCAGTCCTAGGCTTCCACCCCCTCCCCCCTTGTTCCTCTTCCTCCCGCTGGTGATCTGTGGTGGGGGAAGGGCTTAGGTCCTGCCATATGGTAACTTTGATACTTTACCCTTTTCTGTGAGGTCTGCTCTTTTCCCCAGGTGTAGGCAGTCTGTTGCAGCATTCTTTCCTCTTGCTGTTCCAGGAATAGTTGTATTTGCTATATATTCATATTATATGTGGCTTTGGGAAGAGATTTCTGTCTTACATCTCATGCTGCCATCTTTAAGCCAATCAGGCCCTCATGCCTTTTTAAAGTCCATCTCCACCCCAGTCCTCAGGTAATCACTGATCTGTCTTTTACTGTAGATTAGTTGGTATTTCCTGGAATTTTATACAAATGGGGTCATACAGTGTATAAGTATACTTTTTGGGGAAGTGTGTAACTCTTTAAAAAGCATGATTTTGTGATTTATCCAACTCATTTATCTATCCAACTGTGTCAATAGTTTGTTCCACTTTATTGCCAAGTAGTATTACATTGTATGGATGTACGATAATCCATCCAAGTGTTGATGAACATTTGGATTGTTTCTGGTTTGGGGTATTATAAATAAAAGCAGTTATGAACATTTGGATACAAGTTCCTGTGTGTGCATCTTGTATAAATATCTTGAAGTGGAATGGCTGATATATATTTAACTAAGTCACTGCCAAGCTTTTCAAAATCGTTTTTCTATTATGTTCCTACCAGTGGTGTGAGAGAGTCCCAGTTACCTCTTATCCCTACCTGCAATTTGTATGGTCTGTTTTTTTGTCTTTTAGGGTTTTTTTAGCCATTCTGTTGGGTGGTGTTTTGTTTTTCTGGAATTACATTGTAGATTTAAGTTAAATTTCTCTGAAAACAAATGATTTTGAACATTTTTAATATGCTTATTAGACATTCATATATCCTCTTTTTTTCAGTGAACATATCTTTTGCCCATTTTTTATTGGGTTATATTTTTGCTATTGAGTTTTAGGAGTTCTTATCTATTCTGTATACCCATTCCTTTTCAGTTTTATGTGTTACAAATTATTCTTCTAGTCTGTGGTTTGCTCTTTACTTTTGTTGAGATTGTCTTTTGTATAGCAGTATTTAAAAAATATTTATTTTCCTTTATGGTATGTTTTTTGTGATCTGTCAAAGAAACCTTTGCTTACATGAAGGTCACAAATATTTTCACCTATATTTCCTAGACATCTGATAGTTTTAGGTGTTACATGACATATTTAGATTTAAATGTTGCATGTAGTATAAGGTAAAGGTCCATATTTATTTATTACCATATGAATACCCAGTTGAATCAGTACCACTTGTTGAAAAGATTTTTCCTTCACCATTGAATTGCCTTGGAATGTTTGTCAATATTAATTGGTAATGTATATTTTGGGTTTATTTCTGGGCTTTCTATTCTGTACTATTGAACTATATGTCTATAATTTCAACAATGCCAAATTATCTGGATTAATACAGATTTAGAGTAAGTCTTGTAATCAGGTGGCATAAGGGCTCCAGCTTCTTTTTCTTTTAGTTTCTTTGGTTATTCTAGGTCTTTTATATTTCTATATAAACTTTAGGATCAGCTTATCAATGTGTAAAAAAAATCTGCTCGAATTTTTTTTTGACTGCATTTAATCTATAGATCAATTCAGGGAAAATTGCCATCTTAAAATGTGGTTTTCCTGTGCATGAACCTATTATATCTCTCCATTTATTATGCATTTGAAAATGTCTTTAGCAATGTTTTATAGTTTGTAGGGTGGAAATCTTGGACATCTTTGGTTAGATTACTTTCTAAATAGTTTATATTTTAATGCTATTGTAAATAAGCATTTTATTGACTGCTATTATATAAGAATAGAATGTATTTTTATATTAGTATACATAGTCACATCTAATTTGGAACACATTGCTAAATTCACTTATTAATTTGTTATGATTAGGTTTCTCTTTTAAAAGTAAAAATCTATTTTAACTCCAGTTCCCTTCACCTACCTGGCTTTTCCTCTTCATCATCAAAGTTTTAAAAAAAATGCAATGTTTCTTGTTTCCACATCACCTCACATCCATTTCTCAGTAAATTCTAATCTAGTTTGCTCCCACAACAATCTGGCAAGATTTCCATATCTCTTTACTTCAGTTTCTAACAGCATGGCTATCATTATCATTAACTTGTTTGACCTCACCTCCATTTTTAACACTGATGATAATGTTTAATGCACTATTTTCTGATTTAATTCTTACTTCTCTAGCAACTTTGTTTTAATCTTCTCTGTATGAATTTCTTCCTTTGCTCAGTTCAAGTTAGGAATCCGTGTTTGGCCCTCTTTACATATCCCACACTATTTTTGGATAATTTCATACAATACCCTGACTCTAATTACCATTGATATATTGATGACTTTGACATGTCTACCTCCAGGCCAGACCTTTCAACTGAAATCTAGATAAAAACCAAATATCATTTCTTACTCTGGCAAACTGCTTCTTAGAGGACAAGACTAACACAGAGAAAGAAACCTGAGTTTCATCCTTGATTGTCTACATCCAAGTTTTTGTCAAATTGTGTTATTTTTATCTCCTTAATGTTTCATAAACTGTCTACTTTTCTCCATTCCCACTGAAACTAACTTAGTTGAGGCCAACATCATCTCTCACTAGATTCCAGTACTGACCATTGCCCTGGCCTCTATTCTTGCAACACTCAATACAGTATTTACATTGCACCCAAAATGATTTCTTTTATTATTATTATTTTTTTTTTGAGAGGGCATCTCTCATATTTATTGATCATATGGTTGTTAACAACAATACAATTCTGTACAGGGGACTCAATGCACAATCATTAATCAACCCCAAGCCTAATTCTCAACAGTCTCCAATCTTCTGAAGCATAACGAACAAGTTTTTACATGGTGAACAAGTTCTTACATAGTGAATAAGTTCTTACATGGTGAACAGTGCAAGGGCAGTCATCACAGAAACTTTCAGTTTTGATCACGCATCATGAACTATAAACAATCAGGTCAATTATGAATATTTGTTTGATTTTTATACTTGATTTATATGTGAATTCCACATTTCTCCCTTTATTATTATTATTATTATTATTATTATTTTTAATAAAATGCTGAAGTGGTAGGTAGATGCAAGATAAAGGTAGAAAACATAGTTTAGTGCTGTAAGGGGGCAAATGTAGAGGATTAGGTGTGTGCCTGTAGACTAAGTATTAATCCAAGCTAGACAAGGGCAACAAAGTATCCACGGATGCAGAAGATTTCTCTCAAAACAGTGGGGGGTGAGGTTCTAAGCCTCACCTCTGTTGATCCCCAATTTCTCACCTGATGGCCCCCCTGCAACTGTGCCTGTCTTAGCTTGTTCCTCCTTTGAGGAATCTTACCCGTCTCTGGCTAACCAGTCATCTTTCGGGGCCATACAGGGAAATGTAAAGTTGGCAAGTGAGAGAGAAGCAATACCAAAATGATTTCTTTTAACACAAATCTGATTATGAATCATCAGATCATTCAATTACTAAACAAATAAGCCTGTTGTTCAAACTGAAGACAAACCAATGAAAATTATCCAATCTGAAGAACAGAGTGAAAACAAAGATTGAGAAAATAATGAACAGAGAGGTTCAGTACCTGTGAGATACTATGAAGTGTTTTAAGAAAATTTTTTAAAGTATGAACTGCTAATACATACATCATGGATTAATTTCAATAACCTTATTTTTAGAGAAAAACACCTGACATAAAAGAATAGGCACTGAATGATTTCATTTAATGTGAAGTTTCAGAATAAGTAAAAGATATCTATTGTGAAAAAAAAAGAAATGTGCATGAGCTACTTTTATATCGAGAAAATTTAAGCCTAGAAATATTCATTTAAAAATACTGAATCATAATAAACAGCAATGGAAATGATCTATACCTACACACACAACAAACATAATATTGAATGAAGGGGGATCATTATTTATTTGGTATACTTTATTAACTTCCATAATTAAAAACATGTTTAGGAAATTCATATTCTGCTTGGCATTCTACTTTTACAAACAGGAGCTTCCTATAAAGTATGCTTTTTTCTTTTGAAATAAAAGAAGTGTGAAACTTTACTCCATTTATGAAATGCACAGTTTTTAAGATCAGTATTTATCAATGACTCTTCTTAATAATGCTAATAAACACATAACCTGATAGCTAAGTAATCAACTTGTTTATTTGAATTACAGATTATAGTTCATGATCCTACTAGTTACTATTTAGCCAAAATTCTATCCTTAGCTGTAACACAGCTCTCTATTTATTTTCAAATATCCAGATGGTTGCTTTCCTAAGACAATTATATCAAAAGACAAATTAGTAAGTAGGTTATTGCCAAAAGAAGAGTACCTATGAATTGCATTAGATTTGCTATTCTATTTTCTTCTTCCTTAAAGTTATAAAGACATTTTTATAATGGAGGTTTAAAAGCAAATAAACTCAGTATCATCAAGCTCAACAAGGCTAATGTCAATGCAGGACATAGAAAGTAAATAAATATCACTTTGGTTCATAAACATAAAAATGTTCACCTAATAACATTTTAATGGATTTTAAAAAGAGCTCTTGCACATATAGGTTTGTTTTTCAAAATAAGGAATAGGCAACAGGGACTGTTTTCATTTATTGTAAATTGTGAAATTGCAGATCAGAGAGAGGGAAACAGAACATTCAAAAAAGGGTAAATACTGTTCCTCTTAATGCACACTACTTGCCAGATTAATAGGTGTTGAAAATAAAGCAAATATTACAAACAGCATATGTATTAGTAATGCCTGGTTATAGAAATCAGAGCAATGCTGCATGCATTGGATTCCATAAACAGTAAAAAAATAATTCTTTTTCATTGAAGGTGCATATGATATTATTAGACAGGAAAACATACTTCACAATAAAAACTTTCAATTTCCCTTATCTTAATAAGTAAATGAAGTATGGGACAAAACCTTCATTTATTATCTCTTTAACTATCATATTTACTCTGTTCCTTTGCTGTAGCCTTAAAGTAGGACTTTTTCTGCAACTAGTTCACAGCAGAAAAGATAGGTAAAAGAAGAGAAGGTTGCTGAGAATGGATAGAAGGGTAGATAGGTACAAGGTCAGCATTAGAAGAGAGAGAGAAGAGAGAGAAGCTACAGGCTTTGTCCAAGTTCCATTTAGTGAACAATTGAATACTCATGACAATTCTAATATGTACTTAATAAGTGTTTACTGAATGAATAAAGATATGGCTGTTTGGAAGTACTAAGGTTGGTTAGAGAGTAGATTGTTTACATCTTTAAGGCCAGCAGAGAGATCACAGCTGAAACTGTAAAAACTGATTTCATTCTTCTTTGTAATAATAGTATTAGATAAACTAATATTCTATTAAGCAGGGAAAATCCTGACTGCTATATTTTTGCTTTACTTCTGCCTTCCTTGTCAAGGAAATTAAATTTTTGCTTAAATCTGGTTTATCAAAGCATAATTTATATAAGGTAAAATTCAACATTTTTAGGTGTACAGTTCCATGCATTATGAAAAATGGATAGTCAAACAGCCATAACCACAATCAAGATACAGGATATTTCAATCACTTAAAAACACTCTTTCTGTGTATTTGTAGTGTCTCCTCCATCCAAAACTACTAGCAACCACTAATCTATTCCCCATTTCTATAGTTTTGCTTTTATTGAGGCCATCATAAAATTGGAATCATATAATATATAGACTTTTCGAATCTAGCTTCCTTCACTTAGCATAATGCTTTTGAGATTGATCCATGTAATTGTTTATTTCAGTTGGTTCTTCCTTTTTATTGTTGAGTAGTATTTCTTTTTACAGTTATACCACCCACTGTTCCTCCAGTCACTAGTTAATGCAAACTTTGGGTTTTTCTAGTTTTTTTTGTGATTATTAATTAAGCTATGATATATATTCACATATAAGTTATTGTGAGGACATATTCTTCATTTCTATTGGATAAATAGCTAGGAGTGGGATTGCTGGGTCATGTAAGTATATTTTTAACTTTATCAGAAACTACCAAACTATCTTCCAAAGTGACATTATTATTAGTGTTCAGTTCTAGTTGCTCAACATCCTTGCCTCCACTCCCCTCCACCTTCTAATAGGTGTGAATTTGTGGTTTTGCTTTGCATTTCTCAGTTACTAATGATGGTGACTGCCTTTTCATGTGCTCGTTGGTTATTTGTATCTCTGCTGTGATGATGAAGTGTCTTATCAAGGAATATACTCTTTAACTGAGAAGGAATATAATTTGGTACATATTGAAATTCCCGTGCAGCCCCTTCTCTTCTCTGAGACAACTCTCCTGACAATAATGGCTGCTAGCAGCCATATTTGTATTATGTGACCTCACTTTTCTCTTGTCACGGATGATTGGACTGAATTCAAGGGAACCCAATCCAATGGCCGGGCTGGATAAATCAGAGCAATTTGCAGTAGCTGGATCATTCAGCTACAGATGCTGAATTTGGAAGGATATTAAATACATTATTTTGAGACTGTTTTTAGGGTCTATGTATAAATGAAGCCAGTCTGAATAGAGAGAAAAAATAAAAATAGCTGCACAGAGATAATATCTGAGACTATGTGGCTCCAGAATGAGTAGGAGAAAGAGAGTTGTGGCATCCGGTGGCTTTCCAGTTTTGGAAAGTCTCTCATGAGGCCTAGAGTCACTTCCTATCATTGATTCCCTGTGAGATAACTCTATATTCTTCCCATAGATTTCCCCTTTTGGTTAAGCCAGCTTAAAATACCTTGGTTGTGTTTCTTTTTCTTGTTACCAAACGATATTTGACTAAAATAATGAAAAGATAGCTCTGAATGAATGAAAAAAACAGAGAGCAATTAAAATTAAAAAGGTTTTTCAAGTTTTATATGTGATAAATTATTTATTAGATAAAAATGTATCAGGATTGAAAGCTGCCAGCCCAACAGTTCCTTTATGAGCATTTCACTGTACAATATGTTTCCCCATGGGCTTGCAACACTAAACCATAGCTAGCTCAACCTAATATTAATGTTTGAAACAATGGTAACAATCTAAAAACTGGACAGCAATCTATGGGGGTAGCTTGAATCATAGTATGAAACATAATACAATAAAGATTTTCTATATTGTATAATGATTGCCTAACTAATAATGAGAAACATTATTCTATTCCAACTATTCTCTGTCTCTGCTTCCACTTACCTTGCAGCTCATGGCTACCTTTCCCTCTGTTCTCATATCTAGACTCATCCAGAACCTAGGAACCTAGGAACAAATGCCAAGAGAGGCCAGACAGGAATCCATCCTAGATATATGGAAAAGAAATTCCCTTCTAGCCCTGAAATCCTCATTTGGGCAATATTATTACTCTTGCAATCAATTTTCTTTCCTCCTGGATGCTTATCTTTTTGAGGGCAATAACTTGGCTTTTACAGTGTTTTAAAAGCTATCCAAATTCTGAATATAATCCGTGCAAAAACATTCATTAATGTTGAAATGAACTTTCATTTTTGTGTCCTCTCTCTCTTCTCCCCACTACTAAACAAACATATCATATAAAAATGCCAAGGAACAGCAAACACTGATATCTGTTTTTTTTTAAAGAATAGATTATTTCTGTCATACTTTCCTTCAGGGTTTCTTAACATTCTTGCTTCTTCTTCAAAGAGGACCAGTAAGAGCCTGCTGACCAATCAATGGAATGTCATTCCTATAATACATCATAAAACATCCTGCTGGCAGGAGCAGGAGGCCAAGAACTGCCCTTTTCAAAAACTTTAATGAAAAATAATATACCGATCAACTTTATGTTAAACAGGCTCAGATGCAAAGCTAGGTCCCCGCCTACGAATGAAAGATTTTTATACATCTACAAATCAATGGAGGGGGAGGAAGAAATCCTGCTCTGGAATAAACACTGGATTGAGAGCCAGGAGACTGAATTTAACCTCAGCAATGACACAAAACTAAAGGTGTCATCTCAGGCAAATTGCTTCATTTCTCTGTGCCTCAGTTTCCTTTTTTTTTTTGAGAGGTCATCTCTCATATTCATTGATCAAATGGTTGTTAACAACAATAAAATTCTGTATAGGGGACTCAATGCACAATCATTAATCAACCCCAAGCTTAATTCTCAACAGTCTTCAATCTTCTGAAGCATAACGAACAAATTCTTACATGGTGAACAAGTTCTTACATAGTGAATAAGTTCTTACATGGTGAACACTGCAAGGGCAGTCATCACAGAAACTTTTGGTTTTGATCACGCATCATGAACTATAAACAATCAAGTCTGATATGATTATTCGTTTGATTTTTATCCTTGATTTATATGTGAATCCCACATTTCTCCCTTATTATTATTATTATTTTTTAAATAAAATGCTGAAGTGGTAGGTAGATGCAAGATAAAGGTAGAAAACATAATTTAGTTGTGCCTCAGTTTCTTTATCTACTAACTAATGACCCCTAACACATCCTAAGTACCACAGTGCCCCAAACTCCTAACTGTGAAAAGAAAAGTTTTCCCCATAAAAAAGAGAAACCCTGGTTCCACATATAGACACTCACAAACTCTTTCATCTCCTTTAGCAGTATTCCTCTCTCCTCCTGTCTACTATAAATGATACTATACTGTATTACATTATACTATACACAAATTGGGCAAATGACAGGGCTCGATTAAAAGCTGAAAGAACAGGAGCAAACTATTTATCATGGAGGTTGCTAAGGGCATATTACAACCCTGTGCTGTTCAGCAATCTTATATTCAACCATATAAATAACCATTATTAAACACTTTTGCCCAGAAGTAATTGTTATTAGTTGCCTGGAGTCCCAGGGATTTTCATTGGCTCATTATAAGACCTTTATAATTTCATACGGATCTGAGTTTGAGTCTTGGATCAACCAAATGTGGTTAGCTGTGTAAGCTTCAGTGAGTTATTCTGCCTCTCTGGCCCTAATTTATTCTCTGTAAAACTGGTATGCCAAGACCCAATTCACAAGTACATGAAGCGCCAGGCAAACGTCTTGATACTTGATAGGCTCTTCCCAAGTGCTACTTCCATTTTTCCTCTCTTCCCTTCAGGCCCTTGCAGCCTCTGTTTAGAGCTATTCCTATTTGACTCCTCCAAGGCCTTATCTTCTATCTCAGGCTTCTTTTAAATACATTCCTGGCTTTACCATGGTCTCCTCTAGAACACTTTAACCTGGACTTGGACAATGCAATACTGTATATAATACACCAGGGCATTTTTAAAAAGCAGTACTGTGGAATTCTATTTCCCTTTGGAAGTCCTTGAGGATAATTTTAAATTTTGAAATAAAAGGGCATCCCAGAACTTCTCTACAAAGATTCAACAACAATCCCCTGGGGAAGAGAACCATGCTCTCCCAATGAATAATGCTACCTACCCTTCCTACCTTACAAAGCAGTTGTGTGGATATACAGGTAATCAAAGTGAAACCTTTAAATAACTTCCAGGAATAGAGATGAATTATTATTTAAATGGAAGGATCTGCTCTTTAATCATCTGGGCAACTTTATCTTTCTGACAATGAGTGTGAAACCTCATAGCAATTAAAATTATCTTTCTTGCTTGCCACATCAGTGTTCTTTCTATTGTGTCTCCATGTAGCCCATTCTGCTTGTCTCACTATCAGCAACTAGTGCTTACTGAAGCAGTTATTGCCATAAGAAAACCTTCCTTAGCTTTGCAGGAACTTAATGGCATGTTCCCTGTCACAAAGAGCAAATTCTGATTCTGAATGAGATGAAGCACAGTGAAAATATATTTAGTAGGGAAGAAAACAATAGCTTTTGCTTTGTCCTCTGTTTCTCTGCATATATCGTTGTGACAGGACTGCAGTAAGAGGACAGTGGCTGTTTGGGCCCCGTTCCAATGAGATATTCAAATAGGAATAACTCTCATATCAATGCTAAGTACCTTTATTGCTAAGAACAGCAATGGAAAGATGGAAGTGCCAGGGGATCTCTTCACCCCACCTTTGATATGAGGTGCACATATGGAAATGTTCTTAGTAACTCAGTGACAATTGTGTGCTGAGTTCGAGATCTACCTGCCATCGTGACATTAGGTTTTGAGCTATCCACTTGCTCTTTATCCTACTTCATTCCTTACTTTAATGAATTTGTCAGATCCCAGAACAAGGGATGATGGCAATTACAGAGAACAAAGTTACAGCCTCTGGTATGTGAAGTGACTTTGATTCTATTCATTCACTCTTTCTTTCATTTATCAAACATGTATTAAATATTTGTTAAATGCTATGCATTATACTAGGATACAAAGGATACAAAGATCACTTTGTAGCCCAAGAGATCACATCTTAAGGAGGATACAGACATTATTCAGTTTGCTATGCAGTCTATTAAGTCTACACACAATGTCAATATAGCTAAATATTTACAAAATGTATGAAAGTTCAGAAGGAGCAGCATCTAAACTGTCATGAGAGAATGAGATTGGACTTGGAAGAATAGGGAATTGTCAGGGGAATAGCTGGGACAGGGTGGAGGAGTAGATCATTTTAACAGAGATAAAGCAGAATGTGCGGAGGCGGGGAGGTCCAAGAAAGCAGTGCATTTATGAAACATGGTCTAGTTTGCTGTTTCCATAGCATCATATAGTCCATGCTCTCAACAGATTAAGTTAAATTAGACACACACACACTATATGCCATGTGGAGCGACTCTGGCATGGTTCTCAGTTTAATAAAATTAGGTTCAGTTCAAATGAATTCAGCTGCAGAGGAAGAGGAAGTTTAATGACTTTCAGAATGAAGAGAATTCAGGCTACTAATGTTTATTTTCCACAGGTGCACTGGCACTGCCATAACTGCCAAAGTGGAAACAAGTGAGCAAAACTATTCAAAGATGGTTGGTATATAAATAACACTTAACGCCTCTTTCAGCCCTGAGGTACTATGTTATGAAACGGAATTTTATGAACCTAAACCAGAAAAAAAAATCATGGTCAAGAGATATAAGAGAATCAAATTGCAAAACTTAAATGGCAAGTGAAAATGGCATTTCTCCTCCAATGCAATAAGGTTACTTTTTGGAAGCAAAGATAAGGACTACTACATTAGTGGTAGGTGAATTACGTAGTTTGAGTTGTTTTTCTTATGGTGATGTATATTTGACAGATCTATTCTCTCTACCGTTTGTCACCAATGGTAAATATTTAAGGGGAAACATGAATTAGTTTCATTATGTGTTAAGGTATGTATGTTATATATGTATTCATGTGTGAATGCATGTGTGTGTGTATATATATATATATCATTTAATTCTCACAATAGCCCTAGAAGTTAGGTGCTGTTATTTGCTTGATGGTCTTGTCAGTTAGCTTTGTGTGTGTGTGTTTTGTTTTAACAAAATGGAGACAGAAAGAACTGGGCTCACTCATACCAGTAATTGAGGAACCAGAAATTAACTTTAAAGGCCGCTGGTCTTACATGGATTATTATGCTATGCTATCAAGCTCTAAGGAGACAGAAAGATAACTAGGATCAGGAGTGTATATAATAGCCCGGCACTATAAAAGCTAATATATTTTCTTTATTTTATTTTATTTTATTTATTTCTTTTGTTAGTAAGGTACTATTGATATACACTCTTATGAAGGTTTCACATGAAAAACAATGTGGTTACTACATTCACCCCTGTTATCGTGTTCCTCCCACACCCCATTGCAGTCACTGCTTGTCAGTGTAGTAAGATGCCACAGAGTCACTATTTACCTTCTCTGTGCTACACTGTCTTCTCCCTGATCCACCCCACACAATGTGTGCCAGTCATATTACCTCTGAATCCCCTTTTCCCTCCCTCCCAAACTGCCCTATACCACCTCTCCTCTTTGGTAACCTCTAGCCCCTTCTTGGAGTCTGTCAGTGTGCTGCTGTTTTGTTGCTTCGGTTTTGCTTTGTTCTTATACTCCACAAATGAGGGAAATCATTTGGTACTTGTCTTTCTCCACCTGGCTTATTTCACTGAGCATAATACCCTCTAGCACCATCCATGTTGTTGCAAATGGTAGGATTTATTCTTTCTTATGGCTGAATAGTATTCCATTGTATATATGTACCAACTCTTATTTATCCATTCATCTACTGATGGACACTTAGGTTGCTTCCATATCTTAGCTATTGTAAATAGTGCTGCAATAAACATAGGGGTGCATATGTCTTTTTGAATCTGAGAAGTTGTATTCTTTGAGTATATTCCAAGGAGTGGGAATCCCAGGTCAAATGGTATTTCTATTTTTAGTTTTTTGAGGAACTTCCATATTGCTTTCCAATAGGGTTGAATCAGCTTACATTCCCACCAGCAGTGTAGGAGGGTTCCCCTTTCTCCACATCCTCGCCAGAATTTGTTGTTCTTAGTCTTTTCAATACTGGCTATCTTAACTGGTGTGAGTGATAACTCATGGATTTTATTTGCATTTCCCTGATAATTAGTGATGTGGAGCATCTTTTCATGTGTCTGTTGGCCATCTGAATTTCTTCTTTGGAGAATTGTCTGTTCATATCCTCCGCCCATTTTTTAATCGGGTTATTTGCTTTTCGGGTGTTGAGGCATGTGAGTTCTTTATATACTTTGGATGTTAACCCCTTATTGGATATGTCATTTACAAATATATTCTTGCTTACTGTAGGATGCCTTTTTGTTCTGTTGATGGTGTCCTTTGCTGTACAGAAGATTTTAAGTTTCATTTAGTCCCATTTTCATTTTTGCTTTTGTTTCCCTTGCTCAAGGAGATGCATTCAGAAAAAAGTTGCTCGTGTTTATATTGGGGAGATTTTTGCCTATGTTATCTTCTAAGACTTTTATGGTTTCATGACTTACATTCAGGTCTTTGATCCATTTTGAGTTTACTTTTGTATATGGGGATAAACAATAATCCAGTTTCATTCTCTTGCATGTAGCTGTCCAGTTTTGCCAACCCCAGTTGTTGAAGAGGCTGTCATTTCCCCATTATATGTCCATGGATCCTTTATCATACATAAATTGACCATATGCACTTGGGTTTATATCTGGGCTCTCTAGTCTGTTCCATTGATCTATGGGTCTGTTCTTGTGCTAGAACCAAATTGTCTTGATTACTATGGCTTTGTAGTAGAGCCTGAAGTCAGGCAGTGTAATTCCCCCAACTTTATTCTTTCTTCTCAGGATTGCTTTGGCTATTATGGGTCTTTTGCGGTTCCACATGAATTTTAGAATTATTTTCTCTAGTTCATTGAAGAATGCTGTTGGGATTTTGATAGGGATTGCATTGAATCTGTAGATTGCTTTAGGCAGGATGGCCATTTTGACATTATTAATTCCTCCTATCCGTGAGTGTGGTATGTGTCTCCATTTATTGATATCTTCTTTAATTTCTCTCATGAGTGTCTTGTAGTTTTCAGTGTATAGGTCTTTCAATTCCTTCATTAGGTTTATTCCTAGGTATTTTTTTTTATGCAATTGTGAATGGAATTGTTTTCCTGATTTCTCTTTCTGTTAGTTCATCGTTAGTATATACACTAATGTGTATCTTGATAGTTTAACTTCTTCTTTACCAATCTGAATGCCTTTTATATCTTTATTTTTGTCTGATTGCTGTGATGAGGACCTCCAGAACTATGCTGAATAAAAGTGGAGAGAGTGGGCATTCTTGTCTTGTGCCCGATCTTAATGGAAAGGCTTTCAGCTTCTCGCTGCTAAGTATGATGTTGGCTGTGTGTTTGTCATGTATGGCCTTTATTATGTTGAGGTACTAGTCCTCATACCCATTTTGTTGAGAGTTTTTATCATGAATGGATGTTGAATTTTGTTGAATGCTTTTTTGGCATCTATGAAGATGATCATGTTGTTTTTGTCCGTCTTTTTATTGATGTGGTAGGTGATGTTGATGGATTTTTGAATGTTGTACCATTCTTGCATCCCTGGGATGAATCCCACTTGATCATGGTGGATGATCTTTTATACATATTTTTGAATTCAGTTTGCTAATATTTTGTTTAGTATTTTTGCATCTATGTTCATCAGGGATATTGGTCTGTAATTTTCTTTTTTCGTGGTGTCTTTGCCTGGTTTTGGTATTAGAGTGATGCCTGCCTCATAGAAATAGTTTGTGAGTATTCCCTCCTCTTCTAATTATTGGAAATCTTTAAGGAGGATGGGTATTAGGTCTTCACTAAATGTTTGAGAAAGTATAGCAGTGAAACCATCTGGTCTAGGTGTTTTGTTCCTAGGTAGTTTTTTGATTACCAATTTGATTTCCTCACTGGTAATTGGTCTGTTCAGATGTTTTGTTTCTTCCTGTGTCAGCCTTTAAAGGTTGTATTTTTCTAGAAAGTTGTCCATTTCTTCTAGGTTATCCAGTTTGTTAGCATATAATATTTCATAGTGTTCTCTCATAATTCTTTGTATTTCTGTGGTGTCCATAGCAATTTTTCATTTCTCATTCCTGATTCTGTTTATGTGTGCAGGCTCTCTTTTTTTCTTGATAAGTCTGGCTAGGGGTTTATCTATTTTGTTTATTTTCTCAAAGAACCAGCTCCTGCTTTCCTTGATTCTTTCTATTCTTTTATTCTTCTTAATTTTATTTATTTCTGCTCTAATCTTTATTTTGTCCCCCCTTCTACTGACTTTGGGCCTCATTTGTTCTTCTTTCTCTAGTTTCATTAATTGTGAGATTAGACTGTTCATATGGGATTGTTCCTCTTTCCTGAGGTAGGCCTGTATTGCAATACACTTTTAGCACAACCTTCATTGCATCTCACAGATTTCTCAGTGTTGAATTATTGTTGTCATTTGTCTCCACATATTGCTTGATCTCTGTTTCTATTTGATCATTGATCCACTGATTATTCAGGAGCATGTTGTTAAGTCTCTATGTATTTTTAGGCTTTTTAATTTTCTTTGTGTAATTTATTTCTAGTTTTATACCTTTGTGGTCTGAGAAGCTCACTGGTACAATTTCAGTCTTCTCTCTTTGTGGCCTAGTATATGATCTATGCTTGAAAATGCCCATGATAAGAATACGTATCCTTCTGCTTTTGGGTGGAGAGTTCTGTAGATGTCTATTAGGTCCATCTGTTCTAATGTGTTGTTCAATTCCTCTGTCTCCTTACTTATTTTCTGCCTGGTTGATCTGTCTTTTGGAGTGAGTGGAGTGTTGAAGTCTCTTAAAATGAATGCATTGTATTCTATTTCCCCTTTTTATTCTGATAGTATTTGTTTCACATATGTAGATGATCCTGTGTTGGGTGCATAGATATTTATAATGGTCATATCCTTTTGTTGGATTGACCCCTTTATCATTATGCAATGTCCATCTTTGTTTCTTTCGACTTTCTTTGTTTTGAAGTCTATTTTGTCTGATACAATTACTGCAATTCCTGCTTTTTTCTCCCTATTAGTTGCATGAAAAATGTTTTCCATCCATTCACTTTTAGTCTGTGTATGTCTTTGGGTTTGAAGTGAGTCTCTTGTAGGTAGCATATAGTTGGGTCTTGTTTTTTTTTTTTATTAATTCAGTGACTCTATGGTCTTTTGATTGGTGCATTGAGACCATTTACATTTAGGGTGATTATCGATAGGTATGTACTTATTGCCATTGCAGGCTTTAGATTTGTGGATACCAAAGGTTCAAGGGTAATTCCCTTACTATCTAAGAATCTAACTTAACTCACTTAGTATGCTATTATAAACACAATCTAAAGGTTCCTTCCCCCCCTTCTTTTATTCATCCTCTATTCTTTATTTATTAGGCATCATATCCTGTACTCTTTTTCTATCCCTTTTTATTACCTCTGGTGACAGCTATTTAACCTCAGTACCACTACCATCTATAGCAGTCCCTCCAAAAAACATGGTAAATATGGTTTGTGGGAGCTAAATTTTCTCGGCTTTTACTTATCTGGAAAATGTTTAATCCCTCCTTCAAATTTAAATGATATCCTTGCTGGATAAAGTATTCTTGGTTTGAGGCCCATCTGCTTCATTGCATTAAATACATCATGCCACTCCCTTCTGACCTGTAAGGTTTCTTCTGAGAAGTCTGATGATAGCCTGATGGGTTTTCCTTTGTATGTGATCTTATTTCTCTCTCTGGCTGCTTTTAATCATCTGTCCTTATCCTTGACCTTTGCCATTTTAATTATTATATGTCTCACTGTTGTCTTCCTTGGGTCCCTTGTGTTGGGAGATCTGTGCACCTCCATGGCCTGAGAGACTCTCTCCTTCCCCAGATTGGGGAAGTTTTCAGAAATTACTTCCTATCTCTTTTTCTCTCTCTTCTTCTTCTGGTACCCCTATAATATGAATGTTGTTCCGTTTGGATTGGTCACACAGTTCTCTCAATATTCTTTCATTCCTAGAGATCCTTTTCTCTCTCTGTGCCTCAGCTTCTTTGTGCTCCTCTTCCCTAGTTTCTATTTCATTTATCATGTCCTGCACCATATCTAATCTGCTTTTAATACCATCCATTGTGTTCTTCAATGATTGGATCTCCATCCTAAATTCGTTCCTGAGTTCTTGAATATTTTTCTGTACCTCCATGGGCATGTTTATGATTTTTATTTTGAAATCTCTTTCAGGAAGTTTTATTAATTCAGTATCACTCTGTTCTTTCTCTGGTGTTGAGATTTTGCTTTGAACCAGGTTCCTTTGTTGTTTCATATTTGTATGTGGCACCCTGCAGTGCCCAGAAGCTCTCCTCTCTGGAGCTGCTCAGCCCTTCAAACCATGTTGGGGGTCACGGGGGAGTGGTGCTGGTGCCTGGTGAGAGGGAAGAGCTGTTTCCTGTTTCCCGGCGGTTATGCCTGTCTCCACTGCCAGAACCAGTGGGCTGAATGTGCAGGTGTAAACCTCTGTGCTTTGTGTTTGTAGCTGCCATAGGTGGGGCCTCCTTCTTGCTGGCCTGACACCAGTGCATGGGCTGCCAATTTGATAGCCAGGTGCAGGCTAGCTGGGAGGAAGACATAGCAGGCTGCATATCAGGTGGGAGGCCTTGGAACTGTATAAACAGCCAGCCAGGGGGATAGAGTGCCTAAAGATCATTTAAGTTCCCAACCTGCTGGGCAGAGTGTACCTGGACAATTTTGTCTACCTGTCCTTTCTCCTGAGCAGTAAGCTCTGTGCAATCCTTGCCCCTTTAGCAGCCCTCTTGTTGTTAGGAAGTCTCTCAGACTGCCTGCCCAGATCAGCAGGATATAAATTCCTGTTTTCCACAAGCAGCCGGAATCTCTCTCTCTCCAGGTATTCTGCCTGTCTTAGCTTTCCAACCCCATTAATCACCAGAGCACCGTGCAATGTAGGTTTGTGCTCCCAGAACATATCTCTAGGGCTAGGTGTTCAGCAATCCTAGGATTCCACCCCCTTCCTGCTCTGTTTCTCTTTCTCCTGCTGGTGAGCTGGGGTGGGGGAAGGGCTTGTGTCTTGCCAGGTCATAGCTTTGTTACGTTACCCTGTTCCATAAGGTTTGCTCTTTTCTCCAGGTGTATGCAGTCTGGTGCAGCCTTCATTCCTGTTGTTCTTTCAGGATTAGTTGTATTAATTATATTTTTGTATTGTATGTGGTTTTAGGATGAGGTCTCTGTCTCATCTCTCACACCTCCATCTTTAATCTGGGAGAGCTGCTAATATATTTTCAATTCCTCTTCCACTTTTTTATGTTTATGCTTCTCTTGAGTTATATTGGTTCAAAACATGCCTCATGTAATCTTTGTTCTCTCTACTGCCCTGATATGTCATACCTCCTAGCAATAGTCAACTTATCTAAGTAACATATGCTATTTAAATATTCCCTATCTCCTCCAAGAAACATTGAGTCAACCCAATAATCTCTCTGACTTCCGAATTCTGGTAGCATTTATTTTCTATACTGTTAACTTGTGACTCATTATGTGTACAGATATTTATCATATTATTTGTATTGATTGTGTGCATGTGTCTTGTAATACTATTTTGCCCATGTGTAGTAGAATGATTTACAGAGGGAAATATTCAGTAAGTTTTCTCACAATTATGGCAATCAAAGAATAGTTCATTGGACCTTGACTTCCTTAGCACCATGTACTAATTCATCTAGAAACACAATTCTACTCCAGTATGCAATTCTTTATATAGTTCTGGAAAATGTTATGTCATGCATGTTTAAAGTCTAACCATAATTAAGCATAAGAAAACAGCTTGAGGTATCACTGCTAAAATGTAAGTAAAACAGGCTCAAAGAAAATAGTTGTAATTATTCCAGAACTGCATTAAATTGTCATTTTACAGAGAATTTATTTGCCTTGTCCAGTTTCTTTTTTCATTTTCTTTGTTATCCTTTTTGACAACTTCTGAAATGGGGCTGAGGTCCAAATGTGGCAGATGCTATAAGTCTGATTAGTTCATTACATGAGGAAAGATATTCAGATTCTGCTTATAGACAGTACATGAACCCGACTGTGACATTACTGGTATCCTCATTTAGACTGTTGACATGATGGATGTTGATGACCATAGTTAAATCCATTGGGAAAACTGCCAAACTGAAGTAATCACTAGGACTTGGGCCATTTAGAGATCATGAATGTTTACTTTTTTCAATGGTTTTAGAGAATTTAGCTCTTCTTTTAGCTCTACCATTCTAATTTTTTCAATTTGAGACCTCTCTAGATTACAAAATTCCATTTAAATATTCATAGAATATTTGATGTAAAGGTAATATATAAACACATATTTTTATACATAGGAGTTGCTTTTTCTGAAAGCTTTTAGCAAAAGTGACTACTGACAAACAATTCTTGGTCTAGAGGAATAATTTCTCATATATATGGTTTGAGTGAAACTATTTTTCTCCTACTACCTCCTTTCTTGTCTTATATTGAAAAATGTTCTTAAAGAAGAGGCTAGGTGAGAACTTGGCTGGCTGATAGTCAATCAATAGATCTTTTTATCTTCCTGGAAAACTGTCTTTATACCATGAAAGACAAAATGAAAAGCATCTCAACTATATCATTCCTTCCCCCAAGTTCTATGATTCAATTAAGTCCTTACTCTCAGGTAGAAACAACAGTTAGTCTTCATATGAAATAGAAGACTGCAACTTTTACTTCAAGGAATATGTCATTCATCTAGGGAGAGATAAGGCTAAGTAACCTTTGTGCTTCACATATGCTTAGTCTATTTTGACAAGGACATCTAGGCCCTAAACTCACTTGAACTTCCCTTACTTCAACTCGTTTGTTCCATCTCAGGCCCAGACCTCTGCCTCATGTGCAAACATTTCCTGCTCAATTTTCCTATTATTGCAATATTTGATGTAATTGTTAAGCTTCCAGATTCCTTTAGCAGTTTTTAGCAACTCCCCTTCCTCTTTCCAGCCATCTAGCTATCAATAGTCTCTGTTTACATGCTTGGTGTTTGAATGTCTCTATAATACAATAGTCACCCTACCCCTATTGAAATACTCCCACTTAATTAAATTTTTCTTACAATCATCCAGACTTGTGGGTGGAGGGGAGGTAGTTTTGGGGTGGGGGATGACTTAGCGAAGAGAAACTGTCATATTCTAGCATTGTTCCACAAATAATTATATACACCAGGCCTCAGTTTCTCATCTCTGAAGTGGTGATAATTATTTCTTCCTGTTCCTACCAGACATTTTCAGGGTGACTCATGAGAAGATATATTTTGCTATGAGCCATTTGAAAGTATGGTGCTGTGTTAGATAATTACAAGTTCTTATTACTACCCCCATTAATAGCAATGATGTCTTGTTTTAATCTGGCGATTTTCCAAATGTGTTCCTTGGAGGTCCTTGTTCCAGCAGCATCAGCATCATTTGGGAACTTATTAGAAATGCAAATACTTGGCTTCCACTTCAGAGCCATCAAATAAAAAAAAACTGTGAGGCTGAGGCCCAGTATTCTGTGTTTCAATAAGTTCTCCAGGTAATTTTGATGCATGTTCACATTTGAGGACTTAATGATCAATTAAAATATATCAGTGAGATTGCAAAAAAATTACATTTTTGCCAAGAGCTTTGAAAACATTTGTAAAAGACACCAGTTGCATTTACCCACAACTAAAAATAATGCTTAAATGCCTGGAAAGTCATTCATTTTAAAGCATTCAATTATATTCTTCCTGGTGGATGATGTGGATGCTTGACTCATTTCTTTTTTACTTATTTCCTTGTTTCTTGAAGATATCTGAATGAGGCACATTTTCTAAAACAGAGCCCTAGGATTCCTCTCACATTGTACAATCATCATGATAAAAAATTCACTATTGATGGATAGCTCCTGTACTCTGTGAGACATCAAGCCCTATTAGTCACTCATTTACGCCATTTAAATGCTGGATTTTGTTTTTCGGTGCTGCAGACCCATTACCAAAGAGGGCCCAGATGTTATTTTTGCTTTAGGGACATTCTTTGCAAATTCAATGAGTTTTGCTTCAATTCAGAAAATGGAAAGCATTAGGTTTGTAACAATAATTATATATCTCTCCAGGGCTCTTATACTATCAAGCCGAAGAAGAGAGTAGTAGTAATTGGTTAGATTCATCAAAAGGGCAAATTTTTTCTTACAGCATCTTTCTGCAGTGGGCAAGTGTCCACTGAACAGATGGGCCAACAGGCACAATGTTAGAATTATATGGATACCTAACATTTGGGTGGCACTGCTGAAAATACTTCCAATAACTATCTTTTCCATATCAATGCTCACAAAACTCTTGGGTTAGGTAAGACTGGTGATTCACAGTCTGAGCAAATAATATCCCTTTCTTTTGCATGAATGTTTTCCTCTTCAAGTGAAGGCAGTGGAAAGACGTATGATTGATGAAGAACAAATCCGTCAGTCTTTCCTTCTCATAGAGAAGGAAGGTGCCTCTTTGGCACACTTAACTCCTAACACATCTGTAAGCATTCTTCTATTTTTAGTAAATGAGATTTTTCACTCTTTAACTGCTCCAAATCTACAGGATGGCTGGACCCTATTTCTATCATCAAGCAAAAGTAATCTGGCATCAGGTTAAAATGAGAAAGACTGTGGAGGAAATACTCACATATTACAAATGGATAGGGATTCTTAGGGGATAAAAATACACAAGTGAAAATACTGAAGGGAATATCGGTCCATTTTATGTTTCCATGCACTAATATTTCTCAGTCTTGAAGCCTGAAACCCTATTATATTTTAGAAGTCACCCCTAATATTAAAGGGTATTGCTCCCTTACTTTCTGGGGGTTCTGGTAGGAGTTGCTTTTTCTGAAAGCTTTAAGATCTCCAAGGGATTTGGGGTGTGTGTCTGTGGATAGGGCAAGATGGGGCAGGGGAAAGGGGCATATTACACTAACACTAAGAATGTTATGGGTAAGAATAAGCCATAATCATTGACATATGGGATGGGATGCTGTTGCTGGCATGTTCCTTTTGGAAGCTGGCAAACTGCCGTAAGGGTTGGAAGCAACTTAAAGAAATAGAAAAGATCTATTCATTATCTTTCTAAGATAGATTTATTAGCAATTTCACAGAAAGGCAAAGCCTATTATTAAAAGGCAGCAGACTTCCCTAAAGAATTTGAACCTTTTAATAATGGAGTCCATTAAGATGTGGAGTCCATAACTTAATTGCTTGGACAAGTCACTGACATTCCACAGGAGACACATGATGTTTTAACAAGTGTGAAACCAACCAAAAACCTACCTGCCTTTCTCTAGGTAGCTGTCGAAATGCTCTTTCCAATCTGCAATAGTGTCTGACATTTGCAAATGTCAAATAGTAGCTTAAAAAGAAAAAAAACATTAATTTCATTTAAATGACTGAAGTTCAATGCCAATTTCTCAAAGTGGTAGCAAGCGTTTAATGATGAATAATTTGTACCTGAAGACAAAACTTCATCCACAAAGTTTTACTTTATTCTCACCTGTTACTTTTTGATAAGAAATAATGGAGCACAATTCTTACAAGGGTGAAAACCTGGCTCTAGGAAGTGGAAAGTTTTATGCAAAAACAAAGGAGGATCAATAATGACTTGCCAAGCAGTATATAAGCTCCTCCAAGGGAAGAGGCACATATTTTACTTTGGGTAAAAATACTCACACAGCTTCTGTCACAGGACTGTACACAAGGTATATGCTCAATGTGTAGCCAGCTCTAT
This sequence comes from Manis javanica, assembly GCF_040802235.1. Lineage (NCBI taxonomy): Eukaryota > Metazoa > Chordata > Mammalia > Pholidota > Manidae > Manis > Manis javanica. The sequence goes on along the minus strand of NC_133174.1, from coordinate 104,300,907 downwards.
AACAATTATATAGTATGTTGTATGATGATGGGGATAACCCATGAAGAAGGAAACATTGATGGTGAAGGTGAGAAGTGCTGGATTTATGTTCTTAAATAGAGAAGCAGGAATGGGAAACAGTGTACAAATGGAGGAGCTGAGTATATCTGAAAGCACTGATAATCTACCTACACTGGAAGGAGGGAAGACGGAATATATGGCACAAATGCAAATAGGGGTGCAGATGTGTCACAGGGACCCTGTAGAGGTTCTCTTCTAGTGGCTTCATAGGAATATTTGAAGATGATGGAGGAGGTGTTGGAGATTCAAACAGAGAGATGAAAAGATGAAATAATCACTAGTTAGGACTGAACCAACAACAAGAACTGAATATCAAGTTCTAGGAAAATCCCGTTTTAGGGTTAAAGAAGCCTTTTTCCATTTGATGATCCTCAAGTTGGAACTGAAGAGTGAATATTTGTTGAGAACCAAATAAAGGGCCTGTGCACTGCACCCAATTGTATACTGAGTCAGGATCCTATCTCATACTCCTCATTAAAGTAGTAAGAAAAGCAAAGGCCTAAATGAGAGATTTTTAAAAGCATTAGTTTTATATAGTCTTTTTTTCCTAATGTTTATCTTCTCAGTGACACATAGCTTTCAAAATGGTCTTGGAGGTTTCAGCTTATTTATTTCATCTAATTTTTTTTGTAGTAGAGATGAGAAGAAAGGGTGCAGTGTGTCAAAGTTTCACAAAAGCTAAGCAAACTTACTCCACGGAACTTAAGCTATTAAGGTGATAGGAGGGCTGCTGTCATTTGCCATGGAAATTGGATTTTTGTTGCTGAAATGAAAATTGTGTTCCAGTTTTATACTAACCAAAGAGGAAAATGTCCACCTGAGGCCAGGATAACAGATTTACTGGTGATTGGAATGAAAGATAATATGTTTTAAGTGAAACAATGTTTATTTCATTGCATTCAATCTTTGTTTTAAATAATTAAAGTTGTAAGATTAAATACTTTCCTCTGACTTCATCTGACTCTGTATGCCACAAATGGATATGAAGTATCCCTGTTTTTATCATTTTGTAAATAATTTATCATTTAGGTTCATTTTTACCTTGATCAGGGCTTAATTAACAAAGTGTTTAAGAGTTTAGGTTGGGAGGTCTGTCTTCTAATTGTTGATTCTTAAATTTATGTGGTCAAGAGAATGAACTAATACTATCTCTTTGTATGAAACAGTTGTTTTAATAATTATGCTATCAAGACAGGGACTGTGGATTTAGACAGAGTAAGGTGAAGGCCTTGGGAAAAAGCAAAGCAGGATAATTACAGTAAGAACAATGTAACAATGTGCAAAGAAACCGCTACTGAAACTCCGTGTTATACATGAAGCAAAGTCAGAGTCACACTAATCCTTTAGGGTAAAGATACCAAGCTAGGAATATAGGCATTCTTCAGTGAGATCAGTTAAAACAAAAAACAGCATCTGGGTGGGAACCAGTTAAAAAAATAAAACAGGCAACTCAGTTTAAAAATAAGATATAAACCCCTAGGCAAAGCCTAGCCATGGACTGTCTTGTCCCCTCCTGGCATGTGCCATGAGCTCTGTCCTCTCACCTAATCTCTAAATAAAACCCTCTGCCTTGCTCTCCTACCTTGAGCATTTGTGAAGTTCATTCCTTGACTCCGTGAACAAGAAACCCAACATCACTCTTTTACTTATTTTAATCATCATTATTATTAATATTATTATTAACATCTTTGTAGCCAAGTGCATCATCAGTTTCTGCATATCATTATTACTTTTATTCTCTATTTGTAGGGCTCATATCATGCTTATTAAAGTTATTATACAAATTATGTTTATTTTCCTTATTTTTTAATCTACTTAGTATATCAAATATTGAAAACATATTCTAACATCTCCTACTGTAACTGTAGTTTTACCTATTTCTCTTTGTAGAATACGTTTTTCTGCTGTTTGGTATTTTGTGCTATTTTTCCATAAAATGTTGAAATGTTTAAAACTTATATTTTCTTTATTACTGTTGTCCCAGAATTATTAAAAATGCCTCAAAAAAAGTCTCTCATTTGGATGAAAACCTATATAGTCACCTTAATTGTACTATAATCATTCCATTCTTTTTGTTTGCTGCATTTGATCTTAAATTCTGTCTCTGATATTAATGCTGGCAGTCTTATTCTTTTATTGTTTTCATTTGTCTAGTTTCTCTTTGCCTATTTTTTTTATTTTCAACCTCTTTTTGCCACCACATTTTATGAGATTTTCTTGTAGAAGGTATCTTTTATAAAATCCAAGAATATATTTTTCTTTTGCTTTGTAAATTTAATGCAGGAATATCTAAGTTAACAGGTGAGATATTCACTATGTATTATTTTTAATACTTATTGTATTTATGTATCTTTTGCCTTTCTTTTCAGATTCTTTGGCTGGATTGGTCAAATTTCCTTTCAATGTAGCCACCACACGCCAACTGCCATAATAATTGGAATGTCTATGAATCATAAATGTTTACCTTCCAGCTAAGAGGGGCCCTCTGCCTGCTCACTGGCTGCTTGCAAATCCTTACAGGGTAAGCGGAATTTGCTCATGCACAAACTGCTGGGTTTTAATTGGCCCTGTTGTTAAAAACAGTAACATCCCCAAACCTGCACATTCTTCTGGACAACCAGCAACCTCAGCTGACACCATACACTACCTTCCTGCCTTTGTTTTTGAGAATGGACTGAGAAATAGAAGTAAAAAAGGGTGATACCTGACTAGAAGAGTTAAAGAGGAAGCAATCAGACTTGCAATCTCCCCCAAACACGAGTGCATGAAATGAGTCTTTTGATGTAACTTTCTGCAGGATGCACATTATTTTCATATTAAGAAACTAACACCAACATGTATCCTACCTTACTAGTTTTCCAACCATTTGTTTGTAATGTAGACATAGCCTGAATGCCAACTGATTATTAAAACTGCTCCAAATCTCTGCAGGCTCACAGACCCTTTGTTTTCAGATGATAACACCATTTCTCCACAATTGGTTGCCCTCAAGAATATTACATACAGAGAAAGACAGGTTCACTGGAATAAAAAGCTAAAAAAGTAGAGAATTTCGAGCAAAATAACACTTTCAGAGATGGCGTCATAGTCGAAAGTGAGCTAAGGTAGGCTTGGGGAAATTACTAATTGGCATTCATTTGCTGTGGTAAGTCCTGTCCTACATTTCTAGGTCAGGCCCAAGGTGGCAGCTGCCACTACCTCTTACGCACAAGGTAGAACTAATGCCTTGCATTTATATGGTAATGGAACTCTTCACAGTACATCCCCATATGCTAACCTATTTGAGACTCACAACAACCCTAAGTGGTAGGCCAAGTAATAATTATGCTAATTTTACATAGGCACAAGATGTAAAATGATTTTTTCAAAGTTACATAGTTATTTTAAAGCCAAAATGAAATATCCAATGAGTTTTCCACTATGCCATGTTTTGTGATTATAAAAACTTTGTATTCTATAAATGCAACCTTTTCCTGTATAGTAAGGTTTTCAGTGTGTATGACAATGGCTAAAATGAAAAATCTATATTGGTTTTTTGCCTTTATTTTAAAAGAAAACATTTTACTGAGGTATGATTGACATGTGCAAAGCTTGCATATTTAATACATACAATTTAATGTGTTTGGAGAAAGAGTACAGACTTGAAATCATCACCACAACAATGCCATAACATCTCTAGCACCTCCAAAAGGGCTTATGGCCATTATTGTTGTGGGAGGAGGTAGTATCTGAAAGACTAATAGAATTCTGCAGCTCAAATCTAGGTCTCTCTCAATACCTGACTACAATTTATTGTAATAGTTTGGGATTAAGTTCATTGAGAGTAGAAGTCTATATTCCATTTTTTAGGTAGGAAAGCTAATAATGCATTCCTAGCTCCTTTGCCCAAATATCACCAAAACATTTTTAAGTGCCTAAATTACCACCCATCAAGGATTTCTGCATAATATATAGCAGTTAAAATATCAAATAATATTTGGAGGGGGGCGCTTTAGGATATTTAGGTTTAGAAGAAGCCATGAGGGTGGGGTCCTCATGATGGTGAGGTAGAGCAGGAACATGGGACAAGCATCATCACTAATTTTTTCTATGATGAAAACTGCTGAGATATAAATAGTAAGAACAGAAGGGACTCTATCTTAAGGCTAAGATTTCATTTTAAAAACCAGGGAGTTAGGTGATAAGATTGCTAAAATATTTTATGTTAATTAGCCAACAACTCACCCTGTCTTAAGTCAGAGCAAGCAGTTCTAAATGATGTTTTCACTGCTTGAGAGTAACCATTATCTTGGAGAAGAAGAGGAGCAGTAAATTCCTTGTGCTAAGTTTATCTTCTATATTTAGAGGATTGACTATGGATGGTGACATAATCTCTCACTGGACACAGATATCATGAGACTACATGTCAACTTATGCTCCCCTTGGCCTTTTGCCCCATTCTATTTATATCTCGGCAGTTTTCATCATAGGAAAAATTAATAGGGTAAAGGGCCCTTTACCCCAAATCCTAAACCTTTAAGTATGCCTCCTCTCTGAGGTCTCCTGCACTCCCAACCTGAGTGTCTACTATCTTATCAAAGAAACTTTCTTGTTGCTTAAACCTATTGCACTTTATCTCCGAACTTTTTTTGTGATGCTAAAAGACAAGAACATGCTGACCTCCACCTCTGGTGATAAATGTTTTTTTCACTTTGCTATTTCATTCAATTTCCTAGTCTTAAGCACAAGTGTTCTTTCTGTTCTACTTCTGACAAGTAGGTAAGGGCTACTGATATCTCTGATTTGGAGCTGCAAGTTTCCATTGCCTGGGTGCCCTGGAAGAACTGCAGCTGTACAATCATGCTCTTTAGTAGCCTGCTCCCAAATCTCATTCTTTGTTTTGGGAAGTTCTCAGAACCTAATCTCACTCCATCCAGTGCTCTGCAGCTCCCCCAGATCCTGAGGTAGTAGGGACTTAGTTCCCATGCTGTGCAGATTCAAGCAGATGCTGGATGCCAGGTGACCCTGGCTTAGGAGTTGGCAAGGGATTTTCCCATTATTGAGCAGGAGCTCAGTGAACTGTCCTTTCTTCCCTCTGTTCTTCCTTGCTCTCTACTTCCTGCATGGCTGCTGCTCCCTTTAATGAAATTCTTCCTTACCTGCACTGGTTCAACCTGTTCTTGAAATCTTTCCTGATCAGAAAAAAGAGTCCTCTCCCACATTGAGGTCTCACCTATGTGCAGGGAGATCTCCCTGGATTGGATTGCCTAGCAACAAGGGGATTAGTATCCTTAAAAGAAAAGGACAGAAAGCTAGCTCTCTCCCTCTCTACCATATAAGGACATAATATGAAGCATTCCATCTTCAAGCCAAGATGGGGACCTTCATCAAGATCTCAACTATGCTGGAAACTTGATCTTATACTTACAGCTGCGGGCTTCTGTAAAATATAATTTATTATGCCTGTTGTTTAAGTCAAAAATAGAAAAAACAAATATATCATTTAATAGTGGATGAATTCATTAGCAAGTCTGCTTTGGGCAATATCCAATGATATCAAACAGTATTCAACATTAATTACATTTCCATTTGCATTGCAAAGAATAGGTATTGTGAACAATTGACAAGCAAATGCTGGAATTGACAAAGGGTTAAATCCCATAAGAACTGTGGCGGAAATGATAATGATAATGTACAACATGTTAAAGCAACTACTCAAGATAATGCTATCAGGAGGAGATTAAAGATGGTGGTATGAGAGGTGAGAGAAAACTCTCAAAACCACATATAATCCTAAAAGAACAACAGGAAAGAAGGCTGTGCCAGAATGCATACACCTGGAAAACAGAGCAGACCTCACAAAATGGGGTAACATATCAAAGCCTTGATCCAGCGGGATCCAAACCTTTCCCTCACCCCAACTCACCAGTGGGAGGAAGAGAAATGGAGTGAGGAGGTGGTGGAAGCCTAGAACTGTTGAATACCCAGCCCTGGAGATCTGCTTTGGGAGCACAAACCTACACTGCATGGTGCTCTGGAGATTAGTGGGGTTAGAAAGCTAAGACAGGTGGAATATTTGGAGAGACTGACATTCCATCCATTTGTGGAGGAAGGGATCCACATCCAGTTGTTCTGGGACAAATGAAAGGCAAGCGGTCTGAGAGGCTTCCTAGCAGCTAGAGGACTGCTGAAGGGGTGGGGATTGCATGGAGCTTGCTGAGCAGGAGAAGGGATAGGTGAACAAGGTTGTCTGGGCATGCTCTGCCCAGCAGATTGTGAACTTTAATCTGGGAGCAGCAGGTACTCCATCCCCCTGACTGGATACTTAGCTCTGAGGCTCTGCACTGAGGCCCTGCACTGTGATACACAGCCTGCAGAGTCTTCCTCCTGAACTGCCAGCACCAGCTCACAATCCGGCAGTCCCTGGCCTGGCATCAGACCAGCCAGAGGGAGGCCCCGCATATGGCAGCTACAAACACAAAGCACAGAGGCTTACACCAGGGTGTTTGGCCCACCGGTTCTGGCAGTGGAGACAGGCACTTTAGCCAGGAAGCAGGAAACAACACTTTCCTTCCCACCCGGCACCAGCGCTGCTCCTCTGTGACCCCTGACATTCTACTCCAGGGGCTGAGCATCTCCAGAGACTAGAGCTTCTGGGCACAAGAGGGTGCTACATACAAATATGAAACATCAAAGAAACCTAGTTCAAACCAAAATCTCACAAACACCAGAAGAAGGCACAAATGAAACTGAACTCACCAATCTTCCTGAAAGAGATTTCAAAATAAAAATTATAAACATGCTCACAGAGGTAAGGAAAAATATTCAAGAACTCAGGGACAAATTTAGGACAGAGATTCAATCATTAAGAAATTTCATATCTGAAATGAAACATACAATAGAGGGATTTAAAAGTAGATTAGATGTAGAAGAAATGGTATATGGAATAGAAAGTAGAAAAGAGGAATACAAAGAAGCTGAGGCACAGAGAGAAAAAAGGATCTCTAGGAATGAAAGAATATTGAGAGAACTGTGTCACCAATCCAAATGGAACAATATTCACATTATAGGGGTATCAGAAGAAGAAGAGAGAGAAAAAGGGATAGAAAGTGTCTTTGAGGAAGTAATTTCTGAAAACCTCCCCAATTTGAGGAAGGAGATAGTCTCTCAGGTCATGGAGGTGCACATATCTCCCAACACAAGGGACCCAAGGAAGACAGCATGAATACATATAATAATTAAAAAGGTAAAGATCAAGGATAAGGACAGACTTTCAAAAGCAGCTAAGGAGAGAAAAAAGATCACATATAAAGGAAAACCCATCAGGCTATTATCAGATTTCTCAACAGAAAACTTACAGGACAGAAGGTAGTGGCATGATATATTTAATGCAATGAAATAGAAAGGCCTCAAACCAAGAATACTCTACCTGGAAATATTATCACTTAAATTTGATGGAAGGATTAAATAATTTTTAGATAACAAAAGCTGAGAGAATTTACCTCCCACAAACCAACTCTACAGTGCTTTTGGAGAGACTGCTATAGATGGAAGTGTCCCTAAGGCTAAATAGCTGTCATTGGGGGAAACAACACCACAGTAAAGAAAGTGGAACAATTAATAATTAAGCAGATGCAAAATCAAATCTAAGTGAGTTAAATTAGACTTTCAAATAGTAAGGAAATTACCCTTGAACCTTTGGTAACCAAGAATCTAAAGCCTACAATGGCAGTAAGTACATACATATCGATAATCACCCTAAACAGAAATGGTCTGAATGCACCAATCAAGAGACAGAGTTACTGAATGCATAAAAAAACAAGACCCAACTATATGCTGCCTACAAGACACACTTCAAACTCAAAGACATACACAAACTGAAAGTAAAGGGATGGAAAAAGATATTTCATGCAACTAATAGGGAGAAAGAAGCAAAACTTGCAGTACATGTGTCAGGCAAAATAGGCTTCAAAACAAGGAAAGTAACAAGAGACAAAGAAGGACATTACATAATGATAAAGGGGGCAGTCCATCAAGAGGATATAACTATTATAAACACCTATGCACCCAACACACAATCACCTACATATGTGAAACAAATACTAAGAGAATTAAAGGGAGAAATAGATTGCAACACATTCATCTTAGGAGACTTCTACACACCATTCACTCCAAAGGAAACCAGACAGAAAATAAGTGAGGAGACAGAGGCACTGAATAACACATTAGAACAGATGGACTTTAAAGACATCTACAGAACACTCCCCTCAAAAGCAGCAGGATACATATTCTTCTCAAGTGTACATAGAACATTCTCAAGAATAGATCATATACTAGGCCACAAAAAGAGCCTCAGTAAAATAAAAAAGATTGAAACTGTACCTATCAGCTTCTCAGACCATAAAGGTATGAAACTAGAAATAAATTACACAAAGAAAATAAAAAAGCTCGCAAACACATGGAGGCTTAATAACATGCTCCTAAATAATCAGTGGATAAATGACCAAATAAAAACAGAGATCAAGCAATATATGGAGACAAATGACAACAATAATTCAACATTGCAAAATCTGTGGGACGCAGCAAAGGCCATGCTAAGAGGGAAGTACACTGCAATACAGGCCTACCTGAGGAAAGAAGATTAATCCCATATGAATAGTCTAAATTCACAATTAACAAAACTACAGAAAGAAAAAATGAGGCGCAAAGTCTGAAGAAGGAGGCACATAATAAAGATTAGAGCAGAAATAAATAAAATCAAGAAGAATAAAGCCATAGAAAGAATCAATGAAAGCAGAAGTGAGCTGGTTCTTCAAGAAAATAAGCAAAATAGATAGACCTTTAGCCAGACTTATCAAAAAAAAAGAGAGTCTACACACATAAACAGAATCAGAAATGAGAAAGAAAAATTACTATAGACACCACAGAAATACAAAGAATTATGAGAGAATACTATGAAAAATTATATGCTAACAAACTGGATAACCTAGAAGAAATGCACAACTTTCTAGAAAAATACAACACTCCAAGGGTGACCTAGGAAGAAGCAGAAAATCTGAATAGAGCGATTACCAGCAAGGAAATTGAATTGGTAATCAAAAAGGTACCTAAGAACAAAATTCCTGGACCAGATGGCTTCACTGCTAAATTTTATCAAACATTTAGTGAAGACGTAATATACCCATCCTCCTTAAAGATTTCCCAAACTCATTGTATGAAGCCAGCATCACTCTAATAACAAAACTAGACAAACACAACATACATAAAATAAAATTATAGGAGAGTGGATTAAAGATGGCAGCATGAGAGGAGAGACAGAGGCTTCCTCCTGAAACTGGATACAATTAGAAAATTTAATTGGCACAACTAATCCTGAGAGAGCAACAGAAAAGAAGATGGCGTCAGACTGCACACACCTGGAGAAAAGAGCAGACTTCACAGAACAGGATAATGTACCAGAGCTGTGGCTCCGTGGGACCTGAGCCCTTCCCACACCCCAGCTCACTGGTGGGAGGAAGACAAACAGAGCAGGGAGGGAATGGAAGGCTTGGGACTGCTGAATAGCTAGCTCCGGAGATCTGCTCTGGGAGCACAAACCTACATTTCATGGTGCTTTCATGAGACTCACATGACTATCGGGTTGGAAAGTTAATACAGGCTGAGTTCCTGGGGAGACTGGGATTCTGGCCACTTGTGGAAAGCAGGGATCCATATCCGGATGCTCTGGGACAAAAACTTATACCTGTGTGCTCGGCCCACTGGCTCAGGCAGTGGAGACAGGCACAGCAGCTGGGAAGCGGGGAACAGCTCTTTCCTCTCCCCAGGCACCAATACCACTCCTGTGCAACCCCCAACATTGCTTCAGGGGCTGAGCAGCTCCAGAGACTACAGCTTCTGGACACTAGAGGGCGCCATATACAAACATGAAACGCCAAAGGAACCTTGTCCAGAGTAAAATTATTAATACAACTCCTGATAAAGACTTAAATGATATGGACCTCATGACTCTTCCTGAAAGGGAGTTCAAAATAAAAATCATCAACATTCTAATGGAGGAACGGAAAGACATCCAAGAACTCAGGAATGAATTCAGGGTGGATATCCAATCGTTGAAGAGCATGATGGAGGGTATTAAAAGCAGGCTGGATATGGTGGAGGAGACAATAAATGAAACAGAAACTAGAGAAGAGGAATACAAAGAAGCTGAGGCACATAGAGAAAAAACTATTTCTAAGAATGAAAGAATATTCAGAGAACTGTGTGACCAACCCAAGTGGAACAATATTCACATTCTAGGGATACCAGAAGAAGAGAGAGAGAAAGGGATAGAAAGTGTCTTTGAGGAGGTAGTTGCTGAAAACTTCCACAATCTGGGGAAGGAGATGATAGTCTCTCAGGCCATGTAGATCCACAGATCTCCCAACACAAGGGACCCAAGGAGGAAAACACCAAGACATATAGTAATTAAAGTGGGAAAGATCAAGGATAAGGACAGACTGCTAAAAGCAGCCAGAAACAGAAATAAGATCACATACAAAGAAGGGAGTGGCATTATGTATTTAATGCCATGGAGCAGAAAGGCCTGTAGCCAAGATTACTTTATCCAGCAAGATTATCATTTGAATTTGAAGGAGGGATTAAACAATTTCCAGATAAGCAAAAGCTGAGAAAATTTACTCCCACAAACCATCTCTACAGTCTATTTTGGAGGGACTGCTATAGATGGAGGAGGTGTTCCTAAGGTTGAATAGCTGTCACCAGAGGTAATAAAACCACAGTAAAGAAAGTAGAACAGCTAATTGTGAAGCAAATGCAAGATTAAATTAACTATTCTCAAAGTCAATCAAGGGATAGACAAAAAATACAGAATTTGATACCTAATATATGAAGGGGGAAGAAGGAAGAAAAAGGAGGAGAAATAGACAAGAACCTTTAGATTGTGTTTGTAACAGCATACTAAGTGAGTTAAGTTAGACTCTTAGATAGTAAGGAAAGTAACCTGGAACCTTTGGTAACCACGAATCTAAAGCCTGAAATGGCAATAAGTACATACCTATCGATAATCACCCTAAATGTAAATGGACTCAATGCACCAATCAAAAGACATAGAGTCACTGAATGGATAAAAAAACAAGACCCATCTATATGCTGCTTACAAGAGATTCACCTCAAACCCAAAGACATGCACAGACTAAAAGTCAAGGGATGGAAAAAGATATTTCACGCAAACTATAGGGAGAAAAAAGCAGGTGTTGCAGTACTAGTATCAGACAAAATGGACTTCAAAACAAATAAAGTAACAAGAGATAAAGAAGGACATTACATAATGATAAAGGGCTCAGTCCAACAAGAGGATATAACCATTATAAATATATATACACCCAACACAGGAGCACCAGCATATGTGAAACAAATACTAACAGAACTAAAGGAGGAAATAGACTGCAATACATTCATTTTAGGAGACCTCAACACACCACACTCACTTCAAAGGACAGATCCACCAGACAGAAAATAAGTAAGGAAACAGAGGCACTGAACAACACAATAGAACAGATGGATGTAATAGACATCTATAGAACTCTACACCCAAAAGCAACAGTATGCAAATTCTTCTCAAGTGCACATGGAACATTCTCCAGAATAGACCACATACTAGGCCACAAAAAGAGCCTCAGTAAACTCAAGAACATTGAAATTCTACCAACCAACTTTTCAGACCACAAAGGTATAAAACTAGAAATAAATTGTACAAAGAAAGCAAAAAGGCTTACAAACACATGGAGGCTTAACAACACGCTCATAAATAGTCAATGGATCAAAGACCAAATTAAAATGGAGATCCAGCAATATATAGAAATAAATAACAACAACAACACAAAGCCCCAACTTCTGTGGGATGCAGCAAAAGCAGTCTTAAGAGGAAAGTATATAGCAATCCAGGCACATTTAACGAAGGAAGAACAAACCCAAATGAATACTCGAACGTCACAATTACCAAAATTGGAAAAAGAAGAACAATGAGGCTTAAAGTCAGCAGAAGGAGGGACATAATAAAGATGAGAGAAGAAATAAACAAAATTGAGAAGAATAAAACAATAGAAAAAATCAATGAAACCAAGAGCTGGTTCCTTCATAAAATAAACATAATAGATAAGCCTCTAGTCAGACTTATTAAGAGAAAAAGAGAACCAACACACATCAACAAAATCAGAAATGAGAAAGGAAAAATCACGACGGACCCCACAGAAATACAAGAATTATTAGAGAGTACTGTGAAAACCTATATGCCAACAAGCTGGGAAACCCAGGAGAAATGGACAACTTCCTAGAAAAATACAACCTTCCAAGACTGACCAAGGAAGAAACACAAAATGTATACAAACCAATTACCAGCAAAGAAATTGAGGCAGTAATCAAAAACTACCCAAGAACAAAACCTCCGGGCCAGATGGATTTACCTAAGATTTTTATCAGACATACAGAGAAGATATAATTCCCATTCTCCTTAAAGTTTTCCAAAAAATAGAAGAGAAGGGAATACTCCCAAACTCATTCTATGAAGCCAACATCACCCTAATACCAAAACCAGGCAAACACCCCACCAAAAAAGAAAATTATGGACTAGTATCCCTGATGAAAGTAGATGCAAAAATACTCAACAAAATATTAGCAAACCGAATTCAAAAATACATCAAAAGGATCATACACCATGACCAAGAGGGATTCATCCCAGGGATGCAAGGATGGTACAACATCTGAAAATCCATCAACATCATCCACCACATAAACAAAAAGAAGGACAAAAACGACATGATCATCTCCATAGATGCTGAAACAGCATTCGACAAAATTCAACATCCATTCATGATAAAAACTCTCAACAAAATGGGTATAGAGGGCAGGTACTTCAACATAGTAAAGGCCATATATGATAAACCCACAGTCAACGTAATACTGAACAGTGAGAAGCTTAAAGCTTTTCTTCTGAGATCGTGAACAAGACAGTGATGCCCACTCTCCCCACTGTTATTTAACATAGTACTGGAGGTCCTAGCCATGGCAATTAGACAAAACAAAGAAATACAAGGAATCCAGATTGGTAAAGAAGAAGTTAAACTGTCACTATTTGCAGATGACATGATATTGTACATAAAAAACCCTGAATACTCAAATCCAAAACTACTAGAACTGATATCAGAATACAGCAAAGTTGCAGGATACAAAATTAACACACAGAAATCTGTGGCCTTACTATACACTAACAATGAACTAATAGAAAGAGAAATCAGGAAAACAATTCCATTCACAATTGCATCAAAAAGAATAAAATACTTAGGAATAAACCTAACCAAAGAAGTGAAAGACGTATACCCTGAAAACTATAAGATACTCTTAAGAGAAATTAAAGAGGACACTAACAAATGGAAACTCATCCCATGCTCTTGACTAGGAAGGATTAATATCATCAAAATGGCCATCCTGCCCAAAGCAATATACAGATTTGATGCAATCCCTATCAAATTACCAGCAACATTCTTCAATGAATTGGGACAAATAATTCAAAAATTCATATGGAAACACCAAAGACCCTGAATAGCCAAAGCAATCCTGAGAAGGAAGAATAAAGTTGGGGGGATCTTGCTCCCCAACTTCAAGCGCTACTACAAAGCCACAGTAATCAAGACAGTTTGTTACTGGCACAAGAACAGACCCACACACCAGTGGAACAGATAAGGACTCCAGACATTAACCCAAACATATATGGTCAATTAATATTCGATAAAGGAGCCATGGACATACAATGGGGAAATGACAGTCTCTTAAACAAATGGTACTGGCAAAACTGGACAGCTACATGTAAGGAATGAAACTAGATCACTGTCTAATTCCATACACAAAAGTAAATTTGAAATGGATCAAAGACTTGAATGTAAGTAATGAAACCATAAAACTCTTAGAAAAAAAAATAGGGAAAAATCTCTTGGACATAAACATAAGTGACTTCTTCATGAACATATCTCCCCAGGCAAGGGAAACAAAAGCAAAAATGAACAAGTGGGACTATATCAAGCTGAAAAGCTTCTGTACAGCAAAGGACACCATCAATAGAACAAAAGGTACCCTACAGCATGGGAGAATATATTCATAAATGACAGATCTAAGAAAGGGTTAAAATCCAAAATAAAGAGCTCATGCACCTCAACAAACAAAGATCAAATAATGCAATAAAAAAATGGGCAGAGGAGCTGAACAGACAGTTCTCCAAAGAAGAAATTCAGATGGCCAACAGACACATGAAAAGATGCTCCACATCGCTTGTCATCAGAGAAATGCAAATCAAAACCACAATGAGATATCACCTCACACCAGTAAGGATCGCCACTGTCCAAAAGACAAACAGCATCAAATGTTGGCGAGGTTGTGGAGAAAGGGGAACCCTCCCACACTGCTGGTGGGAATGCAAATTAGTTCAACCATTGTGGAGAGCAGTATGGAGGTTCCTCAAAAAGCTCAAAATAGAAATACCATTTGACCCAGGAATTCCACTTCTAGGAATTTGCCCTAAGATTGCAGCACTCCAGTTTGAAAAATACAGGTGCACCCCTATGTTTATCACAGCACTATTTATAATAGCCAAGAAATGGAAGCAACATAAATGTCCATCAGTAGATGAATGGATAAAGAAGATGTGGTACATGTACAGAATGGAATGTTACCCACCCATAAGAAAAAAACAGATCCTACCATTTGGAACAATATAGATGGAGCTAGAGGGTATTATGCTCAGTGAAATAAGCCAGGTGGAGAAAGACAAGTACCAAGTGATTTCACTCATATGTGGAGTATAAGAACAAAGAAAAACTGAAGGAACAAAACAGCAGTAAAATCACAGAACCCAAGAATGGACTAATGGTTACCAAAGGGAAAGGGACTGGGCAGGAGAGGTGGGAAGGGAGGGATAAGGGCAGGGAATAAGAAAGGGGGATTAGCATGTATAATGTGGGGGGGCATAGGGAGGGCTGTGCAACACAGAGAAGACAAGTAGTGATTCTACAGCATCTTACTATGCTGATGGACAGTGACTGTAATGGGGTATGTGGGGGGGGGGACTTGCTGAAGGGGGGAGCCTAGTAAACATAATGTTCTTCATGTTATTGTAGATTAATGGTAATAAAATGAGTTTAAAAAAAGAAAATTATAGACCAATATCCCTGATCAACATAAATGCAAAAATACTAAACAAAATATAAGCAAACTGAATTAAAAAATACACTAAAAAGATCATCCAACTTGATGAAGTAGGATTTATTTCAGGAATGCAAGGAGGGTACAACATTCAAAGACACATCAACATCATCCACCATATTAACAGAAAGAAAGACAAAAACCACATGATCATTTCCATAGATGCTGAAAAAGCATTGGACAAAATTCAACATCCATTCATTATAAAAACTCTCAACAAAATGGGTATAGAGCGCAACTACCCCAACATAATAAAGGCCATATATGACAAACCCACAGCCAACATTATACTTTACAACGAGAAGCTGAAAGCTTTTCCTCTAAGATTGGGAACAAGAAAAGGACGCCCACTCTCCCCACTTTTACTCAACATAGTTCTGGAAGTCCAAGCCACAGCAATCAGACAACACAATGAAATAAAAGGCATCGAGATTGTCAAGGAAATTAAGGTGTCCCTGTTTGCAGATGACATGATACTGTCCATAAAAAACCCTAAAGAATCCACTCCAAAATGACTAGATATAATATTTGAATTCAGCAAAGTTGCAGAATGCAAAATTAGTAACCAGAAATATGTTGCATTCCTATACACTAATGATGAGCTAGCAGAAAGAGAAATCAGGAAAACAATTCAATTCACAACTGCATAAAAAGAATAAAATACCTAGGAATAAACCTAAACAAGGAAGTGAAAACTACAAGACACTCATGAGAGAAATAAAAGAAGATACCAGTAAAAGGAAAGACATCCCATGTTCATGGATAGGAAGAATTAATATTGTCAAAATGGCCATCCTGCCTAAAGCAATCTACAGGTTCAATGTAATCCCTATCAAAATACCAACAACTTTCTTCAATGATCTAGAGCAAATAGTTCTAGAATTCATATGGAACCACAAAAGACCCAGAATAGCCAAAGCATTCCTGAGAAGGATTAATAAAGCTGGGGGTATTATGCTCCCTCACTTCAAGCTCTACTACAAAGCCACAGTAAGTAAGACAATTTGGTACTGGCACAAGAACAGACCCATACATCAATGGTACAGAATAAAGAGCCCAGATATAAACCCAAGTATATATGGTCAATTAATATACAATAAAGGAGCCATGGATATACAATGGGGAAATGACAGCCTCTTCAACAACTGGAGTTGGCAAAACTGGACAGCTACATTTACGAGAACGAAACTGGATTATTGCCTAACCCCATATACAAAAGTAAACTTGAAATGTATCAAGGACCTGAATAAAGTCATGAAACCATAAAACTCTTAGAAGAAAACATAGGCAAAAATCTCTTGAATATAAACATGAGCAACTTTTTCCTGAATGCATCTCCTTGGGCAAGGGAAACATAAGCAAAAATGAACAAATGGGACTACATCAAGCTAAAAAGCTTCTGTACAGCAAAGGACACCATCAGCAGAACAAAAAGGGATCCTACAGTTTAGGAGAATATATTTGTAAATGACATATCTGATAAGGGCTTAACATCCAAAATATATAAAGAACTCCCATGCCTCAACACCCAAAAAGCAAATAATCCTATTAAAAAATGGTAAGAGGATATAAACAGACACTTCTCCAAAGAAGGAATTCAGATGGCCAACAGCCACATGAAAAGATGTTCCATATGTCTAATTATCAGGGAAATGCAAATAAAAACCACAATGAGATATCACCTGACACCAGTTGATGACCAACATAGAAAAGACTAGGAACAACAAATGTTGGTGAGGATGTGGAGAAAGCAGAACCCTCCTACACTACTGGTGGGAATGTAAACTAGTTCAACCATTGAGGATTCTCAAAAATCTAAAAACAGAAATACCATTTGATCTAGGTATTCCACTCTTAAAAATTTCCCCAAAGGACAAAAGATCTCAGATTCAGAAAGACATATGCACCCCTATTTTTATTGTAGCAGTTTATAATAGCCAAGTTATGGAGGCAACGTAAGTTTCCATCAGTAGATGAATGGATAAAGAAGAGGTGGTACATATACGCAATGGAATATTATTCAGCCATAAGAATTAAACAAATCCTACCATTTGCAACAACATGGATGGAGCTAGATTGTATTATGCGCAGTGAAATAAGTCAGGCAGAGAAAGACAAATACCAAATGATTTCCCTCATTTGTGGAGTATAACAATGAAGCAAAACTGAAGGGACAAAATAGCAGCTGACTCACAGACTCCAAGAAGGGACAAGTGGTTACCAAGGGGGAGGGATGGGGGAGGATGGGTGGGGAGGGAGGGAGAAGGGGATTGTGGGGTATCATGATAGGTGCACTTGGTGTATGTGGGGTCACAGGGAAGACTGTAGCTCAGAGAAGACAAATAGGGACTCTGTGGCATCTTACTACACTGATGGACAGTGACTGCAATGGGGTATGGGGGGGACTCGTTAATAAGGGTAAATGTAAGAACCACATTGTTGTTCTTGTGAAACCTTCATAAGAGTGTATATCAATGAGACCTTAATAAAAATTTTTTAAAAATGCTATCCGGAGAACAGTTGAGATACTGTTGTATACTCTATGTTCTCTGGATAGGACTCCTGAGCAAGGTAACCATTTTTGTTAAGAGTACTTGTGTTGTCCTTACAGTAAGTTTATAATTTAGATAGTAAACTTTGAGTATACATGTTTTACAATGGCTATAGCAAATATTTAGATTATGAGATGTCAAATACTAAGTGCTATCTGTATTGTAAATATCATTTAACATCTTTGCTTTCCCCACCAGAGAGTGAACTCCTTAATGTAAAGGAATCTCTTACTCATCTTTGTGTTCCCAGAAATGAACACAGTTCCTAGCACAGTCTATTTGTAATCAGTGAATGAAGGAACAATGTTGTGATTTGAGGTTTTGCAGTTAGTTTTGTACATGGAATGGCTTCTGAATCCTTTGTCAAACTATCATGCTCACTTATTTGAGTATGTTTTCCAATACTTTCAGTGTCAGAAAAGACAAGACTGTTCTTAGTAAAAACATTTAATTGATTAATTTAATTGTTAGAAAACACTTTCTTTTGCTAAAACTTGATACAGTGTGATACTATATAGCATAATAATTTATTGTCTGCCTTGGAAAGCCAGTATTACTATTTGCAATCTCTATTTCTCCAGGAACTAATCAACTCATGATTTTTAGAGAATTTTATCTAATATTGTAGAATGATTCAGTTTACCACAGTGCATGAAGATCTTGGCAACCATTGACTATGTGGCACTTTGGAGACAAAACTGTAATATAAATTGATTAAGGTTGGTTCAAAAGTGAAAATATTACAATTGCCAATCTGGAAGCTAATTGGCTATATTATACAGAGATGTTGCATTATGAAGAAATATTTCCATGGGAAATAATTGAAAATTTTTGTTGAATGTTTTTTTAATGATTTATGATGTATTTATAATACCAAATACACATCCAGTTACTATAATTTTCTAAATGTTATCTGAGTTATTTTGAGATTTTTGATCACTATGGATTTTAAAGAGAAAGTTTATATGATAAAATGAGCATCTAAAACAATAGTCATTTAGTCATTCCTAAAGAGAATTAACGTTTATACTCAGCTTTTTCAAAAATCTAGACTATAGCTATATGACGTAGAGTTCCTCTTGGGTAACCTCCAATAAATAATATTTAGCATTTTTGTACTTCATCAGCAATACAAATTTGATACATTATGGTAGAAATATGAACTTTCTAAAATAAACTTGGTAAGAATTAGTGGCCACATTCTCCAATACTCTAAGGGAAATCATTTTCTTTTGGGTAACAAGTTTGTCCTGATGAAAATGGCAATAGCTTTTATTTTGGTACACCAACTATATTTACAAATATTTCTAAGGATAGGTTTCCATTATTTAAATAATGTCAATTTTGAATGATCTATTTTCTAATCTTATACCCTGAAACTATTCAAGAATTTCCAATTTGGTTGCCAAGATTCTAGTTTAAAGCAAACTGAGAGACACATAACTTGACCCATGTTAACATTATTTTTGCTACATGCCAACTTGGGCTGATGTTGAAACCAGTGCACTGACATGTGGCAATGTAGAAAGAGGGAAGTGCAGTGGTTAGAATTCACTTTTTAATCTAAGTGGATGAATAAATTCAATGAAAATCATTATGGTAATCAAAGAAGATGAAAAAGTTTATGCAAACCCAGGTTAAGATAAGTGTTATTCATTCTAGAAAGATTAAGGTGCGTGTACTGGGAAGGTTGGAGTAAATGAGTTTGACTGAGGAAATGGGGTTGGCTACAATCTACCAAATCATGAAGTGTGAAAAATTCCCAACTCTAGTTAAAGGATTCCACTAAGAGGAGGATATAACTTGATCCATATGTTACATATCAGTTCCTGCCTACTCATCCCTGTTCAGCAGCTGATTCTCTACTTGCTTAAATGTAATTATGTTAATAGTATAAAAATGTAAGTTTTATGAGGGTAGGCCCTGCTTATGTCTTGCTCACAGCTTTATCTCCAGTGGCTAGCACAATAACCTGGGACACAGTAATCATTTAATATTTATCAATCCAATGAGAGAGATTTTTCCAAATAATTAATGTACAGAATGCCCATTATCTTTGCCTTTTATTTCCATGAGTTTGTATCATGAAATCAAAACTAAATTCCATTCTGAGAAATCTAACATCCTGATTTATACACATATACACACACATAATCTCTCTCTCTCACAATCCAGTTTTTGTGTTTATAAATATATCATATAATCCCTATTTTATCCTGAGAGGACAGTAGTAATGGAACAAGTTTGAAACCTCTTCCAGGGATTACAGTTGTCATTGCCCACCGAAGTTTAATAAGCACTCTGATCATAGCTAAATATGCCTGGAAGCCTCCTCACTTGCTGAGTGATTTTGCTTCCCTGAGGTTGGTAGCTGTCTAGTGTGTAACCACTTACTTATTATCAGTTAGGTCATTTATCCCATCTCCTCTTTTATTTATCCAGGGGGCATAACTAAGTTGATGACTTGGTTACTTGACTGTTCCACTAGAACTAAAGCTTTACTGTTTATCCCAGCACCCTTAGCTCTAATACAAGCAGCAAGCTTAAGCCCTCCTTCACACAGACCACTCAGCATGTCTAATGCTCTTGCTCTGACAATCACAACAGTTAGTAAAACCAGTGACTTTAAATCCTGACATACATTAGAATCTCCTTGGGGCACAGATACTTTGGACACCCAAACCCCACCTGACCAATTGAATGAGAATCTCTGGATGTGGGGCTTAGCATCAGTCTTTCAAAGCTCTGCAGATGATATTCATATGCAGCCAAGGGATGTGAACCACTGGAGTGGATATCCCTGGTGCCTCACTCCACCAACCACAATAGAATACTTGCATAGTGAGGACAGCCAGGATGGTGCCAGAGTTCACCACCTACCTTTGGCACTGTAATGTGTCCTGACACACCTCTTCAGCCTTATCAGTGGACTTAATTCCAGCTCTGCCTGTCCATGGTTTCCTTTTTTTCTTTATAGGTACACAGGCAACTGAGGCCACATAATTTATGCCAAAATATACTGCTTTACTAATTAAAACTTTTATTGTTTCCCTTTTGTAATGAGCTTGCTTTATTTTCTCAAAGTATTTCAAATAGACTATGTCTTTTATCAGATAGCTTAAAAATAAATTGTAAAGAGAAAATTAAGCTGAGAATAAATGGGATTAATAGCAAGATCATTATGTCTAGCTATGGAAGGTACAATTTGGAAAGAGAAATATGATCAATGTCATCTTTGGGGAGGCCCTTTCACCTTTCCATCCCACTCATTTCTGTCTTTCTGCCTAACACTGTTATAAATTAACATTTACTACAGTGAATATAGAATACTGATTTCAGGGCCACAAAATTTACCACTACCTATATGGTCCAATAGCTGGATATAAACCAAATTAGGAAAACAAAGCTGAAAGGGATGAATAACTAATAAACCAGACTTCAAATATATTAAGCAAATAAGAAGACTCAAGAAAATGTTGGACAAACTTGTATTATAGGACAGTGGAAAGCTTCAAATGCAGAGAAGTATTGCTTAGGGAAAGAACTGGTAAAGACAACACTGGAAAAAAAAGTGAGGACAAATTCCCAGGGACCACAGCCAGTCACTTAGTTGTATAAAGAATTAGTAAATATTAGAGAGCTGTTGTTAATAATTTGAGAAACCATGCAGCAGAGATGATCGTCAAGACTAGAAAAGAAAAAAATGTATATATATTTGAAAGGCAAAAAAGACTCTTAAAATGGCAGATTGGTTAATTTTCCATTTTTATTTTTTTAAAATTATGAAAAAATGATCTAACAACCAGTGATAAACCACGTAGGAGCAAAGAATCATGCACAACAACTAATTTAGATTTGGAAAAAAATTAACTCATGGACTTAGTGGGTTTCACTGACAAAAAGAAAGACATATTTAATCAGCGTAATTCATGCAGGGCTGTTGATTCTTCCCACAGGACATTCTCAAGATGAGAAGTACAGATTTAATACATTGGAGGCACTGATTGGACACCTCCTGTGTGCTGGACATGAGGTAGGGATTACTATATATCTATGTCAACCCAGTCCTCTGAAAAAAATATTAAACCCATTCAACTAATGCATAAACTGAGGCAAAATGGTTTAAGTATCTTATCCAAAGCTATACAATCATTAAATAAATTGACTTTAGATTCTATGTCTCTGTTTTTTCCATATGCTCTTATTTATGAATTAGGTACACATAGGTGAAGAGTCCTCATGCTAATTGGGTAACTTGCCATCTCCTTTCTGCTACCAGTGTTGACATCACTACTACTACCGCTGCTGGCATCATTACTGCTGTTCTAACAATCCCTGTCAATAAGGCTTTTATATTGCTGCCAAAACTCCCACTACAAATTTATTATCCCTACACTCATCACAACAGCGAAGGCTGAGGGTGTTCTCTTTTTCAGTGCTGGATCCACATTGAGAGATGACATCACACTGCTGCTGTCTCTAAAGGAACAGAAGAAGGTTCCTATTGACTCCTAGTACTGCTTAAAGGAGAAGTGAGAAAAGAGATGTGTCCTGAGTACACTAAGTTAAAATTCTAAATCGATTTTCCTAATATATACATTTATACTTTGTTTAAAGGTGATTAGATTTAAAATATAATAAATAATATAGGTCAGTTATATTATGGATTAAAGAGACTTTTTCCTGGGCTAACTTAGGACCTCCTCTTCATTTATAATGTTTCTATAGGAAAAGTGATTCTGATTTCAAAATAACTTACTTTAAAATAAACCTCAATTTGATACAAAAGGACACTGTGTAACAACAGGGAAACTTATAAGAATATGTTTTAATTCACCGATTAAGGTGAATATATAATAGAATGCAGTAAGACTGAATTTTTACTAAAACTTTAATACTGTAATGTTGTTGTATAAATTAGTTTTAACTGAAGTATAAAAGCTTAGGGCAGAAGTATTAAAAATAACTACAGCTACAATGATTTGCTAATGGATACACAATATACAAAAATATAAAAGTGTGATACCAGTAGCATGAAATATGGGGGGGAGAAGAAGTAAAAATGTATAGAGTTTTGTATGTGATTGAAGTTAAATTGTTATCAGTTAAAGTAGTTATTATGATTACAAGGTATTTTGTATAAGCCTTATGATAACAAGAAAGAAAATCTCTAGTAATACAAAAGAGAAAGGGAAAGAAATCAGAGCAAACCATGACAAAAAAAATCAACAAATCACAAAGCAATACAGAAACAGAGGAAAAAAGAAAAAAGGAACTAGAAAACCATCATAAACAAATTTAAAAATGGCAACAGCAAATCCTTACCTATCAGTAACTACTTTAAATGAAAATAGATTAAATTCACCAATATGATGACATAATGGATAAATGGATAAAATAATGAGAACCAAAAATTTGCTGCATACAAACAACTTACTTCAGCTTTAAGGACAAAAATAGGATCAAATTGAAAGGATGGAAAAAGATATTCTATGCAAATGATAACCAAAGAGAGTAGGCGAGGCTACACTAATATCAGACAAAATAGACTTTCATTCAAAATCTTTCCAAGAGACAAAGAAAGTCACTATATAAGGATAAAGGAGTCAATTTATCAAGAGGACATAACAAATATAAATACATCTGCACCCAACATTGGAGTACCTAAATATATAAAGCAAATATTAATAAAACTGAAGGGAGAAATAGACAGCAATAAAATAGTAAATCAGTTCAATATCCCACTTTGAACAATGGATACATGATCCAGAATATCAATAAGGAAACAGAAGACTTCAGGAACACCATAGACCAAACAGACATACAGAATATTACATTCAACAGCAATAGAATACACATTCTTCTCAAGTACACATGGAACTTTTCCTGATAGATCATATGTTAGGCCACAAAACAAGTCTTAACAAATTTAAAAAGATTGAAATCATATCAAATATTTTTTCTGACAACAACGATATAATTTTACAAGTCATTAGCAGAAGAAAAATGGAAAATTGACAAATATGTGCTAAACAAATAATGCACTCCTGAACAACCAATGTGGCCAAAAATGAAATCATACAAAAAATAAAGAAGTATCTTGAGACAAGTGAAAATGGAGACACAATGTACCAAAACCTATGAGATGCAGCAAAAACAGTGTTAAGAGGAAAGTTTATGGAGATAAATGCCTAAATTAAGAAAAGAAAGATCTCAAATAAATAATCTAACTTCACCCTTCAAGGAATTACATAAAACAAGAATAAACTAATCCCAAAGTTAGCAGAAGCTAGGAAATAATACATATTAGAGCAGAAATGAATGAAATAGAAAATATAAAGAAAATAAAAGAGATCAAACAAAATTGATAGAACTTTAGCTCAACTAACCACCTGACCACAAAATCAAAAGGGGGGTGGATAGAGAACCCTTATATCAGTAAAATTATAAATGAAAGAGAAGATATTACAATTGATACCACAGAAACATAAAGTATCAAAGAATATACTATCAATAATTATATATCAACAAATTGGATAATCTAGAAGAAATGGATAGGTTCATAAAAACATATAACATATCAAGACTGAATAGTGAAGAAATAAAAAATCTGAATGGACAAAAATGAGTAAAGATATTGAAATAGTTATCAAAAACTTCCCAACAATGCAAAATCTTGGACCAGATGGCTTCGCTGAAAAATTCTACCAAACATTTAAAGAGTTAATGCTCATTCTTCTCAAACTCTTCCAAAAAGTTGAAGAGGAAGAAATACTTCTAATCTCACTTTATAAGACCAGGATTACCCTAATACCAAAAGTAGACAGTGACACTACAAGAAAATAACTGTAGGCAAATATCTCTGAAGAACATAGATGGAAAAAATATTAAAGAAAATACTAGTAAACAGAATTCAACAGCACATTAGAAGGATCCAACGCCATGGTCAATTGAGAATTATCCCTGGGATACAAGCTGGTTCAACATATGCAAATCAATAAACATGATATACTCCATTGACAGAATGAAGCATAAAAAATATATGATCATCTCAAAAGATGTACAAAAAGCATTTGACAAAATTCAATATCTTATATGATATAAATTCAGTAAACTAAGTATAGAAAGAAATATACCTTCCATAAAGGTTGTAATAATAATATTAATAAAGGCTATTTATGATGGACCCATAGCTAGTATCATACTAAGTAGTCAAAAACTGAAAGC
This sequence comes from Manis javanica, assembly GCF_040802235.1. NCBI lineage: Eukaryota > Metazoa > Chordata > Mammalia > Pholidota > Manidae > Manis > Manis javanica. The sequence continues at coordinate 104,275,840 of NC_133174.1, read as the reverse complement.
TTTTTCTCTGAAATTGGAAACAAGAGAAGGGTACCCATTCTCACCATATTTATTGAACAAAGTACTGGATATCCTAGCTAGAGCAATTAGGCAATGAGAAAACAAAAACAATGCAATTTGGAAAGGAAATTAAATTGTCTCTGTTTGCAGATTTTATCTTACACATAAAAACCCTTAAGACTTCACCAAAAACTGTTAGAAGTAATCAAAGAATTTAGTAAAGTTGCAGGATACAAAGTCAATGTACTAAAATCAGGTGCATTTCTACATGCTAAAAACAAATTATCAAAAACATTAAGAAGATACGCCCATTTACAATAGCACCAAAAAAAATTAAAATACTTAGGGACAAAATTAACCAAGAAGGTAAAAGATGTGTACCCTGAAAACTATAAGACATTGATAAAAGAAATTCAAGAAGACACAGATATGGAAAGATATACCATGGTAATGGATTGGAAGAATCCAATTATGGTTAACATGGTTAAGATGTTCATACTACGCAAAGCCAACTACAGATCAATGACTGCAATGTGTACCAAAATTCCAATGGCGTTTTTCACAGAAACATAAAAAAAAATCCTAAAATTCATATGGAACAACAAAAGGCACCAAATAGCTAAAGTAATCTTGAGAAAGAAGACCAAAGTTGAAGGTATCACCCTTCCTGATTTGCATATATTACAAAGTTATAGTAATTAAAACAGTATATTACCAGCACAAAAACTGATACATAGACCAATGGTACAGAATCAAGAGCCCAGAAATAAACCCACACATAAATACTCAACCAATATTTGATAAGGGTGCCAAGAGCACACAATGGGGAAACGATAGTGTTCATAATAAGTGATGCTGGGAAAACTAGATATTCATATGCAAAAGAATGAAATTAGACCCATATTTTAAACCATGCACAAAAATTAACTTAAAATGAATTGAAGACTTAAATGTAAGACCTGTAAAAGTTCTGGAAGAAAGCATAAGGAAATGCTTCTTGACATTGGTATTGGCAATGAGTTTTTTGGGTATGATCACAAAAGCAAAAATAAACAAGTGAGATTATATCAAACTAAAGAACTTCTGCACAGCAAATGCAATAATAGAGTACACAGATGACATACAGAATGGGAGAAAATAGTTTCAAACTATCTATCTGATAAGGGGTTAATATTCAAAAAATATAACCTCATTTTAACTTGATAACCTTTAACTTAATAACCTCTGTAACTTAATAGCAATGAAACAATCCGACTTAAAATGGGCAAAGAGCTTAAATAGACATTTCTCAAAAGAAGACATACAAATAGCCAACAGGCACATGAAAAGATGCCCAGAGTCACTAATCATCAGGGAAATGCAAATCAAACCCATAATGAGATATCACCTTATATCTGTTGGAATAGCTATCATCAAAAAGATAAGAAATAAGTGTTGGTGAGGAAGTGGAGAAAAGGGAACCCTTGTGCATTGCTGCTGAATGTAAATTGGTACAACCACTATGCAAAATAGTATAGAGGTTTCTCAACAAATTGTAAATAAAACTATCATATGATTCAGCATTCCCACTACTAGGTGTATTTCTGAAGGAAATGAAGTCATTATCTCAAAAGGATATCTGCACTACCATGTTCACTGCAGCATTGTTCACAATAGCCAAGGTGTGGAAATGACCTAAGTGTCTATCAACAAATGAATGGATAAAGAAAATTCAGCCATAAAAAAGAAGGAAGTCCTGTCATTTTGACAACATGGATGGACCTGGAGGATATTATGCTAAGTGAAAGAAGTCAGACAAAAACAAATCCTGTATGATCTCACTTGTGTGGAATCTAAAAAAAACTGAACTCATACAAACAGAATACATTGATTGGTGGTTGCCAGAGGTGTGGAGTGGGAGTGGGGGAAATGGAGAAAGTAGCCAAAACTTAAAAAAAAAAAAAATTTATGTGAGAGATCCATGAAGTCTACATAGAAAATTTTAAGTCGAACTCACTGAAGCTGAAAGTAGAGTGGTGGTTGTCAGGAAGTAGGGGTAGAGGAATGAGAAGATGCTTGTCAAATAGTACAAATTTTCAGTTATAAGATGAAGAACATTTGGAGATCTAATGTAAGTACAGCATTATGAATACAGTTAATAATACTATATCATATATCTGAAATTTTCTAAGAGGGACCTGAAGTGTTGTCACCACACACACAAAAATGCTAACTATGTGAGGTGATGGATGTGTTAATTAGCTTAACTGAGGCAGTTATTTCACAATGTATATGTATATCAAATCATCGCATTATATACTTTACAATTTTTCTTCATCAATTACCTCAATAAAGCTTAGGGAAAAACAATTACATATGCTAAATCTTGCAAAATAAAAGTTTGACAGGGGGAAAGAACGCTGTACAATTCATTTGCGACTATACGCATGACTGGCTTTCCATTCTTAAGGAAAGGACCACGCTTTGATGTGAATGTCTTAGGCATTAACCAGGGTGCCAAGAAAGAACCAGAGTCAATGATTTCTGCTAATCTCAGCATTCTGAATTTCTGTAATATAACTGTGTTTTAGTTAGCTACGACTGCCGTAATAGGGTACCACAGACCGGGTGACTTAAACAACAGAAATGCATTGTCTCACAGTTCTGAAGACTAGAAGTTTAAAATAAAGGTACCTGCAGGGTTGCTTCCTTTTAAAGGCTTTGAGGAAAACATCTGTTCCAGTCCTTCCCTCGTTGGCTTGTAGATGCCTGTCTTCTATGCTTCCTCACATTGTCTTCCCTCTATATGTGTCTGCCCTATGTCAAATTTCCCATTTTTATAAGAATACACATTATATTGGATTAGAGCCCACCTGAGTGACCTCATTTTAACTTGATAACCTCTGTAAAAATCTATCTTTAATTAAGGTCACATTCTGAGGTATCGTGGGTAAGGATTCCAGCATATATTTCTTGAAGGGACACAATTCATCCTATAGCAGTCTCACATATACACAATCATGCTGCCACTAAATAGTACTATCTAATGAAATGAGTTTTGGCAGATTTTCTTATTGCTGGGAAACCTCAAACTCATCTTTACCTTTATTTTATCTGTCACCTAGTCTTCTGTGATAGAATGATGTATTCTGCAGCAATTATAAATTTGCACCTTCACATAAAAGTGGAAGAAAAGTTTTCTCTCTTCTCAATTTTGGCATTTGCTAAGGTCTCAGATATGTTTAGAAGCTTCCATTGCTCTCTTTATTCATAATATGAATAATTGGGGACAGGGAGAATATACCCTAGCCAGTTGCTAATATACCCTCGACAATCAGGTCAGCATTTTTCTTGTATGCCATATAGTTTCACAAAAGAAACAGCATCTATATGACAGCAAAAAGGTAGACTCGCCAAAAATACAGTAGGGCTTCATGTTAGGTTGGTCTCTCAAAGTGTATGGCATTTTTTAATTGGCAGAAAATCAGTGTCTTGTGAAACTAATTTTTTGGTTCAGGATTACAGTGAGTTCAAAGAAGGAATTTCCCTGAACAGCTTCCTGAATATGACAAGATTAATTCATTCAGTGATTATGCATTGGGCACCTGTTTTGTGTTCTGTGCTATGTTAGGCACTATGCAGATATTCACTATGGGATGCAGTTCCTATTCACAACAAACTTAAAAGAGAAGATAAACATGTACACAGCTAACTTGAATGCAATGGAATAACTACTTTAATAGAGATAGAAGCAAAATGGTACAGGGTCCAGAGGTGAGAGAGATTAATCGTGTTTGGATTTCTTCTTAGGAATATACATTAACACCAATTTTTGTTCTTTTGCTTTTACTTGAACACCTAGAAGGTGAACTTGGGAAAACTTTTGCAGCCACACTTTGAGAACTGATATTTGAAACCAGAAGGGTAAAGCTGGGTACTTCAGCTGATAAACACAGAGAGTTACATGTCTGTGTCAAATGAAGATGCTGCTGCATTAGTTCAGCAGTTCAATAAAATGTACCTAATCCTACATTAATCTAAATACAACACAGCCATGCCTTTTCCAACCCAAACATATGAAAACCTTCCAAGAGAATGGAAATGAAGCTGAAATTACTGCCATTTCATGAAATTTATTATGCCAAAAAAGTCATTTCAGTTAAGCTGCTGCAGAGAAAAACCTGTATTTAATTAAATGCAAGGCAGACCAGTCAGTTTCCTTTGTGGGGGTAGAAAGAGGCTTACTCTACATTACCCATTAAGGTTGGCAACAGTTCCTCTTGGTGAGTGAGCTGTTGAAAAAATAAATAAATAAATAAGACCATGATGCTTTTCCTCATTGAAAAAGAGAAAAAATGATTCAGAAGTTAAGAGGATTCTGAAAGGAACTTCAGCGTGTTTTTATGGCAATCAAGATCAGCAGCATGCACCCATTATAATATATATTCCAAAGTTCAAATATAAACTTGTATCTCCCACAGAAATTCTAAGGAGGATCAGACTGATTGTTATCCAATCACATGAAGCATTTTCTGAGTAAATACAAAATAAAAATTTGAGGAACCTTAAAATTAATTAATTCTTATAGTGTTTCATAGAACCAGAATTGAAAAGGATCTCAAAATTATTTAACTCAAATCCTTCCATTGACATCTCAGGAAAATGGGGTCCATACAGCAGAAAATTACTTGTCCAAGGTTCCCACAGCTAATAGAACTCAGATTAAAACCCAGGTCTTTTGCTTCTCAGTCTGTTTTGCTTTCCAATATACTAACTATGTATCCCTCAAGAGTACAGAATTAAATATATCAATTCATGTTTTAGGTATAAAAACAAAGCTGACATTCCAAATTTAAATGCACGGACTTAGGAACTAGACTGCTTAGATTTAAATCTTGACATCTCCACTTACTAGTTGCATGTTTAGTCAACTACCAAATTGCCCTGTGCCTTGTTTCCTCATTTGTAAACTGAAGATAGCATTTCCTCCCTCTTAGAATTATTGAGAAAAATAAATGAGTTTACAAATGTGAAGTGATTAGATATGTACCTGAAACATAGTATGTTTTATTATTATTTCAATAATCTAAATCAATGATTTGAATATCTTACCATGTTGGGAGCATTGCCTTCTAACAGTGCCTAATCTTAGCAAAATTTAGAAGAAGTTGAGTTTATATTTATTTCATATGGTCATTCTTCCTTGCTGAGCCCACTTTACTTATTTTTCCTTCCTTTCCTTCTTTCCTCTTTCTTCTGTTTTTAGGTATCCATTGTCCTGACTATATTGCCTACATCCCATAATTGCAGTGTCCTGGTTTGTTCTGTCCATCTCTGGTAGTAATTGCTATGCTCAAGTTTGCCAACCATTTCCTCCTCACCAGAACTGTCAGGGTCCTCCCCCTCAGGGCCCCATAAAGTAATATCTGAAATGCTACAACATGCTTGTTTAATATATTGTCCTTTCTAAGGATATTGTGCTTTTAAGAGACACTGTAGTATTGTCACCTCAACATTAAGATGAATACCTAATTAGAGAAATTTCAGATATTGTGGTAGGACAGTATGAAGGGGAAAGGGAACAAATGACTTTTAAGTATTTGTTATCTCAGTTAATTCACAAGCATGAAATATATTATTCTCTTCCATTTCAGAGATAAGGAGACTAAGGCTCAGAAAGAGGTGACTTGCTTAAAGCAGTACAACTAATAAATCTAAAGAGTAGTTGCAAACTCTGGTCCATCTGCCTCCAATGTCTGCTTCTAGTATTTCCAATAAAGAGTTCTGCAGTCAGTGTTCTTCAAATCACACAAATGGCTCTTGTGCATTTCTTAAGACTGGCTCTTTTGTTCTAGGAACTGCTGACCTGCCCTCAGATTGGCATAAGAATTCAAAATATATCCAAAATTCTTGCTGTACTGTCATAAAATATACGGAAAGTTGAGGTACCAACTAAAATGCATAATGTATCTCACTTCTTTAATATATTATATATCAAGCACACATATCTTTACACATGTGAGAGCTCTGTTGGTTTACCATGAGATGAAAAGATAAAGCAAAAATAAGCTCAGTACAATAGACATGTTTTCAAAAAAATCAGTGGATCACTTTAGTTATTCCACAGTAGAAGGAAGTGCAAGATGGAGCTTGTGTTAAGCCAACGAAGTACATTTTGTGCTAATGATTGTTGACAGGAAAGAAAAAAACATTACATGAAAGCATAAATACACAATGACTTTGCATTATAGCTGGGATATACTGGCTGCTAAGGTGTAAGAGTCTAGCACATGTAAATTAATCTGCAAGTACTTGAATTAGCATAAATATGTCATGAGGTTGTCAAATTCTATTCAGAAAGGCTTAAGGCTTTCCATCTGGAAAAAGCATTTTTATCATCACTGATTCTTTGCTGAATCACCTCATTTTATAGTTCTAAAGAGGAGACAAGACAGCTAGAGGGTTTATATTGATCTATTAACTTCTCTAGAGTGTTTCCTTGAGAAATGCATCTTCTTAGAGGTCCTAAGAATAACCTCTGAAAGGGACACACCAAAACCTTCCATTTATTTTCATGGTTTATTGCATATTATCAGTCAATAAACTGAGCACCTATCATACACAAAGCAGTATGCTAGATGTCAGAGGTACCAAATTAGTATGGAGCTTAAATGGTTCATGGGAAGTAAAGTTATCCACGTAAAGAAATCACAGCTAAATGAAGAAAACACAAGCTAAGTGTTATAGACAATGAGTGCTCTAGATCAGGTGAACATTTCTGCCAGCTAGGGTATCAGGATGAAAGTGGGTCAGGTTTATAGCTGAGTTTATTCCACATTATCTAAGTCTTACCCAACCTATTTCTGTCTGTCCTCATGAATGCGTAATAAAAAAAGATAAATGTATTTCCTCAAAAAATAGGCAACAAACACTAAGTAAAAACTGGTCTTATGTACTACAAATGGCAAACTCTATGAAATTTAACTACTGAGTTATTGTTTTAAAGCTCTAATGCTATAAAATATATTATTGAGTGCTAAGATACAATGTGACACAAACCGAAAACAATCAAAGCAGCAGAAAGCCAAATGAAAAGGATAAACATTAATGTAGAATTTCTGCCACCTTGCTGCTGCAGAATGGAGTATAGTATGGTACCAAGACACCCCATTGAGATATACTGCAAAATCATGGGCAACAATGGATAATAGAGAGGGCCTATGAGTCAGTACCAGAAATGTCACGAGAAAGTATAGAAGAAAAGGGGTAAAATAAATAAATGCAATCATAGATTATGTCTAAAAGGCAGAACACTAGAAAGTGATGTAAGAAAATTTGAACAGGTAGCTAAGGGCCAGGGATTATGTAGAATCAAGGTATCATGACACTACAGTGTCAAAGTGAACAGAACAATAATAGCAGAGGTAAATAGAATGTTCAGAAAACAAGAACGTTCATATTACTGAAAGAAAGCCTAGTTGACCAATTTTGTAAGGCTTAGCTAGCCCTAGGCATGAATCTTGAAAAGCTGCTGTAGTCTTACAATTTTACATACCTGGAAGATCCCATCCCTCATTTTTCCAGAGAGAATTGTAGATAAGAATGATCCATGCATTTGGGGGCGTTAAAGAGTCTTCATTTCACTGTTAAGAGAGTTAATTTGCTACTGAACCGTTAAGCTGAAATTATGGAGAAAATAGTGTTTAGAATCAATTCTTTGCTCCAGCTTTGGTGTAAATGTTAGAAAGAGCATTTTATTCCTAGTTAAGGTTTCTGTGAACATTCGTTTGGTAAGGTATGTAAGCCTTGGAGACAGCTACAAGGATTTTAAATCTGTATTTGTAAAGCCGAATCTGTATTTGTAAAGCCTTGTGTTTTTGTAAAGCAGAATAAGAATGGATACTAAAATGGTTTCAAACTTCGAGTTTGGGTAAAGGATCCTGCTTGTGGCTTAGGCAAATGCTGTTAGAAATGCTCTCTCAATCTGAATTCAACTTAAGCATGGTTTATTTAACTTATTACCTAATTGATTGTCATGCTGCTATTGTCATAGTTAGAAATATTCCCACTGAAACAGAGCCCAGAAATGTTCAGAACACGTCAGATGGTTTTGTTGCTGTAGTGACTTCGTGCCTTTATGGAGACAGCATTTCTAGGAATGATTTCAAAACAAAGCAGCTGAAATGGATTTGTAGGAAGATAATGTGAGTTTTTCTTAAGGAAATGTGCCAACACTTGGGAACCTTCATTTATCTTTAGTATACTCTATCAACTTTTCTCAGGCATGGAGAAACAAAACAAAACAAAGCACAAAACATTCAGAGAAGATGGCATAAATAAAGGATGCTACCCTACCTTCTAGGAGCTTACAACACTAGAATAAATGTTTACTTTCCTTTCCCCAAGTTGGAAGAAACACAGCTAAAATCATTCCAGTGTAAGTTAAACGAGTAAGGAGTTACTGATTCATTCACTTTGTTACTGTTTTAGCAAGCACAGTGCCAAAACGAAGTTGACTAATTTAAATAAACTTCAGCTGTAGCTACATATTTTCTCCATTTCACCTTAGGATGACCGTCAAATTTAATCAAGGGATTTATTGCCACTCCAAGGAGGCAGAGTGAAAAGTGTTCAAGTCCTTGGCTCCTTTGAGGGACTAGAAAGAAGTGTTACTTGGTGTACATGCTCTGTGATTTTGCTGAGAAAGAGGAAGTAGATGTACTTAAGGAGCAATCTATTCTTACCACCAGCATCAGAAACTGGTGGGCCTTCAGCATAAGGTAAAGAAAATAAAATGTAATTCCTCCCAAGATGGTATTTCCTTTTCCAGGGAACCAATTTACTTCAGTCAGATGAGCTCTTGGCTCCATAAGAAAGCATATTTTACTCTTTTACCACTGAATAAACTAGGCTCATGAGTTTTAACTTGGAAAGATCACGGGTAGGTAATTTTTCAAAAACTAGAGGTGATTTTTTCTGTATATATAGTATGAAGTGTATAAAAGGGGGAAAAAAGGCCATCTAAGACATCCTAATATATCATTTAGTCTAGTAGCTTTCTCAGCTGAGTTACCCAGATGCTATGCTATATATTCTCTTATACTTTAGAAAATCAAGTCTCCCCTATGCACCATATTTTAAGAAAATTACAATCTTAGGATTAATACTTCTATTCTTACCACTATTCCTTTGTGCCTCCAGAACATTCCTACTCAAGAATGAAAAAGATGCCTCAAAGGAGTGACATATTCATCCCAGTGTATTGCAGTACTTATTATCAAAATCCAGTTTGTCAGAGTAGGGCTTTAAAACAGAATTTTTCAAGTTATCTGTGATAAAGGACCAATCCCTTCCCCCCACCTCCCCACATTGCTATAAAGTTTTCTGAATGCTTACTGCTGTCAAATTCTTATCTGGCCCAGTGCTGGACAAGTACTAGTCTGCAGAATGTATTTTGAGTAGAACAGCTCTAAATGAAGAAGCTAATCAGAAGGTACACATTTTGACAAGACAAGAGGAAAGCAAAGGTTTATACTAGAGCCTTAATTGCTGTCAGATGGGAAGAAGACCCCGGGAGGATGCCACAGGAATGGATCCTGGGGAGACATTAGAAACACACTGTCTCACAGTTTGGTAGGAAGGACAGATCCTAAAATGGGAAAGTATGGCATGGAGGATTAGTACCTAAGAAACAAAGTGAATCTCAGAAAGGAGATTCTCTCAGTATTTTTAGAATTCTACGAGGCTAAGAATGCAAAAAGTTAAAAACAAGTTTTGATGTAGTCATAAATACCCATTGTAAGTGTTCCAAAGTAATTATGGGAAGCATAAATACTAGTTACCAAATTTTACAACTTCTTTTTTAAAGTCTTCAGCAGCTGTTATGAAATTTTAAATTTTCCTAACACCTTTGGGGTATAATCTTGCTAGATTTCAAAAACTGAACAGAATTGAGCTTAGGCAGAAATTAAGTGAGAACAACAGAAAGAAATCCTCACATGCTGGTATATAAGTATTTTGGGGAGATTCAAATACTGTTTCTTCTTTCTCAGCTAAATCATAAACCAGCTTTAGAGAAACAAATTCTCTGATAAGAAACCGGTGCTTTGTTTTGAAAGAGAGGATGATTTAAACTTTTAAGGATCATGCAGTATCTTCAGAAGAGTAGCATGGTAGCTTGACGATCCCAGAAAAATTTAGCTTTCTATTGAAATTCTAAAAATAGCATGATTCTGTCACAGGTATTAGATAACCCATCCAACTACAAAACTTGATGAGCAGAAAGAAAACAAATGAAAATTGCATTATTGCTTAGCGTGGTCAACCCCAACTGGAATATTTCCATAGGGAGGTTCTCAAAGCCAGGGCTAGAGAGGTCAAAAGGCAGAAAAGGACCCAAGACAGAAGCAGGGGCCACCAAGGACCAACTTGGGTTCCTCTGATGGGTTGCCTGATGAAAGTTCTGACCATTGTTCATAACTGTGAATGCTGTGACTACTGTTATAGTTTATATCAACATACCCTGAAGGATATTATTTTAGTTTGTTATTGAGCTGTAATTGACATATAGCATATTAATTTCAAGTACACAGATAATGATTCAATATTTGTATATATTGTGAAATGATCACCACAATTAGTTAATACCCATCACCACCCATAATTACAAATCTGCATGTGATGAGAACTTCTAAGATCTATTCTCTTAGAAACTTTCAACTGTATAATACAGTATTATTAACAATGTCACTAATGATTCTTAACAGTCATACAGGGAACACTTATTTCCATGCTCACTTTTAAATTTGACTCAACTTTCTGAGAAGTTAATTTTGTGTGGATCGTATATGCTGTGCTGTATTTGAAGAGCATCATTTATATTTAAAATTGCTTATTACTTAGGCAGGGAAAAATATTCTCAAGTATTGAGGGTGAATTATATATACTATCTGGACAATCTAGATTATATTTATTTTCACCTATCAGTTGTCATCCATGTAGTCCACAAAAACTAAATGTCTAGTAAATGCATTCTTCCCATAATGATTTAGAGTGAAGCAACAATTATGTAGTAAAAGAATTCCAGATGGTTGATTTCACATATCTGATGGTCATAGGAGGTTTTATTTTAGCTCAAGTATGAACTAAACATTTTTTTGATGGGCAGAGGGAGCAGGGAAGACACATATACACAAAGAAGTACCCAGCATGCCTTCATTTTTTTCACCCAAGAAATCAGGTAAAATTTTTGTATTAATTGTGATTTTTACCCAGAATTTTATTTCACAAATTCCAACTTTCTATAGGATAAAATGTCTTCCCTGTTTAATTAAATCCTATCTTTTTAATTAAACATGTATGCTTTCTTTATATTTGTTAAAGGAAGAGGAGATACATAGGCTAATTCACTGTAGTCTTGTTTTCTTTTCTATCAGCAACTGAAACCATTTGTTTGCCTGAAGTAAGGTCACCTTAGTTCAAGGATATCATTAGTGTCTTTAGTGAGATGAAATGTACAAAGCACTTGGAAATAAGGTAAATTTTACAGGTCATGTATTTGCTAGCAGAAACCTAAAGTCTTTCTTTTTTTCATCATTTAACAGATGAACTCAAGGCACTGAGTTTAAGTTCCCACATGAAGATATCACACAATAAGGCTACATATTGGACCCTAGTATATATGCTTTTCTAATAGTTTTTTCTTCATAGACAGTAGCTATCTTAGATGATACTAGGCAGAATAAATGCCATTGTAGTGTTTCAGAAGAGACCCACTATATCTTGTGGCCTATAAGTTTAGCTATTAGAATTAAAAAAAGATACTGCCATGGAATTAGGGTCAACCAAAACAGCATAGACTAAAGGTTATATCATTCCCACTTAGCCAACCCGATGCTGTTCTGAATGGCAACAGTAATGCAAAGAACTCAATTCTTCTCCACCCTCTGCCACCACACACACACCAAATTATATTCCCTTTAAATTACTCCAAACAAATCATATATTTGTTGAAAACAGATGCAGAATGTGATTTGCAATTATTTCTCACATTTAGACCTTAATTAATAAACTCAACCTTGTTATCTATCCTCAACTCAGTCTTGACCTGTGATTTTCTTGATTTCATTTAAAAGTGAAGTATCCCCCCAAGTGCCTACAGGGTCTCATTCATTAATCCCTTCCATTTTGTCTTACTTGAAATTCAATAAACAATAGGGGTGAACTACCCAGATCCATTACCACAGTTCACAAATATGGCCTCTTCTGTAAGAGGATCTCTTTCTAATAAAATCTTACATTCTGGTATGGTTACATAATTTGTGGGGCCATATGCAAAATAAAACTGCAGGACTCTTTGTTTAAAAATTATTCATTTAAAGACAGTAACAATAAAGCATTAAATCAACTGTGGGGCCCTTATAAGTGTGGGACCTTGTAAACTGCATAGATTGCATGTCCATGAAGCTTGTTCTGCTCATCTTTATACACTACTTTTATAGTTAATACATATAAATTAACTCATTTCATTCTCATAGTCACTTGTGAGGTAGGCAGAGCAGCTAACATTAGTCTCAATTTCTTTCTGTGACATATTGATGTTCAAAGAACTTGTGTGACCTCCCAAATGGTAAGTGACAAAGTTGGAACCATAATTCTGGTCTTCTGACTTCTAGTTTAGTGCTCTTTCCATTCTACTGTATTGCTTTATGAAAATAGCATCACAAAATGTACCTGCTTATTAATTAGCTATGCCTTGATAGTGCCTCAAGAATGTGAAATTCCAGAAATAATGAAAAGTATGTATAATCACAAACTGGTATCCATTTGAAAATCTGTCATTAACTCAACTGTAATTCAATCACTATTAAACTAAGACTTGGTTGTTTTGTTTCCAACCAAGAAACAAAGTAAAACAAACAAACTAATAAAAATAACATTAATTTTTCTTACCAAGAGTAGTTCCAGGCAGTAAAAATCTTTGTGCCCCTTTGCCAGTCTACAGCCTTTAGCGAGCCCCTCATGACCTCAACACTAAACGTCACTGTAGTCCGTTTTCCTTCCACCTGTGATTATTGAGGGTTACTAATGGCAGATCTCAGCCAGGAACACTGCTTTTTATTAAAACAGCTGATCCTTCCCCTGAAAGAGAATTCATTGTCAATCTCAGTGAAAATCACATACTGCCTTTTCTATCTACCTATGAATTCATTTCCAAAACAGGAAAAAAGTGAAGAAATTTGATGCTTCTCTTCCTTCTCCCCATCCTCAGTTTGTGTAAAATCTGCTCTTACCCTTCTGTGATTTCTCTCCAATCAGGATAAAGGGTTGCCATAGCAACCAATTTACTAATTCAGTCAACTATCTTTGCTCAGCTTTTTCTGAATGCTTAATTAACATCAATTGTCTCATTTATCCAGAAAACTGTTTTCTGAACCTCTACTATATGCAAGACACCTGGTCCAGTCTTTTGACAGAAATCAAGGTTTGCAGGACCTAAACAACCTAACATTCAACGCTGATATTAAAGAACTAATGATGTAAAAATCACTCACTCACACACACACACACACACACACACACACACACACACTTTGTACATAATATATTAAACATATATTATGCAAACTTGTATAAAATACTCTCATTTTATATGTTACATACATTTAAAGTTGTGGGATCCCTTTGATTTGGAGAATTTTGGGGGATTCAGCACTGGAGATTAGAATCTAGGGACTTTGGATGGGATTTTGTTTTATTCTTTGGAATAGCAGGCATGGGAAAGGAGGCTGGCTCACATAATTCAAGAGTAATTGCTTCTTGAACGTATAACAAAAGAACTGTTAATAATTTAGTCTAACTCAGTTTCCTTTCAGAGCAAAATATAGTCCAGCATGTTGCTCCTCAGCAACAAGAAGGCTGGGGGGGAGACAAGCAGGACCAGCCTGTTATTCCCGGGGGCTGAGCGAGATGGCAAGTGTCGACGGCTCGGTCACCCTCCCCAGAGATCTGGGGAAAACAAAACCACACCAAGCTGGGAGATGTGTCAGCCTTGGAGGAGCAGCAAAACTCAGCTTTATTGCATCAGAGGCTTAGTTATATAGGGGAAGATAAGGAAGTAACAGAAACCAATGGGAATTGATTATCTCATCTCTCACTAGGGTCTTAGGCAGGTTTTAGGTTAGGTGGGGAGGCGGAGTTAGGGCTAAGAGCGTGCATGCAGGAACTCAGTTGGGCCATGAATGCGGAAGTAATGAGGGAGGGTGGGAAACTCCAGCCTGCAGCCGCCTCATAATCAAACCCAAAAGAGGCAAAAGGTCCCAACAATTCCCCCTTTTTATTTTATAAATGCTCTGGGATGTCCTGGCGGGCAAGGCCCCTGTCTTAGGTTGTCCCCCTCTGGGGATCTTACCTGTCACTGGGTACCTTGCAGCTCCTCAGTTGTCCCAAGCTTATTCATCCTCCGAGACCTGTCTTAGGTTGTCTCCACCTTAGAGATCTTACCCGTCATGGGCACACAGGGAGATAGTCAGGGGGAATCAATGGACACTGCTGCATCATAAGGCTCACAGCGACTGCAGGGGTCACTGGCTTCTGTGGCAAGTCTCTGGTATTGTACTTGCATGCTCATCAACTGAACTGATTCAATTCTTTTTTGGACAAACTGGATAATCTTGTTAACAAGGCAGGGCCCAAAAGTGAACAGTAGGAGCAAAAGAAGGATAGGACCAAGGAGGGGCAGAATGTAGGGTAACCACCTATGTAACCCAGTCTAAAGAAAACTGGCTTGTAATTCTTGTCTGCGTCTCTCGAGGTCTTCTTGAAGTTGTTTGACTTTATTTTGGACTATGCCAGAGCGGTTCTCATAGAAGCAGCATTCTTCCTGTAAAAAGAGACATAAGCCTCCCTTTTCAGCTGTGAGGAGATCAAGCCCCCTATGGTTCTGTAGGACTACTGTCGCGAGGGAATCCAATTGTGCTTGGAGGTCAAGAATTGTGCTGGCTACAGCTTGTATGTCATCGATCATCTGTTGAGAAAGGGCTTTATAATAATGCAGAGAGGTCCCCAATCCTGCTGCCCCTGTGGCAGCCCCAGTGGCCACCCCAAGGCCCAGAAGCAAGGGGATAACCTGAACGGCTCTCTTTGATCTACCTCCGATGTGGTCTAAAGCAGGAATAGGGAGGCTCTGATTATTAGGGACTATCCCAATGTCAGGGAAAATGACAGCTGGAACACAAAGTCCCGTCCAGCCTGTCGGGAGAAAGCCAAATGCGTCTCCCCCACAAATGAAGACTGTTCCATTAGGGGGACAGAGAAGAGTATTGTTCACAGTAATATTTTGTTGACAAAAAGAATAGTGGATTCAGCCCACATCTATCTCACTAGTATTATCAGAACTGGGGTCAGCTTTGAAGCATGGGCCTTTAGGGGAAAGAGGGTCTAGATAGACTCTAGAACTTGGAAGTAACAGCTTTCACTGGGGCTCGGCCTGTGACAGGTTAACAAGAAGAGCATTGGCCCGTAATGGTCCTGGCTCCAGGCACAGCCAGCAATCCTTCGCTAAATCAGGATTGGTTCTATTGAGTAAGGTAAAAGCAGCCTGTATGATTAATTGTGTTTCAGGATCAAGAAGCAATTCTCCCCTGATCTCTGGGAGGCTAAGAGGGTGGTAAATCGGGGGATTTTGGTCTTCAGTCAGCCTGTCTACCAGTTTTTTAATTTTCTGCTGTTGAGCCTGATCTTGGACTCCGCCCCCATCAGAGATGCCTATAGGGGCATATGTATTCCAACGGACTTGCTGTCCCCTATTCTTTCAACAGTCAGCATATTCAGCCTTACCTTTTGTCAGAATCGCATACCAGTATGTTTTGTTACGGTGAATGCAGGGGCTAACCTCCTGATAGCATGTAGCATGAATGGAGGCTTGAAAAGTGGTGCAAGGACAATTAGAGGGGGGTTTCCCTGGGGCGAGTGAGGATACTTTGGGGCCTTGCCAACATTTGTGATTGAGAGCCCTTCCAGGGCAACCATTTTCTCTCCCTTTCATAAGAGTAGCTGCCCGTTGCCCATTAGGGCAGGTTTTGGTAGAAATATAACAGGTTATGGGGGGAGGGGTCTTGGTGAAAGCGCAGGCCGTGCAGGGTTCTCTGATGGTCTTTCGTAGTATGGCCCTTGTGTGACCGGGATCTCCAAATCCTGTCTTAGCTAATGGGAGATTCATCGCTATTAACAGGAAGATCAGCATCATTGGGTTCATTGTGGACTCTGAAAGAGAGAGAGAAGAGAGATATCCTCAGGAGGCGAGGGGCCTTCTGGGTCATCATTGACATCAGTGAACTCCCCCTCCTTAGGGGGGTAATACTTGAGATCCCTTGTGGGGACCCAGATCGGCCTTTTTTCATTGGTTGGAAAGACACAGCTGAATTCCCTTCCAGCTGTAATGAGGGGGTCCGTGCCCCTCCATTCTCCAGTAAGGGGGTCCTTCCATCAGGCTCTAATCGTCCAATAAATAATGGTTGTTATCCAGTGCTTTTGAAAAGGCGAGAAGTGTTCGCCTTTGGCAAAATTTAAAATATTCAGAGTAAATAATGCCATCTTTAGTTGATCATGGGGTGGGGAGTGTTCCCCCTTTTTGTTTTATTAATTGACCTTTGAGGATATGATTGTGTTTGTCTACGATTGCTTGTCCTTTAGGGTTATAAGGAATTCCAGTGGTATGAGAAATTTGCCATTTACTCAAGAATTCAGTAAAAGACCTACTGATAAAGCAGGGACCATTATCGGTTTTGATTTGATCTGGCAGGCCAAGGACGGCAAAGCACTGGAGAAAATGGCTTATGGCATGTTTGGATTTTTCTCTCATATGGGCTGTGGCCCAACAAGCATGGGAGAAGGTATCAACTGTTAGAAATATGTATTTAAGCTTCCCAAAAGGGGCAAAATATGTGACATCAGTCTGCCAAAGTTTATTGGGCCTCAGGCCTCAAGGGTTCACTCCATTCTTTTGAAGCAGAGGAACCAGTAGAAGGGGCTGGCATGACTTACATGTCCTAACAATCTTTTTTAAGTCTTTGATGGGGACTTGAGGGAACCGATGGTGTAGTCCCCTCCAATTAGCATGTGTAAGTTGATGAAAAGAGGTGGCCTCCTGTACCGTGTAGGCTGAAGCTAGTTGGTCTGCAAGAGCATTGTCCCTCGACAAAAAGCTTGGCAAGTCTTGATGTCCCCTTAAATGTTGTACAAAAAGGGGAATGAGTCTCTGTTTTAACAAATTGCGAGCTTGAATCATCAAAGGAGTGATGGGATTATTGTCAAGTCTGATGTGTGCACCCACAAGGTTGGGCAGTAGATTGACAATGTAAAGGCTATCAGAAAACAGATTAAGAGGGCCTTGGATCTCAGACAGAGCTAAAACAACAGCATAAAGCTCTTTAAACTGGGTGGAGCCCTGTACCTCATGAAAGAGGGTTACGGCCAGAGGGCACTCACTTGTGCCTGGGGGGAACATTACCATAGAGGCTCCCTGTTTACCCCTGTCAGTAAAAACAGAGGGGAAAGAGGGGTCTGCCTCAGTGAGGAACATTTTAGGTGGCTGCCATGCCAATTGGCCAAAAGAACTCATCCACTTATAGGGACCATAGTGACAGTCCACTATCCCTGGAAAGCCCTCCATGGCCATTGCCAGTCTGGAATTATTTCTCTGTGGCCATGAGAAATCATTGACCCAAAAAGGGATGACCAAAGAGTGGGGTTCACACCCAAAAAGATGGACAGAAAGATCTCGTCCCTTGACAATGAAGTTGGCCATTTGATCCACTATAGAGTACACTCGGGGTGCCCCTCCCACAGATAGATGTATCTAATGTATGGGATCTCCCTCCTGAGCCAAAAGGGCAGTGAGGAGGGTCTCTCCCGCCATAATATAGAGGATTAGTGGCAAGTTTGGATTATATCTTTTTAAGGCAGCGTTATCAATGGCATGTTGAACTTTTGTCAATGTGTCTCTATGTATAGGGTTTAAAGTCACTCTTGAAGCTAGGTTAAGGCCTTTTAATAGGTCAAAAAGAGAGATAAGATCAGGTGTGGTTATAGGAATCCAGCGCCTCATCCAATTGATTTCTCCCAGCAGTTTCTGGAGCTGTGGTAGCATATATGTGTCTTGAATACATAACTGGTGCTTAACAGGGGAGACAACATTTAATGTTAAAGTAGTCCCCAAAATTTTAAAAGGGGCTATCTGTTGAACTTTATCTGGGGCAATTTGAAAGTTGTAGTTTTTGAGCAGGGAAAGGCACCTTTTAAAGAGGTTGTCTAATTTGCGGGAACAAGTGGCCTCCAAGATAATATCATCCATATATATGTAAAAGAGTATGTCAGATTCCTCTCAGCTTGTTGCTGGCATTCCTCTTTATACAAAGCACACCACTTAATATAAAGGGGGCCAGGGAGAACCGCCCAGGCAAGAGCCCTCCAATCTGCGGCAGTGCACGGATGGTGAGCAAGTCCCTGGAGGATGGTCTCAGTCCAAGGAGCATTGGGGCCATCTTCAAGAACAGCTTTCTTTAACTCCTTAAGGTCACCTGGCTCCCAAGGGTACCAGGGAGCAGGGCAGTTATCTCCGGGACTAACATTGATAGGAAATAGCTGACATGGCCCTGGGTCAGGTTGTGGGTGGAGCCCTGAATTCTCTTGAGGTGGACAACTAATAGGAGAGCACAAGTCCTTATATGGGAGAGGAGCTGAAACCCCTGCCTGTTGGTATGGGGGAGTGGGGGCTGATGGTGATTTGAAAGGGTTAGAAGGGGAACTAACAGCAGGAAGTGGAGGATATAAGGGAGTCGTGGATTTTGGGGGCCAGGGAGCAGCATCAAATGGGTCGGTGGTGCAGCTGCTTTGATCCTTCTCAGGCTCTTTATCACTCTCCTGGCCTGAAGGGGTGGTTTTGGGTGGGGGAAGAGGACCCAATTTTCCCCGAGAGGGGGCCCTTGCTCCAGTGGCCTCCTTATCTCCTGAATCCTTAGCGGGTGGTTTGGGAGGCCAGGGAGGGAAGCAACTCTTCAAGGCTGCCAAAGTGGGGAAAGTTCCTAGAGGGGGGATCTCACCCCTGTTAACCTGGGCCTTGAGCACGAGCTGCTCTGCCCGATCCCAACTCTCCCAGTCAAACAAATTACTCTCTGGTAACCATGGGGTGACCTTAACTAAAATCTCCCAGGCCTTGATAGCCTGACTATCAGAAAGCTCTAAGCCCCTGCTTTTGAGAAGGACCCTAAGGGACTCAAGGGAAGGATCAGGCTTTGAGGAAGTTTGTCCCATAGTTTATGGGAATACAGTTACACGTGGTCCGATTAGCTCGTCAGCGAAGTGTTCCTCACACGGGGCACCAGTTGTTGCTCCTCAGCAACAAGAAGGCTGAGGGGAAGACAAGCAGGACCAGCCTGTTATTCCCAGGGGCTGAGTGAGATGGCAAGTGTTGACGGCTTGGTCACCCTCCCCAGAGATCTGGGGAAAACAAAACCACACCAAGCCGGGAGATGTGTCAGCCTTGGAGGAGCAGCAAAACAGCTTTATTGCATCAGAGGCTTAGTTATATAGGGGAAGATAAGGAAGTAACAGAAACCAATGGGAATTGATTATCTCATCTCTCACTAGGGTCTTAGGCAGGTTTTAGGTTAGGTGGGGAGGCGGAGTTAGGCCTAAGAGCGCGCATGCGGGAACTCAGTTGGGCCACGAATGCGGAAGTAATGAGGGAGGGTGGGAACCTCCAGCCTGTGGCCGCCTCATGATCACAAACCCAAAAGAGGCAAAAGGTCCCAACACAGCACATTCATTATAACGTAGCAACTGTTACAGGGACAGAAACCAGAAAAAGCCCTGTTGCAGGCATATTCATTGTTCAGAATGTATTTCACTCAGATCAATAAATATTATAATTGAATAATAATAGTAATTGTTATATTTGTAATCCTTTGCATTTACATAAAACTCTGTACTTTGTGAAATGCTCTCCAGGATCTTGTAATCTCATACAGCTCTTCCAAATCATATAGGTCACAGGAATGAGCTCCTAAGAGGCCACCTGTCAGAGAAGCTTATTTTGGGCTCTAAGGAAACACATTTTTTTCCCCTGAGCATAGGCTGCATTAATGAAGGGTAGAACCCGCAAACCCCTACCATTTTGGTGAAGGTGGGGGAGAAAGAGAGCAAGAGAGAGCAAGGGAGAGGAGGAGGAGGAGAGAAAGAAATATTTTAGGGATGAGGGTGTGAGGGTATCAACATACACTGGCCTGAAAGAACAATTTGAATTGAGCAGTTCTCTCTAGGATAGGGTGGAGTATTGGAGTAGGATACTACCTCTTGCATTTCGTTCCAGATGGAACATCAGACTTACATTCTGTTATCAACTTTTCATATTTGTGCATTTGATTTCTCTATAAGTTTTACCGTGCTTTCTATAATATTCAAGGTTATTGAGGGCAAGGACTTTATCCATATTTTTGTGTACCCTACATGGTGTATCATATGAGGGGTGAGGGTACACGATGTTTGCTGCTTTTTATTTCATTAAATGCCATAGAAGTATACACACACATACACAGTTATTTGTTTGTTTGTTTACATAAAATTCCTGTGGCTTCTTGGCTTTAAGCAGCTGAGGCTATATGGCCCATCTCTTCCTTATCAATTCCTACTACTCTAAAAGAATGCCAGGATCCTTCAGAACAGGCTTGATCTCCTGGGTCCCAAGCAAAATTTTGTACTCCTCATTCCCTTTATTGGCCAAACTCATCTTTGCCATATTCTCTGGTGATATCTTAAAATAGCAGAAAGAACCCAATTTCCAATTTCAATCCTATTCCAAATTAGTTTTGCAACTTTGGAAAAATCGCTTAGCCTATTTGGGTCTCAGTATCCTCAACTGTCAAATGAAGTTCATTAGGCCAGCCTCATCTACTTATTTTTTGTTTGTTTGTGGCAGCTATCAAATTAATGAAGAACATTCAATGGTGCCACTGCTGAAAGAGACCTTAGAAATCATCTAAAGAAGCCCTACATTTTAGAGGATCACTGTTATTTATGCCTAATCTCACACAGTAGGAGAGCCAAGCGTGTATTTCAGGTTTATATTCCAGTTCTGTTTGCACTATTTCCATTAATATTCTGAGAGCACTTGGAAAGGTACAAATGCAAAATGTTATGATTAGTATTCATTATATGACTCCTTCAAGCCCTGCAAGGACTACTGAGGATGCTGAAGCACAAGAGAGCAATGCCTTCATCAATGTTCATGATAGGAAATGAATAATTCAGCTGCCAAAGAAGGGTGAGGCAATCAAACAATATCCTCAATAAAATAAAATCTAGGCATTCCAAGATGATAATGAAAGGAGAGTCTGCACAAAGAGAAGGTGGCTAGACCCACTGACCTGGTTTTTGTTCCCCTTAACTCATCTCACTCTTGGCAGTGTTACTGATTCATCTTGTCATCTCTATACAGGCCATCAGGCTGCGATAGTGAGTGGGGGACAGATTGTTCCACCTTTATCTCCATGCACAAATTATAGACAACAAAATATTTGTCTTAATTTTCTACTACACAGCTGAAGCCAGGCCTTTATTATTATACTAGATGAAATGAATAAACACCGAGGGACAGTAGGAAGGAAACAAACTGAAAGGGCAACGTATAACTAAATAGACTTGTTTCTAAAACCCAAGATACTCATCCTCAGCTTAACATCTCCCAAAGGGTAGGTTGAGACAAAGTTCCCAGAATGCCTCTACTTAATCACTGTTAACTATAAAAGTCCTCATATTATGTAAGGGTACCTGTGAGTACAGATCCCAAAAAATGGTTGCTTAGGAGGACTATATTTTCCTTGTTGTTGTTGCTTAAGACTCATCTTACGAAGTTCACTTTCCTATCAGAAGATTGCTTCTCCCCCAAATGATTGACTCTGGAAGTCTATTCCCTTAAAAGGAGACCTATTTCCTACCCAATTCCATTTTTCTCAGTGGTATCAGTAAAAGCCTTGGTTGAGACTGCCTGAGAGGTTACTCCCTCCCTCTGTACAATCTTAGTGCCTTCATTTCCCCAAGGTGTTGCTCCCAAGATCATTCCCTAATAAACTTCCTGAATGGAAATCTCCACCTCAGAGTCCATTTCCTAGGTAACACTATCAAAAACAGATGTTCCAGGTATAGTCAAAAGAAGTAGACTCTAAAATAGGATTTTGAAGCTGGATATCTTGCTGACCAGCTAGCAAATAAGATTCTCATCACTAGGTATAAGTGGAAGCACTGATAACTTCTGGAATGTGTATAATTATAAAAGTTTTAACTGTTGAACTAAGTGAACTAAGATGGGACACTGACAGAAGAGAATAGAAGGTGCAGTATTTCAAGATTTTTTAAGGTTTGGGTAGAGTATTAGTAATAAGGACAATGTGATCAAACCGTTTTGCTAAGTACCATTGATCTACTGTAGAAAAACAAGAAAAGGCTAAGGGTAATTAATCACCAATTGAAGGTGAAGTGTGAAAGTCATAGGAAGTCTTTGGGAGCATGTAAACAGAATGCTGTCTCCTGAGATTAGAGGCCAGGAAAAAAATATGGATTATATGCAGGACTTAATTATAACAGTAACAGTGCTCCTGAGAAGATGGAATGCTCATCCTTGGAATGTCTGCTTGCCAAGGTCTGGAAGGATCAGACCCTGTTACTGAGGGATGGGAACATTTGTATTGGTTCATCAAAAATCTTGAAATTCTAGAGTCTTCTGAAGTGGCCCATTCCTCCCTGTTAGAGGCTAAAATCACTCCCTTTTGCTTAAAGACTATATATTAGGCTGGAGGAAGGAAAAACAAGGACATGCAAACAGAACAGAGAGATGCCATAGGGGGAGAACAGACCAGACCCCAAGTCTGTGTCTTATATGGAAAGGAGACAGCTCTTCCTGATTTCCATCCTTCTGACATGCCAACTAAGACCCAGATGTCAGCCTCCTCCCTCCTTGAAGGAAAAACAGTTTCTAGTTGTCTATTATGTCACCTTTAGCCAATCATACCTCTCCATGCCCCCTAAGATAGCTTGCCCACTCCTCCCCCTCCTAACCCCTTATAAGCCCCCACCTCCCTGACTGGGTGTGACTTCCCCGGCCTGTAATACCCAAACCATGGAATATCACCTGGGAGTTGCACTCAAATAAACTACCTGGCCCTTTGTTGCCTCTCTTCGCCTACTTATTTTGGCTAGAATTTATCTTACACTATACACAAGTCTTTGCCTTGAAAATCAACTTATACATGTATTAAGATCTGTTCCTGGCTGGGGAAGTTGTGGGCCTGTTTGAGGAGTAAAGGTAGTAGACTCCAAAAGAAGCTTCAGGATCTAAACAACATGTACTTGCAGAAACTGGAAGGATTTATTTGCTGCTAGATCACAAAGGTGCCAGATCAAGGGAAGGCAAGAAATAAGGTTGGATAAGAGTGAGTTTATCGATATGAGAGCGGTCTCCCATGATACAGTACTTAATTCCCTGACATGAATTCCTGCTTCATTTGTCTTTCACTCTGCCTCATAATCAATAATACTCAGACTCTTCTTTTATTTAGTTCTCTGTACACTCTTATAAACATCACCAAATTACTAAACCATTGTTTATATTGTTTTCACTTTCTGCCTGGAATTCCATTACCATATTTCTTGACTCGTTTATCTCCAGTTCATCTTTCATGGTTCAGCTTACCTCCGAATCCCTAGTGTGGGTTAAGCATGTCTTCTTAATTGTCTCATAGCCCCCTCTACAGGCCACTTACATGGTGAACATATTTACTTATTGAACTCTCTCTCCCACTTCATTCTCAAGGCTGAGAAGTGTTACTCATCTTCATATTCTTTATATCCATCATAGCTTCTTTCACACAGAGGCACACAAGAGATATTTACTGAACTGAAAGAAACTCACTGACAACTTTCATATGTCTGTCAGAATCCTTCTCCAATCATAAGCGAAGTTCTTCTCACAGCTATAGCCACCATTACCAAGTTGTAGACTGAGGCTTTGTGCAGTGGTCAGTGAATTTGTTTTCAAGTTTTTGTATGAATATAGTTTAATTTGTGATATATATCCTGTGAGAATAATTCATTTCTGAACAATGTATAGAAGGTTTATTTCTAGATGGAAAAACAGGGCAGAGTCACTAAACTGTGTTTTACCCACAATTAGCCTCCCAATTTTGCTGCATCTAGTTTACTAACACCTCTTCCTTCATACAACTCATTAAAAGTGATCCAATTCTATGTGCTTCAAATATTCTAGCTGTAGAGAGATCAATTGCTTTTTAATTAATATGGGTCTTGATGACATCAAGAAAGATTGATTCAAAAGTCATCAATTTCAAAGGGTGAACCAAAACTTACAGTTAAAAAAATAAATGTAGATGCATTCCAGTACTTTTCTCCTCTTAATACTGGTAAAAGCAAACTTCAAAACTCTGGAATGTTATGCTTTGCAAGTAGAACTTTTTTTTGAAACTAAATTAGCTAATTTGAAAACATGTATTTTTCAGGTGATAAGGAAGATCTGGGAATAAGGCTCATTATGTGTAAATGAAGAAAGTGGCTGCCCTCTTACTATGAATTTATTGTGTCAAGAAGCCACCTATACCCAAACATTGCCACTCATTGAAGCTTAAAATTCAACTTAAATTCCAATAGGCATAGTATGTTACTTGCCTGCAGATTCTATCAATTACTGTATTTGTTGTACATATGAGCCAGGCACAAGGCAAATTCTCCTATGAGGTGATACTTTCGCATGAATGAACTTATCATGTCAATCAAAAGGAGAGAGGAAGTGGCACTTATGGAAAAGTGGCAGCAAAAAAAGCCAAGTGCAGACAGTAAAGGTTGATGCTTCAGAGACTAACCTAGCTACCTCATAATTTAGCTGAAAGTGTTTCCTGATTGAAAAAGTTAGTCTTAAATATTTATATGAATATATTATCTTATGTATATTAGATTTAAAACATGATGGAGTCCTGTCATTGTTAGGTTCTTATGGTGTTAATTGTCCATGAACTCTAGGGAACTAAAGGAAGGTCCAGTAGGATTATCTTTAGAAGGACATCACTCATCTTGTTGGAAGGAGTGTCAGAAGGTCTAGTGTTTTGGTAGTCAAGGGACTTTCAAGCAGTAGGCAGTAAACATAATCATATAGTAGTTAGTAAATCTTTAGAAGACAAAAATGGATGACTGATTAAGCAATGCATGAGTAGGAACAGCAAAAAACTTGTTGGAATGTATGATGTCTATATGGGAGATAGGAATTGGTCTGGAGAGGTAACAGTTGACTGTTTTGTTAATGAGTTTATCATTTATCCAATGATTTTGAGCAGAGATATGACACATACTCATATTTGATAAATTTCCAAATGGTATATAGAAAGAGATGGAGAGAGAAGACATGCAAGTCCAGGCAACTAGAGTTATGATGTAAAGGATCATCTACATCAGAATTACCTGAAGGAAAGGGAGAAATGCTTATTAGAATTCCAATTCTCAGGTTCCATCCCAGATTTGCAGAATTAAAATCGCTAAAAGCGAAGCCCTGACAATTAACTTTCTCAAAGATGTCCCCAGGGTGGTTTAGACCCATTAATTCTGCTCTAAAAAGATAGGTTCTTATACTTAATACTCATTATATGACTTGTGCAAAACAATGTAGATTCGAGGCTCCCACCCATAGAGATTCTTATTTTTTACATCTGGAGCCCAGGAATCTTTAGTTTGAAAATTTTCCTCCAGTGATTCTGATAATGTATCAAGTTTGAGAACTATAGAAGAAATTAATTGATATTAATAATAGAAAGAAGAGGATTTTTCTTCAGAGGATATTTTCATGATATAATAGATAAAATACTATGCCAGGTTTTTACGTTGAAAGTGAGGAAAATGTCAGAGACAAAATGATACAATGGGAAGAACACTGCACTAGGATTTTGGAGACCTTAATTCACGCCTTGACTCTATTACTATTAGCTGTGTGACCTTGGGCACACTCCCCACCATCCCCCATTACACCCCACTTCAAATTCTGTAAAAGGCAAAGTAAATGAGTTAGGTTTGCTTTGGGTTCTCAGATATGTTCCACTAGTGTTATTCCATATAATGTATGTGTGATACATACATAAGTGTGATACACATGTACAATAATGGCTTGATGACCAAATGTGTTTGAAAAATAATGACTTTAACAAATAAAACAGTGTGCTTACAAGGAAACATCTCAGAGCACTTAATGTACTTATGTGTATTGTGAACCTATAAAAATAGTTGAAAATGCAATGTCTCACAAACTTATTTGACCATGAAATACTTTTCCAAGGAGTATTTTATTGACTTAATGCTTTGCAGAACAGACGTTAAGAAATATCAGACTAAAACACAATACCATTAAATTAGCATTCCAAAAAATTAAATACTTTGATATAAATGTAACAAAATATGTACAAACTACAAAATTCTGATAAATAAAATAAAATAAATAAATGGAGAGATATTCCATGTTCACAGATCAGAAGACTCCAATATTGTTAACATGTCAGTTCTTCCCAAACTGATAGACAGATTAAGTGCAATTTCAATAAAAACCCCAGGAAGTTATTTTGTGGATATTGACAGAGTGATTATAATATTTATATAAACAGGCAAAAGACCCTGAATAGCCATCACAATATTGGACAAGAAGAACAAACTTGGAGGGCTGACACTACCCAACTTCAAATTTACTATAAAGCTACAGTAAT
This sequence comes from Manis javanica, assembly GCF_040802235.1. Taxonomy (NCBI): domain Eukaryota; kingdom Metazoa; phylum Chordata; class Mammalia; order Pholidota; family Manidae; genus Manis; species Manis javanica. The sequence continues at coordinate 104,249,057 of NC_133174.1, read as the reverse complement.
CAAGACAATGTGGTATTGGTAAAAGAACAGACAAATAGAACAATGGAACAGAATAGAGAGGCCCAAACAGATCCACATAAATGTAGTCAACTGATCTTTGACACAGGAGCAAAGGCAATACAATGGGGCAAGCAGTCTTTTTAGCAAATGGTGATGGAACAACTAGACGTTCACATGTAGAAAAGTGAATCTAGACACTGACCTAGTGCCCTTCACAAAAAATAACTCAAAATAAATCACAGACCTAAATTTAAAACAGAATTGTAAAACTACTAGAAGACCACATAGGAGAAAACCTAGATGATCTTGGGTAAGGAAATGCCTTTTTATGAACAACACCAATGTCATGATCCATGAAAGAAATAAGCTTGATGACATTAAAATAAAAAACTTTTGCTTTTCAAAACACAATGTCTAGAGAATGAGGAAAGAAACCACAGACTGAGAGAAAATATTTGTAAATGACACTGATAAAGGATTGTAATCCAGAATATCTGAAGCACTCATAAAACTCAATAATAAGAAAACAACCCATTTTAAAAATGGGCCAAAGATATCAATAGACATTTCACTAAAGAAGAGATACAGATCACACATAAGTATATGATAAGATGTTTCATATCCTATGTCATCAGGGAGACACAAATTAAAATGACAATGAGATACCACTACACACCTGTTAAAATGGCCCACATCTAACACCCTGACAACAGCAAATGCTGATGAGGATGTGGAGCAACAGGAGCTCTCATTCATTGCTGGTGGGAATGCAAAATGGCACAGCTTCTTTGAAAGACAGTTTGGCAGTTTCTGACAAACTAAACATATGATCCAGCAGTCATGCTCCTTGATGTTTACCCAAAGGAGTTGAAAATGTATGTCCACACAAAAACCTGCACATGGATGTTTATAACAGCTTCATTCGCCATTGACAAAACTTGGAAGGAACCAAGATATCTTTAGTAGGTAAATGGATAAATAAACTGTGGTACATCAAGACAATGGGATATCATTCAACCTAAAAAGAAACAATCTATCAAGCCATAAAAAGACATGGAGGAAACTAAAATGCATACTACTAAGTTAAAGATGCCAATCTGAGAAGACTACATACTGTATGATTCCAACTACATGACATTCTGGAAAAGACAAAATTATAGAGACAGAAAGGAGATTAGTGGTTGCCACAGATTGTGGCCTGAGGGACATGTATAAGCAGAGTACAGAGGACTTTTAGGGCAGTGAAAATATTCTAATACCATAATTATCAATACATGTCATTATACATTTGTCCAAACCCATAGAATACACACTACCAATAGTGAGCCTTAATGTAAATTTTGGACTCCGGGTGATAATGAGGTGTCAATGTAGATTCATCAGTTGTAATAAATGTTCTACGCTTGGGGATGTTGATAATGGGGGAGGCTGTGCATGTATGGGGGCAGGGTATATACAGGAAGTCTCTGAACCTTCCCTGCAATTTTGCTACAAACCTAAAATTACTTTAAAAAATAAATTCTTATTAACAAGAAAAGACCAAACACTAGACTAAGTGAATTTTAAACTATGCTTTCTAACTCCCAAGTGCTTTGAATCCTGTGGTGTCTACTTAAGGTGACTAGGACATTGGTGAAGCTATTAAGTTGAGTAGGGTATGGAATGCAAGAAAAGGCAACATGCACTTTGGGACCTATTGAATCTGAAGTGCCTTGGTTCTCTATGCAAGCATGCTGCTTACAAGATAAGGGAATTGTAAACCCCTCTAGCATACTTACTGACATTTCAGGAGACATCAAAATGAAGCATTAGGACTGATCTGTATTTGAAGTTTAGTGTCCTTCAGATAGCTTATCTTGCCTTCATGTGTATTGTGATTTGAAATTGCTGTCCTTAGTTTTAAAAATTCATAATCTCAAGATCATGTTCCTTGCTTTTCTTCTCCATCAAATACTACTTTTTTCCCCTCTTTCTGTGCTTTGAGTAGCTGAAATCCTTAAGGGAAAGGAATCCTGGAAGTATAATCCATTATCCTCATTATTATGTGTTAGTTCTATTGTAAAATAAGCAAGCATCAACATTTTGTAACTGGATAGCTTAGCACACAGGTAGGAACTATGCTCATTTTAAAAGTCCAATGTTTTAAATGCAGTTTAGGTATTTTTTCCAGAGTCACAAAATTATGGTTCTAAAAAATGTCTTTAAGTATTTGCTTCTTTTATAGAGTTCTTAAACATGTTCATGAACTGTATTTTTGAAGCTATTTTTCTGTACTTTGTTGAAAAGATGTAGAGACAATTTTACAATTATGTTAGGTTTTCAGGTCTTAGTGTAAAGTGAATCAATACTGACATCGATCTTCTCTAAGATGGGAAGAGATGTTACGTGCAACTAAAATTTTAGGAAGAAATTCTGAGTCTAGGCTATTATCATTTTGGCATAACGTATGTAAACCAAATAAAACTCTTGACATTTCTGATAGGTGCCTTCCTCAAGGAAGAAAAGAAAGCTGCTTGTTCATCTATCTGTTTATAAATCTGAGTAGAGATATAGACCAAAAGAAAAAAGTGCTTGGTAGGGCCATGGATTCCACAGGGCAGATTAGGAATTTGTGAAAAGATACTTTAATTGTGAAATTCACAGTAATAGATTCACACATTTCAAAATATTTATTAAATACCTATTGTGTGTCATGAGCTAAACTTTCTTGTTTAATGAAATGGATTTTGTATAGGATCACTGCTACTTCAGCGCCTAGTACCAAGTTGCTTTGACTATTCAATGAATGTCAAGATAACTTAAATTGCTAACGAGCAAAGACAGGTTGTGTAACAGAAGATACCAAGCTCAATGTCCTTGTTTTAGGTCTGTTCATTCTGTTTGGAAACAAGAAAGGAAGCCAATGATATTAAATGTTAAAATGCAATGAGAAATACTATATCAGCATATGCAAATCACAGCAACTGTATGAGATATACTCATATTGCCAAGTCAGAATATGTCTGTCAAGAAATCTCAAACTGAAAAAAATTTTCCATTAGGGGCGCTTCTGAACTTGAATTTGCTGCCATACTGCTGCCAATTTTGCATATTATTTTGTTCGTAGAACATTGGTTAAAAAATATTTTTAGACACACAGCATTTAAAACATTTGTTTTTTTGTAATTAAAATTATTGAACACATTAGAGAGCTTTTGACAAATAAACAAATGAGCAACAGAACAAAGAGATGGTATTTACAAGACACTGGGGGTTCCCTTCAATGGTTCCCATGACAATAGCATCATTCCGTGAGTATAGTATAATCACTGAGTTGTTATGTTTGCCTTTATTCTCTTTATTCTCAAGTTGGCAGCTCTGATTTGGAACAATTGTACTGTTTACATGTCATTACACACACTGTAACAGTTATTAGTCTGGTTTATAATTCTACAGTTCTACCTACCTTTAAATAACTTTGTGAGTGAAAGAAAAAACACAAGTTTAGTGACCAGGTTTCCTCTTGGGGAATTACAATTTCTGTATGTGACTTAGAAAACATATTTTTAACTGTATCTCTGAAAAGTCCCCCATTTAGGGGGGTTCGGATTTTAATTCCTTCTTGCATAGGAATAGGCCTAGCAGAAGATAGCTGTGTCACTTCTCCATTTTGCTAAATTCAGTTTAGCCAAATGGTATATTTCCTATACCTATTTTGTAGCTTGAATCCCTTTTATCTATAATTAGCTTTCATATATCCTGTGTCTCTAATCAGGTTTCCCTCAAAAGAATAAGTATAGGCAAGCAGTGTATAGGAATTTCCTTGAAAGTTCTTATGTAATTTTTATGTGGATTTTTTTTATGTAGCTCTTATGTGGACTTTTAGTGGTGTTCTAATTACACAACTTCAATGTGATCTAATGAATTCCTTGATATTTTGTCCTTCATTGAAAAATTATTTAGAACTTTCATAGGGGTGACTGCCTTCCTATTTGGATTGGATTTGTGATAGAAACATGGTGTTCATGGAGTGGCTCATATGTAATGGCGTTTGAAACAAAAAAAAAGGTGAATTAATTTAGATTCAGCAATATGTGCACCTGGTATGTAAATGTTGGGCATATGGACATTCACCTGTGTTCACTTGTTATGGTAAGGAAAGCCTATATTAGCTGCTAGTGCAAACAAATAAAAAAAACAAAAATAAATACAATTAGCTTCATATGGAAGTAAGCTATGCTGTGATTTGAAGGATGTCAGGAATATGTCCTGACTCCAAATTATCTCCCTGTAACACCTTCAATTGCTCCAGTAATATTTATTTCATTGGGTTTAACCATTACTTTTCTAGTAATTCTCTTTAGCCCAACATTCCCTATGAATAGCAAGTCAATGATTCTTCAGAATAATAAGACTATCAGACTGTTTATTACCTCAGATGTAGCTGAGAGAACATGAGAATACTGAATGCCTGGAAATGGAAAGATGTTTTTAAAAGGAGAAAAACAGAGCATCCAGGGGAAACACCTATTTTTGCATTTTCACTTAACACAGATTCTTTAACCTTCAATGTTCCTTTAGAAGCTCATGCTCGAGTAGTAGTGCAGAGTGGTATGACTATTTCTAAAGTGATTACAGGTCAAATGAGAACCAATTTGGAAGTCTGAAATTTCTGCATGCCTTGAAAAAATTGTATATTGTGAATTTTTTCATTTTTCTTCTATCTTTATATGAAGGATTCATAGAGGTATGTCACTTGGTGATTCTTTTAGTGAGGCTTTTGACTGTGCCACTGACGTCCCAATGGTCAAAACAAATGTATAATGTGCCTATTTGAAATGGCTCAGCAGGTGTTTTATTTGTCCTGACAGCTGGAGTCTATCTGGTGCAGCAAACAAAACTAAAAATATTAGTTTCTATTTCCATGTTCTTGATAATCATTTGTTTAATGTTTCAGCAAGGCCAAATTTTACCCCTTTATATCCAGGTAAACCGAAAAATTATGTCCTAGCACCATTTTTTCACATTATAGAGTAGAGAACCCGTTAGCTTTCCATTTGTTTTCATAATCCAACAGAAAACCCTGTTGGTTATATAAAATAGCCTTCCAAATATTAATGACATCTTCTTAAGACTGGTAATATCTGTAAAAGTAAACTCTTATAAGTGAACATTTGTCAATATTTCAGACAATTCTCAGGTATAATTTTGATCAATCATATGTCTTGAAGTATAAGTACCAAAGAATATCAGAATGTAAACAGATATTTCAGTAAAGTTTTGATTGGTCAGCTATGTATTGAGGACCTTAAAAATATTTTAGGATTCATTACGTCTTCAATACATTCTTTCAAACAGAAAAAGAGTATACTCTCTGAAATGGGCATGGTGAACAGATATACACTTAACCTTTTAAGAAGAAAAATTCTCTACACATGTATATTGGCAACCATTTACTTTTGCTAGTGCAACTCAAAACTTCCATTGATTCCAATATGATTCCCAATTGCTGAAAATAATAACAGCAAATAATAACCAGGAGGTCATCGAACCTATTCTTCAACTGAGGATCTACCCATAAAAAGGACACGGGGAGGTTAGTACTAAATGTTCCAGGAATTGGGGAATATGAGGTCCTGGGGATGCTAAACTATTACAATGTAGAGGAAGTAAATATTGTAACACTTTGCTTTATTCTTGCCTTGGAAAATGGCTGAAATTACTACAAAAGAATAGGGATACAGCCTTCACTGGGACTAGTTCAAACCAGAGTAACACTTTGGGGTGATAGTTCTCTTTGTCCCAAGTAGGGAGAGATTGGAAATTAAAAATCTTGTTAAGGGTTTCACTAACACACAACGTAGAGAGAGGTGAAGCCTAAAACACCAATTAGAGTTAGACAGGAAATCAGAGTCACTCCATATATTCAAAGTATGAAAGTTTTAACTGGGGGAATTGGAAATTATTTAATTTTTCAAAGTAAGAGCAGGGGGAGCAGAGGTCAGGGAAGTCATAGCCAGTTCTCTCAGCCATCAGTACTGAAGGAGGTGGTTCTTCTAAGGTCATTTCCAAACCACAGAAAGTCTCAACAAGAACATTTAGAAGGTCCCCAACTATTTCAATCTGTAGCACTAAAGGGAGTGGTTCTCAAGAATGCTCCCTGAAGCTGCTGTGAATGTCAGGAATATCTGGAGAGTTCTCACCAACAATCTAGGTATGTAGCATGGATCCCGGGGATTCTTAAGAACTTGTCTGAAAGTTTCTTCAGACCTCTTGTCTGCCAGCAGCTGCTGCCAGAGAGTAATGACTTCTTCTCTTCTGTTTTCCAAATCTTGTGTATCTTTCATTGACATATTTTAACCAGGAAACAAATGGAAAGGGAATTCTGGGAAATGTGGTTCTCATCACTTCTTCGGATGGTATTAGGGGACTTTATGAGGGTGAACGATGCAGAGTTAAAAATAAACAATATAGCATACATATTGAATGTAGGCAATGATGGTTACTTTTCTTTTCTATGAGCAAAAGGGGCAGCAGTGATAGTAGTCAGAGACATCAGAATAAGAAGGTAGGGATTTCTGGGAACTGAGATGCTAACATAATGAAACATGGACAGTAGAGCGGCAGCATTCAGTTAAGTGGGGGATGAGTTATTATGTATTTGTTACTAAAATGATCCCTTTTGGCATTGGAGAGATCCTAGGATGCTATAATGTTATGGCATGTTTAACTTAGTACACGTGACAAATGGAGGCAACTTCAAGTAACAAAAATTATTTAAAGTCCAGAGAAGAAATAAAAGAAGGGAATAAACCCTAAGCTTTAGAAGAGATCCTATATATCAGGGTATAGATTTTAATATCCTCTGTATCTCAACCAACACACTGGAACCAGAAGAGAAATTCAGTTGTTCTGACTATTGGTTTGAAAAAGAGTCCCTCTGCTCAAAGGTTTGAGTTTCTGAGATTAAAGTGAAAATACCTATTTTTATTTTTCTTCTTATTCATAAACTAGAAGCAACCCATTGATTTGTAGAGAGGGGTAGTAGAGCATATTTTCACATTTGCCTCCACTCTCTGGAATGGGTCTCTTCGCTTTAAATGCACATATGAAGAGAAAAATGTTGTTGACTGGAAAATGGGTTGAAACCCAGGAAAATGGGCTATAAATGTTTATAGTTTTAACAGTTGTTAAGACTAAAAGGAAATGTTTTCTTTGCGTCCTTTATACTACAGATGGCAATCTCGGATATATCTCCAAATGTTATTATATCATTATTTGAAAATTTTATTGTTACAGTATAACATTTAGAATTATTAACTAATATGTTTTTTCTTTCTTCTTTTTTTTTTTTTTTACAACATAGTGATTTGACATTTAGCCAGTTTTCTATAATGTCCTTTTACCTTGAAGCAATCTCCATTTCAAACTAGACCTTGACATTCATTGCCTCAGGACATAAAGGTTATGGAAGAAATGAAGAGAAAAAAATCAATTTAAAGTCTATTTGGAACTAGTGGCAGAGAAACTGGTTAGAGAAAACTATTTTTGACTAACAAAAGCCCAGGCACTGAGAATCAGAAGCCAAAGCCATAAAAAGTTTATTTGGAAGAATGCATAATGATATACTAGCAAATTCTTCCACACCAAAGGAAATAAAAGATTCTCTGAACTGGAGGAGGACAGAAAATACATAAAGGAGAAGCATGATAATGAAATCCTTGTTAGTACCTCTGAGAAGCGATTCTGGGAATTCTTTCCCCGAGCTGTGTCCCTGGGAAAGGGGTGGAGATACAAACTGCAAATATGTTTAGGGATCTGAGGGAAGAGAGGCCTGATGCTTTACACATCAGGTGAAGCCCAACTATGTCTCAGATCTTGAAAAATTCTCCCATGCCACCACGGTTCAGCATCAGTACTGTAGAAATGGTGATATAGTGTATTTAGGATAGAGGGCCTGAAACTGTTCCAGTGATATCCTGAGGCCCAAGACAGGGACTGGAGAGCACTCAACTACTTCCTATTTCTCATGAGTGGAAAGCATGGTAGTATAGAAAGGGATGACAGACCTAAAGATGACAAAATTAGGAGGGTAGCATCCTGCATGGACCATTGACTGGATATTATATGGATTTCAGCAAATGCAAGAAGGAATATTTGCCAAGAATCAAAATCACACTCCTTTCCCAACATTGCCAGGGCACTACCTGAATACATGGAGCTTTGATGTAACCCTCAGGAGAACACTAGGTATGAGGAGGAAATACAATTTGACTGAGTAAAGCTTATATTCATTGAGTTTAGTATGAATCATCTAACCACAGAGAGAATGGGACTTGAAGAAGGAAATGAAATTGTATTTTAGGGGGACAAAATCCCTTACATGCTATAGTTTGTTTTAGGAACTTTAGACTGACTGTATCACATTCTACTTTATCAACAGAGGATATATAGGATACATAAAATATAAGGAAACATCAAAATGATTTAATCTAAAACCATTAAGTATTGTGGAATTCACAAAATCATTATCAATGAAATTCAAGTAAACAGTGAAAGAAATAAGCTACATTTTCTATTTCAAAGGACAGTAGACATAGCACATTAATGGATACCTAAAGGGCCCTTTAATGCCCAGTGCCTCAGAAATTAGGTGATAATGTGAACTGACTTACCCTATTTCTCAACATGGATTTCCTCTTTAAAATGTGGCAGAATATGACTTAGTGTTTTTAAGGAAGCATAAATATTGAAGACTGTAAATTGAAGTAGAAGTTTTGAGAATATTTACCTGATATATATATGCAATTATCATTAATAAGAATTTGTACAATTAAAAATTATATCTAACTTTGTCATTGTAATTTATATGACAGCTTACATCTCCCACCATTTGGGCTAAGTGGCCCCAAAGCTTTCCATCCTCGCTCATTCAGAGACCAGGCAATTGACTGCTATACCTTACGAACAGGGCACGTTGAAGCTGTGAGCTTTAGTTCACATCAGCTTAGGAATATAAAGTTTTATTTTATTATATTTGTTTATTTATTTTTAAGCTTTCTTGTGTGATTGAAGAGTGAATTAAGCCTTGACTATGCCAATTGGTGGGGAGGGACACTTCATATTTTTGGTAGGTGTAGCAAAATTATGATAAGCCTTGCTATCTGTGGATATTTCAAGGACTCTGGGATATTCATACAAGTCACCAGGAGTCTCATTTGCAAGAGAATCCCAGGTCCTGTCGAAGAAAATGTGAGGGGGATTTTGGTAGTATATGTATTAGGTCTCTGGACTCTCCAAATGAAGAAACTTGAACAAAAAAAATGGAGAACGCTTCCAGAACCTTGAGCCACACTATAGGCATATGTCTTGACATTTTACTGAACTACTTCTATATTTAAAAAAGAAACAACTGTAAAAACTTCTTTGTGAGACAGTTTCAGGATTGATTGAGAAATGTTAGTGTTATTGCACAGTTTCTGGGTTTGGCAGACATTTCCCTACAGAGGGTGCTATAAACCTGAAAGAGGAAGGCAAACTTCCAGAACAAAAAAATTATGAGCTCTTATTAGCTGGGTCCTCTATAGTTGATTGGAAAAGTTTCTTCTGCCCAGCACAGAAATCACTGTGAATCTCACTTTGGCAGCTGGAGTTGGGTGGCACTCAGAAGTTGCTGTATAGCACAACTAAGGCTACAGTAACAGCCGGATGAAGCGGCCACAAATTCCTACAGGAAAACAGAAGACTGCCTCCTTTCTAATCAATTCCCTGTTTTCAGAGGGAAATAAAAGGTAAAAGCAGAAAAAAGAGAATTTTCCTAGTCAGAATTTCAGTAAAATTTAAGTAGGTAGCATAAAGAACTAACTACATCTGTGACCATAATTCAAATCCTGATCTTTTCCTGTAATAAGTATGATCTTGGAAATCAATATATAATTTAAAAGATATCAAAGCAATTAATTCCATAACATGACAAAAATCTGTGAAAAATGGATGCTTTGGAGAGGGCGAAGGTAGAGTTGGAAAATGTCAGCATAATATGCTTGGAAAGTTCTCTCATGTGCTCATAGTTTCAATCAAGAAATAAAATCCAAATTACACAATTAGTATCATTTCCAAATTCAATCATATATTGAGTACCCTTGATGTATCTGCAATACACTAGATACCAGAAATACTCAAATGACTGAGATTTTTTGCCTCTAAAAAGAAAACTAAGTCTTGATATTATTAACTCTTCTCATGATAGCCATTATTTGAAATTTGATGTGTAGTTAAGACATAGAGCCATAAGTAAATATGTACACATTTTCCTAATTATTTTTATTTGTATTTTTAAGAAGTGATAGACATCAGAGAAGTTTTGCAACCAGATATTTTTTAGGTGCTTTAGAAAATTCTGTCCCAAACATTCATGGACACTACCACAGAAAATTTAGGGAATTTTGGTTAAAGACTCACAATGGTAAAACTGAATCTCAGCTCTTCAAGTCTATAGATCCTCTCACCTATTTACTGGTAATGAATGAAATTATTCTCAAAAGCAGGTAACTGAGTTTTTGTGTGTTGGCAGGGGAGAGGTGTTCCGTTATGTGCTTGGCGAGTACCAAATATTTAAATTGGTAATTAATAAAATTTCATACTTTGCAATGTATTAACTTGATAAACAAAGTACGACATAAAAAAAATTCTTCCAACATAAACAAATTACTAGTATGGCAGAAGTTAAAAGAGCACCTTTTTCAGACCTTCGTTAAAATCCTGTGTTAAGAGAAAAGGCTAATATTTAATGACATATCTCAAGCAATGAACCAATTATAGCGATAATCCCCAACCTGTATAACAAATCTGTGTTAATATTCTTAGGCATTTAGGTGAATGAAAATCCATATACTGGTGACTAGATTGGAATGTTAATCTCCTGTCACTCTAATCCATTTTAAGAAAACTAAACTCAAGAATAACAAAAAGCACGCAGCCCTACCTTTCTAATGTTTTAACTTCTAGAGAATTTGCAGAGGCCATAAAATGAGAATGATAGAAGTATTCACCACAGTTCTTCCTTGTCACCTCAGTTTACATTTTTCTCAACCTGGCAAATCTGTCCAACTGGGGAATTCTCCATAATCACAAAATCTCACAATGGTGTCATCCGCAGAAGGAGCATATACACATTTAAAATGGATTTGATTAATCTCATGTCCTGCATGTAGAGTTATACCTTGAGTAAGGACTCACCAGATACCATTTGCCTCAAAACCTTCAAGACCTCAGAAACACTCTTTCACATAGTAATAGAAGAACTCCATCTAGAGAGTGGCTGAGCTAATGCAGAGTATTTTAATCTGTTATTTTACTTCCTATCTCATAGATTGTTTCAGAAAATGTATAAATCACAGATATAAGAAAAAGATGTCTCAAGATAATTGTTACATCTTGAAAAATCTCAGCCTTTTGATTTAATAGAGCTATAGTGGTGGTCAGAAGAAAGAAAAATTCAGTGGTCAAAACAAAGGCAGATTAGAGAGATTTGGGAGATAGACTGCTTTGAGTTCCCTTTGCTGGTCCCTCCTTCTCTTCCTGACCACTGAATGTTGGATTATCACAATGCTTAGTTCTGGCATCTGTGTCCTCTACTCTTTCTCTGTGAGCTCTCAGTCAGTCTTATGGCCCCAAATGCTATCTGTAACCCAAATTTCCTGAATTGCTTGCTATGTTCATCTCTGCTCTGTCCCTGGGATTTCTAGATTTATATTCCTTTTGCTTTCTTGATTTCTCTACTTGGATGTCTCATGGGCATCTCAAATTGAACTTTATCTCTGACTGCTACCCCCCTTTCTGTTTTAGTCTTTCATATTTCAATAACTGACAGTAAAATCTACCTAATTTTTCAAACTAGAACCCTTGGTCATCCTTAATATTTCCCTCCCCACGACTTCACATGTATAATCCATCAGCAAGTATTCCTATTAATAATTCCTAAATATATAACAAACATCCATTTCTTTTCATTTCCATTATCACTAATGTAGTTTAGGCTACCATCATGTGTCTCAGAGGCCATTATTAGAGTCCCCTAAATGGTCTTTGTGTTTCTTTTCCCTCTCTAATCACTATTACATATTGAAGTTAGAGTGGTCTTTTACAATTACATAATTGTATGACATTGCTCTATTGATTAAAACCCTTTCCTGCCATTTCTTCATAATTAGGACAAAATCCCAATTAAAACCTATGGGAGATTATGAAGAAGGCAGCATGAGTAGGGTGGTGGAAATCTCCTCCCAAAACCATACATATTTTGAAAATACAGCAAATACAACTATTCCTAAAAGAGAGACAAGAAGACACAGTACAACAGCCAGGCTACATCTACATCTGTGAGAACTCAGCAACTCACGAAAAGGGTAAGATACAAAGCTGTGACCTGGTGGGATCCAAGCACTTCCCCTCCCCCAGCTCACTGGTGGGAGGAAAAGAATCAGACTAGGGAAGGAGTGGAAGCACAGGACTGCTAAATAACCAGCCCTAGTAATCTGCACTGGGAACACAGACACACATTGCATGGTGTACTGGATATTACAGAAACAGAAAAGTAAAATCTGAGACTAAGACTGTGAACAGGTTCCCACAGGTGGCTGCCCTGGGACAAAAGAAAAGTGGGCACTTTAAAAGTAATAAAGGGACAAGGGTTTAACAGGTGGACCAAATCATCCTGACACACTCAGCCCAGCAGGCTGGGAACTTTAAGGAACTTTAGGCCCCCTAACCCCCAGGGTGGCAATGCAGCTCCAAAGCCCCTCACAGTGATATAAGCAACCTGCTGGTCATTCCTCTGCACCAGCACTGCAAGCAAACAGGCTGACCCACCATTACTGCAGAGCAGCTGGGGAGCAGCCCCGCCCACAGCAACCACACAGAGTCTTCTCTCAGCAAGCAGCTAACCAGGCCAGACCCAGAGGCTGCCCACTGCATACAACCACCCTGTACAAACAGCGGAGAGATGGCACAGAGCCCAGAAGGCAAAAAGGGGCTTTATTCTCATGGTGAACATGCACTGCTCACCTGCAACACCTGCCAGTGCCCTAGGCCATCCTGAGGGCCACCCTGCCCATGGCAGCTCAGCGGATTAACCCAGAGGCTGCCCACTGTACCCAGTTGACAAGTACAGGCAGAGGAAGCCAGCAGAGAGTCCAGAAAGCACATAAGGGCTCTGTTCTCATGAGGAACATGTGCTGGTCACATGCAACCACCGCCAGTGCCCTAGGCTATCCCGAGGGCTTCACAGCCCACAGCAGCTCAGGGGATGAACTCAGAGGCTACACCCTGTGTGTGGTTGCCTGACACAGACAGTGGAGACTGTCACAGAGTCCAGAAAGCACAAAGGGGCACCATTCTCACAGCAGAACACATGCCGCTCACCTGCGATCACCGCGAGTGCACTAGGCCATCCCAAGGGCTGCCCTGCACATGGAAGTTCAGGGGATTAACACAGAGGCTGCTCCCTGTGAGCAGTTGACTGGCACAGGCAGTGGAGAAGGGCAAGGTAATCAGCAAACAGCAAGGGATTTTGTTCTCCCAGATGATACACATGCCACTAGATGGTGATCATTTCTATCACCAAGAAAAGGCAGAATAACCTGGTTCAGCCCAAAATCACTCAAATGCCAGAGAGAGGGCCTGGTGAGACCAAAATAACCAATCTTCCTGAAAAAGAATTCAAAATAAAACTCATAACCATGATGATGGACCTGCAGAGAAATATGCAAGAGCAAAAGGATGAATTAAGGAGGGAGATAACAGAAATGAAACAAACAATGGAAGGACTTACGGAGCAGACTGGATGAAGTGGAAGAGAGTGTTAGTGGAATAGAAATGAGAAAACAGGAATACAGAGAAGTTGAGGCAGAGAGAGATAAAAGGATCTCCAGGAATAAAAGAATACTAAGAGAACTGTGTGACCAACCCAAACAGAACAATATTCACATTATAGGGGTACCAGAAGAAGAAGAGAGAGAAAAAGGGATAGAAAGTGTCTTTGAAGAAATTATTGCACAAAATTTCCCCAATCTGGGGAAGGAGATAGTCTCTCAGACCATGGAAGTCCACAGATCTCCCAATACAAAGGACCCAAGAAGGACAACACAACGACATATAATAGTTAAAAAGGCAAAGATGAAAGACAAGCACAGGGTATGAAAAGCAGCCAGAGAGAGAAAAAAGATCACGTACAAAGGAAAACCCATCAGGCTATCATTAGACTTCTCAACAGAAACCTTACAGGCCAGAAGAGAATGACTTGATGTATTTAATGCAATGAAACAGAAGGGCCTCGAACCAAGACTACTCTACCCAGCAAGGTTATCATTTAAATTTGAAGAAGGGATTAAACAATTCACAGATAAGCAAAAATTGAGGGAATTTATCTCCCACAAACCACCTCTACAGTGTATTTTAAAGTGACTGCTCAAGATGGAAGTACTCCTAAGGCTAATTAGATGACACCAGAGAAAATGAAACCACAGCAAAGAAAGTGGACCAATCAAATACTAACTAAAGACAAAATAAAACCAGCTGTCTACAAAACTAGTCAAGGGAAACACAAAAGAGTACAGAATAAAACACCTAACATATAAAGAGCAGAGGAGGAAGAAAAAGAAGAGAGAGAAATAAAGAATCATCAGACTGTGTTTATAATAGCATAATAAGTGAGTTAAAGTTAGACAGTTAGATATAAAAGAAGCTACCCTTGAACCTTTGGTAACCATGAATCCAAAGCCTGCAATGGCAATAAGTACATATCTATCGATAACCACCCTAAATATGAATAGACTGAATGCACAAATCAAAAGACACAGAGTAATAGAATGGATAAAAAAGCAAAACCCATCTATACGCTGCTTACAAGAGACACAATTAAAGGAGGAAATAGAATACAATGCATTCATTTCAGGAGACGTCAACACACCACTCACTCCAAAGGACAGATCCACCAGACAGAAAATAAGTAAGGACACAGAGGCACTGAACAACACACAAGAACAGATGGATTAACAGACATCCACAGAACTCTACACCCAAAAGCATCAGGATACACATTCTTATCAAGTGCACATGGAACATTTCCCAGAATAGACCACATACTAGGCCACAAAAAGAGCCTCAGTAAATTCTAAAAGATTGAAATTCTACCAACCAACTTTTCAGACCACAGAGATATAAAACTAGAACTAACTTGTACAAAAAAAATAAAAAGGCTCACAAACACATGGAGGCTTAACAACATGCTCCTAAATAATCAATGGACCAATGACCAAATTAAATCAGAGATTATGCAATGTATGGAGACTAATGACAATAACAGAACCATACCCCAACTTCCATGGGATGCAGAGAAGGCAGTCCTAAGAGGAAAGTATATAGCAATCCAGGCCTATGTAAAGAAGGAAAAACATCCCAAATGAATAGTCTAAAGTCACAATGATTGAAACTGGGAAAAGAAGAACAAATGAGGCCCAAAGTCAGCAGAAGGAGGGACATAATAAAGATCAGAGAAGAAATAAATAAAATTGAGAAGAATAAAACAATGGAAAACATTAATGAAACCAAAAGCTGGTTCTTTGAGAAAATAAAAAAAAAATAGATAAACCCCTAGCCAGACTTATTAAGAGAAGAAGAGAATCTATGCACAGAAACAGAATAAAAAATGAGAACAGAAAAATCATGACACACACCACAGAAATACAAAGAATTATTAGTGAATACTATGAAAATCTATATGCTAACATACTGGATAACCTAGAAGAAATGGACAGATTTCTAGAAAATACAACCTTCCAAGACTGATGAAGGAAGAAACAGAAAATTGACACAGATCAATTACCAGCAGTGAAATTGAATCGGTAATCATAAAACTACCTAAGAACAAAACTCCCAGGCCAGATGGATTCACTGCTGAATTTTATCGGACATATAGAGAAGACATAATACCCATTCTCCTTAAAGTTTTTCAAAAAATAGAAGAGGGAATACTTCCAAACTCATTCTATGCAGCCAGAATCACTCTAATAGCAAAACCAGGCAAAGACACCACAAAAAAAGAAAATTACAAATATCCCTGATGAACATAGGTGCAAAGCTACTCAAAAAATTTTGGCAAACCGAATTAAAAAATACATGAAGAGAATCACACACCATGATCAAGTGGGATTCATCTCAGGGATACACAGATGGTACAGCATTCGAAAGTCTGTCAACATCATCCATCACATCAACAAAAAGAAGGACAAAAACCACATGATCATCTCCATAGATGCTGAAAAAATATTCAGCAAAGTTCAACATCCATTCATGTTAGAAACTCTCAACAAAATGTGTATAGAGGGCAAGTACCTCAACATAATAAAGGCCATACATGACAAACCCACAGCCAACATCATAACTAACAGCGAGAAGCCAAAAGCTTTGCCTCTAAGATCGGGAACAAGACAAGGATGCCCACTCTCCCCACTTTTATTCAACATAGTACTGGAGGTCCTAGCCATGGCAATCAGACCAAACAAAGAAATAAAAGGCATCCAGATTGGTAAGGAAGAAGTCAAATTGTCACCATTTGCAGATGACATGATATTGTACATAAATATCCCTAAAGAATCCACTCCAAATCTACCAGGACTAATATCTGAATTCAGCAAAGTCGCAGGATACAAAATTAAGACACAGAAATCTGTTGCATTCCTATACACTAACAATGAACTAGCAGAAAGAGAAATCAGGAAAAGAATTCCATTCACAATTGCATCAAAAAGAATAAAATATCTAGGAATAAACCTAACCAAGGAAGTGAAAGACCTATACCCTGAAAACTACAAGAGACTCTTATGATAAATTAAAGAGGACACTAACAAATGGAAACTCATCCCATGCTCTTGGCTAGGAGGAATTAATATTGTCAAAATGTCCATCCTGCCTAAAGCAATCTACAGATTCAATGCAATTCCTATCAAAATACCAACAACATTCTTCAACGAACTGGAACAAATAGTTCTAAAATTCATACAGAATCACAAAAGACCCTGTATAGCCTAAGCAATCCTGAGAAGGAAGAATAAAGCAGAGGGGATCTCGCTTCCCAACTTCAAGCTCTACTACAAAGCCACAAAAATCAACTCAATTTGGTATTGGCACAAGAAAAGACCCATAGACCAGTGGAACAGAATAGAGAGTGCAGATATTAACCCAAGCATATATGATCAATTAATATATGATAAAGGAAGTCATGGATATACAATGAGGAAATGACAGCCTCTTCAACAGCTGGTGTTGGCAAAACTGGACAGCTACATGTAAGAGAATGAAACTGGACTACTGTCTAACTCCATACTGAAAAGTAAACTCAAAATGTATGAAAGACCTGAATATAAGTCATGAAACCATAAAACTCTTAGAAGAAAATATAGGCAAATTTCTCTTGAATATAAACATGAGCAACTTCTTCATGAGCATATCTCCGTGGTCAAGGGAAACAAAAGCCAAAATGAACAAGTTAGACTATATCAAACTAAAAATCTTCTGTACAGCAAAGGACACCATCAGTACAACAAAAAGGCATCCTACAGTATGGGAGAATATATTCATAAATCACATATCCGATAAGGGGTTGACATCCAAAATATACAAAGAGCTCCTGCATCTCAACAAACAAAAAGAAAATAAGCCAATTAAAAAATGGGCAGAGGATCTGTTGGACACTTCTCCAAAGAAGAAATTCAGATAGCCAACAGGCACATGAAAAGATGCTCCACATCCCTAATCATCAGAGAAATGCAAATTAAAACCACAATGAGATATCACCTCACACCAGTTAGGATGGCCACCACCCAAAAGACAAACAACAACAAATGTTGGTGAGGATGTGGAGAAAGGGGAACCCTCCTACACTGCTGGTGGGAATGTAAACTAGTTCAACCATTGTGGAAAGCAGTATGGAGGTTCCTCAAAACACTCAAAATAGAAATACCATTTGACCCAGGAATTCCACTCCTAGGAATTTACCCTAAGAATGCAAGATCCCTGATTCAAAAAGACATATGCACACCTATGTTTATCACAGCCCTATTTACAATAGCCAAGAAATGGAAGCAACCTAAGTGTTCATCAGTAGATGAATGGATAAGGGCGATGTGGTATTTATACACAATGGAATATTATTCAGCCATAAGAAGAAAACAAATCCTACAATTTGTGGCAACATGGATGGGGCTGAAGGGTGTTGTGCTCACTGAGGTGGGCCAGGCAGAGAAAGACAAGGACCAAATGATTTCAATCATCTGTGGAGTATCAAAAGAAAGATAAAACTGAAGGAACAAAGCAGCAGCAGTCTCACAGAATCCCAGAATGGACTAACAGTTACCAAAGGGAAAGGGACTGGGGAGGATGGGTGTGAAGGGTGGGAAAAGGTGGAAAAAGGGGCATTATGATTAGCACACATAATGTAGTGGGGGGTGGGCAAAGGAAGGCAGTAATGCACAGAAATGACAAGTAGTGATTCTATAGCATCTTACTACGCTGATGGACAGTGACTGTAATCGGGTATGTGGTGGAGACTTTATAATGGGGGTAGTCTAGTAACCATAATGTTGCTCATGTAATTGTACATTAATAATACCAAAGGAAAAAAAAAACCTATGGCCTTCAAGGGCTTGACATCTAATAAAATGAAAAACTACAGTAATAACAATAATAAATAATATGTTAATTTTATGTGTTCTAAGTATGTTACATGATTTATTTAATCGTCACAAAAACTACATGAAGTAGGTACTGTTACTGTCTCAGTTTTCCAAATGAGGAACCTCAGACATGGAGATGCATACAATGAGGGCAAATTGCAAGAAGTGGAGCAAATATTTGAATCGAGGCAATCTGCCCCACAGTCTGGATATTTAACCACCACATTATCCTCTCTAAATGTAATTTTATAAGAAAAGCCTGATTGAGGGATCCTGAATTCCTCTCACCTTAGACATTATACGATTTCTGGAACAAGAAGACCTACATTGGTGAATACAGATCATTCACATTTCCATAGCTCTCAATAAATTCTACTGAATAGGTGGAATGATCAGGTTTGACCCACAGCATGGAGCCAAAGGATATTAAAAGAAAGAGGAAGTCTTGGTTTTACATTCCAGGCTTACTACAGGCAGTTGAAACACTTTAATACAGGAAACATCCATGAGAGCAAGTACGTCCTTTGACCATCAAAGTACTGTGACTGAATGTCAAGTTCTGGTTTAGAGTCAAAATCTGGGTTGAAGATACAACAGGTGACGGAAAAGGTGAAATAAAGAGAGAGAAGAAAGGAAAAAAGTGTAAGATATTATTGACTTTAGGTTAATTTAATTTTTAAAACTGCCAGTCCAAAGAGCTGTCCAGAGTGTAAGTGGAATTTAGCATAATTTGTACCAAGGCTAGATTTGAAATCCTCAGGGCGCTCTGTTATTCTGAGAATGATGTAACAGATTTTTAGTGAGTTGAAACTTTCTCTCTCTGGTATGCCATTAGTTTCTCAATGATGTGCAACTACTTGCCCTTCAGAATAATAAACCAGGAGAATTGGTCCTATTTAAGGACCCTGCATATTAGATCTTTCACTTTCTTTATTTCTAAGCACGACAAAGTTTGGTGCTTTTATAAACAAAAACTACTGTGCATGTTTGAACAGAGAGAGATGCTACCTTTGAAGATGGGAGCTATTGTATGTAGGAAATCACTCAAGTTGAAGAGTTTTTAAGTTCTTTGTCCTTAAAATTCAAGAAACATGAATTATTTACCTGCAAGTACCAAATGCCATCATAGAGATGGCATACCATGGAGTCTAGTACAAAGCTCTCCTCATAGGAAAAAAACAAATGCTAGTCATCTTCTGCTTGCATCAATGCTCCTTTTCTCTCCAGAACTTTTAATAAAACCATAGCTGGCTATTAGCATAATGTAAAGAGTTTCAGTACATTTTCATCACCTCCACATATCACATTCACATCCAGAATTATGCAACCTTATAATTCCCTAATTGTTACTCAGAGTTCTCTAATACTTACTGTACCTGGTATTACCCACATAAACAATGCCTTATGCTCAGCACATTGTTTCATTTCCCCGTCAAACTTTACCTTGGATGTCATCTGTTCCTATGGGACCTACCATCATCCAACTAGACCCCAGGGAAGCAATCTGACAAATTAAGACCCTTTTCTACAATGAATATTATTTTAACTAAGTACTTTTGGAGGCACAAAAGAATAGTTTTTCTGATAGTGAAAGCTCAGATATAATGTGAAAGACAGGCTGACTGACATCAGCAATATAGCAAAATAGTTTTCTATTGTCATTTCTCCACAAGAACATCAACTTTGATAGTCACCCATGGATGAGAGTATCATAGTGGGAGTCCGGAATCTAGTGGAGAGGTTCCTGCATACTGTTAGAGAAAATAACCTGAGACTGGCCTCATCGAAGAGGGTAAGAGGAACAGTTTCATTTGCTCATGTCAACCCCCTGCCCCAAGCTGGATGATAAAGAATATTAAATGGAATGGTATTCAGCCATAAAAAGAAAGAAAGCCTGACCTTTGTGACAACATGGATGAAACTGGAAGACATTATGCTAAGTCAAATAAGCCAGAGAAAGATAAATACTGTATAATCTCACTTGTATGTGGAATCTAGAAGCATTAAACTCATAGGAACAGAGAGTAGAATGGTTTCCAGGGGCTAAGGAGTAGGGGAAATGGACAGCTGTTTGTCAAAGGGTACAATCTTTCATTTATAGGATGAGTAAGTTCTGGATATCTAATGTACATCATGGTTACTATAGTTAGTTAATACTGTACTATATAGTTGATATTTTCTAAGAGAGTAGATCTTAAGTATTATCACACAACACACACACACAAAGATAACTATGTAGTTGATGGATGTATTAATTAACTTGATTGTGATAATCATTTTGCAATGTATACATATGTCAGATCAAGTTGTACACTTTAAATAATACAATTTTATTTTTCAATTATGCCACAATAAAGGTGGGGAAATAAGGAGAAATTGGCAAATGAGATATTACAGGGCAACTTTTACCATCTATGTATTATGCATAACCTTTCACCTGGAATACTACCTTTAGTGTAAATGTGTTTCCGTTGTGTGTTAATAGTAAGGCATTTACTCTCTCTCAACTTGTGTGGTAAATTGTCTTAGTACCTCTGCCTGCTCTGGACTTTAGAAGTCTAGAAGACCAGGATTATATCAAGGCATATGGCCTATGCTATCAAGAGGAAGGGATATATACTTTCTGTCACATAATGAACTTTAATTAGTAAGATTCTTCCAATACTTTCTCTAAACACAATGACAAGATCAATTTGGTACAGGGGAACAAACACTGATCTGGAACTCAAGACTCTACCTGTTGCTAGTTTTCTTTTATAATGTGAAGGATTTGAATTAGAGATTTCTAGGCTTCTTTCTGCTGCAATATTTTACTAGATGTCTAAGTCTTATACCAATATTTCATTGAAGAAATGTGCTCACATATATGGGTATATCAAGTTTTCACAAAAATTTAGAAATGGGAGATGTTGGGGTTTAAGTTCCTCTACTCAGATGTATTATTTATTTAAATGGGAAAACCTAGAAGATAGAAGTGTGTTTCAAACCCAAAGGAATGTATATCTAATGATATAACACTAAGCATTATAGCAAATGTGCATGTGTATAGGCTCTTGAAAGACTTGAGTCCCTCAAATTTGACCACGTGGTATCTTCTGTCCATCTATAAAGCCAGCTTTATATCAGTCAAGCACTAAGAAATACACAATGTGCATTTGGGGGTAATTTTTCTTTAGAAAACAATGCACAAGTACTTCTTGCTATTTAAATGGCATCACATGCCTTTGGAGAATAAAATATTTGGGCTAGAGTTTTCAATTTTGCAACTGAAAATCCCTACATTATTAGCAGATAAAGAAACATGAGAGTCCCTCAGATGGACTGTAGGAATAAGGCTCAGAGGGACTGAGAACAGCTTCTTATAATTTTTTGCTTAATTTATGTTTTTCTCTTTGTAATGTACACCTAGAGGCTCACTGGATGTATTATAAATTAATAAGTGGAGTTGATAGAAGATTATAGTTCTTCCAATGAGGAAAAATAGTGTTTGGGCAAGGAAGAGAATAAATGAACACAAAAAAAGACATTTCTATAAAAGTTTTGTTTTTTATCAATAGCAAATATTTTCAAGATCCCTTTTTCAGAGTGTTGCTTGTAAAGTGGAAAGGCAAACAAAGAAGCTATAGCCACCTGAGACCAAACTGCCCAAGTACATTATTATCTAAATTCCTACACACAAATATGTTAGCTGGTAGAGTGCTCCCTTAATCACATCTGCCAATTCCTTAAAGTAGATTGATACAGTTGAAAGATACATTCTTTTAAAAAAGATAATGGGCAGACATGAATTTTTTCTGGTAATCTCTGTTGTCTGTGGTGCACCCTTCTCTTGGCATAGAGTACGTAAGTCAAGAGGAGGGCCTTTAATAGCAAAGTTGAACGATCTCTTATGTATAGTTAATGCAGAAAAAAACCCCAGAAAATCCTCCCCATTTCACTGTAAAGAATACTTTCAGTAGGTGTGTAAACAGAAAAATCATAGATGCTGAATACAGCTTCTTGCGCTCCTGGGCGGGGCTACATAGACACATTAGTCTCACAATTTGGATTTGATTTTCCTTAACTCTGAAGACAGCTCTACTACCAAATTGACATTATGTGCTACAGTTTGAAGAATATTTTTATTTTAGTCCTCCTGATGAGATAGAGTGGCAGTGGTTAAAATCAAGTTCTGGGAGAAATACCAGTCAAAATAACATCTACAGTTCATCACATATGATGGCGGACTTCTGCATTATGAACAATCTACTCTTCTTCATGTTGATCCTAACCAGTGTAGGGTTTGACGGAAGCTATTTTTCATACCTTGTCTCATAATTTTGGAGCAACACCCTAATTTGAGTCTGTAGCCCCCATCTGCAATAGTTAATCAGCTAGTCAACATTTGAGTAGGTGCTTTGAGCTCTATATTCAATGATGAGGATTGATTTTTATTCAATATCTGCCATAGATCTTTGTCCAAGTTCCTCCAGACAGCTAGCTGTGGTTACAGTGGAATTAGTAGCCCTATAAGAAAGTGCAACTAACCTTCTGTTATGGTAGGTTTCTAAAAATCATTAATCATCAGAAAACTTATCAGACTACAACAAAATCATTGCCTTAGATTTCACAAATGATTAGATCTTCAATCTGTAATTCCTGAATATTGAGTGAACATCTGTACAACTGACAGGACAATGTTATTCACCCTCTATCTGTACTTCCACCTATTGGTGTAAGACAGCACTAGAAACAGATAATTCGTTTACTAAGACATCTGTACCAATTCATTTCCATAACCACTATTTTAATATATATTTTATTGAAGTATACTTGATATACAATATTATACTGGTTTTAAGCATACGACATAGTGATTTGAGTTAGATTCATTATTAAATCTTCATCCCAATTAGTGTAGTTACTATTTGTCAACATAGAAAGATGTTACAGAACTATTGGCAATATTCTCCATGCTGTACTTTTATTCCCGTGACTAATTCATACTATGATTGAGATTTTGTGCCTCTTTATCCCCTTTATCTATTTTACTCATCTACCCCAACCCCTCCCCCTTGGTAACTACCAGTCACTTTTCTGTGTCTATGAGTCTACTGCTGTTTTGTTTTATTTTGTTCCATAACCACTCTTGATAGAGGTTAGCTATACCAATTCTGTAGAACCACTTCTACTTAATAACCATACCAAAAGTTAAATTTATTCATTCATCAAGCATGGATTCTTTTTTATAAAGAATCTCTTATATACCAGGAATAACATTAGGTATTAGAGCTATGGGTGAACAAGGGAAACAAAAGATGCCTGCCCTTTGGTTGCACAAAATCCAGTTGGGTAAACAGCAAACAACCAAACAATTAAAAATTCTGGGAAATAATAAAATTAAGTTACAGTCCATAAAATAGGATGTATAATGATGGAGGATGGCCCATTTGGGAGGATAAACTTGGGCTTCCAAGGGATAAGGGTCTAAGCTGAGATCTGATGAATGCCAAATTTGATGGAGAAAATCTATTTATTTGAAGGAACTGACTAGATACTTTAGTCAACCTAACAATCAGACATGTAGCACCACATAGACATAGTCACAGGAGTTATACAGTCTCTTTGGAGAAGATATTCTAGAGAAACAGTATGGTTGAATGAAAGGGGAAATGGAGTGAGGCACTTTGTGCTCAGATGCTAGATACTTTACACATAGAACATCTAAACCTCAAACTAGTTTGCTAGATATCTGTACTTCTATTGCCATTTTACTATAAGTTTGGATATATATATAGTATATAACTGTTACTTAGTTGTATACTATATATTACTTTGTATATAACTTATTACTATAAGTTTGAGTATGTGTGTGTGTATGTATATATACATAATTCTGGCCCTCTGTTTCATCTGTGAACTAGGGATAATATTAATATCACTAGAAGTCACTTTGTAAAACTTAAATTGCCATTGCCAATCAAGTTTTATGTGGTAGAAATAATAGTACTGAAGTTTTAGGTAATGTTAGCTAAAAAACCAATGATATATACATGAATATTTTTGCATGCCTTGGGTTTAAAATACATCTTTTCAAAATTCTATAAATTGGAATATCTCAAGAGGGAAACAGAATTTTCCTCTTCTAGGAGACTAAAAATATGTTAAATTTAAGGACAGATTAAGGCAGTTGAGGTTTAATTCAAAGACTAGTGAGTAAATGTAAATGACCTTCCAAAATCCTTCCTAACACAAATGATGTCATAATGTTTAGTTATTCTTTAGAATTTTCCAACAAAAATTATCACCATCATCAAGAACATATTTCAAATTGTTATTTGCTGATAAAACAGTATTGACACCTGTCAGGCTGGGACAGTGACAAAATGGATCCAATCTGTTTTTTACAGCATGAAACTATGTTAAATCCCAAAATAAGGAAGTAAAACAAATAGTAGCTTTGGAAATTCTAGTTTTAGTTTGTCCTTTGAAAAATTGTATTAGGTTTGTATACCACCTGGTAGGCTAATGCTCCAAATGATGATTGAGCTGTTATCTATCAACAGATGTACAAATAACCTATTACTGGAAAGTGTCAGGTGGGAATAAATTGACAATTATAGCTTGACAATCATAATTTGGTTTGCTGATTGATAGCACCTACCGGCCAATGTGCTTGCATTTATATTTGCTGGTTTTTAAAATTAGTTACAGAGTTTTCATGTTGGATAATTGAGTTTGAAAAATGACAGCAATTTCCTTACTCTTGCAACTGAATAACCATTTGCTTTTTAATATTCAAGGAAAGTATCAATACTTATTCTTGTGGGCCCAAACACATTTCTGAAGTTAGATTAAGCCTACATCCATCTCAGAAGTATAATTTTCTTTTAATTTTATAACACAGTAATAATTAACTCTCCACTTA
This sequence comes from Manis javanica, assembly GCF_040802235.1. Taxonomy (NCBI): domain Eukaryota; kingdom Metazoa; phylum Chordata; class Mammalia; order Pholidota; family Manidae; genus Manis; species Manis javanica. The sequence continues at coordinate 104,223,440 of NC_133174.1, read as the reverse complement.
TAAGATATAATTTACTGCCATTTACTTTGCATCCTGATAAATGCAAATCCCTTAGTGTAATCATATAAGGATTTTTTAAAGGTGAAATCAGTGGTAAGTACGCTGTGAGGAGATCAAATTTCTACTGCATTTGTGTAGGCTTCCTGCTTGTTTATATTCAATAGCTACCTGAAATACATACATTATAAAGGAAGTTACCAGTATGTCGTCCTAAAAAGTCCAACTGATGTATTTGAAACAAAGTTTTGTGAGGTGGAACAGAGGTTGAGGTATCCGAGTGGGTCGTTAGTATATGAAGGGGAAGGAGGCCTAATGTGGCAAAAACAGCCATAGGCTGAGCATGAGGAAGACTTCTAGTCCAGATTATTGTTACCATGTGCTTGGCCTGGCTTTATTCAGCAGTTAAATGAAAAACTTAGATTAAGTGGTTTCTAATATAATTTCAGTAATTGCAAGAAATATTTTGTGATGATCCATATTTTTCAATGGTAAGGCTAGAAAATTATGTATATATTATTTTAAGGCTTTATAAACCAACAGAGCTTCCTTGGAGGGAAAATGCTTTTGTTTTAGATAGGAAAATGACCAATATACAGAGATCTCAGCAGAAACCAGGATTTATAAGATAGAATAAGATAGAGCTACAGATGCCCAAAGAGAAGGGCACACATAATTTTTTATTTCAAATACACTCCTTGGGGAGATACATATACACACACACATTCACACACAGAGCTTTTGAATGTAGTTACATTTTATTTGCCTCATATAATAGAAAGCCGTTCAAATTTAGAAACAAGAATCTAGATCATATTTGTACTTGCACTACAGCTCAGGCAAGTAAATTGTTTTTCATTCTTTTTGTATTGTAGAAGAGGAATCTTGCACTCTATAGGTTGTATAGATACTGTACAGTCCAACATACACAATATCAGGCTCAAAAACTTATTCTGTATCATTCTTTAACCTCTCTTTCAATCCTCCTGCATACTTATATAATGGAGGGTTACTGCAACAACTCACATACCATGTTGGCAGTAACACCAGTTTTGAACTATGTGCAGATTTACTTGTGTGCAGAATGGGAATAGTCTTCCAATTCAGAGTAAAATACTCAGAAATTAGAATAATATCTTTGCCATTATCAATGAATATGAAGACATATATAAAATGGGTGATTAAATAGATTAGAGGGCTATATCTTACATGCATGTAAGTATTTCATATTCATGGTTTTTTCTGAAGTAAATATCTTTCCAAAACTTTAGCCAGAGAATTCTAGGGAAGTTTGTGCAGTACTGGCAAAGTTTTGAATCATCCCAAATCACCAAAACAAATATAGAAAAACTAGATTAACAAAACAAATACATCATTGCCAAGATTTACTATATAAAAAATGGTAATGCATCCCTTTAAAACCAAAACACACTTAGAGATAAATCAAGAAGTGAAATAAGATTGATTGGTAGTATCAAATATGAAGAAAAATGACAGGTAATAGAACTTTTTATGGCTCTAAGAGCAAGAACACTGAAAACTGAATTGATGGCAGGTACTCATCCTTCAAATGAAGAGTTATCACTACTAGGTATGGGAAACTTGATGGCCAATCTAAGAACAGCATCTAAAGCTGGAAGGGAAGTATACAGCCTCCAGTTTTCCAGAGAGTATAAAAAGGACCCTGTAGAAGTCTGGTATTGAAGGGCACTCTCTTCCCTATGAACTCAAGATAAACCAAAGTAATCTCAGCTCTCCCACATGGAGGAGAAACTACTGGGCATATAATCTAATTTGAACAGTCATGGAAATTCAAGGAAAAGTGAATTGAGTTTGAAATTACTATGAGAGAAAGAAGCAGAGAAGGCATATTTTAGGGTATCTTAGTCTAGTCCAGCTGCTGTAACAAGATACCACAAACTGGTAGCTTATAAACAACAGAAATTTATTTTGCACAGTTCTGGAGGCTGAGAGTCGCAAGCCAGAGTACCAGCATTGCTGGGTGAGGGCCTTCTTCTGAGTCGCTGACTTTGTATTTTGTCCTCAGATGGCAGAAGGGGCTAGGGAGTTCTGTGGGGCCTCTCTCAGAAGGGCATTGATCCTATTCATGAGGGCTCTGCTCTTATAACCTAATTACTTCCCTAAACTCCCCACCTCCTAATTCCGTCACTTTGAGGGTTAGATTTCAACATATGAATTTGGGGGACACACAAACATTCAAACCTTAATATGGGAACAAAAGCTGCGTTATTTTAATACTTCAAGAAAATAACAGAAAAAGAATCTTAGAGTTGAGAAGCTAGAAAAGCTTCTATCTTCCTCTTTTAAGAGTATAAGACAATTATTTCACAGAGAGAGAAGTATAAGGAAGGCAGCACCTTCACTTTAGGAAAATTCAAGGTAGAAGGTTATACAGTTACATCTCTTAAGTACAAAAGGATCTTTTAAAAACTGAAAACCTGAAATTCTATAACTGGTGAAAATATCTTTCAAAAAAGACAAAAAAACAGTTCTTCAGACATAGAACACCTGAAAGATTTTATCACCAGCAGACCTACATTTGTAAGAAATGACCAAAGAAGTCCTTTAGACAAAAGGAAAATGAAATCAGATAGAAATCTGAACATACAAAAATGAATGAAAAGCATGGAAATAATAAATATGTGAGTATATATAAAAGCATTTTTCTCTAAATGTCTGTTTAAAAATGATAATTTTAAGCAAAGCAATGAGTATTACAAGGATTATAAGAAATGAAGAAGTATAACATATTATAGCAATTGCCCAAAAACCACACAAGAGAATGGAAATACACCCTTACAAGGTTCTTATACTACATGGTAGGAAAATAGAAATGTACTCTTATAAGAACTATATTATATATGGAACACTAAAATATCTCTTGAAGATAGATCAAAGGTTACAGGAGTATATTGTAAACTGGAAAACAACCACAAAAGAGCCCCAATAAAACAAATACTGTTGCTTTTGCCTCACACCATATACAAAAATTTACTTGCAATGAATCATAGATCTAAATATAGACTTAAGATAAAACCATAAAACACTGAAAAACTATAAAAGAAAACATCAACAACTCAGACATTTTCAAAATTAGAAAGATATCTTCTACTCTTCAAAAGAATGTTAGAAAAAATTTTTTTAAATAGGAGAACTATTTGCAAAATTTATATCTGATAAAGGACATGTATCTGGAATAAAGAATTCCTTTAACTGAATTATAAGAAGACAGCCTAATTAAAAATAGGCAAATAATTTTGATAGGCATTAATCAGAGAAGAAATATAGATGGAAAATAAGTTCATGAAAAGATATTTAATGACATTAATCATTTAGGAAATGCAAATTAAAAACACAAGGAGGGAACATTATATTCCAATTTGAGTGGCTTATATTTAAAAGCTTGACTATAGTAAGAGTTAGCAAGGATGTGGGAAAACTAGAACATTCTTACAAAGCTGGTAGCAATGTAAAATGTGACAAACACTTTGGAAAATTATAATATAATTTCTTAAATATATGAATATACACCTATCATAAATTTTAACCATTTCATTCCTAGGTATTTACCCAAGAAAGGTGAAGTGTTGGACAAAGATAAAAGTTTGCTTTAACCTGAATGACTAGAAAACCAAATGATTAACCAAAAATAGTCTGTTTTTTGGAGTTTGTAACATATGTAAAAGTGAAATAATGTACAACACCAGCACAACGATTTGGAGAGGAGTATATTCTGTTAATCGCTTCTGAGTTTCTTATATTATAAGTGAAATGGCATAATAAGGATTTAATGTATAATGATACAAATTGAGGATGCATATTGTAAAAAATAAAGTATCCATCAAGAAAGAGTTGTAGTTAATAACCAGTGGAAAATTTAAAATTGAATTTAAGAACACCTAAACAAAATATATATTTTCATGGAAAAATTAATATGCCTAAGGTATCTTTGTTCCTACACTTATCAGTAGATTCACTACTCCCCCATATCCCAGCAGGCTTGTTTTTAAAAAATAATTGACAATCTGATTCTAAGGTTTATGTAGAAATGCAAATAAGAAAGAAATATTGTATAAGCAAGAGCAAAGTTCAATGACTGAGCACTCTGATTTCAAGATACCTATAAAGCTACAATAATTAGGATACTGAGGCATTGGCATAAGTGCAGACACTTGGAGCAAAAGAGTGGAATACAATGTCAGGAAAAAATTCATACATATCATCTGATTTTCAATTAAGCCACAATTCAATTCAATGGGGAAAGAAAACATTTTGTAGCAAATTATACTGCAATAGGATATCCACATGGAAGAAAAAGGAACCCTACCTTCTCTATACCAAAATTATTTTGATGTCTTTATTATACACCTAAATTTAAAAATCTACTATTTTAATGCTTCTAGAATAGAACATAGAAAAAAATTCCAATACAGGAATGGAGAATTAAACACACTGAAAGTTTCTCAGCTCCACAATTTATCAAGAAAATGCAAATTAAAATACAGTGAGCTATTACAGCTCACATACTAGAATTTCAAAAATTAAAAAGACAGAACAAGGAAAGGATGTTCATTCTCACTACTCCTATTCAACAAAGTACTAAGAGTCCTTGTCATAGTAATAAGAAAAAACATACAGATTAGGAAGGGCAAAATAAAACTGTCCTTATTTATAAATGATAAAAAAAATCCCATGTAAACAAAAAACCCTCCTAGAACTAGTAAGTGAATTTAGGAAAGTCTCAGGATATAACATCAATAAACATGTACACACTAAAATTAAAAACAACAATATAATTTATGGTTCACCTAAAAAATTAAATATCCTGGTAAAACTAGCAAAAAATATGGGAATCGAATGCTAGAAATAACAAAATGCTGATGAAAGAAATCAAAGAGGATTTAAATAAATGGGAGGTACATAGCCTGTCACTGGACTGGAAGACTCAACAGAGTAAAGATGTCAATTTCTACCAAACTGATACACAAATTCAGTACAATTCCTAATTCTATCACGAGTTTGTGTAGATATTGACAAGCTCAACCTTAATTTTATATGGAAAGGCAAAAAAACTAGTACAGCTAAAACAATGTTGAAAAGAGTCATAAAGTGGGATGAATCACTCTACCTGATGTTAAAACTTACCATATATAGCTATAGAATGAATACAGTGTGTTGTTGCCTAGGGGACATATACACAGATGAAAGAGCCCAGAAATAGATCAGTACAAATAAACCCAGCTGATTTCTGACAAAATAGCAAAAGCAATTCAATAGAGCAAAGATAAGTCTTTTCAACAAATGTGGCTGGAGCAATTAGATATCCACAGGCAAAAAATAAACCTTCACCTAAACTGCTCATATTATACACAAATTATTTCAAAATTGTTTGTAGGTTGAAACGTAAAACCTAAAACTGTAAGACATTTAGAAGAATTCTTAGAAAACTTTGGAATCTAAGGCTAAACGATGAGTTTTTAGACATGATACTAAAAGCATGATCTATAAAAAGGAAAAATGATAAGTGGTACTTTATCAAAATTAAAAACTTTTTCTCTAAGAAAGTTTCTGTTAAGAGGATGAAAAGACATACTACACATTCAGAAGGAATATTTGCAAACCACATATCCAACAAAGTTGACTTGTAGCTAGATCTAGAATATATAAAAGACTCTCAAAAGTCAGCAATAAAACAACCAAAAGGATCCAATTAGAAAATGTGCAAAAGAGGCTAAAGAAACCCTGAAATATCTATGTCATGAAATACTATTGAGAAATAAAATGAAACAAACAAACAATAAAATGTAACAACTTGGATAAATCCCAAGGTTGTTATGCTTTGTGAAAAAGCCAATCTCAAAAGGTCACCTTTTATATATTATATATACCCAGGATATTGCAGGTTTGGTTCCAGACTAGCAATAAAGTAAGTACATTGTGAGTCTCAATAAAGTGAGTAAAATGAACTTTTACTTTCTCAGTGCATATAAAAATTATATTCACAATATACTGAGCCTATCAAGTGTACAATAGCATTTTTTGTAAAAAAAAAATGTTACATATCTTTAAAATACTTTATTGCTAAAAATTACTAACCATCATCTGAGCTTTCACCTGGTTATAATCTTTCTGCTGGTGGAAGGTCATGCTGACTTAGAAGGGTGATAGATGGCTGCTGACTTCAAAGGGTGGTGGTTGCTGAAGGTTGAGGTGGCTATAGCAATTTATTAGAATAAGACAACAATGAAGTTTGCCTTATTGACCAATTCTTCCTTTCATGAATGATTTCTCTGTACTATGTAATGTTATTTGATAGCATTTTTACCCATAGTAGTATTTCTTTCAAATTTGGAGTCAATCATTTCAAAGCCTGCTGTTGCTCTATCAGCTAAATCTGTGTAATATTCTAAATTCTTTGTTGTTATTTCAATAATCTTCACAGCATCTTCACAAGGAGTAGATTCCATCTCAAAAACTGAATTTGTTTGCTCATCCCTAAAAATGAATTCCTCATCCATTCAAATTTTATCATAAGATTGCAGCAATTCAATCATAACTTCAGGCTTCATTTCTAATCCTAATTCTCTTGCTATATTCACATCTGCAGTTACTTCTTCCACTTTGAAGTCTTGAACCCTTCTAAATCATCCATGAGGGTTGGAATCAAGTTCTTCCAAGCTCCTATTCATGTTGATATTTTGACTTCTTCCCATGAGTCATGAATATTCTTAATGGCATCTAGACTGGTGAATCCTGTTTTAGAGGTTTTAGAGGTTTTCAATTGACCTTGGCCAGATCTATCAGAGGAATTTACAAACCATGTTGAGGCGTGTGAGCTCTTTATATATTCTGGACGTCAAGCCTTTATCGGATCTGTCATTTTCAAATATATTCTCCCATACTGTAGGGTTCCTTTTTGTTCTATTGATGGTGTCTTTCGCTGTACAGAAGCTTTTCAGCTTAATGTAGTCCCACTTGCTCATTTTTGCTGTTGTTTTCCTTGCCCGGGGAGATATGTTCAAGAAGAGATCACTCATGTTTATGTCTAAGAGGTTTTTGCCTATGTTTTTTTCCAAGAGTTTAATGGTTTCATGCCTTACATTCAGGTCTTTGATCCATTTTGAGTTTACCTTTGTATATGGGGTTAGACAATGGTCCAGTTTCATTCTCCTACATGTAGCTGTCCAGTTTTGCCAGCACCATCTGTTGAAGAGACTGTCATTTTGCCATTGTATGTCCATGGCTCCTTTATCAAATATTAATTGACCATATATATTTGGGTTAATTTCTGGGGTCTCTAATCTGTTCCACTGGTCTGTGGCTCTGTTCTTGTGCCAGTACCAAATTGTCTTGATTACTATGGCTTTGTAGTAGAGCTTGAAGTTGGGGAGTGAGATCCCCCCTACTTTATTCTTCTTTTTCAGGATTGCTTTGGCTATTCGGGGTCTTTGGTGTTTCCATATGAATTTTTGAATTATTTGTTCCAATTCATTGAAGAATGTTGCTGGTAATTTGAGAGGGATTGCATCAAATCTGTATATTGCTTTGGGCAGGATGGCCATTTTGACGATATGAATTCTTCCTAGCCATGAGCATGGGATGAGTTTCCATTTATTAGTGTCCCCTTTAATTTCTCTTAAGAGTGACTTGTAGTTTTCAGAGTATAAGTCTTTCACTTCCTTGGTTAGGTTTATTCCTAGGTATTTTATTCTTTTTGATGCAATGGTGAATGGAATTGTTTTCCTGATTTCTCTTTCTATTGATTCGTTGTTAGTGTATAGGAAAGCTACAGATTTCTGTGTGTTGATTTTGTATCCTGCAACTTTGCTGTATTCCGATATCAGTTCTAGTAGTTTTGGAGTGGAGTCTTTAGGGTTTTTTATGTACAGTATCATATCATCTGCAAATAGTGACAGTTTAACTTCTTCTTTACCAATCTGGATTCCTTGTATTTCTTTGTTTTGTCTGATTGCCGTGACTAGGACCTCCAGTACTATGTTAAATAACAGTGGGGAGAGTGGGCATCCCTGTCTGGTTCCCGATCTCAGTGGAAATGCTTTCAGCTTCTCGCTGTTCAGTATAATGCTGGCTGTGGGTTTATCATATATGGCCTTTATTATATTGAGGTACTTGCCCTCTATTCCCATTTTGCTGAGAGTTTTTATCATGAATGGATGTTGAATTTTGTCAAATGCTTTTTCAGCATCTATGGAGATGATCATGTGGTTTTTGTCTTTCTTTTTGTTGATGTGGTGGATGATGTTGATGGATTTTCGAATGTTGTACCATCCTTGCATCCCTGGGATGAACCCCACTTGGTCATGGTGTATGATCCTTTTGATATACTGTTGAATTCTGTTTGCTAATATTTTATTGAGTATTTTTGCATCTACATTCATCAGGGATATTGGTCTGTAATTTTCTTTTTTGGTGGGGTCTTTTCCTGGTTTTGGTATTAGGGTGATGTTGGCTTCATAGAATGAGTTTGGGAGTATTCCCTCTTCTTCTATTTTGTGGAACACTTTAAGGAGAATGGGTATTATGTCTTCTCTGTGTGTCTGATAAAATTCCGAGGTAAATCCGTCCGGCCCCGGGGTTTTGTTCTTGGGTAGTTTTTTGATTACTGTTTCAATTTCTTTGCTTGTAATTGGTTTGTTTAACTTTTGTGTTTCTTCCTTGGTCAGTCTTGGGAGGTTGTATTTTTCTAGGAAGTTGTCCATTTCTTCTAGGTTTTCCAGCTTGTTGGCATATAGGTTTTCATAGTAGTCTTTAATAATTCTTTGTATTTCTGTGGAGTCTGTCGTGATTTTTCCATTCTCATTTCTGATTATGTTGATTTGTGTTGACTCTCTTTTTCTCTTAAAAAGTTGGGCTAGAGGCTTATCTATTTTGTTTATTTTCTCAAAGAACCAGCTCTTGGTTTCATTGATTTTTGCTATTGTTTTATTCTTCTCAATTTTGTTTATTTCTTCTCTGATCTTTATTATGTCCCTCCTTCTGCTGACTTTAGGCCTCATTTGTTCTTCTTTTTCCAGTTTTAATAATTGTGATGTTAGACTATTCATTTGGGATTGTTCTTCCTTCTTCAAGTGTGCCTGGATTGCTATATACTTTCCTCTTAAGACTGCTTTCGCTGCATCCCACAGAAGTTGGGGCTTAGTGTTGTTGTTGTCATTTGTTTCTATATATTCCTTGATCTCTATTTTGATTTGTTCATTGATCCATTGATTATTTAGTAGCATGTTGTTAAGCCTCCATGTGTTTGTGAGCCTTTTTGTTTTCTTTGTAGAATTTATTTCTACTTTCATACCTTTGTGGTCTGAAAAATTGGTTGGTAGAATTTCAATATTGTGGAATTTACTGAGGCTCTTTTTGTGAGCTAGTATGTGGTCTATTCTGGAGAATGTTCCATGTGCACTTGAGAAGAATGTATATCCTGTTGCTTTTGGATGTAAAGTTCTATAGATGTCTATTAGGTCCATCTGTTCTAGTGTGTTGTTCAGTGCCTGTGTGTCTTTACTTATTTTCTGCCCAGTGGATCTATCCTTTGGGGTGAGTGGTGTGTTGAAGTCTCCTACCATGAATGCATTGCAGTCTATTTCCCTCTTTAGTTCTGTTAGTATTTGCTTCACATATGCTGGTGCTCCTGTATTGGGTGCATATATATTTAGAATGGTTATATCCTCTTGTTGGACTGAGCCCTTTATCATTATGTAGTGGCCTTCTTTATCTCTTGTTACTTTCTTTGTTTTGAAGTCTATTTTGTCTGATATTAGTACTGCAACCCCTGCTTTCTTCTCACTGTTGTTTGCCTGAAATATGTTTTTCCATCCCTTGACTTTTAGTCTATGCTTATCTTTGGGTTTAAGGTGAGTTTCTTGTAAGCAGCATATAGATGGGTCTTGCTTTTTTATCCATTCTATTACTCTATGTCTTTTGATTGGTGCATTAAGTCCATTTACATTTAGGGTGACTATTGAAAGATATGTACTTATTGCCATTGCAGGCTTTAGATTCGTGGTTACCAAAGGTTCAAGGTTAGCTTCTTTAGTATCTTACTGCCTAACTTAGCTCGCTTATTGAGCTGTTATATACACTGTCTGGAGATTCTTTTCTTCTCTCCCTTCTTATTCCTCCTCCTCCATTCTTCATATGTTGTGTGTTTTGTTCTGTGCTCTTTTTAGGGGTGCTCCCATCTAGAGCAGTCCCTGTAGGATGCCCTGTAGAGGTGGTTTGTGGGAAGCAAATTCCCTCAGCTTTTGCTTGTCTGGGAATTGTTTGATCCCACCATCATATTTAAATGATAGTCGTGCTGGATACAGTATCCTTGGTTCAAGGCCCTTCTGTTTCATTGCATTAAGTATATCATGCCATTCTCTTCTGGCCTGTAGGGTTTCTGTTGAGAAGTCTGATGTTAGCCTGATTGGTTTTCCTTTATAGGTGACCTTTTTCTCTCTAGCTGCCTTTAAAACTCTTTCCTTGTCCTTGATCCTTGCCATTTTAATTATTATGTGTCTTGGTGTTGTCCTCCTTGGATCCTTTCTGTTGGGGGTTCTGTATAATTCCATGGACTGTTCGATTATTTCCTCCCCCAGTTTGGGGAAGTTTTCAGCAATTATTTCTTCAAAGACACTTTCTATCCCTTTTCCTCTTTCTTCCTCTTCTGGTATCCCTATAATACGAATGTTTTTCCTTTTGTATTGGTCACATATTTCTCTTAGTGTTGTTTCATTCCTGGAGATCCTTTTATCTCTCTCTATGTCAGCTTCTATACGTTCCTGTTCTCTGGCTTCTATTCCTTCAATGGCCTCTTGCATCTTATCCATTCTGCTTATAAATCCTTCCAGGGATTGTATCACTTCTGTGATCTCTTTCCTGACATCTGTGATCTCCTTCCGGACTTCATCCCACTGCTCTTGCATTTTTCTCTGCATCTCATCCCATTGCTCTTGCATTTTTTTCTGCATCTCTGTCAGCATGTTCATGATTTTTATTTTGAATTCTTTTTCAGGAGGACTAGTTAGGTCTGTCTCCTTCTCAGGTGTTGTCTCTGTGATCTTTGTCTGCCTGTAGTTTTGCCTTTTCATGGTGATAGAGATAGTTTGCAGAGCTGGTACAAGTGACCGCTGGAAGAGCTTCCCTTCTTGTTGGTTTGTAGCCTTTTCCTGGGAGAATAGCGACCTCTAGTGGCTTGTGCTGGGCAGCTGTGCGCAGACAGGGCTTCTGCTTCCTGCCCAGTTGCTTTGGGGTTTATCTCCGCTGTTGCTGTGGGCTTGGCCTGGCTGGGGCTGTTCCTCCAAAATGGTGGAGCCCCGTTGGAGGGGGAGCAGCCAGGAGACTATTTATCTCCGTAAGGGGCCTCTGTGCTCCCTGCTGCCCAGGGGGTTAGAGTGCCCAGAGATCCCCAGATTCCCTGCCTCTGGTCTAAGTGACCTGTCCTGCCCCTTTAAGACTTCCAAAAAGCACTCTCCAAACCAAAACAACAACAGCAACAAAAAGGAAAAAACAAGCGATTTTTTTTTTTTTTTTTTTTTTTTTTTTGTCCTCAGGTGCCGGTCCCAGGCACCCGCTCACTGGTCCTGCTGCCCTGTCTCCCTAGCACCAGGGTCCCTGTCCTTTCAAGGCTTCCAAAAAGCACCCACCCACCGGTCCCGCAGGGAAGGAACGCTCGATATTCTTTGTCCTCAGGCACTGGTCCCAGGCACCCGCTCACCAGTCCCGCCGCCCTGCTTCCCTAGCACCGGGGTCCCTGTCCCTTCAAGGCTTCCAAAAAGCACTCGCCAAAAAGAGAGAAAAAAAGGGGAAAAACGCGCGATTTCTTCCGTCCTCAGGTGCCGGTCTCAGGCACCCACCCACCGGTCCCACAGGGAAAAACGCGGGATATTCTTTGTTCTCAGGTGCCGGTCCCAGGCACCCGCTCACCAGTCCTGTCGCCCTGCCTCCCTAGCACCGGGGTCCCTGTCCCTTTTAGGCTTCCAAAAAGCACTCACAGAAAACAGAAAAAAAAAGGGGAAAAACGCGCGATTTCCTCTGTCCTCAAGTGCCGGTCTCAGGCACCCGCCCACCGGTCCCGCAGGGAAAAACGTGGGATATTCTTTGTCCTCAGGCGCCGGTCCCAGGCACCCGCTCACCAGTCCCGCCACCCTGCCTCCCTAGCACTGGGGTCCCCGTCCCTTCAAGGCTTCCAAAAAGCGCTCACCAAAAAGAGAAAAAAAAAAAAAAAAAGGGGAAAAACGCGCGACCTCCTCCGTCCTCAGGCACCGGTCTCAGGCACCCACCCGCCGGTCCCGCAGGGAGAAATGCGGGGTGTTCTTTGTCCTCCAGCGCCATTCCCAGGCACCTGCTCACCGGTCCTGCCACCCTACCTCCCCAGCAACGGGGGCCCGTCCCTCTAAGGCTTCCAAAAAGCGCTCGCCAAAAAAAAAAAAAACCGCTCCGGTTTCTCTCCACCCGCCGGGAGCCGGGGGGAGGGGCGCTCGGGTCCCGCCGGGCCGGGGCTTGTATCTTACCCCCTTCACAAGGCGCTGGTTCCTTGCAGGTGTGGATGTGGTCTGGATGTTGTCCTGTGTCCTGTGGTCTCTATTTTAGGAAGATTTTTCTTTGTTATATTTTCATAGCTCTATGTGTTTTTGGGAGGAGATTTCCACTGCTCTACTCACACCGCCATCCTGGCTCCGCCCCCCAAGATGTATTTTTTAATTAATAGGACTTGAAAGTTGAAATTACTCCTGATCCATGGGCTATGGAATGGATGTATTAGCAGGCATGAAAACAATCTTCACATTGCTGTACATTTTCATTAGAACTATTAGGTGATCAGGTGCACTGTCAATGAGTGCTCATATTTTGGAAGGAATATTTTTTTCTGAGCAGTAGGTCTCAACAGTAGGTTTAAACTATTCAGTTCACTATATTATAAACAGATACGCTATCATTGAGGCTTTGTTGTTCCATTTATAGAACACAGGCAGAGTAGATTTAACATATTTCTTAAGGGCCCTAGGATTTTTGAAGGGTAAACAAACACTGGCTTCAACCTAAAGTCACCAGCTGCATTAGCCCCTGACAAGAAAGTCAGCCTCTCCTTTGAAGCTTTGAAACCAGGCATTGACTCCTTTCTAGCTATGAAAGTTGTAGATGGCATCTTCTTCCAATAGAAGGCTATTTCATCTACATTAAAATCTACTGTTTAGTGTGGTCACCTTCATTAACTATCTTAGCTAAATCATCTGGATAACTTACTGCAGCTTCTCCATCAGCACTTGCTGCTTCACCTTGCGTTTTGATGTTATAGAGATGGCTTCTTTCCTTGTACCTCATGAACCAACCTCTGTTGGCTTCCAAATTTTCTTCTGCAACTTCCTCCCCTCTTTCAGCCTTCATAGAATTGCAAAGAGTTGGAGCCTTGCTCTGGATTAGGCTTTGGCTTAAGGAGATGTTGATCTTCTATCCACAGCACTAAAATTTTCTCCATGGCTGTTTCTCTTTCTAATCATTTGTATGTCCACTGGAATAGCATTTTTAATTTCCTTTGAGAACTTTTCCTTTGCATTCACAACTTATCTATTTGGCACAAAATGCCCAGCTTTCAGCCTGTCTCAGCTTTTGACATACCTTCTTCACTCACTAAACTTAATCATTTCTAGATTTTGATTGAAAGAGATTCTTCCTTTCACTTGAACTCTTGGAGGCCATTGTAGGGTTATTAACTGGCCTAATTCCAATATTGCTGTTCCTCAGGGAATAGAGAAACCCAAGGGGAAGGAGAGAGACAGGGGAACAGCTGCTCAATAGAGCATCAGAACATGCACATTTATTAAGTTGGCCATCTTATATGGGCATGGTTCACGGCACCCCAAAACAATTGCAATAATAACAGCAAAGATCACTGACCACAGATTACCATAATAAATATAATAATATTGAAATATTGAGAGAATTACCAGAATGTGACACAGAGGCATGAAGTGAGCAAATGCTGCTGGAAAAAATGGCATCAACAGACTTGCTTGATGCAGGGTTGCCACAAACCTTCAATTTGTAAAAAATGCAATATCTGCAAAGCACAATAAAGCAAAGTACAATAAAATTAGGTATGTGTGTATTTGAAGTGACAAAATTATAGAGACTGAGAACAGATTAGTGGTTGCCAGAGCACAGTGAAGGGTTGGAGAGAAGGATGCAACTAAAAAAGTGTAGCCCAGGGAGTTCCTCTGTGGTTATGGAACAACTCTGTGTTATGATTGTGGTGGTAGTTACACATGGAATATCATTTCACATAACTACACATACACACACACATGCACATACACACACATTCAAGTAAATGCTTATAAAACTGATGAAAATTGAATAAGGTCTGTAGTCTACTTAACAGTATTGTACCAATGTAAATTTCCAATTTTGACATTATACTACAGTTATGTAATAAATCATTTGGAGAAGCTGGGTAAAAGGGTCATAGCATTATATATATACTTTTTGCAACTTCCTGTGTTTATAATTATTTCAAAATGAAATTTAAAGAAAAAAGACAGAAAAGCAAATAGTAAAGATATGGAGCAATTGGAATTCTCAAACCTTGCTAGTGATATTGAGAACATTACAAATACCCTGGAATAGAATATTGATGGTTTCTTAAAGAGTTAGTCAACTACTTTTGATGTGAGTCTGCTCCAAGAGAAATGACACACATACATACAAAACAAAAGTTTTTACAATCATGTTCAAAGCAGTCTTGTTCTTAAGAGCCAAAACTAGAAATGACCCAACTGTTCATCAACAGGAGAATGAGTAAGCAAATTGTATTCACTTATTGGAATACTATTCAATAATAAAAGTTAATTAAGTATAACACACACACAACATGGATTAATCTCCAAAATATTATGAACTTAAAAAGCCAGACACAATGAAGCACAAACTGTATGATTACATTTATATAAAATTTGAAGGCAAGCAAAACTACTTTATAATGGCAAAAAAATTTAGAACAATGGTTACCCATGGGTGGGGAATTTTAATTCTAAAAGAGCACAAGGGATCTTCCAAGGAAATGGAAATGTTCTTTATCTTGTTTTGGTTGATGGTTACGCAAGTGAATATTATCAAAACTCAATGAACTGTGTAATTATGGTCTATGCATATTAATGTATCAAGCATGAACCATAAAAATAAAAAAGGAAAAGGAAAAAGTGTTGGTTCAAAGTAATTGTGGTAACACTGAAAATCCTTTTATTTTAAAATAAAATAGAGAAACAGCAGGATAAATTTTTTAATCTAATGTATATATAAATATACTGGAAACAGGTAAAGAAAACATACCAAAAATTATTTAAAGGAAATATGTCAAAATATTTACAGAGTTGGACCATCAGTATCTTTTTCCTTTCTACCTTTCTGTGAACCTGAATTATTTTTGATTAATATATATTACTGTGAACACTGAAATGCATTTAAAGCAAATATCTTTCAAAAGAAAATACAGAAATTAAATCTTTCACTATGACTTCTCATAAAAATTAATTCACAAATCAAAACACGAACATAGAAGAAATAACAAAAATACATTTGTCAAGATCAAGTATTCTGATTTTTTTTTGTAACTGGTTTATTGAATGACCAGGATTCAATCAATAGATTGTAAGCAGAAATAAACTAGTATTTTTTTCTATTGCCCCTTGAAATTTTTTCCAGAATTATTTCATTTTCCTACTCCTGGTCAGAAACTCACACATATCTTAGTGTTTTTTTGTTCTTCTTAGATCATAAGCAAATATTCCTTGTTTTAACGTTAAGGGTTTAATCCAATATAATAGTCACATTACTTCAGTTTAGTCCAGTGTAATAGTTAAAACTCTAGGTTCTAATTAAATTTACAGACTCTCCCTTCTCCTTGGTAGGGCCTGACTCAAAGAAGAAGCCCCCAGTTGGAGAGGATGGGCATATAGTACATAACTTCTCTGTTTTCAAATCCACCTTCTTGTTCACTATCCAAAATTTCTGTTTCCTACAAAGTATTAGTGAGGAAGAAACATAAGAAAAATGGTAAACTAGCACTGTGGCCCTCTGAATATTTAGAGTGTAATCTTATTGTTTCTTTCACTTTTGGGGCTCCTTTTGAAAGTAACATACTCAGGACTTTAACCTTATGTAGATCTTTTAATGAGAAAATGCCTCTTTAAGCTGACTTCTTAAAATATGCCCCTTTTTCTGATGAGCTTTGGATGTCATTGTACTCTTGGAGTCAGATCATCCCAGTATGGTCCCTTGTAAGACTCACCAGGCTGGTTTTCTTTAAAGAAGCCCACATTTGCTTCTTCAGAACATGCCCTTTTGCTCCAATTTCAGTGGAAGTTCAGCCTGCTGTCACCAGAGCCCTCTGGCTTGTTTTTCTGCTGTAGACCAATGGTACTAGCTAGTCTCTTCTTGCCTTTAGCTTCCTCAGGCAAGTGTCAGTCCTATGTTTCACAAGTTTCATAAATACTTCTCAAACTATCCCAGTGGTACCCTGATGCATCTCTAACTTGCTTAAGATAAGACAGATCTACCTCTGCCCCATGGTAGAGTGTGTACAAGACAATGTTTTTATCTCTGAAGATGAATTCCCCTATCTATTTCCTATCATGTCTTAAATAATGTCCAAGTAGATGAATACAAAAAGTTGACAAGACCAGTTTAATAATCCCATAGCATGTGCTGAACAGGAGGTCTGGTACCAGAGCCACCACATCTAGTCAAGAACATTGTCCTACACATGAAGACATCTAGCAGAGGGGTTGGTCAGTTTACCAAGCATGGTGCTTACCTCCAGACTGGCTTAGCTGCCTTTCCTCTGCGCTCTTAAGCATTCCTCTTACAATACTACCATGGTACCATTTTTTATTTTACTTATTTCTCATCCTCACTAGATACTGAGCCACTTGATAGTAATCTATCTTTTCTCTCTGTAGTCATAGGGCCTGATAATGTTTGATTTTTTATTAGATAATCAATAAGTGTTTGCTAAATATATGAGTAAGTTACTGTTTGCCTTACAATCTAAAGAGAAAATAGGCTCCAGTGCCTGCCCCAGAATTTCATCCTTTTTTGGATTACTGCTTTACAGTTTGACATCTCTTGTACACTGACAACACAGCAGGGACTTTCAAGATGGGAATCTAAAACACTGCCTCCGAGGAGAAGGCTCGGAGCTCTTTTGTTGTAAAAAGCAGGACAATATACATTTCAAGTTGGTCACAATCATTGCATTAAGGGAATCTTTAAAATTATTTCCACAGTTAAGCAAAAAAGTATTTTGTTATCTAGGTTCTTAATTCGTTTATACGGTTTTCTTAGTGAGAAACTTCAGGAGAGACTCATCCAATAGTGAACAAATTGTCACATGTTAAGCAAAAAATGTATAAATGTTCTAAAGTGAACAAGCTGATGGTAAAGGCAGTTAAAAAGGAGTGTGGACTTTGCAATGGAATCTTTTAAGAAGAGCTCAGAGACCCTTTCCAGTGTTTATGATTTCCTGAGCACAGATGGTTAGATAAAAGGCTTAGAACTAACAAAAAATAGATTATTTCCTTCTCAGTATATAAGTTCCACATAATTAAAATTTAACAGATTTATAGTGAAACATGGTAGAGATAACAAAAATGGTCTTGCTATATAAATTTTACATTTTAATTATCCTATAAAAGGAACATAACAATAAACATAATCTTTAGAAATATTATTCTTTCTACCTGAAAATGACAGATACCACAATTAGTACTTTAAACAATTTTCCAATTTGATATAAGTACATTGCAATAAGAGTTTGATTAAATTTGAGTATTAACAACTTTTTCCTTAACAAAGGGCAGTAAAATATTCATACATTGTCACATCAAAATACTAAAATAATGTTATATATCATTTTAACAAAATTTAAAAAGTCAAGATAAATATTTTTCATAGGCACCCCATTGTTTTTTCACATACTAGCAACAAAGAGTAGTCAAGGATTCTCATGGGATAAATTCAGTTACCAAAATATGAATCTCTACATTATCACTAGGAAAACATATACATAAACAAGAGGAACAAACTAAATTCTCCATATCCCATGTCTATAACTTAACTAAGATATAGAGATTACTACATATTTTACAGTACTTATAAGTGTGAACTAAAAATGCCAAATCTTTCAACCACGTCCAGAGCCCAAGCCAGAGTAGCATATCAGACTATAAGGAGAACAGGAGCAAGGAGTGAGGACATAAGAGAGAAAGAACAAGAAAAATATCATTTCTGGAAAAAGAGGAATCATCACTGAGAGAGGAAATGCTTAGAAAAGTCTGAAACCTGATCAGATAACTGGATAGTAGTGAATTTCAAGACATGGTCATGGAAGTGTACAGAGTAAGAGGTGTCAGTCTTGGGAAGATACCACCTCTACAAGAAATAGAGGTAACTTAAAAGACAGATACATCCCCTGAATGCTTGGTAGAGAGAGGAGAAAAAGAAACAGGAAAGGGGAGGGGGAAAAATGAACAGAGGAGGGAATTTAAGAGCCCTAGAGAAAGAAAAGTGACTGACAAAATCAAGCCTTTCCACCTGCATAAAAATGTGTCACTAATTAAAGAAAATGCAGTTCCTTTAAAATTAGAAAGTCAGTACATAACCAAAATGCCTCACATCAAATATGCCTGGTCCCAAAGAAGACATTTAAAATGGAAAACACAACCATATTCTGAATCCATCTAAAACTATTCTAAAAAGAGGAAAGAAAAAACAAGAATCAAATTATTATCCAGAAACAAAGAGCCAAGAAAACAAAATATGAAGCACTGGAAAATGATGAGAACTCCAACATGAATTTAACATTCAAATCATAAGTTTCAGATATGAAATAAAACTTCTAATCACAATTTCAAAATGTCAACTACAAAAAAACATACAGACAAAAAGAAATGAGAAATGTTCTGACTCAGGAAAGAAATTGAAGAAAAAACTATTAATAAATAAATATTATTTCACAATGTACCAAGAGGAGAAGAGATTTAAAAATATACATCTAGGAGATTGGATTAAAGATGGCAGCATGTGAGGTGAGACAGAGACCTCCTCCTAAAACCACATATAATATGAAAATACAATTTAATACAACTAATCCTGAGAGAGCAACAGGAAAGAAGGCTGCACCAGACTGCATATGCCTGAAGAAAGGAGCAGACCTCCTGGAAAAGGGTTACATACCAAAGCTGTGATCCAGTGGGGCCCAAGCCCTTACCCCACCCCAGGTCACCGGTGTGAGGGAGAGAAACGGAGTAGGGAGGGAATGGAGGCCTGAGACTGCTGAACACCTAGTGCTAGAGATCTGATTTGGGAGCAAAACCAACATTTCATGGTGCTCTGGTGATTTAGTGGAGTTAGAAACCTAAGACAGGCAAAATACCTGGGGAGATGGAGATTCCAGCTGCTTGTGGAAAACAGGGATTCATATCTGGCTGATCTGGGTGGGCAGTCTGAGAAACATCCTAAAAGTAAGAGGGCTGCTAAAGGGGCAAGGATTGCAAGCAGCTTACTTCTCAGGAGAAAGGAGAGGTAGACAAAACTGCCATGGTGCACTGTGCCCAGCAGGTTGGGAGCTTAAATGATCTTCAGGCACTCCATCCCCATGGCTGGCTATGCAGCTCCAAGGCCCCAACCATGATATGCAGCCTGCTGTGTCTTCCTCCTCGCTTGCCTGCACCTGGCACAGGCTCACAAACTGGACACCCCTGCTCTTGTGTTAGGCTAGCCAGAGGAATGGCCTGCCGACAGCAGCTACAAACACAAAGCATAGAGGCTTACACCTGTGTGTTCAGCCCACTGGTTTTGGCAGTGGAGACAGGCATTTTTAAGAGCTGGGAAGCAGGAGAAAGCTGTTTCCTCCCCTCAAGCAACAACACTGCTCCCCTGCAATCCCTTACATTGGTACAGAGGCTAAGCAGCTCCAGGGAGTAGAGCTTCTGGGCACTAGAGGGCAACACAAACAAATTATGAAATGTCAAAGGAACCTGGTTCAAAGCCAAATTATGAATACACCTGAGAAAGATTCAAATGAAATAGACCTCATGAATCTTCATGAAAGAGAATCCAAAATAAAAATTAACATGCTCATGGAGGTACAGAAAAATATTCAAGAAACTCAGAAATGAATTTAGGATGGAGATCCATTCATTGAAGAACACAATGGAAGGTAATAAAAGCAGATTAGATATGGAGGAGGAGATAATTGGAATAGAAATTAGGGGAGAGGAATACAAAGTAGCTGAGGAACACAGAGAAAAAAGGATCTCTAAAAATGAAAGAATACTGAGAGAACTGTGTGACCAATTGAAATGGAACAATATTCATATTATATGAGTACCAGAAGAAGAGAGAAAAAATAAGGTAGAAAGTATCTTTGAGGAAGTAATTGCTGAAAATTTCCCCATTCTGGGGAAGGAGATAGTCTCTTAGGCCATGGAGGTGCACAGATCTCCCAACACATGGGACCCAAGGAAGACAACACCAAGAAATACAGTAATTAAAATGGCAAAGATCAAGGATAAGGACAGACTATTAAAAGCAACCAGAGAGAGAAAAAAGATCACATACAAAGGAAAACCCATCAGGCTAGCATCAGAGTTCTCAGCAGAAACCTTACAGGCCAGAGGGGAATGGCATGATATACTTAATGGAATGAAGCAGAAGGGCCTCAAACAAACAATACTCAACCTGGCAAGGTTATCATTTAAATTTGAAGGAGGGATTAAACAATTTCCACATAAGCAAAGGCTGAGAGAATTTAGCACCCACAAACCATCTCTACAATGTATTTTGGAGGGACTGCTATAGATGGAAGTGTTCCTAAGGTTAAATGGCTGTCACCAGAGGTAATAAAAAGGATAGACAAAGAGTATAGAATATGATACCTAATATATAAAGAAGGGAAGAGGAAGAAAAGGAGGGAAAAAAAGAACCATTAGATTGTGTTTGTAATAACATACTGAGTTAAGTTAGACTTTTAGATAGCAAGGAAATTAACCTTGAACCTTTGCTAACCACAAATCTAAAGCATGCAGTGGCAATAAGTACATACCTATCGATAATCACCCTAAATGTAAATGGACTGAATGCACCAATCAAAAGACATAGAGTCACTGAATGGATGAATAAACAAGACCCAACTATATGCTGCCTACAAGAGACTCACTACAAACCCAAAGACATACACAGACTAAAAGTGAATGGATGGAAAACATATTTCATGCAACTAATAGGGAGAAAAAAGCAGGAGTTGCAGTAATTGTACCAGACAAAATAGACTTCAAAACAAAGAAATTTCCAGGAGACAAAGAAGGACATTACGTAATGATAAAGGGGTCAATCCAACAAGAGGATATAACCATTATAAATATCTATGCACCCAACACAGGAGAACCTACATATGTGAAACAAATACTAACAGAATTAAGAGGGAAAATAGAATGTAATGCATTCATTCTAGGAGACTTCAATACTCCCCTCACTCTAACAGACAGATCAATCAGACAGAAAATTAGTAAGGAGACAGAGGCATTGAACAACAAATTAGAACAGATGGACCTAATAGATATCTACAGAACTCTACACCCAAAAGAAGCAACATACACATTTTTTTAAAGTACACATGGAACACTTTCCAGAATAGACCACATATTAGGCCATAAAAAGACCCTCAGTAAATTCAAAAAGATTGAAATTGTACCAAACACAAAGGTATAAAACTAGAAATAAATTGTTCAAAGAAAACAAAAACGTTCACAAACACATGGAGGCCTAACAACGCTCCTAAATGATCAACATATCAATAACCAAAATAAAACAGAGATCAAGCAATACATGAACACAAATGAAAACAACAGCACAACCCCCCCCCAACTTCTGTGGGATGAAGCAAAGGCAGTTCTAAAAGGGAGCTATATAGCAATCTAGGCTGATTTAAACAAGGAAGAACAATACCAAATGAATAGTCTAAATACACAGTTACTATAACTGGAAAAAGAAGAAAAATGAAGCCCAAAGGCAGCAGAAGGAGGGACACAATAAAGTTCAGAGAAGAAATAAATAAAATTGAGAAGAATGAAACAATAGAAAAAAGGAATGAAAGCAAGAGCTGGTTCTTTGAGAAAATAAAAAAATAGATAAACCCCTTGCCACATTTATTAAGAAAAAAAGAGAATCTACACAAACAAACAGAATCAGAAATGAGAAAGGAAAAATCAAGATGTACACCACAGAAACAGAAAGAATTATTAGGCATTACAATGAAAATCTATATGCTAACAAACTGGATAACATAGAAGGAATGGACAAATTTCTAGAAAAATACAACCTTCCAAGACTGAACCATGAATAAACAGAAAATCTAAACAGAACAATTACCAGCAATGAAATTGAATCAGTAATCAAGAAACTACCCAAGAACAAAACCACTGGACCAGATGGATTCACTACTGAATTTTATCAGACATTTAGAGAAGACATAATACCCATTCTCCTTAAAGTTTTCCAAAAAATAGAAGAGGAGGGAATACTTTCAAACTCATTCTATGAAGCCAGCATCACTCTAATATCAAACCCATGCAAAGACCCCACCAAAAAAGAAAACTACAGACCAATATCCCTGATGAACATAGATGCAAAAATACTCAACAAAATATTAGCAAACCGAATTCAAAAATACATCAAGAGGATCATGCTCCATTATCAAGTGGGGTTCATCTCAGGGGTGCAAGGATGATACAACATTCAAAAATCCACCAACACTGTCCACTACATCAACAAAGAGAACCACCAAACCACATGATCATCTCCATAGATGCTGAAAAAGCATTTGACAAAATTCAACATCTATTCATGATAAAACTCTCAATAAAATGGGTATAGAGGGCAAGTACCTCAAAATAATAAAGACCATATATGACAAACCCACAGCCAACATCATACTTAACTGTGAGAAGCTGAAATCTTTTCCCCTAAGAGTGGGAACAAGACAGGGATGCCTACTCTCCCTGCTTTTATTCAACATAGTACTGGAGGTCCTAGCCACAGATACCAGACAACACAAAGAAATAAAAGACATCTGTATTGGTAAGGAAGAAGTCAAACTGTCACTGTTTGCAGATGACATGATATTGTACATAAAAAACCCTAAAGAATCTACTCCAAAACTACTAGAATAACTGAATTCAGCATAGTTGCAGGATACAAATTAATACACAGAAACCTGCTGCATTCCTATACACTAATGATGAATTAGCAGCAAGAGAAATCAGGAAAACAATTCCATTCACAATTGTATCAAAAAGAGTAAAATATCTAGGAATAAACCTAACCAAGGAAGTGAAAGACCTATACCCTGAAAACTACAAGGTACTCCTAAGAGAAAATAGAGAGGATACTAATAAATGAAAATTCATCCCATTCTCTTGGTAGGAAGAATTAATATTTTAAAATGGCCATCCTGCCTAAAGCAATCTACAGATTCAATGCAATTCCTATCAAAATACCAACAGCATTCTTCAACGAACTAGAGAAAATTGTTCAAAAATTCATATGGAACCACAAAACCCTGAATAGCCAAAGCAATCCTGAGAAGGAAGAATAAAGCTGGGGGGATCTCACTTCCCAACTTCAAGCCACAGTCATCAAGACAATTTGGTAATGGCACAAGAACAGACCCATAGACCAGTGGAACAGAGCAGAGAGTCCAGATGTTAACCCAAGCATATATGGTCAATTAATATATGATAAAGGAGCCATGGATATACAATGGGGAAATGACAGCCTTCTCAACAGCTGGTGTTGGCAAAACTGGACAGCTACATGTAAGAGAATGAAACTGGATTATTGTCTAACTCCATACTGAAAAGTAAACTCCAAATGGATCAAAGACCTGAATGTAAGTCATGAAACCATAAAACTCTTAGAAGAAAATATAGGCAAAACTCTCCTGAATATACACATGAGCAGCTTCTTCATGAACATATCTCCATGGGCAAGGGAAACAAAAGCAAAAATGAACAAGTGGGACTATATCAAGCTGAAAAGCTTCTGTACCATCAAAGCATAGGACACCATCAATAGAACAAAAAGGCATCCTACAGCATGGGAGAATATATTCATAAATCACATATCTGATAAGGGGTTAACATCCCAAATATACGAAGAACTCACACACCTCAACAAACAAAAAGTAAATATCCTAGTTCAAAAATGGGCAGAGGATCTGAACAGACACTTCTCCAAAGAAGAAATTCAAATGGCCAACAGACACATGAAAAGACACTCCACATCACTAGTCATCAGAGAAATGCAAATTAAAACCACAATGAGATATCACCTCCCGCCAGTTAGGATGGCCACCATCCAAAAGACAAACAACAACAAATGTTGGTGAGGATGTGGAAAAAGGGGAACCTTCCTACACTGCTGGTGGGAATGTAAATTAGTTCAAACATTGTGGAAAGCAGCTTCAGAAGATTGGAGACTGACGAGAACTAGGCTTGAGATGGATTAATGATTGTGCATTGAGCATTGACCCCCCTATACAGAATTTTATTGTTGTTAACAACCATTTGATCAATAAACATGAGAGATGCCCTCTCAAAAAAAAATTTAAAAAATAGAAATAACATTTGACCCAGGAATTCCACTCCTAGGAATTTACCCTAAGAATACAGGAGCCCAGTTTGAAAAAGACATATGCACCCCTATGTTTATCACAGCACTATTTACAATAGCCAGGAAATAGACATTTAGGTTGCTTCCATCAGTAGATGAATGAATAAAGAAGAGGTCGTACATATACACAGTGGAATTTTATTCAGCCATAAGAAGAAGGCAAATCCTACCATTTGCAGCATCATGGATGGAGGTAGAGGATATTATGCTCAGTGAAATAAGCCAGGCAGAGAAAGACAAGTATCAAATGATTTCACTCATCTGTGGAGTATAAGAACAAAGCAAAAACTGAAGGAACAAAACAGCAGCAGACTCACAGAACACAAGAGTGGACTAACAGTTACCAAACAGAAAGGGACTAGGGAGGATGGGTGGGAAGGGAGGGATAAGGGGGAATAAGGGGTATCACTCTTAGCACATATAATGTGTGTTGGGGACACAGCGAAGGTAGTATAACACAGAGAAGACAAGTAGTGATTCTATAGCATCTTACTACGGTGTGGGGTATGTGGTGGGGACTTGATAATGTGGGGAGTCTACCAACCATAATATTTTTCATTTAAGTGTATATTAATGATACCAAATATATATATATGTACATCTAGTCAGAGAAAAGAAAGAAAAAGAAAAATGGCAAAGTACCTGATAATGATTGAGTAAGAACCTCTCCCATAAATAACAATGATAAATTCTGGACATAAGTCAAAAGTCTCAGAGGAGCGAACAAAGAGCAGGAAGATATTGCTAGAGTATCCATGAATGCGGGAAGGCAGATGTACTGTGTGAGTTCTGTGTTTTCATTGCTTCTAGCATGAGAGGTGGCAGAGTTGATGCTTTATAGGAATAACTCCAGATTTCCTGACCTGGAGAACAAGAAGATTGAGTCTGGAGCAGCCATGAATATTGGAAAGAGATAATAGAACCAAGAAAGCAAAAAGCCAGAGAGCAGATCTTTAAATTATATTTGCTAATATTGCTGGTTGATGCTGCAAGCAACTCAAAGCAGTTCAGCTAAGGGCGAGTATATAGACTCATCAGCTATGCAAGAAACAGAGTTTTCAGTTTGAACCCAACAAACTCAAATGCCTGCTGAAATAAAAGAAAATACTAATCAGAGAAAAATAAAAGAATACAGGGTCTCCACAACTTAGCAGTCATAATATACTGGATACAAATTTAGATAATATGAGATAAAGAGAACTAGGAAAATATGACTCCTTTTCAAGAGAAAAGACAGAAAAGACAGTTTGGGCACAAAACCTAAGGTCTGCCAATGATGGAATCAATTATCAAAGATTTTGAAGCAGCCATTACAGTTATCCTCAACAATGTAAAAGTACAAACTCATAAATAGTGAAAAGATAGTAAATCTCAACAAATAAACACAATTTTTTTAAAAGTGGAAACTGTAGACTTAAAAAATATTAGAGATTAGAAAACATCTTCACTGGATGGACTTAACAGCAGAATGGAAGTGACAAATGAAAATACATAAACATGAAGATACATCAATAGAAATTATAGAATCTGAAGAATATAAGGAAAGGTTTTTAAAAATGAACACAAGAGAATAGGAGACAAATAACACACCGAGAGGTGATATTTACAAAAGGCGTACCTGATAAAGGACTGCTATTCAAAATCTACAAAGAAGTCTTACAACACAACAAAAATAAACAACCCAAATAAAAAATGGGCTAAAGACCTTAACAGACACTTCACCAAAGACATACAGATGGCAGATAAACATATGAAAAGATGTTCTGCATCCCATGCCATCAGAGAATTGCTAATTTAAATAATGAAATACCACTACACACCAATTAGAAAAGCCCAAAACCTGCACACAGTTGTTTAGAGCAGCTTTATTCATAATTGTCAACACTTGGAGGCAACCATGATGTACTCCACTAGGTGAATGAATAAATTGTGGTACATCCAGGCCATGGAATATTATTCAACAGTGAAAAGAAATGAGGTATCAAGCCATGAAATGACATGGAGGAAACTTATATGCATATTACTCAGAGAAAGAATCCATGAAAAAGCTACACACTGTGTGATTCCAACTATATGACATTCCAACAATATGACATTCTGGAAAAGGCAAAACTATAGATGAAGTAAAAAGATAAGTGGCTCTCAGGGTTCGAGTGGAGGGAGGGATGAATAGGTGCAACATAGAGGATTTTTAGGGGAAACTAATCTGTATGATATTATATTGGTGGATATCTGTTCTTATATATTTGTCCAAACCCATAGAATGTACATCAAGAGTGAACCTTAATATAATCTGTGAACTTTCACTGAGAATATGTGTCAGTGTAGAGTCACTGATTGTAACAAACATACCACTCGGTTTAGGATGTTGGTGGTTGGTGTATTGTTTACATTTTAAAATTTTCTGTGTAGTATGATGTTTTGAAATCTTAAAAACCTTTCTCTGGAGGGATTGCCACTTGTTGGGCTAGCGAATTCTTAAGATACTAAAAAGCTCAACCAGCTCAAAGTAACCAGTCCAGATTCATACCTCTTCTATCTGACCTGTATGCTCCAGAAGGCAATATTCCTCTGCCTTAATTATCCCAGGAGAGGTACCAGGCAACTATGGAACATCTCTTTTGCCTTAGAGCCTGCTAAAATTATTCAAATTAGCAATCCTGAATTGTTTACTTTGCTCTGCTTGCTCTTCCTGTGGAAACACCAATAAAACCCGTGGCTTAGGCTCTTCATTCAGCCTTGTCCTTTCTGTCTCCTGACTTAGGCTGGTGCTTTCCTTCATGTTTCTAAGACCTGTGAATATAATAAACTTTGTTTTCCTGAGCTCCTCATCTATTTTCTTTTGTGCCACAACTTATTGACCATGACATAAAACTCACAGAACAGTAAAGGAGGCTGTGCATGTATGAGTTCTACGGATACGTGCGAACTCTCGTACTTCCACTCAATTTTGCCCTGAGCCTAGCAGTGCTCTAAAAAGAAATACTTTATTTTTAAAAAAGGAAGAGATTCTCAGAGACGCAATAGTTAGTTAGGGACCAGTTGACTAAAGTACATGTAATTTGGGTCCCAGAAGGAGAAGAAAGAAAGAATAGGACAGAAAATAAATCTGGACAATAATGACCATAACATTTCTAAATTTGATGAAGAATGTAAACTTATGGAATCTGGTTAATCAAGGAACTCCAATCAGAATACCCATTTAAGCAGTCTCTCTCTGGGCATTTCACACCCAAACAATTGAAAGTTGAAATTAAAGAAAATCTTGAAACTAACATTAGGAAAATGCCATATTATGTACAGGAAAACCCTGACTCAATTAATCATTCACTACTTATTAGGAAGTATCGGTGCCAGAAAAAATAAAGCAACATCTTTAAAATACTGGATGAAAAATAAATTTGTCAACCATATTTTCTTTTTCTAATGAAAATATCCTTCACTAATGAAGGGAAAATAAAGACATTTTCAAAGAAAAAAAAAGAATGTGTTGCCATTAGGCCTATGCTACATTCAGGCAGAAGGAAGTTGATACCAGGTGGAAACTTGGATCCTCACAAAGGAATGCAGAACACTGGAAATGGTAAATATGAAGAGACAGTTTTGCTTTTACATTCCCTCAAAACATATTATGACAGTTTAAAGCAAATTTTATAAAATCTTTCAGGGTATATAATCTATGATGATATAATGCATGTAATAACAATAACATAACAGATGGGAAGGAGATCAACTGGCATTTATGGTTGTAGGGTTTCTATATTCACTTAAACTCACGCAACACTAAGTGGATTGTGAAATGCTCAGGATGTACCATTAATTTTTTATCGAACTATCGTTGATATATAATATTTATTTCAGATGTACAACATAGTAATTTCACAGTCATATGCATAACTAAATGCTTACCATGATAAATATAGTTACCATCTGTTAATACAGTTTGTCAAATGGTACCTTGGCCCAGTTTTGAGACCTTGGTTAGAGGCAAGTCATTCTTCTTGAGCAGCCAATTAAATTCAAACCCCCAACCACCTCCTTTATCAGGCTTTCACACTTTAGACCGCTATATACCTGCCCTAATTGCCCCAGGGCCGGATACCAGACACCCAGAGTCAGCCCCTATACCCCAGAGCCCACTGAAATAATTCAACATAGCCAATCCTAAACCTCCTTGTCCTGCTTTACCCCTTCTTCTCCTCAGAAACCACAATAAAGGTGCTTGCACAAAGTTTCCCTCTCTCCCTCTGCCTCTACTGCTTCCCCTGAGTGTCCCTGAGTACTGTGCTGTGCCCTCCCCAGGTAACTATGAGGATACCAAACTACAAAACTCTTTCTGGTTTCTCTCTCAAGGTACCTTTGGCCTCACCAGGCCTCACCCAAGGTAATTTGGCTAAAATAAATCCCTAAAAAAGTCACTGAAAAAAGGAAGCAAAGAAGCATAGCAAAAAAGCCAATAAATTTTTAAAAATGGAATGCTAAAATTAAGTCAAATAATACAAAAAAGATGGAAAAGAGGACTAAAAAGCAAAAAGGATAAATGAAACACAAATATTAAAATGGTAAACATGAACCAACATCCATAATTATATTAAACTGTAATATAGTAAACACTATGAAAAAAAGGCAGATATGATAAGAATGCATTAAAAAACAGGACTCAATTACATGCTGTGTACAAAAGACACATCTAACATATGAAAACATAGAATGAAAGTAAATGTATTAAACATGTGTATCATGCAAGCAATATGCACAAAAATGCAAACACAACTAATATGAAATAGGTTTAAGACCACAAGCATTATCAAAAATAAAATGGGACATTTCCTAGTAATTAAGGGGACAATTAATCACTAAGACTTAACTCTTATAAATAGGCATGTGCCTAGTAACAAAGCTGCAGACATATAAACCAAAAATTGCCAGAATGGGAGAGACAGAGAGACAGAGAAAGAGAGAGATGACACACAATTCCACAATCCTAGTAGAAGATGTTGTCAAGAGTGGGAAAACTCAGCTGTCAGTTCCAAGTGACTTCCCACCATGTTGAGGATGTCAAAGATCCTGATAATGCCAGCACCTGGAAGTAAGAGCCCATGGACCTCAAACTGCTGCATCTTCTATGGGTTCTGATTTGCAAAGGAAGACTCAACACATAAGGCATTGTTTAGGAAAACACTTTACTCACAAAAAGAAGAAGAGTCACAGCAAGATCAATGTCTGTAGTGTGTGCTGGTCTCCCTTGGCCAGCTGGTCCCTCCCAATACCTGACACAGGGTGATGGAATGCATGCACCTTTCTTGTACTGCAGGCAAAGATCCCATTCTCTTCCAGTGGGTGGAGGGCTGGCCATATACCATAAGATGCGCATGCTTAAGAAATGTAAGGAAGTTCACAGCATAGTTATGACAAAGGAAAGGTTTTCCCTAATAAGACAGAAGAATCTGGGCCAAGCAACAATTCATCACCCATTTTCCATTAAGGGGAATATTTCAGGCCCAGGGCACTGCTAGGGCAGTCCCGGAGAGGGGTGGCAGGTTATGTGATGGCTGCTTCCCCAACACAAAGTACCTGTTCCAATAAGAGGAAAAGACTTGCCTTTCTATGATGGATACAACCCAGTGTAATCAACCGGCCATTAGGTAACTGGCCGATCATCCTGAGGAATTTTGTGCCTTATTGTGGTTTCAGTATTGTTCTTTGCTGCTGGCAGATTAGGCACTCAGGTGGCCATAGCCATGGCAGGTCACAAGATGGTTATTTCCCCAAGAGGTACTAACACTATTCTCTCAGCAGTTGATAGGAAAACTATAAAGATAGATAAAATCAGCAAAGATGTAGAAAATCGGAAAAACACTATCAACCACTTTGAACTATAGCCAACAACTGCAAAATATATATTCTTTTCAAGTGCACACAATGTAATTACCAATCTAAATGATGTACAGGGGCATAAAGCCACTATCAATAAGTTTTAAATAATTTACACAGTACAGTATGCTTTCTGACCAGAGTAGAATTAACTTTGAATTTAATAGCAAAAGAAGAAATCAAAAGGAAAATTAGGAAATACTTTAAACTGAATATGTTAGATATGTGACATATAAAAACTTGTGAGATGCATCAAAGGAAGAAATTGGTACAGGGAAAATGTCATAGTTTTAAATTCATGTATTAGAAGTAAGAAAGATTTAAACCAATGACGTAAGGAGTTATCTACAGAAACAAAACAAAGCAAAAAACAGCTAAACCGAAATAGAAGGAAGAAAATAATAATGATAAGGAGAG
This sequence comes from Manis javanica, assembly GCF_040802235.1. NCBI lineage: Eukaryota > Metazoa > Chordata > Mammalia > Pholidota > Manidae > Manis > Manis javanica. The sequence goes on along the minus strand of NC_133174.1, from coordinate 104,192,408 downwards.
ATATCAATAACAAAACAAACAAAAATTAGGGAAAGTAAACGAAACCAAAAGCTGGTTCTCAGAAAAGGTCAATAAACTTAATGAAGACAAAAAGAGAACATATACTAATTACTAGTATCATAAATAAAAGAGGGGAAATAACTATAGATACTACAGACATTAAAAGGATAATAAGAGGATATCATAAAAAATTCCCTGCCAAGAAATTTAACAATTCACATGTATTATCAATTCCTTGAAAGACATAAATTACTAAACCTGACACAAGAAAAAAATAGAAGAATGCATTGCCATATACAAATTAAAGAAATTGAATTCATAGTTAAACCCTTCCTTCAAAGAAATGTCAGACCCAGATGGTTTCACTGGGGAAGGTCATCAAACATTTAAAGAGAAATAATAACAGTTTTCCACAAACTAGTGATGTTTCATAATATCACTTGAGAAGATCATTACTTTATTAATATTAAAACCATACACAGATGGCATAAAAATAGAAAACTACGCATCAGTAGTCCAAAGAACATAAATACAAAAATTTTTGAAAATATTATGAAACCAAATCCAGCAACTTCAAGGGGTTTGAGCCTAGGACTTCAAACTTGATTTATCATCCAAAATATCAGTCAATGCAAATCACCATATTAATAAAAGATAAAGAAACATGATTAATTTCATTAGATGCGGGTAAAGCATTGTACAAAATCCAATAGCCACTAATGATAAACACTCTCAGAACACTAGAAATAGAAATATTCTCAAATTGATAAAGTTTATATAAAATTACCAACACCTTTCATACTCAATGATGAAAAACTGACTGGTCTTACCTTTAGATGGGAAACAATCCAGAGATGTCTTCTCTCAACACTGCCATCCAACATTACAATAAGGGTCCCAGGAACTGGAATAAAGTAAGAAAAACAAATAAAAAACATTGGTAATGAAGAATAAAATTATCTCTGTTCATAGAAAAGATGACTGTTTACCCAGAAATCCCTGAGAACTGTATATGAAATAGACACATGAATTGAAAATCTTAAGGAAATTTCGATAGAGTTATGAGAACTTATTTAATTTAGCAAGGTCACAGGATACAAGGCGAATACATCCTTTATTGAAACTAAACAGTTTTGTTCTTTGAAAGACACATGAAGAAAATGAAAAGGCAAGCCACATATTGGGAGAAAATATTTGCAAACGTATCTGACAAAAGCTTGTGAGTGGAATATATGAAGAAAAACCATTTAAAAATCAGGAAAATAGCTTCATAAATAGACACTTCAGCCAAGAAGATACACATATGAATGGCTAATGAGCACATATAAATGCCACCACTAGGCATCACAGAAATACAAATGAGTGGTAAAATGTTAAAATACTATATGCCCACTAGAATGGCTAAAATATAAAAGACTGGCAAAACAGTGTTGGCAAAGATGTGAAGGAACCAATAGTGGGATTGTAAAATGGTAAAATCTCATTGGGTAAAAGATAGATGTTTCTTTATGAAGTTAAATGTACACTTACTATATGATTCAGTAATCCCATTCCTAGTTATTTACCCAAGATAAATAAATACATATATCCACAAAAGACTTGTATGTAAATTAAGACTGCATTATTCATTCATTTGAAATAACCTCTATGACCATCAACTGGTGAATAAATTTTTAAAAATAGAGCAAAGCAGTGCTACTGATATATATTTAATAATATAAAGGAATGAACCATTGATACATGGAACAATATGAGGTGAATCTTAAAAACATTCTGAAGAAAAAACATATATATCCATTTGTATGGAATTCTATAGAAGTTAAAAATCATCCTCCCCAGTTCCTTTCCCTTTGGTAACTGTTAGTTCATTCTTGGGTTCTGTGATTCTGCTGCTGTTCTGTTCCTTCAGTTTTCCTTTTTTCTTATACTCCACATATGAGTGAAATCATTTGGTACTTGTCTTTCTCCACCTGGCTTATTTCACTGAGCATAATACCCTCTAGCTCCATCCATGTTGTTGCAAATGGTAGGATCTGTTTTTTTCTTATAGCTGAGTAATATTCCATTGTGTATATGTACCACATCTTCTTTATCCATTCATCTACTGATGGACACTCAGGTTGCTTCCATATCTTGGCTATTGTAAATAGTGCAGCGATAAACACAGGGGTGCATCTGTCTTTTTCAACCTGGAGTGCTGCATTCTTAGGGTAAATTCCTAGAAGTGGAATTCCTGGGTCAAATGGTAAGTTTATTTTGAGCATTCTGAGGAACCTCCAAAATGCTTTCCACAATGGTTGAATTAATTTACATTCCTACTAGCAGTGTAGGAGGGTTCCCCTTTCTCCACAACCTCACCAACATTTGTTGTTGTTTGTCTTTTGGATGGTAACCATCCTTACTGGTGTGAGGTGATATCTTATTGTGGTTTTAATTTGCATTTCTCTGATGACAAGCGATGTGGAGCATCTTTTCATGTGTCTGTTGGCCATCTGAATTTCTTCTTTAGAGAACTGGGTGGGAAGGAAGGGATAAGGGTGGGGAAAAAGAAAGGGGGCATTATGATTAGCATGTACAGTGTTGGGGGGCACGGGGAGGGCTGTGCAACACAGAGAAGACAAGTAGTGATTTTACAGCATCTTACTATGCTGATGGACAGTGACTGTGAAGGGGTATGTGGGGAGGACTTGGTGAAGGGGGGAGCCTAGTAAACATAATGTCTTTCATGTAATTGTAGATTAATGATACCAAAATTAAAAAAAAAGAAGTTAAAAATCAGAAAGCATATTAATATATTGGCTGGCACCTGGGGCTGTAGTTCTGGGATGAGATTTAATACAAAAAAGTAATGAAACTTTATGGTAATATTTTATACTCTGATTATGGTCATTGGTCATTATATGATTGCATACAACTGTATATACCTAAAAATGAAGTCATTTATTTTATAATTAGTTTTATATAAGTTACACCTAAGGAAAGATAGATCAATTAAATGAAAACATAATAATGAAGAGATAAAAATTATGTAAGCAAATTGATATAGCAAATAGGCAAAGAAAATATAATTTGCATCCTTGAAAACAAAACAATGAAACAAATGATATTCAAAGCTATAATCAAAGTTACATAGAAAAAAGAAGAATCTAAATACTTAAAGAACTTCTAGTGATTACTTAGTTGTTTACATTAGGGTGTCCTAATAAAACTAGTTGACCTGAAGTATAAAGATTATATCCTCAGGTCTTCTAGGAATGAAGGGAAACTCATCATTTACAAAGAAAAAAGAAATCAAGTTGGCATCAGTCTTCTCAACATCCAGATACAAAGTCAGTCAATAGTGGAGCAATATTTAAAACAAACAAAATCTCAAAGAAATATGGTGTAGCCAAAGATTTTATGTCTAATCAAATTGTCATTCCATATTAAAAGTTATAGATAACCAGTTTCAATCACTTAAGTACTCAGATAATAATACATTCACGTATTTTTTTCAGATGAATCTAGTAGAAGACTAGCTTTCTCCAATCAAGATGATAGCAGATTCTTAGGCAAAAGAGCTAACCGTGAGTATGGAATATTTTCATACAACTAATACTGAAAATAGAGAAGAGATCTGGAAAATGCTAAATAACATATTAATGAAGCATAAATAGTATGAAATGATACTAAAATGATTCATTTATATAAAGATACATGGACTTAACTCTCATATTAAAAGAAGACTCTAAGATTGGCTCATAAAGCAAAACCCACATTTAGCTGATTAAAAGACATATCTAAATCAAAGTAATTTAGAAATTTGTAAAATATAAAGCAATGAGCAAATGTATACAAGGGAAATGCAGGAAATAAGTAGGCGTTATGATCCTGATATTAGAAAAGTGAATTCAGCCCCAAATATGTTAAATTAGAAAAGGATATTTTATAATGCTAAAGGCTATAATTCACAATGAAAATATAACAAGAGCACATTTGTCACAAATAACATAGAAAACACCTTCATAAAGCAGAAATTCCTAGAAAGACGAGCTACATGATGAAATACACAGTTTAGGCACACCTTGGGCATACTGCACATTGCATTCCAGACCACAGCAACAAGCAAATATCATAATAAAGAGGGTCAAATGAATTTTTTGACTTCCTAGTGCATACAAAAATTATGTTTACACTATACTGTAGTCCATTAACTGTGTAATAGCATTACATTTTTAAAATGTGCATAACTTAATTAAAAAATAAATTAGTGCTAAAAACTGCTAACTATCCTCTCCATTGAAAATCTGTGGCTTAGTGTAGCCACCTTAATTAATGATCTTAGCTAGATCTTCAGCATCACTTGCAGGTGTGTCTACCCCAGCATTTGCTGTTTCACCTTGTTCTTCTCTGTCCTGCAGACGGCTTCTTCCTTTAAATCTCATGAACCAACTTCTGCTAGCTTCGGACTTTTCTTCAGCTTCCTCCCCTCTCAACCTTCATAGAATTGAAGAGAGTCAGGGCCTTGTTCTGGATGAGGCTTTGACTTAGGGGGTAATCTATCCAGACGACTAAAACTTTCTTCATATCAGCGATCAATAAGGCTGTTTCACTTCTGATTCATTTACGTGTTCACTGGAGCAGCACTTTTAATTTCCTTCAAGAATTTTCCCATTCACAACTTGTCTGGCATAAGAGGCTTAGCTTTCTACCTATCCTGGCTTCGGACATGCCTTCCTAACTAAGTTTAATCACATCTATCTTTTGATTTAAAGTGAGAGATGTGACTCTTCCTCTGCTTGAACACTTAGGGACCATTGTAAGGTTATTAACTGGCCTAATTTCAATATTGCTATGTCTCAGGGAATAGGGAGGCCCAAGACGAGGGAGAGAGACAGGAGAAGAGATGGTGAGTGGAGCCGTCAGAGACACACATTTATTGATGAAGTCGGCCATCTTATATGGGTGCAGTTCATGGCACCCCAAAACAATTACAATAATAACACAAAAGATCACTGATCACAGATCACTGTAAGACATGTAATAATAATGAAAAAGCTTGAAATACTGCGAGAGTTACCAAAATGTAACACAGAGACATGAAATGAGCAAATGCTGTTGGCAAACTGGCACGGATAGACTTGCTCAATGTAGGGTTGCCACAAACCTTCAATCTGTAATAAATGCTCAGTGAAGCACAATAAAACAAAACACAATAAAAGAGGTGTGCCTGTATTACCAACAATAGAATTCTCTAACATATAACCCAGTCAAGGAGAGGTCAAGTTCAAATAGCTAAGAATGTGAAAGACTTAAAGCAACATAATAAGATAGCTGTATATTGCAATTTATACCCTAAGAATGGTAAATTTTTTCCTCAAATACCTACAGTCCATTTTCAGAATTGACTAAAGCCAACATTATCTGGTTATAACAAAAGAAAATGGAAAGTTGCCTCAACCCGGACTTTGATTTTCCTGCTCATTTTAAGTCATATTTTCCTGTTTCTTTGTATGCCTATGATTTGTGTGTTCACTGGAATACCAATGCCAGACATTGTAAATTTTACCTTGTTGGATGCTGTATATTTTGTATTTCAATAAATGTGCTTGAACATTAATCTTAGATGCAGCTAAGTTTCTTGGAATCATTTTGATCCTTTTGAATCTTGTTTTTAAGGTTTGAAAAGCAGAGCGAGAGCAGCAATTAATCTAGGGATAATTTGTCAAAACCCATCTGAGCACTACCCAACTTTCTGGCTGTCCGTGTTAGGAGCAGGAACTATTTGCAGGCCCATGTGATCCCCAGACATTGTTGCTTCTAATTCTTTTGGTATTTCTTCCACAGCCTCAGGTAGTTTCCTCATACACCTGTGATTACCAGTATTCAGCCTGAGGGAGACATTCTGCAGATCTCTGGAATTCTCTCTTTATAGCTCCCTCTTCTCCAGGAATCTATCCTTAGACTCCAACTGCCTCACACTTCCTAGACTCAATTCCATTTTCTCAATACAAGGAAAATGCCAGGCTCCATGTGAATTCCTCTTCCCTGTGCTGTGGCCTCAAAACTCTCTAAACACAAAGCTGGAGCAATCGTTAGGCTCACTGTGTTCATTTCCTATCTCTCATTGTCACCCTTTTTAATTCCCTGAAGACCAATATCCTGAAAACCATTACTTCCTATATTTTATTGATTTAAAAAAATATATTTCAGTTGGGACAGCAAATCCAATCACTGTTGTGAATGTACTTTTAAAGTAATTTTAATTTATATAACCATCTGACTGTTTCACATATTCAAAAACTGAAGTGAATGCAAAATATTGGAAAAACTGCCAAGACTAAATTTAAATATATCCAGAGATAAATGACGGCAACTATATAAAATTGACAACCACAGAGAAAATGATAAATTTATTATTATTAAATTAAAACTTACCAACTTTTGAACACAGTACTCTGTACAACCACAGAGAAGTATATTCTAAGCACCAAAATAACTACATAGAAATCTTGGAAGTTAAGGAGAATTTAACAAAGACATTATTTACACAAATAGTAGCTTTATTGTTAGTAGTGGTATTGGAGAATAATTTTGTAAATGAGAAAATAATATTGAAGTTGTTGGAACTGGAGTTTTTGCTGTGTGAGAAGGGAGACACAAAGTTGAAATATGGAATTGTTCTCTCTATATATAGAGAAAAATAAATGTAGTCTATAAAAGTCACATACTGAACAAAAGAAAACAGTCGTCTAAGACTATATTCTGTGTTGTTTTCATCCTACCTTAATTTTGCATATATTTACTTTTTATTTATATTGTTTTGGACTTTTATAATTAAGTTTTTCCAAAGACTCCACTTGATTTAATTATTTATAATTACTATTTTTTCTTTTTTAATGCAAAGTGATCACAAGCTAGCTAGCCAGTTCAAAGCATTTCAATCTGGGTCTTTTGGTTTTTCAGCACTACCCTAGACACTTAAATATCACTCTTGCTCTCTGGAGTTAAAAAAAGCATGCAGTACCATATTTATTTTTCCATTACTCAAGACATAGAATCAGCAACTTTCTTCATTCCTTTTAGTGGAGAACTGCATTTGAGACCAAAATTCAGTCAGTTATTTACAAATGAGATGGTTCAAGACATGCACTGGTGGTGGGAGGGTGGCAACATTGCAGCCTACTGTAGTGGCAGAGATGGAAAATATCTTATTTTTATGGTTTTGGGTTCCTATTTATTTTTCTATTTAAATTTACAGTTATCCTGTGCTTGCAAATTTTCTTCGTATATAAAAACTAAATTATTTCCTCTATAATTTGCTTATTTAATGTTCAGCCCTTTGTCTAAGGTATAATTATATCCCTTTCTTGTTTAAAGTCTTTTCTATAGACTGAGTGTTTGTGTCCATCTACAAGTGTTTATGTTAAAATCTAATCTCCAATGCTATAGTATTTAACAGGGAGAGGGGGTGCCAGGGAGGGTTCTCTGGGAGTTAATCAGGTCATGAGAATTGAGTTCTTGTGTTTGGGATTAGTGCCCTTATAAAAGAACGACTCAGAGACCTCTCACATCTTCTGTCATGTGAGGACAGAGCAAGAAGAAGAGAGAACAATTCCATATTTCCTGGTCTATGAACCAGGAAGTGGGCTTTCACCAGACACTGAATATGCCAGGGCCTTGATTTTGGACTTTCCAGTTTCTAGGACTAAAATAAATAAATTTCTGTTGCTTGTAATCCACCCATCTATGGTATTTTTTTATAGGAGTCCAAATGGACTGACCCAGTCCTATGGTTCATTGATTACAATTTGTTAATCACTTTATTGACTCTTATTTTGGGTATGTTATTATGGTCCTATATTATACTGGCTTTCTAATAGACCTTCATTCTGACTTAACACTATACAGCTTTTTCACCAAAAACCTGCATTGCTAATTGTATCAAGCAAGGTTCCAACAGAGAACAGCTATAACCTGGGAATTAAGGAGAATTTAACAAAGAGATTATTTACACAAATGTGGGCAAGATTTAAAGGGAACCAATTAGAGGTGGTATAGTATCCTGCAGTAGCAACATAAAAAAGCTTTTACAACTCCTAGACCAGAAAGTAAAAGGAGAGAGCACAGTCAGCAAAATCTAGAGAGAGAGAGTGCTATAGTTAATAGTAGAGGACACTAAGGGAATGGACTTCAGTAGAAGAATAGAACCGGACCATGACCTCACAAGGAAAGATCAGGGAAGTAAATAACCAAATACACTTCTTCATTTGCCCTAATATCTCCTGCTGATGCCTCTTATTGCATAACTCCAAGGATAAAACGGGGGCAAGAGAGTCCAGTGTTGTAGTGCGTAAAGCTCAGCCTCCTAGAGCAAGAGCTGGGCAGAGAAGGAATTTGAGGAAAAGGGAAATAGAAATAGCCTACTTCTCCCCCAACAAAAAGCAATCTTCCTAAGTTCCAAATCACCTCTCCAACTGCCAGTTTCACTTATTACATGCTATTTCAAATATATTATCTCCAAAACAATTTATTTTCAGAGCTCCATCCAAAACCTGTTTTTCCTCTCTTACTAAGTAAATGAAGTCATTATCCAACCATGCGCTCAAGCCAGGATGTGAATATCATTCTTCTTCTTTTACACACAATCATCCTTCAGGTAACATGATCTAGAAATGATAACCTTAAAATATTTTTAAAGTCTTTCCCTTCTTTTTAGATAGTCATAGTCTTAGTTTAGATACTTAGCATTTTCTCCATGGACAACTATAATAGATTCCTAAACAGTCCTACTGACACCAAGTTTGCCCTCATCCATTTTGCCCTTTATTTTGTTACTCTCAAATTTTTATCTTTCTCTTTGTCAAGCCATATTGTCTCTTACTAGGACTATTTGTAAAGCCTACTGATTTGTCTTTTCAGTCCTACTCTTGCTCTGCTCAAATTAGCCAACATTTTATTATAACCTGATCATATGGTTCACCTAATCATTAGTTAAAGTTCAAACTGCTTAACTTGGTATTAAGGCTCTAGTGTGATCTGTCACCAACCTACCTTTCCGGCCTCATTCTCACCACTCCTTCACATTAATGTTATGCTCTAATCAGACCAAAGTATTTATAGCTCCCCATATACAATATTTTTTAACCAAGCTTTTATTGGTTGCCTATAACATGCAGGACACTGAGCTGGGTGCTGTGTATACAAAGATGGAGACTAAATTCATGTCCTCAATAATTTCTTTTAGTCATCATATTTCTGCTATCTGTAATCAATTTCCCATTTCTTCAGTCTGGAAAATTCTATTCACCCAACTAGATTCAGCCTAAATGTGCCTACCTCAATGAAGCCTTTTAGAAACAGTCACTCCTTCCTCAGTGTACACTAATATCATATACATATTTTTATTCTAGCACTTAATACTCCACTGTTTTACTTAAAATTCTTGCTCTCTGACTATACTGAGTTCTATTAATATATTTTGCAAATCTTTATATCCCTAGTGCCTAACAGCAATCTCAATAAATATTTGTAAATTAAAGAATGAATGAGGAAGTCAGTGAATTAGAATAAGAGCTAAGGTGAGAGGAGAAGAAAGCAGAGAAGAGAGAAGAAGAGGGGGAAAAACAAGAAAATAATCCTCCACAACACTAATTTTGAATCTGTTTTGGGGCCATGATATTATCAAGGTTGAGACAAAGGCAAGAAACTAAGGTGTTTGTTTTGTCATGTCAAAATACTTCACACTAGGCAATTATCTTTATAGTAGGCTTCATTTCAAGGGTTATATTTTGTAGCTACATTTTAATGGAAAGTGATTCCACATGTCAAGAATTGGAAGCCTACAAAGTGACATCATTATGGTCAATGAGAAAGGTCATCTACAGAAATACTCACATGTGCAATCTTACCTATAAGCAGCCCAAGCTATAAATCATATCAACACTGAGTTATAGTGAATATTTAATTCATGTTATTATACATAGCATCTGTCTATGTAAATGCATTGTTCAGAAAAAGTTTAACTCCTGAAATTAACTGGAAGGTGTTTGATTTCCAGATGAATTATTTAGGGTGTTTCTTTTTACATGAATTTTTTCTGAGAATCTCAGTTTTCTTTTGCTATTTTTCTCAATGTAGTATCCCTTTCTTTACCACTTATATAATTTTTGTTTTAATTTTAAGAAATGTAAATACGACTATAAATATATTTGATTAAAGTCTGAGGTTAAATGTGTTTCCAATATTATTTTATCTATATTTAGGGAATTACTATTATTTAAAATATAGTAACAAAGACAGGAAGATCTTTTGTAGTAATGGAAAATGCTTGGATGGGGCTTTAGGTGACCTAGGCTTCAACCGTTACTTTATTAGATAACTAAACAGATTGGTTTTAGGCTAAGTCACTTTCTTTCTGGACTCTGATTTTCTCATCTGGAAAAATCTTCACTCAACTACTCAGCGATGGCAAACTAGAACATTACAGTTTGAATCCTACATCAGATGAGTTTTACAAAAAAGTTTTGGTCTGTGTAGCAATTAAAAATAACTTAGAAAGATTTAGGCAGGCTTTCAATCTCAGATTTGCCAAAGTCCCCCACCTCCTCTCACTTCTAAACTGCTCATACACACAGCATGGTCATAGAAGGTTGACAAACACTGAGAACTAAAATTCAATATAAACATTGCCCAAGAACCAGACCAAACCCTGCTCTGGTAATCACACCCAATCCTTCTGTTATCATATACCAGTGCTGGTTCATATCTGGCATACACTTGCAGACATGTGAGAAATGAGTTTGTAGCCTTTAGGATGAATGACCCTTAAGCTCCCCTCCACATTAAAATGTTGTAAATTTTTCAGGGAAATTTAGACATTTTTAGTAGGAAGGATATCTAGTCTGTCTCTGGGAAAGTCTCTCATAACTGTGTGTTGTTTAATAGACTTGTGAAAGCACTTTTGTTATGGCCACTGTTTTGAATACTAGGTGTCTGACACTTTCTGGAATAGCAGTATGTTTTTGCCTTTTCTTGTAAAGAGGACCATGTGCAATTGTATATTTCTTGAGTGTAACTTTTATATTCTTGACTGTAATTTCACATGACAGGAAGTACAGGGTCGATAATATTTTTGAATGAATAAATCTGCAACAAGGTACAAGGAAGATTCAAAGCTGCCAATAAGTAGCACTTAATTATAAGCCTAATTTTGAGTACCTACTGCACTAACATTTATCTACTTTCTTCAAGTTCAAAGATATAGGATAATTAAAAAGTTAAAAAAATTGAAAAGCGTCAATCCAATTGTAAGCCAAAGGAAAGAGAAACTTCTCCGATAAAGCAAATTAGATCACTGCACAATTATGTATTTCCAAGTCCCTGAAGAAATGACTTTTCTGTATTTTAACAATATTGTTCCTTCTGTTTTATTTTTGGAGTGAAGGTAAATTAAATCTCTGTAAGACAGAGATTGAAAGCTGCCTTTTACTTTGTCTGACATCTCTCATATATTGGCTAACTCAGTAATTATTCATAGAGTTTAGCTTTAATGATTCATTTTAAATCTATGAATTTTATACTTTCTTTTTAATTAAAATTATTAATTGCATACTTTCTCTTTTGCAGGAGTTTGGAGTTGAATTTAAAATCAAGTATAATAGGACTGATTAGCTACTCTTGTTAATTTATGTTTTTAATCTCTTAAATAAAAGGCAATTTTCTTTAAAATATGTTGTGAATTTTAACTTGAAATCTTGAATGATCATGATTCAAGGTGAGATAAACTGGACACAATGTGAGTTTTATTGGAGTATGCATTTGAGTAAATTTATCTGCTGAAAAGGATTTTTATCAATTTCTATAAATGAATGTATAACAAAGAAAAGTCCAGGCTTATTAAATCTTTTCACTTGCAGGGTTACTAAAGAAAACTTTTATTAGTCTCTGATTTTCATCAAAAACCAGAAAGATACAGGTTTGATGATGTGATCATTTGAAGAAATTACCTGCTAAGAAAATATGTGTAGTTATATTTTGAAAATCAGCATATGATTATGTGTTATTTTGATTATCTGAAATTTCACCATGCCTACTGAGATATGTCTTTCCCATTATGAGATCTTCAGCTTAAAAGAAATTGAATCGTGTCTCCTGGTCCCCTCAGATCATTGAGAATACATTATACAAACAATTATTGAGAAAAGTATTTTTCTTTGTAAAATTGATGATAACCTGACAGCTGAAAAGTCACTGACAACTTTGGAAACAAATTATTAGAACTTTTTTCTTCTAGTGTCTAGTTTCTTGATTATGACTTATCCTATGATAAAAAATTCATAATTTGCTTTTTATTCAGGTTGAGAAAAAGTTAGGTCTGATTTCTCATTCAAAAGGGAAACTAGAGAGTAGAATGAGTAGAGCTGATGCAGTTTTTCCTTCAGGTACTGATGATTTATACTAATGCATTGTTGATGGTAAAAATAATTTGATTTCATTCACAAAATATTAATTTAGAAAAAGAGGACAGGTGCTGACATTTATTGGTGCTTCATGTTGTTGTTTGTAGAGTTAACCTATAAGTATTTACTACTTAAAACTCTATGTCCTAAAATATAGGACACTGGTTCAAGCTAGAATGAGTAAGTCTACTATATTATAATGATTACATTTTAAAACTAGACAAAAAAAAAGCCCAACTACCTGAGAATTCTAAACAGGAAACATGGACAGGTTGGGATAAGCAATCAAAACTTGAAGAAAGGCCAATATTGGAGGAGGTTTTCTTTTTTTTTAACTGACTTTGTCTTCCAGCTTTAGCTTCAGGGCAGGCCAAATCAGTAACAGCACCGCAGGCAGGTTAGTAAATACTCCAAGAAAATACTAACTATCTTTCAGTATCACAGAAATATCCATTTCTACTTTCATTTTTTTTCCTCAGCCCTACCTTAACTCAGCCACATTTGAGGCACAGCAGCTACTGCATGATCACCTAAGCCCAGGAGGAAAAGCCCAGCTCTATGAATGGAGAAACTGGGCAAAACGGTCCTTGTTATGCAAAGAGTATGTGGTAAAGCTCATAATTTGTATATCTCTTTTCTCTTGCCACTTCACTCCATGTGCAGTTCAAATGGCATGGATCTGCACAGCATTATGGGAAGCTAAAATTCTGAGAGAATTTTATCTTCCTAATGAAAGGAATGGGAGAAATGAGCCCTTCCTAACTGGAAAGTGTGAGGGAAATTTCTAAGAAAAGAAGGAAGATAAGGAGATCATAGTTTCTGAATATGAATCAGCAGAAATTCACGGCTCACTCCCAAGCTGCACATGAATGGAATACACCAAAAGGATGGTGGAGCATTTGAAAACTCAGCTACAATATAAAAGCTACCCAAGTTCCAGACCAAACCATGAGTGGTATATAAAAGGGGTAAACATGAACAGTATTGGAAAAGCTTTGAAACTGAACTGGCTTTGCAACCACCTTCCTGGCTTTGGAAGGCAAGAAAGAACTTGGAGTCTGAACCTCACCAGTTTGACTGCCTACTAAAACAAAACAATATTAGCAACAACAAAAACAATAAGAAGAAGTAGTCAATATTCTCCAAAGAATTTTAAAAGGAACAAGAGACTGATCATAATATTCAAAATGTCCAGGATACAATATAAAATTACTCAACATACCAATAAACATGAAAATCTGACAAAATCCTAAAAGCAAAGATGATCAACGGATGCCAGCTCTGAGATAAAAAAGGTAAGAATTGTCAAAGAGCTTAAAGCAGTTATTATTATGTGCCATTAAATAAAAGCAAACACTCTCATAACTTATGTAAAGAGATTTCATTCTCAACAAAGAAATAGAAAGTATATAAGCAAAAACAAGTAAAAATTTTGAACTTGAAAAGGTAATATTCAAAATAAAAAATTTACTGAAGGAGCTCAATAACAGACTAGAGATGACAAAGGAGAGTCATGGATGAACATTCATTTCAATGAATATTTGTAAAACCCATGATAAGAACTTCCAAGATTTTGTAAAATATATGAATTAATATATTTGTAAAGCTCTATGAACCACAAACTAGATAAACTCAAAGAAAACCATGATTAGACATATAAACTATTGAACACCAAAGGTAAAGAAAAAAACTCATTTGCATCATATAAGGGGAACAACAATTAGAATAATTTCAGATTTCTCATCAGAAATAATAGAGGTGATAAGATACTAAAATATCTTTAAGGCGCTAAAAGAAAAAACTGTGAATGCAGAATTGTATAACCAGTGAAAATAACCTTTAGGAATGAGGGCAAAATAAAGGCATTTTCAGATGAAGTCAAACTAAGAGAATTCATAGGTGGTATATCTACTCTAAAAGAGTGTTAAAGGATCTTCCTTGGGCTGAAAGGATGCCAGAAGCAAACTTGGAACATGAATATTAAAGGAAAAGTAACAGGCATGATAAATATCTGGGTAAGTATAATAGATGATCTTTCTCCTGTTAAGGTCTTTATAAATACATACAACTAGTAAATGAAAAATCATAACATTTTCTGAGGGGCACTTTATTGTACGTAGATGTAGTACATATGACAACTATAATATAAAGGGGAGAGATTTAACAGAACTTTATAGTTATAAGACCCTTTATATACTCTAAGTAGACTGTAAGAATGTATATTAAAAGTATAGTGCAATCACTAAAAAAATTACAGATAGATAAAAATAAAAGCCAATAGATAAAATGGAATATTCATACATATGTAAACAATCAAAAAGAACATTAATTAATCAAACACTGTAGTTTTAGTGAAATATTAGACACACAGATCAATGCCACAAAATAGAAATCCCATAAATAGACATATACATATAGGGACTATTGGTTTTGCCAAACATGCAAAAGCAAATCAATGGAAAGGATAGTCTTTTCATTAAAATGCTGAAAAAAGAAGAACCATAATCTATACTTCACCCTTCACAAAAAAATTAACTCAAAATGGATCATAGACCAAAAGGTAAAGATTAAAAGTACAAAAGTTTTAGAAGAAAACAAAGGAAGAAATCTTTGTGGCCTTGAATTAGGCAAACATTTTTTAGGTATGATATTAAGAGCAAGACCAATTAAAGGAAAAAATGATAAACTGGATTTCATCAAAATCTTTTTGTGTGAAAGACACTGTAAAGAGAATATAAAGACAAGCTATAAACATGCAGAAAACATTTTCAAATCACTATCAACAAAGGACTTTTACCTAAATACATGAAGAGCACTTAAAACTTATTTATAAGAAAGCAACCTAATGAAAAAATGGACAAATAACTTGAACTGATACTTCACAAAAAGAGAAGTTAATGGCAAATAAACACACCAAAAGATGTTCAAGATCTTTCATAATCAGTGAAATACAAATTAAAACCATAATGAGATACCACTACATACCTACTGGATTGGCTAATATCCAAACATTTGCCAATGCCAAGTGCTAGTGAGGATATGGAGCGAGTAGAACTTTCATACTTTGCTGACAGAAATACAAAATAGTACTTCCACTATGAAAACAATTTGGCAGTCCCTCAAAAAATTAAACATACTATATGAACCAAAAATGTCCCATTCCAAGTATTTATGTGAATGAAATGAAACCTTTGTTCTCTCAAAACCCTGGATGCTAATGTTTATAGCAGCTTATTTGTAATCACCAAAAACTGAAAATAATTCAAATATCCTCCAGCTGGGAATTCATAAACATACTGTGTCATATCCATACAAATGGGATACGCCTGAGCAATGCAAAGGACCTAACTATTGATACACATGACAACATGGATAAATCTCAGGTCCATTATGCATTATGCTAAGTGAAAGAAGGCAGACTAAAAAGGCATGACCAGTTATGTATGACTGGTCATGGTCTGGGAAAGCAAAACTATAGCGATGGAATATAGTTGTCAGCATTTGAGGGCATGGGAGATTATTTCAAAGTGTCAGGAAAAGGAAATTTCTTTTTATGGGAGGGTAATAGAACAGTCCTGTGTAATGGTTGTGAAAGTACATGTTGTATGCATTAGTCCTAAGTCATAGATCCATACCCCAGATAGAATGAATTTTAATGTACTTATATAAATATTATATACCTAAACCACAAATACATATATAAATAGCTATGATGTTTGTGTCAAAGCTCATGTTTTATTGTGGTTAAGATTTCTGATCAGTCCAGTTTTGTATATGTTAGAAAGGTATCTCTTTATTAAAGCAGCTGAATTTATAACTATACTTACCACACTTACATCTTCAAAACTACATCTTTAATGTAATTTAAAGAAACAAATGCCCATGCTACAGTTACTACCTAAATAATCTTAACTTTTTATTTGTGAACTTCACCTGAAATGTTTAGGCCTTAGGTAAACATTATTCCTGGTAATTTATACTCTTTTTTTTCTAAACAATCATGGTACTGAGCCAATGTACATAATCTGACAATTTTTTTCATGTGTGTTTCTTCAGATCCTCCAACTGTATGGCATGCTTCTTAAATCTTTGGAGCTGGATTGAGAAATTATCTATCTAGACATTATGTCAGTGCCTTCCCAGAATTTGAAAAATAAGATACCCCAATAAAATAAGACAGGAAAACAGGTTGCTTTTCTCTTCTGAATATATATTAACAACAAAAACCTTAGTATCTTTCCCTTTTTAGTTTGAATGTTATTTTCTTGACACAATAAGCACACTGTTACCCATCCTCACACCCAGCTCTCTATATCCATTTTCCATGATTATCAATTGTTTTTGCCATATTAATACTCCTGAAAAATATGATTTTTAAAAATTGTCACTAATAACGATTTACTATGACTGTTACACTGAGCTAAGTGTAGGAATAGCAGAGCACTTGGTTTATCAGGGTACACATAGTTTAATAAATCCCCAAGGTCTTACCATTTTAATATGTAGAATTCTCATCCCAGTTGAATATCACTTACATATGTTAAGATTATAATTCACCAGTAAATATGATAAGACTTGAAACAATAAATGATCTGGCAATGGCAAATTGCATCATAGAAATTATGATCAAAGATGTCATGATGTTTTTTGCTTATCTTTCTTTTTCTGCCCGGCACATTTTTTTATGTCCTTCTTTTGGTAACAACTCTTACCTCCTCATTATTTTGGGAAACAGCTCTTTCACAATTCCACAGTATCTACCCCAATCAGGCCAGTCATATAACATATTCCTGTGAATCAGTAATTGACTGTGATTAGTGCTGGAATATTAAATACAAATCCATGTGAAGAGTTCTCTTTTGCCAATTGTGTTTGTAATACTGGGTTGATGTTCAACTGAATCTCTCAGTGAACAACATTCCCAGCTACATGACATTAGCCTATCTGCAGTGAGAGAAAGTGAGACAAACAACCAGAAGAAGGAAAATAAGACATCTGGATGTTGGAGGGAAGATGAGGAGGTGAAGAGGTGATGATTTAAATTGATCTGAACCTATAATTCCCAGTTTAAATTCATGATTGATTGGGTCAGGTATTTATAACTTGTAAGGAAAATAAAAAAGCAGTAGCAGAAATAAAATAAACACTACAGATAGCAAAATGGCAAAATTTATATTCCTCAAAATTGATCACATCGTATGGAGGAAGACAATCTTGAGAAAATGTCAAAATACATCAGAGACAAAGGAAACAATGAAAAGATAGTAAGTGGAAAAGAGAGAAGAGTGAAATAACCTAAGAAATACAGTTACTTCTGAAGATGAAACAATACTAACTGGAATAGAAGCACAAATAAATGTTATCAATTTTTAATGTGAGTTTAATAGGAGACAGAAGGTAACTTTTCCCATTCCCAAGGAAGGTCAGAAGCGTTGTGTAATCCCCTGCCCCAAAGTTCTTATGACTTTCAGAAGTTGGTAAATAAATGTCATACCTCTTTCACCCTTCAGGTGAGATAATCCTGAAGGGTGTTTTTTGGCCTTTTCTGAAAATTTACATGAGGAAATCAGCTTCACTTGCTCACTGTAGCAGCTGGTTTACTAAAGCACTTCTACTGTCTTTCTTCCCTTTCCACAACTATTCCCGCACTGTTGTCTCCTTTATCTCCTAAATAAACTACTTGCACTCAAATCCTCATATCAAGGTCTCTAAGGGGATTCTGCAAACTAAGTCAGCTAATATGCTGGTTTCTTATTTCAGTAATGAAATAGAATCAGTCAAAAAAAGATCTTTCCTATGTTCCCTCTATCACATTTATTATCCTACGTGCAGAACTTTGTATGGTTCTCCAGGTGATACACTGCACAATCAAAAGCATGGTGCCACTCAGAGTATGGTGGATCAAGTCTCAGACCTTATCTTGTTTGACATATTACAAGCATTTAATATGTTTGATAACTCTCTCCTTTAGCAGAACACTTTCTTCCTTAAGCTTCCCAGATATCACACTCCATGGATTTTCCTTCTACCTCACTAGCTGCTACTTCACAATTTCTTTTGTTGGTTCCTGTTATACACTCTAAACACTGGAATACTCCAGAGCTCAACTGTTTCTCATCTTATCTTCTTTGTCAACACTAAGTCTCTTGGTCAGCTCAACCAGATTCACCACTTTAAATTTCATCTGTGTGGTATATCTTCAGCCCACATCACTAACTCTAACTTTAGACTCTTCTACGCAATTATATTCCAGACATCTGCCTCTCGGTGTTAAATCTAAAAAATGAACACCTGACCTACCCCCTCAAAATGAGTTCCTTGTGCAGTGTTCCACATCTTGAAACATTATATCCCCATTTTCCAGTAAGTCAGGCAATCCTGCTGTAATTCTTGACTTTTTCTTTTACACCCCGAACACTGTCCTTTAGCAAATTCTGTTGATTTTGCATTTAAAGTATATCCAAAATAGAGCCGTTTGTAGATATTTTACCCTTAGCTAAGTTGTTTGCTAGTCTATGAAATGTATGTTGTATTTGTGCTTGTTTTTGAGGTATTCTATAAATTGTTTTAAGACCACACTGTTTATATCATCAAATCTTCAATGAAATTGGTCTACTTTGGAAAAAGGGTGTCTGTTATAATATCCATCAGGATATTAAAGCATAATAAAAATTTCAAAGCTTCAAAATACCTCTTATACTCCTGGGAGGAGACTGTGAATTTGAACTCCACTTTGAATCACTTTGGACTTAAATTATTACACTAGTGGGAATCTAATTTTTCAAAGTAGGAAGAATAACAGTCTCACACTGCTCACAAGGGTTACCAAAAACATGTTAGAGTTAATACTTAGTCAGCATATAAAGGTTCCCTTACAACAATAAAGGAGCATCAAATCACCCCAATAAAAAAGAAGAAAATTGGTGTAGCTAAAAAATGTCTGACAAATAGACATTAAAGCAAATAGCATTACTAGAAGTAAATGGGTGATTTCATAATAATAAATGATTCAGTTCACCAGATATAACAGCATTGCATTTGTGTTCTGTTAATGGTAAGACCTCAAAATGTATCAAGCAAAAAATGGCAGAAATTCAGGGAAAACAGAACACTCCACAACATAATAGGAGTACTTGTCATCTTCTCTTAGTAACTAATGAGACATGAACACACAAAAAATTGAAAAAACTTGAAAATTTAAAAGAAATAACAAATCAACTTAATGAACACATGGAATATTTAGCAAAACAACTGTAGTCTACATTGCTCTAAAAATGCACATAACCTTTATGAAAATTGGACATAGATAGTATCAGAGAGAAAGTCTTACTGAATTTCAAAAGAAACCCCAAAAGAATAGAGTATATTTATAGTAAAAAATTAATCTAGAAATCAATAACAAAATAACATATATATGTGTTTATATATATGTGTGTGTATATATATATATATATACATATATATATATATACACACACACACACACACACAATCAGAAACATACTGGTAAATAAATGATTGGCTAAAAATTAAGTTAGAAAATACCTTGGACTGACCAAAGGAAATACTATGTATCAAAATCTGAGATATTCAGTTTAAGCACCACATAGAGATAAATATAAAAGAGACCAAAATCAATTATCTAAGTATACAACTTAAGAAGTTAGAAAAAAAACAACATAATATATCCAAATTAAACAAAAGCAGTTACTAACAAAGGTAGAAACAGACACTGACATAAAAATTTAATAAAAAGATCAACAAAGCCAAAAATTTTGAGTATGCTAATAACATTAAGAAACAGCTGGCACATTAATGGAGAAAAAAGGTTAAACACAGACACAGACACACACACGAACAACTAGTAATTATATTTGGGACTGAAGTATAGGTATGGAATTCACAATTATTAGTGGTTACATACTTAAAGTGAAAGGCAAAACTTTAAATAAAAGATGAAAATACACAAAATATTAGTATTATGAACTTGGGGTAGGAAAATGTTTCTTAGAGAAGCCACAATAAGTTAAAAACAAAACAAAATATTGTAAAATTTAATTGCATTAAGATTAAGAACTACTAAAAGATGCCATAAAGATAGCGAAAAAGTCCACAAAATGGGAGAAAATGATGTAATATATGTAACTGAAAGTGGCATTATTTATGATATAAAAAGTATTTCTACAAATCAATAAATACAGATAATATAATAGAAAGAAAAGGTCAGAAGACATGAACAGGGATTTCACAGAATAGGAAAAAGTAATGATCATTAAAATCCTATGAATAAGCGCATACCCTTATTAAATAACCTCCAAAATATATATTAAAATCATACCATTTCACAATCACCATATAGGGAAAGATTAAAAATCTGACATTACTGTTGAATTGTGACACTATAGAACTTGAACTTTCACAAAAGGCTCATAGGAGTGTAAATTATTGGAATTATTTTGAAAAAAAAATTTAGCTCTATCTAGTAAAGTTGTTCATATACATATTCTTTGATATAACAAGTCCATGTCTAAATACACACCTTAGAGAAATTCTCACACATAAAGACAATGTGACATACAAAAGAATGTACAGAGCAGTAACATTGGAAAATACTAGAAACTACCAAATTTATACCAAATGCTAAATTGAGAAATGAATTGTAAAGTACTCATACAATGGAAAACAGCATCACAGTGAAACTGAATGACCTACAGCCATACATCTCAATGTGGATGGATCTCACAAAGTTGAATGAACAAAGCAAATTGCAGAAGACTACATAGTTTGATCTTATTCCTACAATTACATACATGCAAAATCAAAGTGTATTCTGTTTTAGGGTCCATATCCATGTGGTAAAATTAAAATAAAAAGCAAAGGAATGATGAACCATATTTGGGACAGCAGTTTACCTCTAAGAAGGAAGGAGGGAGGGGAACGTGATCAAAGAGGGGTACACAAAGGAATTCAAAGGTACTCATAATCTGGTATTTTATTTGCTGCATGTTGGATAGATGTTCTTTTATAATTTTTTTCATAAATTATAATAAAATGTTTCATATATTTTGTACTAAAATACAAAAAATATAATACAAAATGTAATATCTGAAATTATCTGGAGTTCACATAAAATTTTTTAATGCTTGGTGGATGCTGTTTATTGGCAAGTCCACATTAAAAGAATATGGTAAAATTAAGAGATTACTGTATAAATTGATACCAAAGTGACCCTGATTCACCTTCCTTTAGCTAATATGCTTATCTGTTAAGCCTGTTCAATAAGATATGTCTGCAATTACCATGCATAAGGTATTGCTTCCAAGTTGAAAAGGAAGATGACACTGGTTACCCTGTGTTCCACACAAGTAGCTATCTACATGATTTTTCCTTTTCATCCTAACCTAAAATGGAAACAATTTTTTTAGATTAATTCTCTTTCTGATTAAGGATAAAATATTATTATCAGAAAGTCACTGAACCAGAACAGCTAAGGATCCAGAAGTAAAGATGCTAAGTAAGAGATATTTTATTAAGTATTTATTTGATATGTTCATGTTTTCTCTATGTATTTCAAGGCATTTTCAAATAACTGCACTAATAATTACCACTCTTTAATAAGAATCACTTAATTTTCTCCAGTGAGCTGAAATCAAGTTTAAAAGAGAGATTTTGCAAGAAAAAAATTCCCTACAAGCTGGCACTGAAAAATTAACTTCGGTGAATCATACATCCTTTGGAATATTAAACTGCAACAATAACCTCCAAAGGTATGTTTCTAAAAAATCCCACTAATATACC
Organism: Manis javanica; assembly: GCF_040802235.1. NCBI lineage: Eukaryota > Metazoa > Chordata > Mammalia > Pholidota > Manidae > Manis > Manis javanica. Next base: position 104,170,170 of record NC_133174.1, on the reverse strand, counting down.
TGGGATTAAATCAATTGAATTATGCTTTCTCTAATATGTATATTGTTTTAGTAAGTTTAGTCATTAAGTAGAAAATAATTATTGGTTCTTGTTGCTGCTATTATTTCTATGGAATAATCAACTTCAAATCCCATTGTAAAATGGCCTTTTACAAAATCCTACCTGATAGAATATTTCTGATATTCCTACTTCTGATACTGATTTTTTTCATAGAGCAAAATAAAGTGCTGTTCTCTTGAAAAAGTCTAAATATCAAATAAAAGTCTATCCTCCAATCTATATTATAAATTTGAAACTAATTCTCCAGGAAACAAGAAGTCAAAGATTGTAGTGTTAGGCAGGAGGGAAAAGAAGTTGCTAATAGAAGCAAATTGGAGAAAGAAGTTGTTCATATTCTTCAAGCCTCCTGCCATCTCCTAATCAGGCTGTTGAAGAGTTTCAGATACCTCTTGGGCAGTGCTTTCTCCCTAATATCCAAAATTTTACCTCCCATCCTATCTGTATCTTGTCATTCCATTCAGCATATATAGGGACACGAACAACATGTATACTTTCTTTCCTGACACTCTTTCCTTTGCTTACTTTCCTTTTGCCTTTTGGTTCATGCTATTCTTTAAACTTCACACTAAGGCTATTTACCCATTTTGGGGTCTTTATATTTGCTATTCACTCTTCCTGGAGCACTCTTCCAGATTGTTTCATGAATGACTCCCTCATTTCACTGAGGTCTTTAATCAGATGTCACCTTCTTACAGAGATCTTTTCACCCCTTAGCCACCCTCACCTTAGTTTGCTTACTTTTTCATAGCATATGTTGATATCCTACATCATATATTCATTTGTTTATTATATTTCTCCCCATAAAAGTTAAAACTGATACAAAAATAGACCCAAACATGAGATGTCTCAAAATACAGAATTTTACTTCTTGCTCACCTAGCAGTCACACATGGCTGTTTCAATTTCATCATTAGTGTTGGCTCATCTCTATTCAATAGCACTTTCCATCTCATTGATTTCTAATCCCATAGAGCCTCACTGCCTTCTGCATCAAGTAACCAAAGGAGAAAGAGCATGGGGGAGCACACATGGATGATTCTATGAACCAGACCTCAAATTATCATACTTTACCTTCACTTATACTCCTTTGGCTAGAACTCAGTCACATGTCCATCTGAATGCAAGGGAGACTGGAAAATAGAGTCTAGCTATATGCCAGAAAGAAGAAAAAATAGAAAATGGTGATCAACTAGTAGTTCCACCATACTGTCCCAATTGAAATACATGCTTCCTGATGGCAAGGATCTTGTCTGCTTGCTCACCACAGAATGCTCTACTTCTAAACCAGTGATGGCACATATTACACATTTAATAAATATGTTCTGAATGAATGCACAGATATCAGTGAAACATAATTTAACAAGACAGGCTAGTTGAAAGAAAACAGCTCCAAATTTACTCAGCTCCCCTAATTTTGGTCGCAGCCATTCCTTAAGGGATTTGTCACTCACCAATGAAAATCACTGTGAGCTCTATACTGCTATTTTCATTTTATACACATATCCTTCCAGATACAAGGAGAGAATAGAAATTTTTTAGGCCACAGAGCTGTGTAAAAGGTATTTTCCTTGTCTATGACTCAGAGTAATGTGTAGTCTGAGTTTCCATTCCACTTGAGACTAGAAAGTATAATCTCAGTTAATTATGGCTAAGCTAATTAATATCATGTTTAAACACAGTTAAGTCAGGAATTTTCCCTCTGCCTTTCTTCCTAGTGACATCTATGTTCCAGGAAGCTTGTAATATGAAATCTGGTCCCTAGTTAGCATTTTTCATACTGCATTCTCTGAGATGATCCAGTCTAGTTCTTGTCTGTTATTATTCCTCCACACTGGCATGTATCAAGATGTCCTCATTCCTATATGTTCCACACAATAAGAATTACAACTGCAGGAGCCCTGCAGGCCTGTCAACTTGTTCTTTCTTTTTTCAACTATCTTCAGGCAAGGGAAAAGTTGACCTCTTTATTCTTCCAATTTGGATCTGAAGAAAATTCAGTGAGACTATCCCAGATACTGTCTTATCATGCAGCTGTTTCTTATCAGCTGTTCTCATGCTGCCTCTCAGGGTTCCAGATCAGGAGAAGAACACAAGTCTCCACTCTTGGATTCTTGGATCCAGATATTACACTAGCATTTAAGTCCATAGCTTGCCTCTCACACTTTACTTTCTATTCTTTCCTTCATTGACTCTCCTCTCATGTCTTTTCCTTCTGTCTATAGAATCTTCATTAAGTCTAAAGCAGGGTCATCTTTTTATACAGTCTTTGCAACTTTTTTGTTTGTGGTATGAATATTATGCCCAAAGTCTCCCATGTTTACCCACTTGAAATGCAAAAATTCCAGCAATTAAAATTTGAAAAAATATGTTTCATAAATGAATGCATCTTCCAAGAACACTTCTTTTGTAGCCTCATTTTCTTGAGGCAAGGAGGGTGCATGCTCTAGTTTTCTGCACTAGGAAACCATGTAGTAAAAGGATGTTTGAGGGCCAGGGAGATATATATTGCTTAACACTTCAAAATATTACATAGCTGTAAAAAGATGGAGAGATGTGTACATACATATGGACACAAAGTTAGCATAACATGAATGGTAATTCATAAAAGTAAAAAGATAGAAAAGTACAATCTTTGTATGCTTTATATTTGATTGGGATGGTCATGTTGGGATGCTTATGGGTGACTATTCTTGTACATATGGAGAGAAATGAATACAGATTTTGTAGCATCTGAAACATATTCAGTTTGGGTGCTCTCTTTTAATAAAAATAATACAAAATTAAAAATTAAAAATTAATTGTGAAAATTAGCATTAATAATATCAAGAATGAAAAAGAAGTCAATTGAAATTACAAATTTTTAAAAAAATGTATACAGCTCTCCAGAGAAACAGACCAGTGGGATATATATATATATATATATATATATATCCCTGCTTCCCAGGGTTTTAGAGTGCCCAGAGATCCCCAGAATCCCTGCCTCTGGACTAAGTGTCCTGCCCTGTCCCTTTAAGACTTGCAAAAAACACTCACCAAAACAAAACAATTAAATAAATAATTTAAATTAAAAAAAAGCTTCATATATATATATATATATATATATATATATATATATATATGAGGACATTTATTACAGAAATTGGCTCAAGTGATTATGGAAGTCAAGAAGTCTTATAATCTTCCATATGCAAGACAAAAAACCAGGAAAGAGGGTAATATAATTTAGTCAAAGTCTGAAGGCCTCAGATGCTATAATTCATAGTCTTTGGGGATGGGGAGAGGGCCCCACTGGTTTAAATCCCAGAGCGTAAACGTCTGAGAACCAGGAACTGATATCTGAAGGCAAGAGAAGATGGACATATCAGCTCAAGAATAAAGAGAGGTAATTCAACATCCATCATTTTTTTGTTCTATTTTCACCTTCGAAAGATTGGATGATTGGTAAGGATGGATCTTTACTCAGTATACTGATTTAAACACTAATCTATTCTAAAAACACCTTCAAAGAAACACCCAGAAATAATGTTTTACCAACTATCTGGGTATCCCTTAGTCCAGTCAAATTGACACACAAATTTAACATCACACTGAAAGGCAATGCAAAAAATAAATTCAGAATAATATTAAAATATTTACATTAATTAATGTCTTGGTATACCAATATTATATATTTCTACTATACTTTTTGGTTGTAAAGTCCCTAATCTTTCTTTTTTACACTCCTTGTAGTACCTATCAATGCTTTTGAAGGCCTAAGTACACAGGAAGTACTTTTAAAAGATATACTCAGGAGGGCAGAGCCAAGATGGTGGCATGAGTAGAGAAGTGGAAATCTCCTCCCAAAACCACATATATTTATGAAAATATAACAAAGACAACGCTTCCTAGAATAGAGACCAGAGGACACAGGACAACAGCCAGACCACATCCACACCGGTGAGAACCCAGCGCCTCATGAACGGGGTAAGATACAAGCCCCAGCCCCACGGGACCTGAGTGCCCCGCCCCCCAGCTCCTGGCAGGAGGACAGGAGTCGGAGCAGGAGGGAGAAGGGAGTCCAGGACTGCTGAACAACCAGCCCCAGCCATCTGGACCAGAGCGCAGACACAGTGCATGCATGGGGTCCTGGATACTAGGGAAACAGGGCAGCAAGACCAGTGAGTGGGTCCCTGAGGCCGGCACCTGAGGACAAAGAAAAGTGAGTGGCTTTTTTTAAATTTAAATTATTTATTTAATTTTTTTGTTTTGTTTTGTTTTGGTGAGTGTTTTTTGCAAGTCTTAAAGGGACAGGGCAGGACACTTAGTCCAGAGGCAGGGAATCTGGGGATCTCTGGGCACTCTAAAACCCTGGGCAGCAGGGACCATGGAGGCCCCTCACAGATATAAATAGCCTCCTGGCTGCTCCCCCTCCAACACAGCTCCACCATTTTTGAGCAGCAGCCTGAGCCAGGTCATGCCCACAGCAACAGCGGAGATAAACTCCAGAGCAGCCGGACAGGAAGCAGAAGCACTGTCTGTGCACAGCTACCCAGCACAAGCCACTAGAGGTCACTGTTCTCCCAGGAGAGGAAAGCCACAAACCAACAAGAAGGGAAGTTATTCCAGCCATCACTTGTCCCAGCTCTGCAAACTATTTCTAGCACCATGGAAAGGCAAAATTACAGGCAAACCAAGATCACAGAGACAACACCAGAGAAGGAGACAGACCTAACCAGTCTTCCTGAAAAAGAATTCAAAATAAAAATCATAAACATGCTGACAGAGATGCAGAGAAAAATGCAAGAGCAATGGGATGAAGTCCAGAGGGAGATCACAGATGCCAAGAAGGAGATTACAGAAGTGAAACAAACTCTGGAAGGATTTATAAGCAGAATGGATAAGATGCAAGAGTCCATTGATGGAATAGAAACCAGAGAACAGGAACACATAGAAGCTGACATAGAGAGAGATAAAAGGATCTCAAGGAATGAAACAATGTTAAGAGAACTGTGTGACCAATCCAAAAGGAACAATATTATAGGGGTAGCAGAAGAAGAAGAACGAGAAAAAGGGATAGAAAGTGTCTTTGAAGAAATAATTGCAGAAAACTTCCCAAAACTGGGGTAGGAAATAATCAAACAGACCATGGAAATACACAGAACTCCCAACAGAAAGGACCCAAGGAGGACAACACCAAGACACATAATAATTAAAATTGCAAAGATCAAGGACAAGGAAAGAGTTTTAAAGGTAGCTAGAGAGAAAACGGTCACCTATAAAGTAAAATCCATCAGGCTATCATCAGACTTCGCGACAGAAACCTTACAGGCCAGAAGAGAATGGCATGATATATTTAATGCAATGAAACAGAAGGGCCTTGAACAAAGGATACTGTATCCAGCACGGTAATCATTTAAAAATGATGAAGGTATTAAACAATTCCCAGACAAGCAAAAGCTGAGGGAATTTGCCTCCCACAAACCACCTCTACTGGGCATCTTACAGGGACTGCTCTAGATGGGAGCACTCCTAAAAAGAGCACAGAAAAAAGCACCCAACATATGAAGAATGGAGGAGGAGGAATAAGAATGGAGACAAGAAAAGAATCTCCAGACAGTGTATATAACAGCTCAATAAGTAAGCTAAGTTAGGCAGTAAGATACTAAAGAGGCTAACCTTGAACCTTTGGTAACCACGAATTTAAAGCCTGCAATGGCAATGAGTACATATCTTTCAATAGTCACCCTAAATGTAAATGGACTTAATGCACCTATCAAAAGACACAGAGTAATAGAATGGATAAAAAAAGCATGACCCATCTATATGCTGCTTACAAGAAACTCACCTCAAAAACAAAGACATGCACAGACTTAAAGTCAAGGGATAGAAGAACATATTTCAGGCAAACAACAGCGAGAAGAAAGCAGGGGTTGCAGTACTTATATCATACAAAATAGACTTCAAAACAAAGAAAGTAACAAGAGATAAAGTAGGACATTACATAAAATGATAAAGGGCTCAGTCCAACAAGAGGATTTAACCATTCTAAATATATATGCACCCAACAGAGGAGCACCAGCATATGTGAAACAAATACTAACAGAACTAAACGGAGAAATAGACTGCAAAGCATTCATTTTAGGAGACTTCAACACACCACTCACCCCAAAGGAGAGATTCCACCAGGCAGAAAATAAGTAAGGACACAGAAGCACTGAACAACACAGTAGAACAGATGGACCTAATAGACATCTACAGAACTCTACATCCAAAAGCAACAGGATATACATTCTTCTCAAGTGCACATGGAACATTCTCCAGAATAGACCACATACCAGCCCACAAAAAGAGCCTCAGTAAAATCCAAAATATTCAATTTCTACCAACCAATTTTTCAGACCACAAAGGTATAAAGCTAGAAATAAATTCTACAAAGAAAACAAAAAGGCTCACAAACACATGGAGGCTTAACAACATGCTTTTAATAATCAATGGATCAATGAACAAATCAAAATAGAGATCAAGGAATATATAGAAACAAATGACAACAACAACACAAAGCCCTAACTTCTGTGGGACGCAGCGAAAGCAGTTTTAAGAGGAAAGTATATAGCGATCCAGGCACACTTGAAGAAGGAAGAACAATCCCAAATGAATGGTCTAACATCACAATTATCGAAACTGGAAGAAGAAGAACAAATGAGGTCTAAAGTCAGCAGAAGGAGGGACATAATAAAGATCAGAGAAGAAATAAACAAAATTGAGAAGAATAAAACAATAGCAAAAATCAATGAAACCAAGAGCTGGTTCTTTGAGAAAATAAACAAAATAGATAAGCCTCTAGCCAAACTTATTAAGAGAAAAAGAGAATCAACACAAATCAACAGAATCAGAAATGAGAAAGGAAAAATCACGACAGACTCCACAGAAATACAAAGAATTATTAAAGACTACTATGAAAACCTATATGCCAACAAGCTGGAAAACCTAGAAGAAATGGACAACTTCCTAGAAAAATACAACCTTCCAAGACTGACCAAGGAAGAAACACAAAAGTTATACAACCCAATTATGAGCAAGGAAATTGAAACGTTAATCAAAAACCTACCCAAGAACAAAGAACAAGGCCAGACGGATTTACCTTGGAATATTATCAGACACATAGAGAAGACATAATACACATTCTCCTTAAAGTTTTCCAAAAAAAGAAGAGGAGGGAATACTCCCAAACTCACTCTATGAAGCCAATATCACCCTAATACCAAAAAGAGGCAAAGACCCCACCAAAAAAGAAAATTACAGACCAATATCCTTGATGAATGTAGATGCAAAAATACTCAATATTAGCAAACCGAATTCAAAATTATATCGAAAGGATCATACACCATGATCAAGTGGGATTCATCCCAGGGATGCAAGGATGGTACAACATTCGAAAATCCATCAACATCATCCACCACATCAACAAAAAGAAAGACAAAAACCACATGTTCATCTCCATAGATGCTGAAAAAGCATTTGACAAAATTCAACATCCATTCATGATAAAAACTCTCAGCAAAATGGGTATAGAGGGCAAGTACCTCAACATAATAAAGGCCATATATGATAAACCCACAGCCAACATAATACTGAACAGCGAGAAGCTGAAAGCTTTTCTACTGAGATCAGGAACAAGACAGGGATGCCCACTCTCCCCACTGTTATTTAATATAGTACTGGAGGTCCCAGCCACAGCAATCGGACAAACAAAGAAATACAAGGAATCCAGATTGGTAAAGAAGAAGTTAAACTGTCACTATTTGCAGAAGACATGATATTGCACATAAAAACCCTGAAGACTCCACTCCAAAAGTACTAGAACTGATAACGGAATACAGCAAAGTTGCAGGATTCAAAATTAACACACACAGAAATCTGTGGCTTTCCTATATACTAACAATGAACCAATAGAAAGAGAAATCAGGAAAACAATTCCAATCACAATTGAATCAAAAAGAATAATATACCTAGGAATAAACCTAACCAAAGAGGTGAAAGACCTATACCCTGAAAACTACAAGTCACTCTTAAGAGAAATTAAAGGGGACACTACCAAATGGAAACTCATCACATGCTCATTGCTAGGAAGAATTAATATCATCAAAATGGCCATCCTGCCCAAAGCAATATACAGATTTGATGCAATCCCTATCAAATTACCAGCAACATTTTTCAATGAACTGGAACAAATAATTCAAAAATTCATATGGAAACACCAAAGACCCTGAATAGCTAAAGCAATCCTGAGAAAGAAGAATAAAGTAGGGGGGATCTCACTCCCCAACTTCACGCTCTACTACAAAGCCATAGTAATCAAGACAATTTGGTCCTGAGCCACAGACCAGAGAACAGATTAGAGACTCCAGATATTAACCCACACATTTACGGTCAATTAATATTTGGTAAAGAAGCCATGGACATACAATGGTGAAATGACAGTCTCTTCAACAGATGGTGTTGGCAAAACTGGAAAGCTACATGTAGGAGAATGAAACAGGACCATTGTCTATCCCCATACACAAAAGTAAATTCAAAATGGATCAAAGGCCTGAATGTAACTCATGAAACAATAAAACTCTTAGAAAAAAACATAGGCAAAAACCTCTTAGACATAAACATGAGTGACCTCTTCTTGAACATATCTCCTCAGGCAAGGAAAACAACAGAAAAAATGAAAAAGTTGGACTATATTAAGCTGAAAAGCTTCTGTACATCAAAAGACACCATCAATAGAACAAAAAGGTACCCTACAGTATGGGAGAATATATTTGTAAAGGACAGATCCAATAAAGGCTTGACGTCCAAAATATATAAAGAGCTCACACACCTCAACAAACAAAAAACAAATAATACAATTAAAAAATGGGCAGAGGAACTGAACAGTTCTCCAAAAAATAAATACAGATGGCCAACAGACACATGAAAAGATGCTCCACATCGCTAATTATCAGAGAAATGCAAATTAAAACCACAATGAGGTATCACCTTACACCAGTAAGGATGGCAGCCATCCAAAAGACAAACAACAACAAATCCTGGCGAGGTTGTGGAGAAAGGGGAACCCTCCTACACTGCTGGTGGGAATGTAAATTAGTTCAACCATTGTGGAAAGCAGTATGGAGGTACCTCAAAATGCTCAAAACAGACTTACCACTTGACCCAGGAATAACACTCCTAGGAATTTATCCTAAGAACTCAGCACTCAAGTTTGAGAAAGACAGATGCACCCCATGTTTATCAGAGCACTATTTACAATAGCCAAGAATTGGAAGCAACCAAAGTGTCCATCAGTAGATGAATGGATAAAGAAGATGTGGTACATTTACACAATGGAATATTACTCAGCCTTTAGAAGAAAACAAATCCTACCATTTGCAACAACATGGATGGAGCTAGAGGGTATTATGCTCAGTGAAATAAGCCAAGCAGAGAAAAAGAAATACTAAATGATTTCACTCATCTGTGGAGTATAAGAACAAAGGAAAAACTGAAGGAACAAAACAGCAGCAGAATCACAGAACCCAAGAATGGACTAACAGGTACCAAAGAGAAAAGGAGTGGGGAGGATGTGTGGGTAGGGAGGGAGAAGTGGGCGGGAAGAAGAAAGGGGGTATTATGATTAGCATGCATAATGGGGGTGGTGGGAGAAAGGGGAGGGCTGTACAACACAGAGAAGTCAAGTAGTGATTCTACAACATTTTGCTATGCTGATGGACAGTGACTGTAAAGGGGTTTGTGGGGGGGACCTAGTATAGGGGAGACCCTAGTAAACATAATATTCTTCATGTAATTGTAGATTAATGATAACAAAAAAAAGGAAAAAAAGGGGGATTACTCCCTGATAGGATAAAACTAACTGTAAATCAACGATTAAAACATGCTTTAAATATCCTTAATTTTGATCATTAAAGGGTGTCAAATGATCAGCTATGGAAGTACATTTTTCTGATAATATTCCTTTCCTTAAAAAAAAAGCAGTTCCTGTGTGGGATCTCCAATAAATTCTTCACAATGAGATAAAGGGCATATCAAAGTGTGGGCAAAGGGTTTGTTTGTGTTTATACAGACGATCAAAGCCTAATTTGGCTACCCAGAAAATGAGTTAAGATACGCTATGAAGAAGAACTTCCAACATCAACATTCTCTGGAAGAGTCGTTCCAGAAGATGAACATCAAAAAACTTCAACAAAGATCCTGGCGCTGTTACAGTTGTAGCTGCATTCATCCCACCGGTTCCTGTACTTGCCATTGCAATGAAGAAGGAGATATCTAAGCTGGCCTGTGCATACAGTAAAACAACAAATTTGACTGGATCTATACTGTCGGAACTCAACCAAGAATTAGGAGAAGTGCAAGTTGCAGCACTCCAAAATCTTGTGAGTACGGACTATCTACTGTTAAAAGAACTATGGGATATGAACAGTTCCCAGGAATGGGTTGTTTTAATTTGTCTGATTTTTCTCAAACTATTCAAATTCCGTTAGACAATATCCATCATATCATTGATAAGTTTTCACAAATGCCTAGGGTGCCTAACTGGTTTTCTTGGTTTCACTGAAGATGGCTGGTAATTGTAGGTGCTTTGGTTATGTAGCTGTATTCCTATTATGTTAATGTGTGTAAGCAATTTAATTAGTAGTTTAAAACCTATACATGCTTAAGTTACTCTACAAGAAGATATGTCAAAGAAATAATCAATCTTCCTGTTTTCTTTCATCTGCTACTTCTATAGCTTTTCTTTTTCCTTCCTAATTACAACGCTTAAGTAGAATTCGTGCCTCATAACGAAATTACTGAGTATCATAATTCTTCCAAGTGGTAAAGATACCTCAAGACAAATGCTGGGCATAGAAGCCACAGGGCATAAATCTGCAAAGAAGTAAAAAGCTAACCTTTTCAAACCATATTACTTCTCTTTCACTTACCAACTTTACATTTCCCTGTATGGCCCCGGAAGATGACTGGTTAGCCAGAGACAGGTAAGATTCCTCAAGGGAGGAACAACCTAAGACAAGCACAGTCGCAGGGGGGCCATCAGGTGAGAAATTGGGGATCAACAGAGGTGAGGCTTAGAACCTCTCCCCCTGTTTTGAGATAAATCTTCTGCATCCGTGGATGTTTTGTTGCCCTTGTCTAGCTTGGATTAATATTTAGTCTATAGGCACACACCTGATCATCTACAATTGCTTTCTTACAACACTAAACTATGTTTTCTACCTTTATCTTGCATCTACCTACCACCTCAGCATTTTATTAAAAAAATAATAATAATAACAATAATAATAAGGGAGAAATGTGAGATTCACATATAAATCAAGTATAAAAGTCAAACGAATATTCATTTTTGACCTGATTGTTTATAGTTCATAATGCGTGATCAAAACCGAAAGTTTCTGTGATGACTGCCCTTGCACTGTTGACCATGTAAGAACTTATTCAGTAAGTAAGAATTTGTTTACAATGTAAGAACTTGTTCGTTATGCTTCAGAAGATTGGAGACTGTTGAGAACTAGGCTTGGGGTTGATTAATGATTGTGCATTGAGTCCCCTATACAGAATTTTATTGTTGTTAACAACCATATGATCAATAAATATGAGAGATGCCCTCTCAAAATAAAACAAAACAAAACAAAACAAAACAAAAACAAAACAAAACAAAAAAAGATATATTCAATGAAGTATAATTCACTTCTTTTAGCATACAGTCCTATGAGTTTTGACAAATGCCCACTGCTAAGTAAACATCATTAAAATCAAGATACAGAACATTTCTCTCAACTCAAAATTTCTTCATACAGTGTATTAGTTTTTCATCCAGAGAATGGATGGCTTATAAACAACAGAAATATGTTTCTTACAGTTCTGGACCCTGCAAAATACAAGATCAAAATGTCAGCTAATTCAGTGTTTGGTGAGATCCTACTTCTTAGGTGGCTGTCTTTCATTGTAACTTCACATGACTGAAGGGGCAGGAGAGCTTTCTTAGGCCTCTTTCAAAGGATACTAATTCCATTCAGGAAAGTTTTGCCCTTATGACCTAATCATCTCCCAAAAGCCACACTCCTAATACCATGACTTTCAGGGTTAGGATTTCAACATATGAATATTGGGGAGACACAAACATTCAGACCATAGTGTGCCATCTGTAGTTAAAACCTTCTCTCATCCATGGTACCTAGCTACCATTTGTCTTCTGTCTCCAAAGCAATGATAAAAACAAAATCCAGTTCAATTCATGACAAGGTTGACTCAGAACTACATAATTCAGACTTAGCAGAAGCAAGCCCATTTCCAGGAACAACTTCTATTTATGTCAGTCTGTACTGTTGCACACATGATATTCAGTACTCAATTGAAAATGATTAAAACAACATAAAAAAGGGAGAAAAAACTAATTATCTTCAAAGCAATAATAAAACCAGCTTCAGAGATGAACCTGGTGTTGAGGTTATAAAATAGAAATTTAAAAATAACTGTAATTAATTATATTAAAGGCTCTAGTAGAAAAGGCAGACAGTATGAATAGATAAAGAATTTCAGCAGAAAGATGAAAACTATATGAAACAATCAAATTGAAATGCTGGACCTAAAAAACATGGTGATAGAGATGAAGAATGCTTTTGATGACTCATTAGGTAGACTTAAACTAACTGGGGAAAATAAAGTAATGAATTAGATAATAAGTCAACAGAAATTTTCCAAAAACTGATATACAAAGGGAAAAAAATGAAAAAAAAAATGAAGCACCTTAGTTGTGGAATATCAAAATGTCTAACATCTAAGTAGTCAGAATCACACAAAGACAAGAGAAAGAGGATAGAGAAGAGGGAATATTTGAAGAAATAATGGCATAGAACTTTCCCAAAATAAAGTTATCATACCCTAAATTCAAGAAGTTCAGAGACCCCCCAAGCAAAATAAAAAAGAACAAACCTAGAAATATCATACCCAAAGTGCTTAAACCCAATAATAAAGAGAAAATCTTGAAGGCAGCCAGTGAAAAAGATATATTCTCTATTGAAGAAGAAAGGAAAATATTAGACTAGATATTTCACCAGATACTATGACACTAAGAAGACAATGCAGTAGCATCTTTAATCTAAGAAAATCACTGTCAACTCAAATTCTATATAAAAGGAAAATACAGTTCAGAAACAAAGGAAAAAGAAAACTTTTCCATATGAGAAAGAAAAGCTGACAGAATTTATTATAGACCAAATAAATGCTTAAAGGATGCATTTATTTATAAGGAAAAAAATTAAAACAAGTTCTTTCGGCATAAATGATATAAGACAATGACTTGAGTATACACATGTACACATAATGTATAATGTAACAATGAAGAACTGCAGATATAACTAAAATGAAGGTAACATAATGTATATTATTATATTAAACACTCTAAAACATAATTGACTGCACAAAAAGAACAAAGTAGCAATGTATTACATGTTAATAACACAAGTAGATGTAAATTATATAACAATAGCACAAAAGAGGAGAGGGAGGAATTGAGGTATACATTTGTATGCCTTCAAGTAAGCATAGAGCTCCAAATAATATTATTGGAGGCAGGTTATGATAAACTAAATACCTGTAAAGTGAATCTAGGAAGACCACTCCATTTTGTGTAAAGCAGTAAAAATAATAAGCCAATAGTGGAAGCCAATGGAATAAGTTCTCAATTCAAAAGTAGGCAGAAAGAAAACAAACAACAGAGAACAAACAGTAAACAACTACCAACGTTATAGATTTCAATCCAAACATATCAATAAGTACAGTAAATCTAAACAAACATGAATGAAAAGGTGAAGATCATCACGTTGAATATTAAAGACTCAACTGTATGCTGTCTGCAAGAACACACTTTAAATAAAATAAAAAAGATACATTAAAAGTAAAAGAATGGAAACAGATGTGCTATGCAAGCACTAAACAAAAGATAGCTGAAGTGACTGTTAATATCAGACAATGTAAGCTTAAGAAAAAATATTGCCAGAAATAAAGGATATTAAGTCAAGAGGGAAATATTTAAATATGTAGAAATACATAATATACTTCTAAATGGTCTATAGGCCAAGTGTAAGTCATAAGAATTAGAGAACATTAAGTGCTGAATGAAAATGAACACATGACATTAAACTTTGTGGGATGATATTTAGAAGCAGTGCTTAGAGGGAAACATCGCATTAAATACTGACATTAGAAAAAATTCTCAAATCAATGTTAAAAGAAAAAGTACACAAAACATACTTTATATTATAATTAGAAAAAGGTTTCCAATTTCACAACTTGCTATTAGTATTTTTATGTAAATTTTAGGCTTGTCAAATTTGTTAAAACGTTTATCAAATTTCATATATAATATGTAAGATTTAGAAGAATTTTCCAAAACCAGGTCTGGCTCTATAAATTTCAGACCTACATTCTGCACTTGTCCCATCTTTCTGGGCTGTTCTCCATATAATAATATGATCTGTGTCCTTAAGCTTTTCTGTTTTAATGCAAGATAAGTTAGTATATGAGCTATAGGAATATCTTTAAGTGATTCTTATTTCAGAAATCTTAGCAATAACTTCGATGTAGATGACATCAAGTGAGAACCACAATCTCACACATCCCTCTATAGCCAACGTAAATATATCCCTAACTCGACATTCTTTTAACCTGATCCCCAAAAATGTCTGTGATCTCTCCAAAGCTACACGAGGGAAAGAATGACAGGGAGGAATTTGAAAAATAAATAAAATTTGTCTCAATCAATTGTGGTTAAAATATCTTAGGTTTAGAAATCTTACAAGATTACAAGGCCATGTAAACATATTCATCATATGGCCTTGAAAGGGGTTTGTTTAGGTAAGGGGCCCTGAACCTGACATATATACATATAAATATGTATATATATATGTATATAGCATATACATATATATATACACACACACACATATATATATACATACATATATAAATGCTGCAAATCCATTTAAAAAATTTAATTTTAAACTTTATTTCAGAGTGCTTTCGATTTATCAAATTACTGAAAAGATGTTAAAGAATTCTTGTACACCCACACAGTTTTCCTTATTATTAACATCTTATATTTTCATGGTACATTTGTCAGAATTAATTTTAAAAATGCTGATATATTATCATTAAATAAAATCAAAACTTCATGCAGATTTTCTCAGTTTCTCCCAAATGTCATTTTCTGTTACAGGATCCTATCCAGGAAAGCACAATGCCCTAAGCTGTCATGTCTCCTTAGGCTTCTTTTGACAATGACACCTCAGACTTTGTTTTTGAAGTCCTTAGTAGTACTGGTCAGGTATTTTGTAGAACAGCCCTCAACTGGGATTTGTCTGATAATTTTCCCATTAAAAAGAGGTTTTTTGGGAAAAAAAGGCCACAGAAGTAAATACAGTTCGCATCACATCATATGAATGGGTACATGTTATCATTATGATTTATTAAGCTAATGTTAACTTTGATCAACTGGTTTGGTCAGGTTTCCCCGATGTGAAATTACTCTTCTTTTCTTGCCTTTCCATACTGTATTCTTTGGAGGAAACACACTGTACACCCCACACTTATGGAAAGGGGAGTTAGGCACTACCTTCCTCAGGATACATTATCTACAGAATTACTTGGGATTTTTCATCATGGGAAATTATTTTTTTCCATTTCTTCATTCAATTATCTGTTTATACCAATATGAACTTGTGGTATTTATTTTATAAGATGACTTACATTCCAATCTACAATACTTAGTTTGTTACTCAAATGGTCCAGTTTAGGGCATTGGAGACTCTCCGCTGGTTCCTGTATTCCTTTGACACATCCTCATCATTGTGGGTTTCTTGTTTCTTATTTTATTTTCTTTTGTTATGTTTTGTTTTTACACTTTCTTATTTTCTGGGGCTGAAATATTTTTTCTGGCTCATCTTGGATATTTGTTCCTCCAGTCCTAGAAACAAAAATTTCTCCAAGGAGCCTAGTTCTTATTATTGGAGCACGGTACTAGAAACCAAGATCTAGGTGCTAGGCATGCTCATTGCTACCAGGGTTGTGTTAGTTTTAGGCCCTTTCAGATGACAGAACAAGAAAATATATGTGTATATACAAATATCCATGTCTACATATATCTAGATATGTATTTCTATATTAAGACAAACATAAGTTAATACTGAGGTCTCCAATGCTAATTAATTACAACAGAAATCACAATAGTCTTATCTCCTTGCTTATTTGTAATCTTCCAGCACAACGGTGAAAATTTAGCTCCTACCATGCACCATCCATTTGTCAAATTCTGATATACATGCATAGTATTCTCAGAATTGTTAACCTTTACCTCTATAGGAAAAATTTGAACAACTACAGTAAACGGCTTATGTACAGTTTGTTTTGCCTTTAGTCTTCCAAACTTTTCTCATTTCCAAATTTACTGAGATCAGCAATTCATTCTTCTGCCTCTTTGGTTAAGTTATTTCATATATTTGTAATACTTTAACATTCTTTTGCCATATTCTGCTCCTATCCTGGATTTCCCCATCTTCTTGAATGATTTTGAAAATATGATGTCCTATGGTTTACTCTTTGTGCTTTAAAATTCTATGGATTTTGACAAATGTTTAATGTATTATATTGTCCATTGTAGTATCATAAAGACTAGTTTGACTGCTCTAAAAATATCCCTTGTGATTTAATTTCCCATCTCCCTACAGAGAAACAATGACAATCACTGCTCTGTTTATCGCCTTCACAGCTTTGCCTTTTCTAGAATGCATGTAATTAGAATATTAAGTATTTACTATCCCAATAGAACCTTTTTTCACTTAGAAATATAAATTTAATGTTCATCTATGTCTTTTCATGCCGTGATATCTCATCTTTCTTTTAAATCACTGAGTAATAATATACGGCTTACCCATTCATCCATTAAAAGACATTTTGAAGAATCATCTCACTGAATATTGAATCCTTGGTTGATAGTTTGTTTCTTTCAATGCTTTAATATTTTACTCCACTTTCCTCTTGCTTTCATGGTCTCTAATGAGAAGTGTTGTAATTCTTACTCTTGCTTCTATATAAATATTGTGTTTCCTCTTCCGGGTGCCTCTGAAAGCTTCTTTCATATTGTTTTCTTTGTATTTGCATTTCTGAGATTTGAGTATGGTATCTGTGGGTCAATTGCAGTTCCTATGGCCAGGATCCTCAGTGAACTTAAACTGCCTGATGATGTAACTGGCCTGTTGCTAGGTTACCACTTCCACACTTTTAATAAGCTATTATTGCACTATATAGAGAGCTCAGCCTAGTGCTATGGGTGGAGGCAGCAATGCTAGTGTTCCACCTACTGCTGGGAGAACAAGGTGAGTAATAAACCCTTTCACCCCAAAGAACATTTGCTGTCATTTTCTTTGGTCACATTGAATCCATAGCGAAGTTGCCCAGGGCTGAAACCCATTGGCAAGACAATTGGCAAAGTTGGCAGGATTCATTGTTGACCAAGGAAAAAGACAGGCTGCCCTTATGGGAGGTGTGCTTCAGCAGGTTGCCCCTGTGAATGAGGAGACAGTGGATTGTTCCCCAATGGGTATATGGTCTGAGGTGGCTTGCCTCCTGGAGGACTGGACCCCACCCCAGGACTGGAGGCAAGTGGAGGTGATACCTGAGGCAGTAGGTGTGGCCCTTGGTATAGTAAGTAGGTCTTTTGAGAGACAGAGTGCCCATGAGGCAGTAGGAACTGTGTGTTGGCTGCTTCTCACCGTATTAAAAAAGTCTACAGAAGAGAAGGAAATGCTCCTGGAAAAGACCCAAGAAATGGCAGCATGAGAATGTGAGCTGCAAACCTCTGTGGATTTCCTGAAGAAGGAAATGGCATTGATGTGAGAGGAAGCAGCACAAGAATGCCAGCAGCAAGGTGCCATTGAAGAGGTAAAAGATTCCTTACAGAATGAGACAACAACACTGCCAGGTGCTCTGAAGGATGAAAAGGCCATCAAGGAAAAAGACGATCTCTTGAGGGAAGCACAGGTGGAGGTGGCAAGAGAACGCCAGCTGCGAAGCATTGAGATGAAGGTAAGAGAGCTGCTGAAGACTGAGCTAGCATTGCTGCGAGGCACGGTAGAAAAGGTAAAGGGGGTAGCAGAGGTGGCACTCGAGGGAGGGGAGAGAAAGGTGCCATTAGCCCCAGAGATGGAGGAGCTGGGGAAGGATGAAGGGGTGGTGCTGGAGGCACTGATCCCTCCTGTACTGAAAGCATGCCCAGTGGCTGTAAAGAAAATAAAGACCCAATAGCTGATAGTTCCCCAAGGAGAGGAGCAGCCCCCTACCAAGGTCATGGAGCACTTTATGATTCATCCCTATCCTCAGGCTGAGCTGGTGGATTTGGGCTCCCTGTTTAGGCAGAAGCCCTTGGAGTCAATATCAGCTTGACTTCTGTGTCTGTGGGACTCAGGGGTGGATGGAATTGTTCTGTTGGGATCAGAGATGGGAAAGCTGTCTTCCCTGACAGTGCAACCACCTTGAGGCAGCGATTACAAAATACACATCAGATGCCAGGGAGTCACTCCCTCCTCAATTGGCTTATGGCTGCACTTCGTGCTGTTGGGCCCAATCAGGGTGATCTACCATCCTATCCTGTTAGATGGCAGATGTATGCTGAGCTCCAAGAGGTGTTAGGAGAGCTAGGCATAAGAAATGCCATCTATAGTACAGAGAATTATGGCCCAGATGAAGAAATTTTCACTACTGGGATGAGAAGTACTGTGCTTCAAATGGCTCCCACATCCCTCTTTGGGTATCTAGTAGCCATTCTTTCCCCTCACATAGTGCAGCCCATAAATGAGGTGATATATACAGTAGCCGACTTAGGAGAGGCTGAAGCAATGAGAACACAGAAAGAAATAAGGTCTGCTACTCACAAGAAAAATTAAAAGGGTCCATGAAGGTTACGAGGACCCAGATGTGGGGTGATTTAATACAGGTGGGAGAAGATAGAAGGAAATTAGACGGAAGTCAAATAGTATCTTACGAGAGCTGTGGCAATAACTGAAACCAGAGCAGCAGTTCCAGCTATTAAGACCAAAGAGGCAGAAATCAGAGATAAAGCCACAAGTCCAGACTGCTTGTTTGGAAGATTTTTGGCTGGAGAGTGAGTCAACCTCACTCAAGCCCACACAGGAAGATGATTGGGGGAACACAGGTTGACTGAGGGAAAGGCTGAGGTATCTGCCCTGAGGGACTGGGGAGGGACTGTGTGCCACATGTTGAAATAGCTATCCATTGGTTCCCAGTGTACATACAATGTGTTCTGGCTCTGGTGGACACAGGAGCTGAATGTTCACTGATTCATGGTAACCCTGAGCAGTTCCCCAAGACCCCCACTATCAGATGGATATGGGGTTAAGACTATCAGAGTGAAACAAGCCCAAATCCCTTTGGGAATATGGCATATACTCCCAAAGGAGCATAATGTGCTTATATCTCCTATTCCTGAGTATATTTTGGGGAATGATATCCTGCAGGGTCTATGGTTGTAGACCACTGCAGGTGAGTTCAGACTAAGAGTACATGTGGTGAAGGCAGTCCTGAGGAGACATGCTAGGCACCTGCCCATAGCTTTGCCTGTGCCTCAGCGGGTGACTAATACCAAACAATATAAACTTCCTGGAAGGCATAAAGAGATTGGAGAAACTCTCTAGGAACTGGAATAGGTGGGTATTATAAAGCCAACCCATAGTCCATTCAATTCCCCAGTGTGGCCAGTAAAAAAGCCAGATGGCTCCTGGCAGCTCTATGTGAATTACAGAGAATTTAATAAAGTCATACCCCCTATGCATGCTGCTGTCCCCTCTATTGCAGGTCTGATGGATACCCTCAGCCATGAACTAGGAACACACCATTATATGGTGGATCTTGCTAATGCCTTCTTTTCCATTGACATTGAGCAGGAAAGTTAGGAACAGTTTGCCATCAGGTGGGAAGGTTGGCAATGGACTTTCACCGTCCTTCCACAGGGATATCTCCACAGCCCCACCATCTGTCATGGACTTGTAGCCCAGGACTTGGCTACATGGGAGAAACCACCAATGGTGCGATTATATCATTATATTGGTGATGTGATGCTCACATCTGTTTCTCTTTCAGATCTACAAGGTGCAGCACCTAGATTGCTGCAAGATTTACAGGAGAAAGGATGGGCTGTGAGCAGTACCAAGGTTCAAGGACCTGGTTTGTCTGTCAAATTCCTGGGGCTCATATGGCCGGGTAAGACCAAAGTGATACCAGAAGCAGTTATAGATAAAGTCCAGGCATTTCCTACCCCTACAACAGCAGCATTGCTACAGGAGTTTCTGGGTCTTCCAGGCTACTGGACAGTGTTTATCCCACACTTGGCACAAATTCTAAAGCCCCTATATTGGTTGGTATGTAAAGGCATCAGGTGGGACTAGGATGAGACATGTGCATCTGCCTTTACTACAGCAAAATGTGCAGTCAAGGCTGTGCAGGCCTTGAGTGTGATTGACCCATTAAGGCCCTGTGAGCTGGATGTTCATGTGACTGAAGATGGTTATGGCTGGAGTCTCTGGCAGTGGCTTAAATGAACTCACCAACCCGTTGGATTCTGGTCACAACTTTGGAAAGGGGCAGACGTATGATACACTTTGATAGAAAAATAACTGACTGCCATTTATCATGCCTTGCTGGTTACAGAACCCATCACTGGAATGACCCCGATAAAGGAAATAACCATCAATTCCATCTTGTTGTGGGTACAAGCCTGGACCCAAAAGCCAAGGAGTGGTGTGGCACGAACACCCACACTGGCCAAGTGGGATGCTTACCTACAGCAGCACAGTGTCCTCTCTAGCAGCCCCTTGAGAGAAGAACTCCAACGCTTATTGGGGCTGATGACATATACTAACTAGTGAAACGCCGGAAGAACTTGCTTTTGAATCATTAGTAGCAGAGAGCCCTATCGGGAGGGAAGAGGCCCTATACCCAAAGATGCATGGGGCACAGACGGCTACATCCATGGGCTGCCCCAAAAATGGAGGGCTTTAGCTTTCCATCCTAAGACTGAGATAATATAGATGGAAGATGGTGAGGGGAAGAGCAGGAAATGGGCAGAGATGCATGCCCTGTGGCTTGTGATCAGTTAGGAGCCCTTCCCTATAGTTATCTGCACTGACAGCTGAACTGTCTATCAGGGCTTGGCCCTGTGGCTACTTGGTGGTACCATGCCAACTGGCTGGTTTGTCACCAACCCATTTGTGGGTAAGAATTGTGGCAAGACTTATGGGTCTGTGGACAGACTAAAATAATTACTGTATACCATGTGACAGTTCATTTGCCACTGGCATCCCCAGGAAATAATGAAACAGATAAATTGGCCCAGATACATTGTTTAGAAGGAAAGCCTGCCTCTGATGTAGCCCAGTGGTTGCATCAGTGATTCCTGCATGCAGGGAAAAAGATAATGTGGGCTGTAGTCCATCAGTGCAGCTTGCCTTTGACCTTTAAAGAAGTTAGTAGAGCCTGGCAGGTGTGTGTTGTGTGCCGCAAAATGGACTTACACTGATTTCCACAGCAACATGGAACAATAGCTATGGGGCCTATACCCCTTTTCAGGTAGCAGATTGACTGTATTGGGCCTCCACCTGGGTCAGAAGGATATCGGTATGCTGTGACTTGTGTGGACACAGCTACTGGACTTCTGGTTGCTTTTCCTACCCGTTGTGCAGACCAGCAGATGAGCAAAAGAGGCCTGGAGTGTCTCCTTGCTGCCTATGGCTGATGAGAAGTAATTGAGAGTGATCAGGGTACCCATTTTACTGGCCATACACTGCAAGAATGGGTACAACAGCTGGGAATAAAATGGAAGTTTCTTGTGGCATACAAGCCTACCACAGCAGGTATGATAGAGAGGCACAATGGCTTGTTAAAATCCAGACTAAGTCAGATACCAATAGTCTGCCAGGATGGTCAGTCCACCTATGGATCGTGTTACGACGTTTGAATGAGAGACCCCAAAAGGGAGCCCTGAGCTCCATAGACATATTAACACATATGGCTGCCTCCCCTATACAACTGCAAGTACAAAGCAAGGAAGAATCTCTGAAGCCGAAGTTTGGCCACCAGAATAACATCTTGCTGCCAGCACCAACTGCACTGAACCCTGGAGACTCCATTGAGTGGACGTGGCCTTGGACTTTCTGACACATGAACCAACGATGGCTGGCTCTCCTCGCACCTTGGGGACAAGGCCTAGAAGCTGGTTTCCTTTGTATTCCTGGAATAACAGCAGAGTGGCCCCCAAAGGTCACAGTAGTGTATCCTGAAAGGCCAGAAGGTTGGAGCATCTTACTGGGAATTTTGTTTTATCATTATGGCGAGTGCATGCACTCCAGTAGCACTATATAGTGACCCTTCAGTAACCCTCATGGGGAAAGGAGTAAAAATATGGTATACTAGACCTGGAAGGGACCCCCCTTCCTGCTATGGTCCTATCACAGGACCACTCTCAGGCATGCATCCTACCTGATGGACAATATTTTCCTATGCTGCTGTGATTAAAAGATGTGTCTTATTGCCTCTAAGGTCTTTTTGGATTGGAAACTTTGTCTGGCTTGAGGATTATTATAATTTTTGTTATTAGGAACCTCCTCTAGCTTGAGGATTATTATAATTTTTGTTACCTGTATCAAAATCTTGTTGTATCTTAATTTTTGTTATTATCTCTAAGTTGTTATCCTCTGTTGTTGTTGTGGGATCTTGTTACAGTGATCCAGCTTTTTCACACAGGGACCATTGCAGAAGATTGAAAGCATGCATATTGTAAGGCGAGAATCCTGGAGATGTGGAGTGTGGGGAAGTTGAGGTTCCTATGGCCAGGATCCTCACTGAACTTAAACCACCTGATGATGTAACTGGCCTGTTGCTAGGCTACCGCTCCACAACTTTAGGCAATAAGCTATTATTGCACTATATAGAGAGCTCAGCCCAGTGCTCTGCATGGAGGCAGAGACGCTAGTGCTCCACCTACAGCAGGGAGAACAAGCCAGGTAATGAACCCTTTCACACCAAGGTACATTTGCTGTCATTTTCTTTGGTCACATTGAATCCATAGTGAACTTGCCCGGGACTGAAACCCATTGGTAAGACAGTATCTTTGTCTAGTACTTTTGGTATTTATTCTCATTGGTATTTTCTGAGATTTCTTGGTCTTTGGTTTGGCATTTGAACTAATTTGGGGTAGTTCTTGGGAATAATTATGTCAAATATTTCTTCTGCTATATTGCCTCTTCTCATCTTGGCATTATAATCATGCATATGTCATATCTTCTGAAATTTTTCCACATGTCTTGGATGTTCTGTTTCATCATTTTATTATCTGTATTTCAGATTGGGAAATTTCTACTGACATATCTTAAAACTAATCATTTTCTCAGCTGTTTCTAATCTACTGATGAGCTCATCAAAGGCATTATTCATTTCTGTTGCAGTGTTTTGATTTATAGCATTTCCTTTTTATCCTCTCCGTTTTCATGCGTCTGCTTACATTATCCATCTATTCTTACATGCTATTTTTTCCATTAGATCCCTAAACATAGTAATCATAGTTATTTAAAGTTCTCTGTATGATCATTTCAACATCTCTGTCATATCTGAATCTGGTTCTGATGCTTACTTACTTTGCCTCTTCAGACCATGTTTTCAGTTGCCTTTTGGTATGCTTTGTAGTTTTTGTTGAAGGCTGGGCCTGTTGCATTAGGAATAGAAACTGGCATAAATAAGCCTCTAGTGTGAAGACTGATGATAATATGGCTAGAAATTGTACTTTGTTTAATATCTGCTGTCACTATAGCTGCCAAAGTCTTCAAATTCCTCTATTGTCCTTATCTTCATCTCGTTTCTTGCTTGGTCTTTCCTAAGTGCTCTTCCTTATAGAGGTTCTGTATTCTTCAGCTTTTTTGGCTCTAATCTATTACTGTATTATATTCCTGCTGGCATGGTAGTTATAAGGTATAGGGAAATTGAAGAATTTTATAATTTTCCAATTAAATCTCAGTTTTTAGTGGGTCTGTGTCTCTGGCCTGTGACCATCACAAATGTTGTCTTCTTTTCTCTCAATTATAAATATTTTCATTTCATTTCTTCCATCACCAAGTAGACAAAAAGGCTAGAACACTCTTTCTCCATGGCTCTGGGACAAGGTTCTAGTAAAGTCTTTACCCCTGGAGAATATGCCTTTGTTATGAAGATGCTCTGAGACTTATTTTACATGAATTACTCCTTCCCTCTTCCTTGGATCTTCACCGTGAGCATTTGGTAGGCTTCCTAGACATGAAGCCCACAAAAGTGTGGGTGCCTCTCTAAGACTGAAGCCACTAGGAGCTTCTTATTTCACACTCTACCTTACTCAATCTCTAGCAATTCCTCCAAATTAACAAGTGTTCCTCTGAGTTTGTGGCTACAGCAGTTTTCACTCCAGGTTGGGCTTTCATTTGCCCTGCAAATTTAGTTGTATGATGGGTCCAAGATATGTAGTTCAGTTTAAGTTTTTCCAGTTTTTTCTTTCTACAAGAACTGAAACAATGAACTCTAAGTTCTTTGTGTCAGAGCTTAAGCTAGGAGTCTCCCTCAAGTCAGTTTTAACATCAACTTAATAAAGCAACATCATTTATTACAGGATACCTTTATATTTTATTGCCATATATCCATCTACTGCAGATGATGGAGATTAGAATGATGGCCCCAATTCAACTCTCTCATTTCTCCCTCATTTTCCTTTCTCCTTGTATACATACTCGGGACTCACCTAGTTTGACATTTCAATCTCTGTTAAACTGAGCAATATATTTCAAAATCTATTATAATAATAATTTTAGCACTAAATGACTTAATTATACATAATTTATGAAAGACCCATATATTAATGAGACCTAGTCATTAAAGTACAACATGTCATAGCTAACGAGAAAAGCTGTGTATCTGTAAATAGCACAAATTGTCTCTCCTATTTAGTAATTTTTTTAAGCATTGCAATAAATATGCAGCTGATGTTCTCTCCCATTTTTCTAGTTTCAATACTTTTGTATTAAATTTCTTTCACTACCTTATCTTTTTTACATTTCCTCTGGAGACTTATTAAATGAATCCTGTTATAATTTGTCCAATTTAAATGAAATAATAGAATGTTTTGAGGAAAGAACACTAACAACCCAGCCATAAAATCAGTGATAGTGTTTCACCTAATACAGGCAAAAAAGGAACAGGTAAAATTATATCCCACTGGTTTTCTCAGGTCTTGTACCAAACATTTGCATACATATGTGGGTAGAGAATAAAATTTCTTTCACTTTAGTGATGACAAAAGGTCACAACCAATTATAATACATTTAGTCTTAGGATGTGCAATTAATGGCATAAAATTTCCAAAAGTAAACCATGAACTCAAAACATAAGAAGAGCAGGTAGCTGCCTCAAATATGAAAGAGGAGTACTTCCAAAAAATGCACAAAATATATCTACTTTTATCTTCTGTAAACTTACAGCCATTGATTTTTAGGGATTTTACTTTAAAATAGCCTACATGTGAAATATATATTATTTGGCTACAAAAATGGATATCCCTGAGCCATGCCCTTCCTGACTCTTTCCCCAGGCTGGTACCTGTACAAGCTGGTAAGGTCATGCTGTTTGTTACCATACCTACATACTTCCCATGGGTTAGCAAATGACTAATTTCTCAAACCCCAAGCGTGTTAATCCAAAGCACCCAGATACGCTATATGTCCTGGCTCCTCTCCTGGGACTTACAGATCTCCTTACGATCCAACAACTGAAGCATTAATGTGCAGTCCACCAGAGAATCTTCCATGACTGTATCTATAGCATCACAAAGTCATCCTCTATTTTCTGGGTCTCCTATTCTGTCTCACAATCCCCCACTCAAACCTGTGTTCAGGAAAAATGCAATGCTAATTCTTGACCATTCAGGTTGAATGTATCTGTAATTTCCTTCAGCCAAATGTAAAATTAGGAGGGGAAATACGTTTAAAATACGTTTAAAGGCATTCATATGCCTAAACAGGTCCAGCTCTAAGACTAACTCAAAATATTGAAACTCAAAAATTGATGTGTATATAAATTACCTGTGGTCCTTGATAAAATACAGATTTTGATTCAGAAGGTTTGGGGTAGTGCTGAGATTCCACATTTCTTAGAAGTTTTGAAGTTCTATTGCTGGTTCACAGACTAACTTTTTATTGTATATATTTAAAAGGTGTGCAATTTGATGATTTTATATACATATACATTGTGAAATAATCACCATAATGAACATTTACATTACCTCACATAGTTATCTTTGTGCATCTGTTGTGAGAACACTTAGGATTTAAACTCAAAACATATTTGAAGTTCAATATATGGAACAGTATTGTTATCTATAGTCACTATACATTAAGATGCTATAGAGTCACTAATTGTCTTCTCTGTATATACTGCCCTTCCCGTGTCCCCCCTGCTACATTATATGTGCTCATTGTAATGCCCCATTTTCCCCCTTATACCTCCCTTCACACTCATCCTCCCCAGTTCCTTTCCCTTCGGTAACTGTTAGTCCATTCTTGGGTTCTGTGATTCTGCTGCTGTTCTGTTCCTTCAGTTTTTTCTTTGTTGTTATACTCCACAGATGAGTGAAATCATTTGATACTTGTCATTCTCCATTTGGCTTATTTCACTGAGCATAATACCCTCTAGCTCAATCCATGTTGTTGCAAATGGTAGGATTTGTTTTCTTCTTATGGCTGAATAGTATTCCATTGTGTATATGTACCACATCTTTACCCATTCATCTACTGATGGACACTTAGGTTGCTTCCATTTCTTAGCTATTATAAATAGTGATGCAATAAACATAGGGGTGCATATGTCTTCTTCAAACTGGAGTGCTGCATTCTTAGGGTAAATTCCTAGGAGTGGAATTCCTGGGTCAAATGGTATTTCAATTCTGAGTTTTTTGAGGAACCTCCATACTGCATTCCACAATGGTTGAACTAATTTACATTCCCATGAGCAGTGTAGGAGGGTTCCCCTTTCTCCACATCTGCACCAACATTTGTTGTTGTCTTTTGGATGGTGGCCATCCTTACTGGTGTGAGGTGACATCTCATTGTGGTTTTAATTTGAATTTCTCTGATGATTGGCAATGTGAAGCATCTTTTCATGTGCCTGTTGTCCATCTGAATTTCTTCTTTGCAGAAGTGTCTGTTCAGCTCCTCTGCCCATTTTTTAATTGGCTTATTTGCTTTTTGTTTGTTGAGGTGTGTGAGCTCTTTATATAATTTGGATGTCAACCCCTTATCAGATATGTCATTTATGAATATATTCTCCCATACTTTAGGATATCTTTTTGTTCTACTGATGGTATCCTTTGCTGTACAGAAGCTTTTTAGTTTGATATAGTCTCATTTGATCACTTTTGCTTTTGTTTCCCTTGCCCAGTGAAATATGTTCATGAGGAAGTTGCTCATGTTTATGTCCAAGGGAGTTTCCCCTATATTTTTTTCTAAGTGTTTTATAGTTTCATGAGTTACATTCAGGTCTTTAATCCATTTGAGTTAACTTTTGTGTATGGGGTTCGACAATAATCCAGTTTCATTCTCTTACATGTAGCTGTCCAGTTTTGCCAACATCAGCTGTTGAAGAGGCTGTCATTTCCCCTTTGTATGTCCATGGCTCCTTTATCGTATATTAATTGACCATGTATGGTCGGGTTTATAGCTGGACTCTCTATTCTGTTCCACTGGTCTACGGGTCTCTTCTTGTTTTCCAGTACCAAATTCTCTTGATTACTGTGGCTTTGGAGTAGGACTTGAAGTCACGGAGTGTAATTCCCCCTGCTTTATTCTTCCTTCTCAGGATTGCTTTGCCTATTCAGGGTCCTTTGTCATTCCATATGAATTTTAGAACTATTTTCTCTAGTTCGTTGAAGAATGCTGTTGGTATTTTGATAGGGATTTCACTGAATCTGTAGATTGCTTTAGGGAGAGTGGCCATTTTGACAGTACTAATTATTCCTATCCATGAACATGGGATGTGTTTCTATTTATCGGTTTCTTCTTTAATTTCCCTCATGAGTGTCTTGTAGCTTTCAGAGTATAAGTCTTTCACTTCCTTGGTTAGGTTTATTCCTAGGTATTTTATTCTTTTTGATGCAATTTTGAATGGAATTGTTTTCCTGATTTCTGTTTCTGCTAGTTCATCATTAGTGCATAGGAATGCCACAGATTTCTGTGTATTAATTATGTATCCTGCAACTTTGCTGAATTCAGATATTGGATCTAGTAGTTTTGGAGTAGATTCTTTAGGTTTTTTTATGTACAATATCATGTCATCTGCAAACAGGGACAGTTAAACTTCTTCCTTGCCAATCTGGATGCCTTTTATTTCTTTGTGTTGTCTTTGAATGACATTTTAAATGCTCTGCAATGATGACAAATGTTGAAAGAGCATAACACAGCTTTAACTATAAGATGTTTTTCTCTTGTTATCTATCAATATTATATCATCTTCCTCAAACTTCAGCTCATTTGGCCATTACCTGTGTCAACACTCATCTCATAGTCTCCCTTGATATAAGCACAAAACCTTACAAGTCTAAGTTCATCAGAAAGCTTCCTTTGCAGTTTCACTGATTGCTTTGGGTGCTTTTCTCTCTTCTTCATTTATATTATTATTCATAATCATAGCCATTAATGTCATTTATAAGAACATTCATCCCTCTTTAATCATTAACCTTTTATTTTAGAGTCTTATATAATAGATCATTTCTTTGACATCCAGACATTTATTTTTAACTCTTTGAAGTCTTCCTTTCTGAAGTCCAGTGAAATACAGTAGTATCCAAATATTTCAGTTACATGTGAATCTACAATTATCTTAAAATGAAGCTGACTAAAAAAAAAGTCAGAAAAAACAATAAGGAACACCCACATCCTTGCAGTTACTTAGAAAACAGCAATTACTCCTTTACTTGAGCCAGACTGTATTTTAGAAGCACAGGGTTAATGCCTTCTATTAAGAGCCCACGTCTTGGTCCCATCCAACACTGTAACTTGAATTTTAATGCATTCATGTTCTTTATTCCCTTAAAGAAAAAAACGTGGTTACACTTTACATTAGCTTCCTACAGCTACTATAAGAAAGTACAAAAAGTAGACGGCTTAAAAAGTGGAAATTTATCCTCTTATTCTTCTGGAGGCTGCAGGTCTGAAATCAAGGTGTCAATAGGGCCATGTTCCCTTCATGACTCTGGGTAGAATCTTTCCTTGCCTTCTGCTAGTGGCCAGCAATCTTTACCAATCTTTGTCTTTCAGCTGTATCATTCCCATCTCTGCCTACCTTCATATGGCAGTCACCTTTGATGTCTCTATATCTCTGTTCTTCTTATAAAGACACCAGTCATATTGAATTAGGGCCCACACTAGTGACCTGATCTTTACTTGATTGTATCAGCAAAGACCTTATTTCCAAATAAGGTTACATTCACAGATACTGGTGGTTAGGACTCCAGTATATCTTTTCATGTTATACAATTCAGTTCATACCATACTCCAAAGTTGGAGCTCAAAAACATGATTATGTCTAAAATCCCTTCCCACATTTTTCTATTACTTCACTAAGCATCATTGCCATCATTCTCTCTAAACTGCCTCTTCCAACAGTACAGAGAAACTGTTGAAGACGATGAGACATTTTAGGAGAACTAAATTCTAATTAACTTTGTGACTGATTAACTCTGTCAGTGCTTTTTCAGGAAACACAAAAAGGATTTAAAAATTAATGCAGGTTGTTATAGGTGGCAGCAGATAAGGACCCAGATGCTCAGAAATCCTTTTACTCCTCAGTGGAATATGCACTGTTTAGAGTAAAATAAAAATGTGTTTTTATAAGAAAAAAATTGGAAGGCATGCAATACATCCAACTTCTCAGAACTTTCTCCTTTTTCTAGCCATTTGATAGTAAAAATAATAAGAAATAGAATATGGCCCAAATTAAGGCAAGAAAAGGTCATAAGAAAATCACATCAGGTTAATCAATTCCTAAATAAAACAAGATATGTCTGTAATATAAAAGTTAATATTTTCACTAAGCATAATCATATGTTATTATTTTAGAAATAAATACATTGTCATATACAGTGTAGTATAGTAGAACTCTCTCTTGGCATTATTATATGTTAAAATTAAAGCAGTTCCCTTAAAATTGGGGAGGATTTTTTTCTTAGCCATTGCTTAGAAACAAAAAGCTGTAATATAAATGCAAACTTTTTCTAGACTGAAAATCTCAAGCTTAATAAAAACATGTGTCTTGGGATATTCAGATTATTGTCCTTGCAAACACTAAATTGTATGTTTAGTCAACTGTTTGTCTTTCCTCAATGGGAAAATAGAATTATAAGATAATCAAGGGAGAGACTTCATACAAATCCCGTTACTATTTGCCAGTGCATTTAGAATAATCACGAACACATAGTAGGTACTCAGCAAGTGTCTCCTTAACAACTAAACAAATTAAAAGAATTTAATTCTGGAAATAGTGGGTATTAACTCCACATTAAGATTCATACAGTCCTGTTACTAATTAAATTTTTACAATGGTTTTTCTCCTTATTAAAAATTAGAAAATGAATATGAAACCATTTTAAATTATAAAGTCCCCTAAAAATGTAAGTTCTTAATATAATTAATGAGTTCATAAATGGCACTTTTAAATGAAAATTTTTTCTTTCATTTATTTATTGTTTCCCTTATGAGTACAGTTTATTTTTTTAAATTAATTTATTTCTCTGATTCATATTGTAAGTCATCTTTGGCATGTCTTTAATGTGAAATATACGTGTGGCTGAGAGAAGGAAAAACTATCCCATTGTGTTCATACTGTAGGACTTAAAATATATTAATAAAATTAAGCCTTACTATAATCTGAATATATTTGTGAGGCTTCCACTTTGTAAAATGCTTTGTAAAATCTCTGCTGTTGAAATGTGAGCTCACATATTTAAAGTTAGATATTTAAAATATATAAAATTTAGCAAAATTTAAACAAGAATCTTCTTTCAGTGAAATTAGGTATTAGAAGTGTCATTTAGGAATTATCGTCTCTCAATGGTAATTCAATGGTAATAGAAATATGGTTGCCAGTTAAACACTACTTTATTTGGAAAGGGTTAGGACTATATAGCCTCAAGGTTCTGGTTATGAATGGGAGGAGAAAAATGTGTATTCATAGAAGCAGGTAATGTGGAACAAACAGAGCAATGAGCTGATCACCTCCCCTCGCCACTCCTCCTGCCTTGCTCAAAACTTGCTTTCACCTAGATCACTGCAAAAATCTCACTGGTTACCATGCCTCCAAGTCTTGACCTGCTGAAAACCATTCTCTATCATGCAACCAGAATTATCTTTCTGTAATGTAAATATGATCATGTTCCTCCCCTGTTTAAGTTTTAGTGACTATCCATTTTCTACAAAATGAGGGCCAACCTTGTTCCCATGGCCTTTAAGAGTCATCATACTCATGAGTTTCTCTCCAGCATTATTTCTTTCCATCTTTTTGCTTACTGCCACCATCAGTATCCCCACTTTCAAGCTCCAATCATGCTGAACTGATTAGAATTCCTCTGTGTTATTATTTTCTCTCTAGCTCTGGGCCCTTTTCACATGCTAAGCATCTAATAATCTTTCAAGGTCCCTCAAGGCACAGTTCTATAAACACTTCGTGTGATTCCATAGGATGTATCGGACTTGAAAATTCCTAGTTTTTTTTTCAAGGCTCAGTTCAAAGGCTAACTATTGTCTGTGAATCTTTCCTTAACTTCCTCAGTCAGAGTTAATCTCTTTTCCTTTGTTCCTTTTTTGCACTATGCACATTTCTCAGTTATGGCTTTATTGTGTTTTAGTTCCTTGCCTGCCTCACTTACTCTACTTGTACACAGCATCCTAGCAATGTGCCTAATACAAATTTGATGTGCAATAAGTATTGGCTGAATGACTAAATGTGTCAATAAATCAACCAATAAATAAATAACCACTAGGTATTTGAATAGTGATAGCAAAGCAAGAGACCTTAATTTAAGAAAGCACAAACTACCAAAGTAATTTCAGTTGATTCTCAGAGCTGAAGAAAATAAAGAAAAAAAGTATTACTTTTAGTGGCCATAATTTATGAACATGGTCTGTTATTCATAGTATAATAGCTAAAAGCAAATTAGTGTTTGTGTCTACAGCACAGATTTCTGAAGATATTGGGGTTGATATTAATCTACAATAGAAAGTTATGGCAATTAATTTTGAGAGGAATCTCATATACCAAAGTGATTATATACCTATAAATATTAAAATAGTTTTGTTCTTAAATGTGTTATGTAATTATCTGTACTTAGTACCAAGATTGTCTTAGTACATTGAGGATGCTATACATAACACCACAGATTAGGTGGCTTATATATAACAGAAATTTATTTCTTACTGTCCCAGGGGCTGGGAAGTCCAAGACCATGTCACCAGCAGATTTGGTGTCTGGTGGGGACCCACTTCATAGTTCATAGATAGCCTTCTTGTGTCTTCACAGGGCAGAAAGGGTAAGGGAGCTCCCAGAGGTCTCTTTTTTTTTTTTTTTTTTTTTTTTTGAGAGGGCATCTCTCATATTTATTGATCAAATGGTTGTTAACAACAATAAAATTCAGTATAGGGGGGTCAATGCTCAATGTACAATCATTAATCCATCTCAAGCCTAATTCTCGTCAGTCTCCAATCTTCTGAAGCATAACGAACAAGTTCTTACATGGTGAACGAATTCTTACAGAGTGAATAAATTCTTACATGGTGAACAGTACAAGGGCATTCATCACAGAAACTTTCGGTTTTGATCATGCAATATGACCTATAAACCATCAGGTCAAATATGAATATTCATTTGATTTTTGTACTTGATTTATATGTTGATCCCACATTTCTCCTATTATTATTATTATTTTTATTTTTAATAAAATGCTGAAGTGGTAGGTAGATTCAAGATAAAGGTAGAAAACATAGTTTAGTGCTGTAAGAAGGCAAATGTAGATGATCAGATGATCAGGTGTGTGCCTATGGACTAAGTATTAATCCAGGCTAGACAAGGGCAGCAAGACATCCACGGATGCAGAAGATTTCTCTCAAAGCAGGGGGGGTGAGGTTCTGAGCCTCACCCCAGAGGTCTCTTTTATAAGGGCACTACTCCCACTCATGAATTTTCCTTCCTCATGACTGAGTCACATCCCCAAAACTCCATCTCCTAATAACATCACATTGGGGGTTAGGATTTCACCATATAATTGGAGGGATACAAAAATTTAGTCTATGGCAAAGATAAGTTTTAATGATAAAATCAACTAGAATATTAGACATAGGAGATTTATAGCACTTCTACCACCTGAGAAAAACTAGAAACTCAGGCTAACATATAAAATAACACATGTTTAAATGCAATGGAACCTACCAAGATGATATGCATTTGTGAATAAAAGATCTAAGAGAAGGAAAACCAAGAGGGTGAGACTGATTTGGCACTTTTCCCCTCAAGGAATTTGTTCACATGTAGTGACCGAATGACTAAACATGTCAGAGTATCCCAGATCTGGAAGAGAAAATTGGAATTTGAAACTTGACAAGGAGGAGGAACCCCATAAACACCTGAGGCTTTAAGTTGATATCCTAGAGGGTTATATACCAGGAGTAAGCGTAAATTTGAAATAGACCAGCCCTCACAAAAGCTAAAGCCCAACTCTCAACCCAGTAAATCTCTGATTGGAATAAAATAATCTGCCCTTAGCCAGAAGTAAAATTCAGTTGTCCCTGGAGCATAAGAATATCCAGCACCTCAAATAATCTCAGCTATTTTTCATCTACATAATAAGCAGCACTCAGTTGAAAACAATAAGGCATGTAAAAAGTAAAAAAGAAATGACTCAAGCCTGAGAAAAATGGACTATTTCAACAAACTAATGTAAAATCTGGATACAGAAGTTTTTAGACATGAGCCTTAAAAAAACAATGATTAACAATTTAAGAAATTCAATGACAAAGTGAAGAATTCATCAGAAAACCGGGAATTGAAATGGAGAATCAAATAGGAATTCTAGAATGGGAAATATAATAATTAAAACTAAAATTAATGGATGAATTTAATAGTATATTAGAAATGAAGAGAGAAGAAACAAAACAAAATGTGAGGATTGAGAAAATCTATACTGAAGCACTAAGAGACAAAATAACAGGAAAGAGTACAAGAAACATATGGGACATGGGGAAGAATTCTGACATACATGTAACTGGCATCACAGAAGGAGAGCCAGCCAGATAATGGGACAGAAACAATACTTGCAGAGACTATGCCAAGGAATTTTCCAAAATGGAGTGGTAATAGCAAACTTCAGATGCAGGATGTGCTACCTGAAGCAGGACAAATGAAAACCACATATAAGCTTATCAGTGAAAAGCTGTGAAAACACAAAGATTTTTTTTAAATTGTAAAAGCAACCAAATGGAGGGAACACACACATTACCTTTATACTCGGGGTCACTTTGTCCCTACAGGTGTTTCCCTTGGGATGACCCAACTTGAGCTCCTTCTGTGGGCTGCAAAGGAAACATGGGAAGCATGCACCTTTTATATATAGCCCATCTCTGAAGGTGCAAATTATTTCCAAACATGTGTTTTTGTTCTACTATCCTACATATCCCATCCAGTCTTTCAGCTTCAGATTTTTCAGACATGAATCAGGTATGAGCACCTTTAGCTATTAGATGTCCCTTCCAGGAAATGCACATTCATCTCTTCTGAAACCCTATTATTTGACTTGATGGAGTACATGCACATCTCGTTGGCATGGGATGAGGTTGGAGACGTAGGTAAAGGCCAAATCATTTAGTCCTTTGTGGAGTATGGTAAAGAATGTGTGTGTGTGTGTGTGTGTGTGTGTGTGTGTGTGTGTGTGTGTGTTTTCTTGTGCAACTGGAAGCTCTGAGATGTGTTAAGAAAGAAGGTCAAAGGGTATGAACTTCCAGTTGCAAAGTAAATCATGCAGATATAATGTACAGCATGGTGACTGTAGCTATTAAAACTGTATTGTGTATTTGAAAGTTGCTAAGAGAGTACATATTAAAAGTTCTCATCACAAGAAAAAAAATGTAATTATGTATGGTGATGGATGTTAACTAGAGTTATTTTGGTGGTCATTTTGCAATGTATACAAATATTGAATCATTATGCTGTACACCTGAAACTAATATAAATGTATATCAATTATACCTTAATTTAAGAGAAAAGAAAAAAGAAAGGAGTGACAAAATAACATTTGCATTTAAAAAATATAAGTAAGTTTACAAAAACGAAAGCAGGGAAACTAATTAGGAGACTACTGAAATAGTCTATACTAGAGATTATGATGGCTTGGACTTGAATGGTGTTCCTGTCTGCTACTTCAACCCATCAATTATTTTTCATGTCGGTATATGCTTCCTTTCTGTATTTCTGCTCCTATAACATAGAATTTGTGATTTCTTATACCATATAAGGAAAGATTAAGTATTCTTTGAAATATTATAACTAGATTTGCTAGTAGTTTAAAGCTGAATCTTCTCTTTAAGTTGTCCCACAGTATTTATTTTTGAAAGTTTCCATGTACGGTTCTTTCCTCTGTCCATCCTTGAAAGAGGCAATATTCATCCCGAAATGGTATGTGACAATAGACAACTTTAATTTTTTGGTTGTACTCACTTGTTGAAACTCTTTCATAGAGACATAGAATGCAGACAAGTTAAGTCTCTGCTATACTAAAGGGAGTTCTGTTTCTATGCCAACTTTTGGCTTTCTGACATTTGGAAGTAAAATTGTTCCAGAAATGAAAGATAAATGGACACTGTGGTTGCTCCTAGGGCTGTTCACAAATCTAGTTTTCTCTATAGGGACATGGTAAGATGGCACGCCCAACCTCTGTTGAAGTTAGGCAATGTGTTTTCATTTGGCCAATAAAAATGGAGTATCACTTACAAGAGAAATTTTAAAAGCTATTGTGTGATTCACCAGTGTCCTTTTCCAGTGCTCTAATGATAATGGAGCTCATGCCAAGATGAAACCTACATCAAACTGAGTCCCAAGTAACAATAAGGAGCAGAGCCGAACTGCACCTCTGCCCTCTGCAACCTTCCTTGGACTTCTAGCTGGTGAAAAACTTCTTTTGTCCTAAGCCTATCTTAGGGTTGTTTGTTGTGTGGCAGAATCTAATCCATCTTTAAACCAAACACCGGTTTAGGTCAACCTCTCACTCCCAGCAAGATCTTCCTCTAAAACAATTGAGTCTCTGGATATTTAACACTAATACTGTTTGAGAATTCACTGTCTTTTGAGGCAATGTTCTCCATTTTTTAAGCAGTTAAAATGATTAAACTATTCTCTTTGTTTTGAACCAAAATTTGCCTTTCTATAACTTCTACCCAAAGGTGAATTTACATACCGGACTTAATTAACGAAGAGGCACTTGTCTAAATTTCATTAATGATATTCTGCAACTTAGAATTTATAACCTGCCTCAGGAAGTATTCTGTTGAAACATTTTTTGAAAGAGCCTAAATCCCAAACAGAACATATCGAATGTAAATTAAACAGTGCTCTTGAGCAGAAAATTAAATTGGTTCCATGACATGGGTTTTAAGGAAGCCCACATAATGTAAACAGTGCTGCAAGTGACTGATAAACCTGTAAACTCAAATGATACCCAACACTGGTGATAACCAGTGGGGAAAATTAGAGTAATATGCATGAGTATATCTCATTCAAACACTTTGATTCTATTATCTAAGCAGAACCAGAAAATATTTTCTAGTAATTAATGATACTTTAGTCCAGAAATATCAATATAATATAAAGTTTTTAAATGTCCTCCTAATTTTTATAGAAAGAATGGTTTACTCACCATAATCTTAGGTTTAAAACTAAAGTTTGATGGTTCAGTGTTCTTTATTATAACAGCCTGTTCTACAGCTAGCGCAGAGAAACCTAACAACCTACCTAATACAATGTGTAAGGCAACAGAAAACTGCCACTGTCCTGCATCTGCTCACTAAGGGTCATTCAAATCTGGGGGCTTAGAGAATTATTTACTAATTATTTTGGAGCTCTTAAACATCAACATGAATTGGATAAATGCAGAAGAGTAATAGGAAGAAAAGAATATGGTCTTCAAAAATGAAGAAATGCAGAAGGACCAGAATTGTGTAAAAATATGCTTAATTCCTAGAAATCAAACAGCAAAATTAAAGCAACAAGATCTCATTTTTCATCTATGATGTTGGTAATTTTGTTTTTACTAACAATGTATATTATTGCTAAGAGTTTAGGAAATGCACCCTAATCATTTTGATATTAGTGTAAAGAGGCATACTTTTATTTTCTTTCTTCCTCCCTCCCTCCCTCCCTCCCTCTCTTCCTTCCTTTCTTTCTTATCTCTTTCTTTCTATGATGATTAATAAAAAGGGAAACACTTCATAAAAAATAAGTACTTACAGCAAACATGACCCAACAAGGACAATGAAACTAGGCTCTTGTTTCATTGTGAAATAAAGGATGAATGTCTCTGTCACCACCAGCCCCAAACAAGAAAATAAGACTTGCTGAAGTGTTGGTTGTGAAGGAGGGAAATCTAGAATGTGGAGTATGGGGGTGAATATTAATTATATCCTCAGAATCAGTAACAACAAGCAGAGAGACTAATAGCTTCTCCCACTAACCTTCCTGTATTAAAAGTTTTATAGACATTGTAACTGGCTACCATCTTCGAGACAAACTGGACTTAATGGAGGGTAAAACAGTATTAAGCAGTTCTTGTATATCATCTCACATATAAAGAATCTCAACATCAACTCGGAATCCAGCCATTCCTATAGTGAACAGTTCTGTACAGGCTTCATCTTATTTCACACTGCCGGCCTTAAGAGGCTCCCCTGTTTCTCTCATTTATGGCCCTAGGATTTCCTTGATGTTGTAGCAAGGGCCATCTATGGAAGTACCCTCAACACTTACATATGCACTACCAAGAAGTATAGGGGAGTTAACACCCCCATGGGACCACCCTCAATCAAATGAGGTTGAGAATTAATGGATAAGTGCTTTTGCCCTTTATCATCCAGCAGAAACTTTAGAAATGCATCCTATAGGACTCCTCAGAAGTTCTGTGAGATGCAGCCTGTAGGCTACCAAGTATTGCTTGTCCTTTATCCTAGGCTTCACTGTTCATGGACCCTCAACCCTTAGATCACTTTAAAAAAAACAAAACCCTATGGCAAGTCCCTATTCCAGGCTCTATGTGGAAGAACACAGGTTAAGACAATATGACTAACTTCACACAGAGAAATCTATGTTCAAAAAATTTACTCTGAGGCAATAACCAGAAGCAAGAAAAATTTTCCTTCTA
The DNA here is from genome assembly GCF_040802235.1 of Manis javanica. Classification (NCBI taxonomy): domain Eukaryota; kingdom Metazoa; phylum Chordata; class Mammalia; order Pholidota; family Manidae; genus Manis; species Manis javanica. The sequence continues at coordinate 104,131,565 of NC_133174.1, read as the reverse complement.
ATATATCAGCTATAACATCTTATGGAACAAAATACTTAAAACATAAATGTTCAGTAATGGGGAATTGGCAAATAGAAATTTCATATTTGTAAGGAGGAGATTTCTAAGTAGTTTCCTTGGAAGACAACCCAGGTTTCAGCCCACTCCACTTAGGCAAATAAGTGGGATCTCTAAAACCTGACCGAGATTCATAGAATAAAAATTACAAAATAGGAGATTATTGGGTTTTGACTTTTGTGGAAGTTTAATTTTTACACAAGACTTCTTCCAGATTTCACTTTTGGAATTTTAAGTCACTGTAGGAAATTGGAACAACATGATAGGCATTGATTTTATTCAAAATTCAGCTCCTGTTGTGAGCTTTTCTATTCTATTCTATGCTGTTTCATTGTATAACCCTTTATGAAGAATTGGGTAGGACAGCATAACTTTACATTATTATTAGTTGGACAAAAGAACAGGAGGCAAACCTTTAGCTTCAGGAATAGGGAGGCCTTAGAGTGAAGTTCCTGTCCTGACCAATCTCTGAAACTAATTTCCCTCACTGTACAAAGGGCTAACAGATGCTTCTAATGGCAGGATATTATAATGAGGAAAATTAAAATATTAACTTTGTTTTTTAAGTCTCACTTTAATATAGATGTTAATAAGATATTCTGAAAATTCAGGCAAAATTACTCACTACAGCCTTTAGCCATCTGAATCAAGCAATAGAGAAATAGCACCTCACTGAGACAGCTTGCATATCATCTCAGGGAGCAACTCTAAAAGTATTAAGTGCTCATTTACACCACAGTGAACAAACTCCCTCTAAGTGATTCCTAAGAGTAAGTCGAGTACTTTTATTTGACCCAAATATATCTTTGCTTGTCTAAATGGTTAATTGAATGATTCAGTTCATTTGCTCTTTTATTTAGCTGACAATTACCATACATACGTTATATGGATTACCCCCTTTCAACAAAATGACATTTCACTGTAAGGCAACACTGAACACAATTTATATTCTTTAATGACTGAGAAGACACTTCATGATCTAGTTATAGAACCTCAGAGACATTACAGTAAATCGCAAACATCACAGTGATATATAAGGAATACACTGAACTACTCTCCTGTTTCAGGGGAAAAAGTCACCAACTTCTTTGTTTATATCTTATTTAGTCATACTCCCTACAATATAGTCCATAAAATAATTTGTTTAATACTTTGAATATGGAAATGCCAATACTTTATCCTTTTCAATCATTAGCTCTTTTTTCAAACCATAAAAGTTGCTATTATTTAAATGCTAGCTATTTTAAAGGAGGAACTTCCAACATTTTGGGACATTTTCTATTCTTTCTCCCTCTGTTTCAAAACACTCTAGTTAAAATATAGAAGCTAGGCAATTCCCTGTTAAATAGGCTGATGTCATAACTCTGATCATTTGTCCCAAATAAAATCAAGTGTGTCTAAGTTTAAACCCATAACTACAGTTTTAAAGTAATATCACATAGAAAATCAGACAAACACACTCACATACTGAACGCACCAAGTGAATAGTTAATTCTGAACAATTTGTAGCAGACTTGGCCATTTGGGGAGTAATCTTTACTAATGGGAGTACAAATTTGTGATGTATTCACCTAGCTAGTTGAATTTAATAATTAGATAACTACTTAGTACTGACTCCTGACCACCCTTTGTTAATTAAAATATAAACAAATTATTTTTATAAATGCTATAATTGAGTCAAACATGAAAAGTACACAGCCCAAGCAGAAATCAGTTTCCTATTTCCTTGATCTCCCCAATCAGCCCAAAAAGGCTCTCTTCTTCCTCCAAAATCCAGCAATTCTTCTTATCAGTTGCCTAATCATTAATCAGCTATTGTGTGGAAATGAACTATCATAGAAACATATTTATTCCATTCCCAGAAACTCAAAGCAAGGCCTAATTAGAAATTTGTTTTAAACAATGATTTGTTTAGCCTGTGTTTTTTTCCCACTGGCCAATATAAACAAGGTTAATTGTAGTTGTTGAGGTTTCGGGTTTTTTTTTTAATTTTTATTTTGGAGATATAGCTCTAATTGAAGTCACACTGCTATTAACTTTCAAATACTTGTTTTGAGCCTTGTTGGCAGAGTGTATTATTTGTTAACTCAATATACATCCTCCTTCCTTCCTTAGTAAGTGTACCATTGTTTTATTTGGGGTGCTAATGTACACACCAAAAAATACTTCATTTCTCAGTTTCCCTTACAGTTACGTGTGGTCATAAGACTAAGATACATGTAGAAGTCACATGATAAAATTATTTTGAAAGTTTGTAAAAAAGGGAAAGATGCATAGCCTTGTTTTCTCTGAACATTGTGATTTCTTTCTTCTTGACAGTATAGTTAATACAGCTGGAGCTTCATCAGCAATTCTCAACTAGGAATTACATGTTAAGGCTATTATAGGAGAAAGAAAAAAATTGAATGTTTATATCCTCAAGGTATCTATATGCTAGCCTTCCACTAGAACTCTTTAACATGAAAGAGAAATAGGTTCTATTGTTCTTAAATTTCTTTTATTTTAGGTTTTTCTGTCACGTGTAGCTAAAATGAACCTTACCTGCTATGGTATCAGTGTTCATGAATTAGAACACTTTTTGATAAGAAGAGTAGGCAAATGATATAAATTGCATTGGACCTCACATGCCACAAACAATGAAAGCTGATGCCAAAGTATCAAAATATAAACTCATATACAAATTGCAAAGGTTCACTTGCAATTTCAGATCCTATATATAAAACACTTAGAAGTGATCACTGCTAACAATAAGAAAAAACTGAACAAACTGAAAATAAATTTTTCTTGGCTCCATCAGAGAACCAAATACACATGGCAAACCACTATCCTGAAATCTGAAGAGACAAGAAATTTCAGTGACTCACAGTTGAGATCTCCTTAAAAGGAGCAAATACCACTTGAGCCATAAATTGGTAGCTATATCTCAGTGGTAACTTTGAAAGATGCCTGGAGGCTGGGTGTGAACTAACATGAAAGTAAGAAACTCCTAGGGGTCAGAGTCTTAGGAATGCCTCCACACTTTTATGGGGCTTTATCTCCAGGAACCCAGCTAAGTGTTCTCAGTGTGAAGAGTCAAGAAAGATCTTGTAGATATGGCAGAGGTAAGGGAAAAGTAACCATTTTGAAATATTTGCAGGGTATTCCCTATTAGAAAGGCCTACTCTTCAGGGAAAAGACTTTACCAGTGCCTTGTTCCAGAGCTCTGAGAAAAAGCCTTCTCTAGTCTTTCTGTCTTACCCAAGGTGGGGGGCAAAGAGAAAAAACAAACTATATAAGAAAACCAATTGTGAAAACCACAAGCCAAATAAAAGAATGAAATTTAAATGGAAGATTATATAGGACTCTTACTCTTCCACATCCTAACATCACAGCACCAGTATGATAACAAGAGATTATAACTGAAAGAACTGCATGACACAGACTTTTGTTTTAGGAGTATTTAGGGGATTCCAAAGTCAAGAGGGGAGACAAAATGACACTTGAATAATTTGGAGCCTTTGGCAACTACAACATAGCAAACACTAAAAAAAGACTGTCTCTTAGCCAAATTAACATAAATTCTTACACTAGTGGCCTACTAACCTCAAGTCTTATACAATGCAACATATCTAATCTTAAAAACAATATTACCTGGTATGTCAAAAGGCAGGAAAAAACAGTCTGAAGAGAAAAAGCAAGTGGCAGAATCACACTCAAATATGGCAGGCATGTTGAAATTATCAGAAGTAGAATTTAAACTAAATTAGCTGTTAATAGTTTAAGGGATCTAATGGAAAAATATATACTACTTGCAAGAACAGATAAGTAATGCATAGAGATGGGAAATCTAAGAAAGAATTTAAAATAAATCCTAAAAATTGAAAACATCATATGAGAAATGATGAATACTTTTGATGGGCTCATCAGTAGGTTAGACAAGGTGAGGAAGATTGAGTGAACTTGAAGGTAAGTCAATAGAAAAATCCCTAAAGTGAAATACAAGGATAAAAAAATGATGAAAAATAAAGGGCATAATATGTAAGAACTGTAGGACAAAATCAAAAAGGAAACTATCAAAAGGACAATACCAAATGTATATATTTATGGAATACCAGAAAAAAGGCTTAACACTCTTAAAATTAATGACAGAAAACAAACCACAGACCCAGGAAATTCAGAGAGCACTTAGCAGAATAAATACCAAAAATACTACACATAGACATATCATAATAAAACTTCTAAAAACAAAAACAAAGAAAAAACTTCAAAAGAGGACAGGTGGGAAAATTCCACCTTGCTTAGACTGGAAAAATGATAAGAATTACAGCAGGCTTCTCATAAGAGAACATAAAAGCTGGAAGTGAGTGGAGTAAAATATTTAAAGCATGGGGGAAAAAATCCCAACAACTGGAATTCCATACCCAGTGAAATTATCCTTCAAAAGTGAAGGGGTACCAGCGTACATCTATTAGAATGGCAAAAATCCAGAACAATGACCACATCAAATGCTGGCAAGGATCTGGAGCAACATAAACTCTCATTCATTTCCAGTGGAAATGTAAAACGTTGCAGTCACTTTATAAGAGAGTTTGACAGTTTCTTACACAAACTAACCATACTCATAATACAATCCAACCATCATATTCCTCAGTATTTACCCAAATGAGTTGAGAATTTATGTCCACACAAAAACCTGCACATGGCTGTTTATTCATCTTTGCCAAACCTTGTCCTTCAGCAGATGAATCCAGTATTATTCAGCACTAAAAAATTGAACTATCGAGTTGTGAAAAGACACACAAGAATCTTAAATTCATATTACTAACTAAAAGAAATCAAACTGAAATAGCTATATACTGTATGATTTCAATTACACATCATTATGGAAAATGTATAACTATGGAGACAGTAAAAAGATCAGTGGTTTCCAGGGGTTAGTGGGGATGGAAGAATGAATAGATGGAACACAGGGGATTTTGAGAGCAGTGAAACTATTCTGTATGATATTGTAATTGAGAATATATGACATTATATGCTTGTCAAAACCCATCAAATGTACATCAAGAGTGATAATATAAATTATGGACTTTATGAGACCAGGTTGACATATAAAATACAGGTTCATGAGTTGTAACAAATGTGCTATTCAAGTGAAACATGTTGAAAATGGGGGAGGCTATATAAGTATAGTGGCAGGGATATATGGGAACTCTATATTTTCTGCTCAATTTTTCTGTGAATTAACACTGTTCTTAAAAATGAATTATATTTTTTAAACAACTGGAAGAGAACAACTTTGCTCAGATTAAAAAAAGCCTGAGGAGGGAAGTGGAGAAAAAGATGGTAGAGTAGGAAGGCAAGGTAGAAAACTCCTCCCAGGAACACATAAGACACAAAAATACAGTAAATACAATTAAACCTGAAAATGATCTGAAGACTGCAGAACAGACTACCTACATCTGGGAAAGCACAGAAAAGGGTAAAGTGGCAAAGCCGAGATCCAGTGGGACCCTAGTCCTTCCTCCACCCCAGCCCACAGGCAGGAGAAAGAGGAATGGAGTGGGGAGGGGGTAGGATCCCAGGATCATTGAACACCTGATCCTGGAGATCTGCTCCAGTAGCATGAGCCTACATTTCATAGTGCTCTGGGGAGTAGCAGGGCTGGACAAGAAAGTCAGGCAGAACACTTAGAGAGGCTGAGATCTCAGCCAATTGTGGAGAACAGCAAGCAGATCTTTCCCCCTGTGCAAAAGCAAAGTAGGCAGTTTGAAACACTTCCCAGCAGTGGGAGGGGTGCCAGATGGGCACATATTGATGGAGCACTTTTCTTAGAAGGGGCAAGTGGATGATATCTCCCCAGCCTGCCCTAAGCTCAACAGGTTGGAAACTCTTGGAAGCCCCAGACACTCTATCCCCCTCGCTGACAATGCACCCCTCTCTGCATACAGACAACCCACTTGGCCCAGCAGTAGTGTCATATTTTGCTGCTGGGTAGGCAGAGGGAGGACCTCCCAGCTTTCTGGGCTCTGCTTCAGTCCAAATGGGGAGGGGCCTGCATGAACCAGCCCCAAGAGCTCCTTCCTCCCCATGGGTGCCAGATCCTGCACAACACGTCTGGGCAGAGCCACACATAAGCTCATCCAACCCATCAATCCTGCAGCACCTGCCATTGTTACAGGCCAGGAAGAGGGTGGCCTTGCCCAAAGCAACTCCAGCAGAGACTTCTGCACTGATCACAAAGGCATGGAAACGTAAACTGCCTGCCAAGAATCAGACAACTACAGGTCAGAGAGTAAGGTGGCCCCACTCACGGCACACCAACAGCTGGGGCTCCCACACTGAAAAGTTAAGATTCTTGAGCTTCTGGGAACTAGAGGATGCCTCCTCTATAAAACTATTACTCCATCAGAAGAAACACAGAAACACTGAAAAAATGAGGAAGCAGAGGAATCTGTTCCAAACAAAACTAAAAGACAAAACACCATAAAGAGGGCAGAATGAAACAAATCACCAATCTTCTTGATAAAGATTTGAAAGTAAAAGTCATAAACATGCTCATGGATGTATAGAAAAATATCCAAGATCTCAGGGAGGACTTCAACAAAAATACAGAAGACCTGTCAAAAAGCCATTCAGAGCTGAGCAATACAGTATGTGAAATGAAACATACAATGGAGCGAATGAATAGCAGATTATCACAGGTTGAAGAAGTTGTAGGTGATATGGAAATTAGGGAGCAGGAAAGCAATAAAGCTGAAAAATGGAGAGAAAAAAGGATCTCTAGGAATGAAAGAGTAATAAGAGAGGTGTGTGACAAATCCAAATAGAACAATGTTTGCATAATAGTGGTATCAGAAGGAGAAGAAGGAGGCAAAGGGATAGAAAGTCTCTTTGAGTAAATAATAGTTGAAAACTTCCCCAATCTGGGGAAGGAAGTAGACACCCAGGTCATGGAAGCACAGAGAGCCCCTAGCAAAAGGAACTCCAGGAAGCCAACACCAAGACATATAATAATTAAAATGGAAAAGATCAAGGATAAGGAGAGAGTACTGAAAGCAGCCCAAGAGAGAAAAAAGATTACTTATGAAGGACATCCCATCAGGCTATCAGAAGACTTCTCAGCAGAAACTTTACAGGCTAGAAGGGACTGCCATGATATATTTAATGTAATGGAACAGAAAGACGTCCAAACAAGAATCCTCTACCTGACAAGATTATCATTTAAATGTGAATCAGGGATTAAACAATTTCAAGATAAACAAAAGTTGAAGGAATTCACCACCACTAAGCCAGCCCTACAGGATATGTTAAAGGGATTGCAGTAGACAGAAAAGTACCTAAGACTAAATAGCTTTCACCAGTGAAAATAAACCCACAGTAAAGGTTGTAGATCAATTAATAAGCAAGCAAGTATAAATTAAAACAAAAGAAGCAAAATCAACTACTCACAAAATCAGTCAAGGGGTACTTGAAAAGTGCAGATTATGACATCTAACACATAAAGTGTGGAGGAGGAAGAAGGAGAAGAAAAAAATTATCTTTAGATTGTGTGTGAAATATAGTAATCAGCAATTTAAGATAGACTTTTACATAGTAAGGAAGCTATTCTTGAACCTTTGGTAACCACAAACCTAAAGCCTGCAATAAATACACAAAGGAAAGAGAGAGAGAGAGAGAGAGAGAGAGTGAGAGAGAGAGAGAGAAAGAGAGGGGGAAGGAAGGAAGGAAGGAAGGAAGGAAGGAAGGAAGGAAGGAAGAGAGAGAGAGAAACAAAGAGAGAGAGAGCAAGAAAGAGCCAATCACAACACTAAAGAAATCCATCAAATAACAAGAAAAGAGTATAAGAAAGGAACAGAGAAGAGCTACAGAAAACAACCAGAAAATAATTAATAAAATGGAAATACATATATGTCAATAATCACCTTAAAAGTAAATGGACTGAATGCACCAATCAAAAGACATAGAGTGCCAGAATTGATTTAAAAAAAACAAGACCCACCTATATGCTTCCTACAAGAGACTCACTTCAGATCTAAAGACATACATAGACTAAAAGTAAAGGGTGCAAAAGATATTTCATGCAAATAATAGGGAGGAAAAAAGCATGAGTAGCAGTGCTTATACCAGACAAAATAACAATTATTAACGAAACTAAAGGGGGAAATAGACTGCAACACATCTATTTTAGGAGACTTTTAACACACCACTCACATCAATAGACACATCAACCAGATAGATAAAAGGTAGGGAAACAGGCACTGAACAATACACTAAATCAGATGGATTTAACAGATTATCTACTGAACATTGCACCCAAAAGCAGCAGGATACACATTCTTCTCAAGTGCACATGGAACATTTTCCAAAATAGATTACATAATAGGCCATAAAAAGTGCCTCAATTAATTAAAAAAGATTGAAATTTTATCAAGCAGGTTCTCAGACCAAAATGGTATGAAAATAGAAAACAGAAATAAATTACACAAACACAAAAAAAAGCCTACAAACACATGCAGTTTTAACAATATGCTTCTAAATAATCAGTGGATCAATGAACAAATTAAAACAAATCAAGTAATACATGGAGACATATGAAAACAAAAACTAAACAACACAAAACCTGTGAGATGCAGTGAAGGCAGTTCTAAAAGGAAAGTATCTGGCAATACAGGCTTACCTCAAAAAACAAGAACAATCTAAAATAAACAGCCTACATTCACTGTTAAAGAAACAAGAAAAAGAAGAAAAAATGAAGCCCAAAGTTTGTAGGAGGGACATAATAAAGATCAGAGAAGAAATAAATAAAATAGAGAATAAAAAAACAAAAGAAAAAAATCAATGAAACCAGGACCTCATTCTTTGAGGAAATAAACGAAATCAATGAACCCCTAGCTAGACTTATCAAGAAAAAAAGAGAGTGAACACACATAAACAAAATCATAAGTGAAGAAGAAATAATCACAATAAACACCACAGAAATACAATTATTAGAGAATACTATGAAAAATTATATGCCAATAAAATGGATAACCTAGAAGAAATGGACTTTTTAGAAAAATACAACCATCTAAGACTGACCCAGCAAGACACAGAAAATCTGAACAGACCAATTACTAGCAATGAAATTGAACTGATAATCAAAAAACTACCTAAGAACAAAACTCCACGTCCAGACAGCTTCACAGATGAATTTTCTCAAACACTTAAAGAAGAGCCAATACTGTCCTTCTTAATATTACAAAAAGTAGAAGAGGAGGGAATACTTCCAAACTCATTCTATGAAGCCAGCATCACTCTAATACAAAAACCAGACAAAGACACCACAAAAAATAAAATTATAGACCAATATCCCTGATGAACATAGATGCAAAAAACTTTAACAAAATATTCACAAACCAAATTCAAAACAAGATAAAAAAGATCATCCATCATAACCAAGTGGGATTTATTCCAGGGATGCAAGGATGGTATAATATTTTTAAATCAATCAATATCATACAATACATCTACAAAAAGGACAAAAAACACAAGATCATCTCAATAGACATTGAAAAATCATTTGAAAAATATTCAACATCCATTCATCCATTCATAGTAAAAGCTCTTAACAAAATGGGTATAGAGGGTACATACCACAACATAATAAGGCCATATAGGACAAACCCACAGCCAACAAAATATTTAATAGCAAAAAGCTGAAAGCTTTTACTCTAAGACTGGGAACAAGACAAGGATGTCAACTGTCACTGCTTTTATTCATCACAGTACTGGAGATTCTGGCCATGGCAATCAGATAACACAAAGAGATAAACGTTATCCAAATTGGTAAGGAAGAAATTAAAGTGTCACTATTTTCAGATGATATGATATAATACATAAAAAACCCTAAAGACTCCACTGAAAAACTATGAGAACTAACAACAGAATTCAGCAAAGCTGCAGGATACAAAATTAGTACACAGAAATCTGTTGCACTACTATATACTAACAACAAACTAGCAACTAGCAGAAAGAGAAATCAGGAAAACAACTCCATTCACAATTGCATGAAAAAGAATGGAATACCTAGGAATAAACCTAACTAAGGAGGTGAAAGACCTATATTCTGAGAACTGAAAGACACTCCTGGGAGAAATTAAAGAAGACACCAATAAATGGAAATCTTTCCCATGCTAGTGGATAGGAAGAATTAATATTGTCAAAATGATCATCTTTCCTAAAGCAATCTACAGATTCAATTGCCATCCCTATCAAATTACCAACAGCATTCTTCAACAAACTGGAACAAATAGTTCTAAAATTCATATGGAACCACCAAAGACCCTGAATAGCCAAAGCAATCCTAGGAAGGAAAAATAAAGTGGGGGAGATCTCGCTCCCCAACTTCAAGCTCTACTATAAAGCCACAGTAATCAAGACAATTTGGTACTGGCACAAGAACAGAGTCACAGACCAGTGGAACAGAATAGAGTCTCCAAACATTAACCCAAGGATATATGGTCAATTAATATATGATAAAGGAGCCATGGATATACAATGGGGAAATGACAGCCTCTTCAACAGTTGGTGTTGGCAAAACTGGACAGCTACATGTAAGAGAATGAAACTGGATCATTGTCTAACCCCATACACAAAAGTAAATTAGAAATGGATCAAAGATCTGAATGTAAGTCATGAAACCATAAAACTCTTAGAAAAAACATAGGCAAAAATCTCTTGGACATAAACATGAGAGATTTCTTCATGAACATATCTCCCCAGGCAAGGGAAGCAAAAGCCAAAATGAACAAGTGGGACTATATCAAGCTGAAAAGCTTCTGTACAGCAGCAGACACCATCAGTAGAACAAAAAGGCACCCTACAGTATGGGAAAAGATATTCATAAATGTCTCTTCTAATAAGGAGTTAACATCCAAAATATATAAAGAACTCATATGCCTTAACACTCAAAAACAAATATCCTTATTAATGGGCAGAGGACCTGAACAGACACTTCTTCAAAGAAGGCATACAAATGGCCAACAGGTACATGAAAAGATGCTCTTCATCACTAATCATCAGGGAAATGCAAATTATAACCACAATGAGATATCACCTCACACTAGTTAGGATGGCCACTATCCAAAAGACAAGATATAACAAATGCCGGTGAGGATGTGGAAAAATGGGAACCCTCCTACACTGCTGGTGGTAATGTAAATTGGTGCAACCATTGTGGAAGTCAATATGGAACTTCCTCAAAAAACTAAAATAGAAATATCATTTGACCCAGAATTCCACTCCTAGGAATTACCTGAAAATAACAAGATCCCTGATTCAAAAAGACATGTGCATACCTATGTTTATTGCTGCACTATTTTCAATAGCCAAGATATGGAAGCAACTTGTGTCCATCAATAGGTGAATGGATAAAGAAGAGGTGGTACATTACAATTGGATATTATTCAGCCATAAAAAGAAAAGAAATCCTCTCACTTGCAACAACAAATGGATCTAGAGGGTATTTTGCTCAGTGAAGTCAGCCAGATGGAGAAAGAGAAATACCAAATGATTTCATTAATTTGTGGAGCATAAAAATAAAGCAAAGCAGAAGGAAAAGTGGACTCATAGACACTGAGAATGGACTAGTGGTTACCAAGGGGGAGGTATTGCGGTGGGAGGGGGAGAAGAGGAGGGGGATAAAGGGGCACAATAATTAACAATCATAACATAAGCTGGTCACAGGGTTGCTAGTACAGCACAGAGAACAATGATTCTGTAACATCTTACTATGTTGACAGATAATAACCACACTAGAGGGGGGGATTTCATAATATGGGTATCTGTTGAGCCACTGTGTTGTATATTTGAAACCAATATAAGACTGTATATCAATGATACTTTAAAAAAAAGCCTGTGTAAATTCATAACTGGCAGACCTACCCTGTAGTAAATGTTAAAAGATTTTCTTCAGGCAGAAAGAAATTGATATCTATCAGAAACATGGAACTATATAAAGAAAGGAAAATATCAGATAAGTAATAAAGGAAGGTAAAAGATGTTATTTTTCTCATTCTTAATTGATCTAGCATATGCCTATGTAATTAAACTAACAATGTGTTGAGTGATTATAGCATATGGATAAGTAAAAGATAGCAAAGAAACATGGGATAGGAGGGAGAAATTTTTAATTCTCTATTACAAGGTATCTGCACTATGTTAGAAGTGGAATAGTATTATTAAAGGCAGGGTTAGATTAGTTAAAAATATACATTGTAAGCTCAAATAAATCACTCAAGGAAAAAAAGCATTTTAACTACTATTGGTGATAAATTGGAATCGTCAAAAATACTGAAAACCAGAGAAGGCTTGAAAAGAGGGTATGTAAAAAGAAAGAATAAGTGTAACAAATAGAAAACAGTTACAGATATGGGATGTATTTATCCAGCTATATTAATAATCACATCAAATGGCAATGATCTAAACACACTTATAAAAGACACATTATCACAATGAAGTAATATAAAATGACCCAACACATTATCTATTAGAAATGCACTTTAAGTATAAAGACTCAGATGACTTAAAAAGTAAAAGAATGGAGAAAAATATAGTATGATAACACCAAAGAGAAAGCTGAAGTTACTCTGTTAATTTCAGACAAATCAGACTTCAGAACAAGAGAAGTAATCAGGGATAAAAAGGAGAATTACATAATTATAAAAGGATCAATTCTCTAAGAAGACATAACAATTTTTAATATACATGTTTCTAAGAACACAGCATCAAAATACATGATGTAAAAACTACTAGAATTATAAGGAGAAATAGACAAATTCACTATTATAGTTGGAAACTTCAACACCTTTCTCTCACTATTGATAGAACAAATTGGCAGAAAATCAGTAAGGATAGAGTTTATCTGAACAGGACTATCAATTAGTTTGTTTTAGTTGATATTTATGGACTATTCCATCCAGTACCAGCAGAATACACATTCTTCTCAAGCTTGCTGGAGCATTCACCAAGATATACCACATTGTGGGCCATAAAACATTCCTCAATGATTGAAAAGATAGAAATCATACAAAATATGTTCTTTGCAAAGGAATTATAATAGAAATGAATAACAGAAAGAGCTGGATAATCCACCAATGTTTGGAGATTAAGCAATGCACATAAATAAGACACGGATCAAAGGAAAAGTCTCAGGGTAAAATTAATAACATTTTCAACTAAATAAAAAATGAAAATACAACATTAAAATATATGGGACACACAGAAAGCATAGTTTAGAGGAAGTTTATAGCACTAAATACATATGATAGAAAAGAGAACAAAATACTTCAGATCAATAATTTGAACTTCCATTTTAGGGAATTAGAAAAGGAGAACATTTTCAGTCTAAATCCACAAGAAAAAAAATTTCAATTACAGCAGAAATCAATGTGAAAACAAGAAGTGAATAGAGAAAAAAGTCAACAAAAGCAAAAGCTATTGTTTTGAGAATATCAGTAAAAAAATTGATAAATCTCTATCCAGGCCATCCAAAGAAAAAAAGAGAAGACACACATTGCCACTATTAGAACCAAAAGAGGGGTCATCACAATAGATCCTGCCAACATTGAAAGAATAATAATAAAGGAATAATATGAACATTTCTATGTCCACAAATCTGATAGTTTAGATGAAATGTCTTTTAATTCCTTGAAAGACACAAACTACCATAATTCACATAAGGAGAAGTAGGTAATCTGAATAAATATATCATGAATTTATATGTATTGATGAATTTGAATAATTCAAAATATTCCAAAAGAGAAAGCACTATGCCAGATGGTTTCACTGGTTAATTCTACCAAACATTTAAGGAAGAGATGATATTCATCCTGCACAATATTTTTCAGAAATAGAAGCAAAGGGAACATTTCTCAACTCATTTTATAAGGCCAGAATTAACCTAATAACAAAATCAGATAAAGACATTGCCAAAAGGAAAACTATTCAAGAATACAGCTTATGAATACACATACAAAAATACTCACCAAAAAGTAGCAAATCAAATCAACAATGTATAAATATAATTATACACCATGACCAGGAGACATCTATTCTAGGTATGCAAGCCTGGTTCAATATTTGAAAATCAATCAATGTAATCCAGCACATCAACAGACTAAAAATAAAAATTATATGATCCCCCCCCAGAAAAACTCTAGGATTGGCTCAGTACAACAAAAAGTGTTGATTATAAATGTAATTTCAAGCCTTTTGGAATGAGAGAGTTCTGTTCTCTCAAAGAGTAAATGTTAAATTACTTTAAACAGAACTTTTTACAGATTTAGCAAATTAATTTCTACCACTAAAGTACATCGTGACACACCCTACAAAATTATGTACAGATTCATACTTAGAGGAAGTTCAATATCTCTGAGTTCCATCTCTGCCTTCTCCTAAATTGAATCTAGCACATAAAAAGATTCATGCACCTTGTGGTCCATTAATTATCCTGTCTTCTCAAAATTGAGATACTGTTTCTTCTATAGCCACAGGCTTTGTTGGAGAAACTGGTAGGTAGTGATGTTTCTCCAGGCAATATTAGTTGAAAAGATTTTATAAGAAACACAGTAGTTCTCTCACAGAACAACAAGTAACACATAGACAATTAAATTGATATACAAAGATAGTATAGTTAGACTGATGCTAGACTGGAACTTGAACATTAAGCAAGCTCAGGAATTTAGACCTTATTGTGAAAGCATATTCAAAATCATCAAGTTTATTCACTTTTTACAGTCAAATTTTTCATAACTTTATATAAATATAGAAATTCAAGAATGAATATTATATTTAATTTTTAAATCCTCTACTGTGTACAAATTATTTGAAGTTTGGAATTTGTTTTGTAAAAGAAAATATATAGAAATATGTCTAATTTATGTTAGTGATTCTGGATATTGGAGGGAGGTGATGTGAAGGCAGATATCCAGGGAAGATGGTGTTGATCATTTAGGGAAGATAAACCAGCAGGCTAGATTAGAAATCTAGGTTTAGAATCATCCATCACTAGATAATAATTATGATTCAGACCATTGGTCCTCAAATTTTATTGTGCATAAGCATTACCTGGAGTTTTTGTTAAAAATGTAGATTTTTTGGGGGTTGGTCCAGGAATCAACAAGTATAACACGCATCACAGGAAACTGTCATAAAACAGTCTACCTTAGATTGTAGTCTAAGTGGATCCCAAGAGAAGGATTCATTTATTTAGAAGGTGAACCCAGGAAAAAATAATAAGAGAAAGGGAAGAAGGCAAGCAAGTGTAACATTGCAGGTAAAGTCTCAGACTCAGTCTGGTCCATGGAAACTCTGGAGTTTAAATTACACCTCAGAATCTGTCCCAACTTGAATCAAGAGTACTAGGTTTTCATAATCTACCCCCATTGTATCAGTTACAGGCTTACGTGCAACCCAAGGGAGAAGTTAACTTCTAGGTACTTCCAGCATTATATTCATATATCTTGATGGTATGCAAGACTAAATGCAAGACTAATTTATAGACTCACAGTAACCTAGTGAGTCTCCTAAAGAGTTTCACCTGGAGATCCTTATAAACAAACACATTTAAGCTGGAAGAAAGGGAGAGATCCAGGTAATCTGGATAGAGCACCAACTCTGTCTTCTACAAGGTGTGCAGTCCACATTTTGAGGGAAATTGCTTTTTAATATCTCAAAAACAATGAGCCATGGATGAGATAGAATTTACATGACACTAGTACTTCACTAAAGGGAAAATGCTAATATACCAAAAATTAGATCAGTGCAGCTTGAAACTGAATGTAGGTAATTTTCTGAATCAGATACAAAAATGCCCTTGGCAACCTGATGAGAAATCAGAGACTAAAGCAGTGTCTCTTCTTGTGCATAACTAAATTAGTGTCTATCCATCAGCTATTCATTCATAAACTATGAGTAATAAAAAGATTGTAGAGGGATCTATGGCTCCCATAAGCCTTCATAGTGGGATTGGCTCATATTTCCTTTAGACAACTTCTATTATTTATGTTTTACACCCAGCCTAGACAAGGTTAAGGGATGAGACAGAAACTAAAGTCTACATACAACCTAACATGTGTCCCTGAGACATATTATGCAGATTCTGTAATGTCATCAATACATTTTTGCATACACTTTTCTTTTAGTTTCTTAAATTTTAAGATTGTGTTTGCTAGCATAAAGAGAAAAGACATTTTCCCCTATGTTTACAAGAATAAAAGAGAGCTATTTATGTCTAAAAGCCTAAAGAAACTCATAAAACTGTGACTGACTAGGGAATATGAGATGGAGTGAATTTGGCTGGGGAAAGCTGACTCTACAAATGAAACCTGATCTTCAAATGGTATGTTTAGGAAACTTAACATCTGTGTGAACGTGACCCATTGGACCCATATTTGAGAAATATAACAGAAGGAAGAAAATCATCAGTAAGTGGAACTTGACTTCTGGTATACCTGTAATTAAAGGTAGAGAGTCAGAACAGGGGAAAATAGTGACATATCACAAGTAAAAATAGAAAAATAGTGGAAGAATTTCTTATAATTTTAAGCTTAGTTGGTTGTGTCCCAGCTAGACCCTGATGCTCCTGAATAGTTTCTAAAAGTGATGAAAAACAGCAATTCTAAAAGTATCCAGATAAAAGCTTGAGGACGTTTCCTTTATGGCTGTTCTCTGGAATGAATGTATATTAGTGTATATGCATGTCAGGATATATGTTTACTTAGGGGTGAATATTTCAGATTGAATGGTACTAGAGGAATTTAAACTTGTTACAAACATCCTGGTATTTACTAAAGTGGTAATCAATTACTGCCCCGGGAAAATTTTTCTCAATGACCTTGTTTCATATTCATTTTTAGTTGGCATTGGGAGCAAAGGCAAATTTCAATTAATCAGGTTGTAGTACAACCAATCTACTGATAGTTCTCTTAAACTCCTTCACCTCAATGTTTTCTCTCTTACTCTTTCCACCTCTTTGAGAAGTTTATTTCCACAGTGGGTAACTCTAAGTTGGGCAGCCTCTCTTGAAATTATTGCATTGATCTCTCATCAAGCAACTCTCTAAAACTGACTTGGTTCCCCCACTGGACAGGCAACATGTAAGTTAGTTTACAGGAATTTTCTATCCACTTGGCAGTTTTGCTGCTTAGTGTTAAATTCACTGAAATTCTTTGCTTTTAAGATTCACTGTCTTAGAAGTTTAGTCAGCAATCCATAAGAGCTGAGGAATTTTCCTCTGGTAAATTGACCAAATTTAGTTTCTGACCCTGAAATTGTAAAAATCCCATCAGAGTCCAAATATTCTTTGAGGCCCTTTCTAAAGGCAGTTATGTTGGTCTCTATACACCCACACTTACACAAATATTATAGTAATTCCTTCCTTTGCCTTGAATAATATGCTTAAGTTTCTCCAATGTTTATTTTAAAATTAAGGAATCTGACATTGCTGTTTCCTCTAGTTTTCATCTTGATGCTTTACGTTTCCCTGAAGTCTGTTACTCCTTCCTCAGCATTATTCTAAGCCTAGTTCAAATTTCTACACTAAACACTCCCATGGAACCATATATTCTTCACCCATATCACTTACCAGAGTTTTAGAATTCACATTTAGTTTATATGTATGAATATTTGATTAAAATATGTGTCATCATCTAAGTGTAGGTACCATGGGTGCCCAGCATGTAGTACTGTACTGTATGTTGTACATAGTGGGAAATCAAACACTTGTTGAATGAATGGGTAAAAGAGTGAATAAATGATTTCTTATAGGAATTGACTATGTTACTTATCTTCATTAAACCACAACTCTTCCACTCCTTAATTTCATAGAAAAAAAACACATTTTTCCTAGCCCCGCATTTCCCCAGAGCTACTTTGTTGAAGCTAATTAATGTCATAAGTGCAAAATCCAGCCAATTCTTTGGTACTCTATCTCAAATTATCTGAAGCATTTGACATTACTTACTGGTCCCTCAAGCTACCTTGGAATACTTTCACACTTTTGGTTTGTAAGATGTTTTATTACTCAGTTTCATCATCTACTTCTCAAATGACCATTTTTTGTCTCTGTTGTTTTTAGCTTTTCCCAATTTTTCTACAAGTGTGTGCATTTACTAAGTCTTCATTTCTGACCATGGAATTATTGTTCTGAACTAATTACCCTGGAGAATTTTGTCTGAGACCTTCAATTATCTTCTCTACATCTGTAGCCTTGACCTATCCTGTCATCAGAGCTCAAGTTATCTGATGTAAATTGCCTACTGTACATTTCTGAGTGCACTTCAGTTACCTAGTTACCTCATTTTCCTTTGAACATTTTAATTTTCTCAGACAAGGATGGCAAACTCATTCATCTTATTCACCCCTTATATGATGATTCATTTACCCAGACCTGTCAATCTTTCCTCTTCATTTTTTCACATGCATCTACTATTTTTTAGCTCCCATCCTCAAATTCTCAATACCTCATAGTAAAAAATAATTTCTCAGCTCATACTGTGAACACAAATGTAAATAACCACACTTCTCTATGCCTATGCCATGCCAGTCCTACCCACCCATTCCTATTGGCACAACAATACAACACCCTCTTTCTGTCTCCTATGAACACTAGGACTTAGTGCACATACCAACACCAGTTACATACTGCTGTCTTACCAGTTAGCTTTCTGTTCACTCATAACATATATCCACACACCAGTGCTTCTTTAAAAAGAGTATAAGCTACTTTGTAACCTGGACTCCCGCTCACCCACAACTCTATCAGGCAGTAGTGCTAAGATTTCTTAAAGAGTGGTGTTCTGAGTTATCCTTCATATTACAGTATCACAGTTTGATTTTACCTAATCAGTATCACACATTAAAAGGAATGCTCATAAATACTTTCAAGATATAATAATAGCACTTTTATGAATACATTACTCTAGAATTTATAAGGCACTTCCCATCTATTACCTCATCTGAGCACCTCAACAAGGCCAGATGATGATAATGTATAAATTTTATACTCGTTTAACAAATAAGGCCATTGAAATTTTAACAAGTTAAATGACTTGCTTATTTCAAAATTCATGCCCTTTGATATATCTATCCACTTCTGTGAAATATTTCAACATACAGAGAAAGCTAGGTTTTCACAACAATGTTACTTACAACAGTGTCAAAGGAATGGCTAAATATATTTCCAGTCAATGGATTGTTTTTCAGCAATAAATTAAAAATCAATTACTTCAACAAATATTTATTCAACATTTATATCATACACTGAACAAGACACTTAAGACCTTTGCTTCCAGGAAAACTACATTTGTGTGATGAGAGGCATGAATTAAAATTAAATTTATAAGTAAACAAGCAAGAGTATATTAGAATATGACAAGGTCTCTGCAAAAAAGAAAATGGGGTTATGTGAAGACTGTTAAATGGTAGCTATAAAATATTTGCTACAGAAACAATAATTGAGTTGACTAGTGAGTGACATATCAATGTGATAGTGCTACAAATGCAAATGGAAAGCCTCACAGCATTGAATGCACATCATAACAGCTAAGTAAGATATACTGCATTGAAAAAGAAGACTGGAAGAAAATATACCAGCATATTTATAGTGATTATTTAAGGAACTATAAATAGGGAGATATTTCTTCTTCTACACAATGAAAAATTTAACATAAATTAATAATTTTTAAATATGTTAAAGATAACCAGCTTGTACAGAGAGGACCCAGTATTCAAACATGGATCTTCTGGACCTGAATCTAGTATTATTTCTGCTACACAAAGCTTCCTATGGAGGGACAAAAACTGGTAGAAATCATTCATATCACATAATAACAGCAACAATAACATCAATAAAACAGGCTGTCACAGAGTCAAAGCTTTGAGCATCTGAATGAATTTAAGAATTTCCTGAGCATCTGAATGAAATCAAGAAACAGGCAATATTTTTTTCTTCAAATTTAGCAAGTTTTGGATTGTCTTAGCAAATTTGTTATTCTTTCAACAGTTACCATTTGCCTTTCTTTAAGTTGAGGCTTCGTTTCATTATTTTGTTTTAAACTTGGAGCAAACTTACATACAGGAGAGTAAAGCATAGTAATACTATGTGTGCAGTTCTATGACACATATACTGGTGCCAGTATAGAACATTATCCATACCCTATCAGGTTCCCATATTGCCCTTCCCATTATATACCCTCTCCAGAAGAAGCCACTATTCTGACTGCAGTTACAATGGATTAGTTTTGCCAGTTTTTTAATTTTATATAAATAGTATCATACAGCATGTATTCGTTTGTGAATGGCTCCTTTCACTCAACATTATGTTTGTAATATTAATTCATATACTTTAATAAAGTAGTATCCATTTTTATTGCTATATAATATTCTATTGTATATACCACACTTTATTTATATATTATACTTTTGATAGGCCATTGGATTATTTCCATTTTGGACTTACAATAAATAAAATTTTGGTATTTGTTATGAAGATTTTGGTATTTGTCTTTTGGTGGACATATGTTCTCTCTTCTCTTGGATGTGCATGTACCTAGGGATAGAGTACCTGAGTAATAGAATGGGTGTGCATTTAGCTTTAGTCAAAACATACAAATAGAAAAGCATAAAATTTTAAAAGCCTACATTCCAGTGAGAAACTAGAAACTGATTTTTGCAATAAACTAAATCAGTGTTGAAAATAAAGACTTCCTTAGGAAGAGGTCAGAAGAACCTGGCTGGTCATAACCTTGCACTCATTTCACTGCTGAATTTCATATCTCTGTGATATATAGAAAAGAGATTTTGCTCCCACAGAAACGTTGAGGACCACATTTCACAATATTCATGTACTTCCTAGTAGAGAATGAAATATAAATCAAGTACAAAGTGTTTATTCATCACTTTATGTGCATCTTCTCACAAAGCATTGTGTTCTTCACAAATTATTACTACCTCACAGAGTAGAAGAAAACATGGATTATAGCTTTGTTGTGCTGCCAATTTCCCTTTATATTAACAGTTTTGAAAAATACATTCAAACGAAGCAAAACTTAACGAGCTAGTCTTAAGAGGATGACCTATTAAACTTGATTGACTTTCAGCATAGATTTAAACAAGAATAGCTAGCTACTAATGACAGGTGAGGATTCCCTTTGTGTGAGGACAGCCAAGATCAAAATGTCAATCACCAGAAGTAGGAGCCCACAGACCTCAGCCCAAAGCACTAGCTGGAAAAATGCTTTACTCACAGAAAGTAGAGAGGCAGCAGGATCAGCATCTGTAGCATCCAACAGTCTCTGAAGACCAGTGGGTCCTTACCAATGGCCAAGGCAGGGCAAGGGACTGTACATATCACTCTTGTGCTGCAGGCAAAGATACTGTTCATTTTTAGTGAAGGACAGATATTCTGGTAATCTGACCAGGTATGTAATAATACACATGCCTAAGTAAGGCAAGGCAGTTTACTATGCACCCCAAACAGGGAAAGATTTCTTTTAATAAGGAAAAAGAATCCTGGACCAAAAGATAGCTCAGCACTCAACCTCCACATAAGGGAGTATTCCAGACCCAGGGCACTGATTGGGCAATCCCAGAGAGGGGCAGCAGGTTATGTGATGGCTGTTTTCCCAATAGATATGCTTTCCAATTTAATCACAGAAAGGTTTCTGATAAAAAAATAAAGCACAAATTGAACATCTGCATCCTACTGATTTTTAATTGAAGAAGAAAACATAGCATAAATTTACCCTCATAATACATTTTAAGCACACATTACAGTACTGTTAACTATATGCACACTGTTTTACAACAGGTTTCTAGAACTTCTTCATCTTGCATGACTGAAACTCTCTAAACCCATTGTGGGTGAAATTGTAATATTTCCAGAATCGCTCTCCTGACTTTAGTATACCTGCATATCAATAGGTGTTTCAAGGGTTGGAGAGCACTGGATCATCTACATATCAATAGGTGACTACAAGGGCATGCGAGGGTTTATCTGGACTGGAGAGGCTGGGTGAAGCTCTCTTCTGCTGCAGCCTGGTCAAGAGAGAGACGGGTCGACAGCTTGTAAGGAATAAACAGGTTTCTTAACTTTATAGTCCCTTTGACTGCTTTTGGATTTAGAGGTATTTTGCCCCAGGATTTTGTCCCCAGAGTTACACCCATTAAAAACATGCCTGCATCATCACTCAACTGGACTGACCTAGACTTATTCAATGAGCTGGAACACTCATCACCTCAATTTTTAAGGTAAAACTTCCAGGGAAGTATCAGCAGGGGAACTGTAGGGACAAGGTGCAGGCAGCCCCAAGATGGGCCATTGTGACATAAAGATTATTTCATAGTTGAAAACAATTAAGACCCAAAAGACAAAAACTCTGACCTGGCACCCCCCAATTGCATAAAAAAGAATTTAGATGGAGAACATGCTCCAGGAAGAGAATTATCACTTTAGATAACTATATTATAATGTAAATGTGGGGAAGCTGGGGTTCTTATGGCCAGGATCCTCACTGAGCTCAAACCACCTGATGATGTAACTGGCCTGTTGCTAGGCTACCGCTTCCACACCTTTACACAATAAGCTATCATTGCACTATATAGAGAGCTTGGCCCAGTGCTCAGGGCAGAGGCAGAGATGCTAGTGCTCAACCTACTGCTGAGAGAACAAGCCGGGTAATAAACCCTTTCACCCCAAAGAACGTTTCACTGTCAATTTCTTTGGTCACACTGAATCCATAGCAAACTTCCCTGGGCTGAAACCCTTTGGCAAGACAATTGGCAAAGTTGGCAGTGTTCACTGTTGACCAAGGAAAAAGACAGGCTGCCATTATGGGAGGTGTGTTTCAGCAGACTGCTCCTGTGAATGGGGAGACAGTGGATTGTCCCCCAATGGGTATGTGGTCTGAGGTGGCTTGCCTCCTAGAGGACTAGGCCCCACCTCAGGACTGGAGGCAAGTGGAGGTGATACCTGAGGAAGTACAGATAGCCCTTGGTATAGTAAGTAGGTATTTTGAGAGACAGAGTACCCGTGAGGCAGCAGGGACTGTGGGTTGGCTGCTTCTCACAGTATTGAAAAAGTCTACAAAGAGAAGGACATGCTCCTGAAAAAGACCCAAGAAATGGCAGCATGAGAATGTGAGCTGGAAACTTCTGTGGATTCTCTGAAGAAGGAAGTAGTATTGATGTGAGAGGAAGCAGCACAAGAACGCTGGCAGTGAAGTGCCATTGAAGAGGTAAGATTCCTTAGAGAATGAGACAGCAGCGCTGCCCAGTGCTCTGAAGGAGGGAAAGGCCATCAAGGAAAAAGATGAACTCCAGAAGGAAGCACAGGTAGAGATGGGATGAGAATGCCAGCTGCGAAGCATTGAGGTAAAGGTAAGAGAGCTGCTGAAGACTGAGCTAGTATTGCTGTGAGGCACAGTAGAAAAGGTAAAGGTGGTAGCAGAGGAGGCACTTGGGGGAGGAGAAAGAAAGGTGCCATCAGCCGCAGAAATGGAGGAGTTGGGGAAGGGAGAAGGGGTGGTGCCAGAGTCACTGAGCCCTCCTGACCCCAGTGGTTGTAAAGAAAATAAAGATCCAGCAGCTGAACATTTCCCAAGGAGAGGAGCAGCTCCCTCCCCAGGTCATAGAGCACTCTATGCTCCGCCTCTGTACTCAGACTGTGCTGGTGGATTTGGGCTCCCAGTTAAGGCAGAAGCCCTCAGATACAATATCAGCTTGGCTCCTGTGTCTGTGGGACTTAGGGGTGGATGGAATTGTTCTGTCAGGATCAGAGATGGGGAAGCTGTCTTTCCTGACAGTGCAGCCTGCCTTGAGGCAGCGATTACAAAATGTACATCAGACCCCAGGGAGTCATGCCTTCCTCGATTGGCTTATGGCTGCACTTCATGCTGTGTGGCCCAATAAGGGTGACCTACCATTCTCTTCTGTTACATGGCAGACATATGCTGAGCTCCAACAGGTGTTATGAGAGCTAGGCATAAGAAATGCCATGAATAGTCCAGAGTATTAAGGCCCAGATGAAGAGATTTTCACTACTGGGATGAGAAATATTGTGCTTCAAATGGCTCCCACATCCCTCTTTGGGTCTCTAGTGGTCATTCTTTCCCCTCCCTTAGGGCAGCCCATTAGTGAAGTGACACGTACAGTAGCTGACTTAGGAGAGGCTGAAGCAATGAGAACACAGAAAGAAATAAGGTCTGCTACTCACAAGAAGAATTTAAAGGGCCCCATGGTTACGAGGACCCAGATGTGGGGTGATTTAATACAGGTGGGAGTAGATGGAAGGAAATTAGTTGGGAAGTCAAATAGTATCTTACGAGAGCTGTGGCAACAACTGAAACCAGAGCAGCAGTTCCTGCCATTAAGACCAAGGAGGCAGAGGTCAGAGACAGAGCTACAAGTCCAGCCTGTTTGCTTGCAAGACTTCCTGCTGGAGAAAAAGCCAACCTCACTCGAGCACACACAGGAAGATGATTGGGGAACACAGTTTGACTGAGGGGAGGGTTGAGGCACCTGCCCCTGAGGGAACAGGGGGGGACTGGAGGCCACATGTTGAAATAGCTATCCATTGGTCCCCAGTGAACATACAATGTGTCGTAGCTCTGGTAGACACAGGGGCTGAATGTTCCCTGATGCATGGTAACCCTAAGCAGTTCCCTGGGACCCCTATTATCATAGATGTACACAGGCATAAGGCTATAAAAGTGAAACAAGCCCAAATCCCTTTGAGAATAGGGTGTCTACCCCCAAAAGAGAACACTGTGTATATATCTGCTATCCCTGAGTATATTTTTGGGATTGATATCCTGCAGGGTGTATGGTTGCAGACCACTGCAGGTGAGTTCAGACAGAGAGAATGTGTGGTGAAGGCTTTTCTGAGGGTACATGCTAGGCACCCGCCCATAGCTTTGCCTGTGCCTCGGTGGGTGACTAATACCAAACAATACAATTTACCTGGAGGGCATAAAGAGAAAGGAGAAACTCTCCAGGAGCTGGAAAAAGTGGGTATTATAAAGCCCAGTGTGGCCAGCAAAAAAGCCAGATGGCTCCTGGTGAATGACTGTGGATTACAAAGAACTGAATAAAGTCATACCCCCTATAAATGCTGCTGTCCCCTCTATTGTAGGCCTGATGGATACCCTCAGCCATGAACTAGGAGCATACCATTATGTGGTCAATCCTGCTAATGCCTTCTATTCCATTGACATTGAGCAGGAAAGTCAGGAACAGTTTGCCTTCACTTGGGAAGGATGGCAATGGACTTTCACCATCCTTCCACAGGGATACCTCCAGAGCCTCACCAATCTGTCATGGACTTGTAGCCCAGGATTTGGCTACATGGGAGAAACTGCCAATGGTGTGGCTGTACCATTATATTGATGATGTCATGTTCACATCCAATTCTCTTTCGAATCTAGAAGGTGCAGCACCTAGATTGCTGCAATATTTACAGGAGAAAGGATGGGCTGTGAACAGGACCAATGTTCAGGGACCTGGTTTGTCTGTCAAATTCTTGGGGGTCGTCTGGTCGAGTAAGACCAAAGTGATACCAGAAGCAGTTATAGATAAATTCCAGGCCTTTCCTATCCCCACAACTGTAGCATTGCTCCAGGAGTTTCTGGGTCTTCTAGGCCACTGGAGAGTGTTTATCCCACAATTGGCACAAATTCTGAAGCCCTTATACCAGTTGGTACAAAAGAGTGTCAGGTGGGACTGGGATGAGACATGTGTATCTGCCTTTACTACAGCAAAATGTACAGTCAGGGCCATGCAGGCCTTTAGTGTGATAGACCCATCAAGGCCCTATGAGCTGAATGTTCATGTCACTGAAGATGGTTATGACTGGGGTCTCTGGCAGCTGCTTGAACAAACTCGCCAACCTACTGGATTCTGGTCACAACTTTGGAAAGGGGCAGAGGTATGATACACTTTGATAGAAAAACAACTGGCCGCCATGTATCACTCATTGCTGGCTACAGAACCCATCACTGGAATGGCCCTGATAAAGTTAATAACCACCTATCCCATATTGAAGTGGGTACGAGACTGGACCCAAAAGCCAAGAAGTGATGTATCACAAACACACCCACTGGCCAAGTGGGATTCTTATGTACAGCAGCGTAGCGCCCTCTCTAGTAGCCCCTTGAGTGAGGAACTCAAATGCTTATTGGGGCTGGTGACATATACTAGTGAAAAGCAGGAAGAACCTGCTTTGAACCATTAGTAGAGACTCCCTATCAGGAGGGAAGAGCCCCTATACCTGAAGATGCATGGCACACAGATGGCTCCAGATGTGGGCAGCCCCCAAAATGGAGGGCCATAGCTTTCCATCCTAAGAATGAGACAATATGGATGGAAGATGGTGAGGGGAAGAGCAGCCAATGGGCAGAGTTGAGGGCTGTGTGGCTTGTGATCAGCCAGGAGCCCTCCCCTATAGTTGTCTGGACTAACAGCTGGGCTGTCTATCAAGGGTTTGACCCTGTGGCTGCCAACCTTGTACCATGCCAAGTGGCTGGTTGGTCACCTACCCCTTTGGGGGCAAGAATTGTGGCAAGACTTATGGGCCTGTGGTCAGACTAAAACAATTACAGTATACCATGTGACAGGTCATTTGCCACTGGCAACCCCAGGAATGATGAAGCAGATAAATTGGCCCAGATGCATTGGTTAAAAGGAAAGTCTGCCTCTGATTCTGCCCAGTGGTTACATCAGCATTTGTTGCACACAGAGTAAAAGACAATGTGGGCTGTAGCCCATAGGTGGGGCTTGCCTTTGACCTTTAAAGAAGTTAATAGAGCCTGGCAGGAGTGTGTTGTGTGCTCCAAAAGGGACTTACACCGAGTTCCACAGCAACATGAGACAATAGCTAAGGGGCCTATACCCCTCGTCAGGTGGCAGATAGACTATATTGGGCCTCTACCTGGGTCAGAAGGATATCGGTATGCCATGACTTGTGTGGACACAGCTACTGAACTTCTGGTTGCTTTTTCTACCTCTTGTGTAGACCAGGAGATGACCAAAAGAGGCCTGGAGTGTTTCTTTGCTGCCTATGGCCGACCACAGGTAATTGAGAGTGATCAGGGTACCCATTTTACTTGCCATACAGTGCAAGAATGGGTGTGACAGCTGGGAATCAAATGGAAGTTTCTTGTGCCATACAGTCCTACCACAGCAGGCATGATAGAGAAGCACAATGGCTTGTTAAAATACGGACTAAGTCAGATACTAATAGTCTGTGGGGATGGTCAGTCCACCTATGGACCGTGCTATGGCGTTTGAATGAGAGACCCCAAAAGCGAGCCCTGAGCTCTGTAGACATGTTAACACATATGGCTGCCTCCCCTACACAACTGCAAGTACAAACCAAGGAAGAAGCAATGAAGCCGAGGTTCAGCCACCAGAATAATATCTTGCTGCCAGCACCAAATTCACTGAACCCTGGAGATGCCATTGAGTGGATGTGGCCTTGGACCTTTTGATATATGGACCAATGATGGATGGCTCTCCTGGCACCTTTGGAACAAGGCCTGGAAGCTTGCCTCCTGTGTATTCCCGAAATAACAGAAGAGTGACCCCCAAAGGTCACAGTAGTGTATCCTGAGTGGCCAGAAGGTAGGAACATCTTACCAGGGAGTTGTGTTTTATCATTATGGCCAGTGCATTCACCTCCAGTAGCACTATATATAGACCCCTCAGTAACCCCCATGGGGAAAGGAGTAAAAGTATGGTATACTAGACCTGGAAGGGACCCCCTTCCTGCTGCAGTCCTGTCACAGGACTACTCTCTTGCATGCATCCTATCTGATGGACAAGATTTGTCTATGTTGGTGTCATTAAAACATGTGTCTTAATGCCCATAAAGTCTTTGTGGATTGGAAACTTCCTCTGGCTTAAGGATTAATATAATTTTTTGTTATTAGGAACCTCCTCTGGTTTGAGATTATAATTTTTGTTACCTGTATCTTAATTTTTGTTATTATCTCTAGGTTGTTATTGTCTGTTGCTGTTGTAGAATCTGGTTATAGTGTCCAGCTTTCTGGCACAGGGACCATTGCAGAAGATTTAAAGTGTGTAGATTGTAAGGAGAGAATCCTGGAGGGGTGGTGTGTGGGGAAGTTGGGGTTCCTATGGCTAGGCTACTGCTTCCACACCTTTAGGCAATAAGCTATTATTACACTATATAGAGAGCTCAGCCCAGTGCTCTGGGCGGAGGCAGCCACTCTAGTGCTCTACCTACCACTGGGAGAAAAGCCAGGTCATAAACTCTTTCACCCCAAAGAACGTTTGCTGTCATTTTCTTTGGTCACATTGAATCCATAGCGAACTTGCCCAGGGCTGAAACGCATTGGCAAGACAGTAAAATACGTGAGGTAGACAGGGAGGGATGTGGCTAAGTCTGTTAAAATTCCTCTTTTTGTCCCCTCACTGTTTCTGTGTGGCTGATCATGTATTTTGTTTACTAAACATTTATTCTTTTCATATTCCTGTAAATTACTTCCCTTTTCCTTTGAAGTCTCTACCCCCTTCTTCTTTGTTCAGGATGACATATACATCTCATTGTCCCTGACTGTCTTTGGAACCAATCTCTATGGCTTCCGCATACTATGTTGTTAAACTTTGGATTTTTCTCTTGTAAAAATAAAAAAGTGTTCATACCAGTAAAAAAAAGAAAAAAAAAAACTAGTCCCTGTTTCCCACCCCACCTCAGTCTTTGGAAACCACCATTCTGTTTTTTATTTGTCTGAGTTTTATTACTTTCAATAACTCATATTAATGGGATCATGTGGCATTTATCTTTTGTGATTGGCTAATTTAATTTATATAATGTCCTTCAGGTTATCTATGTTGTAGCATATGATAGGATTTCCTTCTTCTTTAAGGCTGGATAATATTCCATTGTATGTATATGCTACTATTAGCTTTATCTGTCCATCTATTAATGGATATTTAGATTGCTTCCATATCTTGGCTATTGTGAATAATCCTGCAATAAATATGAGTATACAAATACCTCTCCAAGACTTTATTTTCAACTTGTTTGAGTATGTAACTACAAGTAGGATTGCTGGATCATATGGTCGCACTAATTTTAATTTTTGGAGGATGCTCCATAGTGTTTTTCACAGCAGCTGCATCATTTTGCATCCCCACCAACAGTATGCAAGGGTTTCAATTTCTTTACATCCTAACACTTTTTTCCTGGTTTTTGCTCAAGGCCATACTAATAGGTGTAAGGCAATATATAATAGTGTTTTTGTTTTGCAGTTCCTTCGTGATTAGTGATACTGAGCACATTTTCATAAACTGGTTGTCCATTTGTATATCATCATTGCAAAAATATTGATTCAAGTCCTTTGCCCATTTTTAATCAGGTTATGTCACTTTTTGATAGTGACTCTTAGGAATTCTTTATATATTCTGGATAGTAACCCCTTATCTGGTATATGGTTTGCAAATATTTTTTTCTATTCTGTAGGTTGCTTTTTACTCTCGTCAGTGTTCCCTTTATTGTGCAGAAGTTTTTAAGTTTGCTATAGGCCCATTTGTCTATTTTTTCTTTTGTTGCCTTTGCTTTTGCTGTCACATCTACAAATTCATTGCCCATTTCAATGTCATGAAGCTTTTCCTCTATGTTTTCTTCTAGGAGTTTTATCATTTCAGATGTTATACTTGTGTCATTAATCCATTTGAGTTAATTTATGTACACGGTGTGAGATAAGAGTCTAATTTCATTCTTTTGCATGTAGATATTCAGTCTTCCCAATACCATTTGTTGAAGATATTATTCTTTCCCCCATTGCATAGCTGGCATCATTATTGAAGATCAGTTAACCATATAGGCAAGAGTTTATTTCCAGACTTTCTGCTCTGTTCCAATGTATATACATGTCTGTCCTTATCTAATACACTAGTTTGATTAGGATAGCTTTATACTATGTTTTGAAATCAGCAAGTGTGATGCCTCCAGTTTTGTTCTTTCTCAAATTCTTTTGGCTAGTTAGGGTCCTTTGAGATTCTATATGAATTTTAGGATTTGTTTTGTGTCATTAGGATTTTGATAGGGATTGCATGGACTCTGTAGATTGCTTTGAGTAGTTTGGACATTTTAATAGTATTAAATCTTCAATCCATAAACATATGATAACTTTCTTATCTGTGTGCTTGCTACTTTCTTTCAGCAATTTTTTTTTTCAGTTTCCAATCTACAAGTATTTCACTTCTTTGGTTAAGTGTATTCCTAAGTATTTTATTACTATTGATACTATTGCAAATGAGATTGTTTTCATAAATTTCTTTTCAGAGTGTTCATTGTTAGTCTATACAAATGCAACTAATTTTTGTGTGTTGATTTTGTATCCTACAGCTTTGGTGAATCTGCTTATTAACAAATAACAAACTTCTTACAGGTTTTTTCATGGAATTTTTAGGATTTTCTGCATTTAAGATCATCTCATCTGCAAATACAGGTGATTATACATCTTCCTTTCCAATTTGGATGCTTTATTATTTCCTTTACTTACCTCATTGTTTTGACTAGGACATTCAGTGCTATATTAATTAGAGGTGGTGAGAGTGGGCATCCTAGCCTTGTTCTGATTTTAAAAGAAAAGTTTTCAGTCTTTCACTAGCTGTAGGCTTTCATATATGGCCATTTTTATGTTGAGTAATTTTCTTCTATAACTAGTTTTGTTCAGTGTTCTTATTATTAAAAAGTATTGAATTTTGACAATGTTTTTAAATATATTGAGGTTTTCATGTGATTTTTATTTATTCTGTTAATATATTGTATCACATTTATTGATTTTCATATGTTGAACCATTCTTGCATTACAGGGATACATCCTACTTGCTCAGTGTGTGAACCTTTCAATGTATTGTTGGACTTGGTTTGCTAGTATTTTGTTGAAGTGTTTTCATTAATATTCATAAAGAATATTGGCCTGTAGGGTTTTTTTCTTGTAATGCATTTGACTATGGTATCAGGATAATTGTGGTCTCATAAAATGGGTTTGGAAGTGTCTCCTCCTCTTAAAATTTTTGGAAAAGTTTGAAGAGTATTGGTATTAATTGCTCTTTAAATTTTTGGAAGAATTCACCATTGACACAACTGAACTTTTCTTTGTGGGTGATTTTTAATTACCTTGATAATTTGATTAGTCCAAACACATGTAAAGTAAAAATAGAAGTAGTCATAATCACATCCTTATATTTTACATAGATGTGTTAATTTTAACTTTCTCTGACATCCAAGCTAAAATTACTCCTTGCTTTTTGCAAATCAAAACCACAATAAGATATTACCTCACACCAGTTAGGTCACTACCCAAGAGACAAGAAATAACAAGTGTTGGTGAGGATATGGAGAAAAGGGAGCCCTCCTACACTGTTGGTGGGAATGTAAATTGGTGCAGCCACTATGGAAAGCACTATGGAGTTTCCTCAAAAAACTAAAAATAGAAATACCATATGACCCAGTAACTCCACTTCTAGGAATTTACCCAAAGAAAACAATGTCTCTGTTTCAAAAATATATATGCACCCTCATATTTATTGCCACATTATTTACAATATCCAAGATATGGAAGTGACCAAAGTGCCATCAATAGATGAATGGATAAAGAAGATGTAGTACACATATACAATTAAAATCATGTAGCTATAAAAAATAAAGAAATACTGCCATTTGTGAGAACATGGATAGACCTACAGGGCATTATGCTAAGTTAAATAGGCCAGGCACAGAAAAACAAATATCATATGATTTCACTTATATGTGGAATCTAAAAACTAAACAAAACAAAATGAGCAAAACAGCAATAGACTCATAGACACTGAGAAATGACTGGTGGTTACCATAGGGGAGGGGTTGGGGTGAGTGGGCAGGATGGGTGAGGGAGACAAAGAGATAGAAAAATCTCAATCATAATATAAGTTGGTCTCAGGGATGGAAGTGCAGTATGGAGAATATAACCAATGGTTCTGTAACATCTTTCTATGTTGACAGTAACTGCACTCATTGTGGGTGGAGATTTAATAATGTCTGTAACTTCTGAATCACTGTGTTGTATATTTGAAACAAATATAATATTGTATATCAACTATACTTCAGTAAAAATATACTTAAAAGATTCAACATAAATTTTTCATCTATTGAGATAATTTTATGATTTTTATCCAAAGGAAGCAATGGGACAAGTCTTTAGACAACATAAATGAATTATAATAGGGACAAAATATGAAGATAGTTTATAAGTATGAACAAAATGGCAAGCCTAAAATAGAGTAAAATTATCCTTTCCCATGTACTTTATTGGCAAATTTCCCTTTATCACCCATGAATAAAACTCACAGGATTACACTTACCCCACTTCCAAGATAGACTCTAAAGGGTGGCTATGCCTCTATGGTTCAGAGTATAAGGAAAGAACCTAGTCTCAGTGTGGCCAGAGGAGATAGCAGATGGTATAATATAAAGATATATTCATATCACTACATTTCCAGGGTTTCTCTATCTTCTCATGTTGTTGGGGCACCACTCTAGCATTCAATCACTGTGTTTCATTTGACTATTGCAGGCCAGGTCTGGTGGTAAGCAAAAGGAATCTAGCAATTAATACTGAATGACCTCTATCTTTAAGAAACTCAGTATTCTGAGAGGCAGCCATGCATATATGAAGTGTCAAGGTGGGATGAACTAATTTCAACTATGGGAAAAGGGAAGGTGGTATTAGAAACTTTACTTATCTTTTTTCTTATTTCAGTTCAATAATTCTTAGAATATAGTCCAACATTTACCTTCATTTTATGCAATAGCAGTTAATATTTATTGAGGGCTTAATCTATGCCCCTATACAGATTAATTATCCAAGTAACCCAAATGTTGGCAGAGGTCACTCTGGATTTTGACATTTAGATCAACTAAGCATGTATTACTCATTCCTTGCAGCTTAATACTCTGCCCAAGATTCCTGCTCTTCTGGGGAACTTTTTCCACTTTTGGCTCTAAGCCCTTGCTTTCACTGATGTCTGAAGCTTATTCTCTAATATCATATCAATATTCTCTTTTTCCTTGTACTAAACCATTTATAAGAACTATCTGAAAAGTGCATTTGTGATGCAGCATTCTTTACTAAAGATTTGAGCAGGTAGAAGAATTTTCATTGTAAGAATACCAAAGACTTAAAATCAGTTATTTCTGTTCTGTAGAGTCATTTAGTCATCCTAACATTGAACATTTCCAGCCACCTATTTCTTCATAATTCAGACTTCTATTATTTCAATCAATTATTTCTCTCTCTTCTTTCTCCTCATGACTCACAAAAATCTATTTACTTCCCAAGCAGAGAAGTTAATTATTTCTGTCTTTCTAAATTATGGTTTCAGGACCTTGTCTCCCATAGCTAAATAAATAGTTTAGGCTCTCTGCTCCTCCCCATTCATCAAAGAGCTGCATGTTCTTGTGCACTGCCAGCAGCATCCTGGAGAAACAAAGGTGAAGGTTGGAGTTAATGGATTTAGCCATATGGGGTGCCTGGTCACCAAGACTGCTTTTAGCTCTGGCAAAGTGGGTACTGTTGCCATCAGTGACCCTGTCATTGACCTCAACTACATGGCCTATATGTTTTAGTGTGATTCTATCCATGGCAAGTTCAATGGCCCAGTCATGTTGAGAATGGGGGGCTTATCAGCAACAGAAAGCCCATCTACATTTTTCAGGAGCAAGATCCCACCATCATAAAATGGGGTGATTCTGGTGCTAAATATGTTGTGGAGTCAACTGGTGTGTTTAATACTTTGGAGAAGAATAGGGCTCACTTGAAGTGTGGAGCCAAATGGTTCATCACCCCTGCTCCTTCTGGTAATGCCCCCATGTTTGTGATAGCCATGAACCATGAAAAGCATGGCAGCTCCTGCAAGATTGGCAGCAATGCCTCCTGTGCTAACACCTACTTGGTCCCGTGGCCAAGGTCATGCATGACAACTTTGGCATCATGGAGGGCTCATGACCATAGCCCATACAATCACTACCACCCAGAAGTTCATGGATGACCTTTCTGGGAAGCTGTGAGATGATGGCTGAGTAGCTATCCAGAACATCATCCCTGCTTCTACTGGCACTGTCAAGGCTATGGGAAAGGTCATCCTTGATCTGAATGGGAAGGTCACTGGCATGGATTTCCTCTACCTTCAGTATGTTAGACACAGATCTGAGCTGCCACATAGACAAAGCTGCCAAATACAATGACATCAAGAAGGTGTAAAAAATGCATTGAAGGACACCCTAAAGGACATTCTAGGTTACATAGACGACCAGGTGTCTCCTGCACCTTCAACAATAAAACTCACTCTATCATCTTTGATGCTGGGGCTGGGCATTGTTCTCAATGGCCAATTTGTCAAGCTCATTTCCTAGGATTACAATAAATTTTACTACAGCAACGAGGTGGTGTATCTTATGGGCCGCATAGTCTCCAAGGAATAAGAGTCCCCTTGACCACCAGCTCCAGGGAAAGCACAAGAAAGACTTTCAGCTGCAGGAGAGTCCCTGCCCCAACTCAATCCCCAATATACTGAGAATCTCCCAAATAAATACAATTCCTTTTTATAAGAGGGATTATGTTATCAACTATTGAAACGATATATTTTCATTCTGCTACATGCTTCACTTTGTTTCTTTTTCATGATAACCCAGTGAGCTAGGTGTCATTATCTCCACTTTATAGATTAGAAAACTAGTGTTGAGTAAAGTTATGTGAACTTAGAAAATTACAGATCTTAGAATCAAAATCTGATTCTTAAGTCCTGTGCTGTTAAGATGTGTGTGTGTGTGTGTGTGTGAGTGTGTGTGTGTGTGTGTGTGTGTGTGTGTGTGTGTGTGTGTGAGAGAGAGAGAGAGAGAGAGAGAGAGAGAGAGAGAGAGAGAGAGAGAGAGAGAGAGAGAGAGAAAGTGTGTGTATTTTTACTTATATATCCTACCCTGCTTGACTAGGAAAAAAACCCAAAGCCCAGATCTGCAAAAGAAGATGTCATTTTCATTTATCTGCAATAGCATATTACCAGTAATACAGATGAACCCAGTAACCATCAAAATTGGTCCCATCCCTGGAATTTAGTGAAAATTTCATGTTTTGTTTGTTTTCATTTCTGTTTCTACTTGCTACTACTCTCAGAGGGAGAGAGAAATCACTTAGCAAGTAAACTCACATAATTCTAATTTGTCACTCAATTGAAGAGTAGGTATTAACAACTTTAAGATGTTTTCTAAGTGTATTATTCTACAAAAAAAAAGCAGTAAATTTGAACACTATCCTTTAGAAGCGGTACAGGAATGTGATTCTTTGAATAAACCTCTCACATTGAAATCATCCAGAGATGGAGAAATAAGAAATAAGATGTAGAATAAAATAACTTACTTGCTGCTTTAAATGTGATTGGATGGCTGGGAAATTTGTGATTCTTAATACTGATATTCACAGTAGAGTGAGCAATAGAACGTTCATAAAGTTTTCACTTAATAATATGGATACAGAGAAAATACTCAGTCATAGTGAATATTTACGTTTAGTACCAGTGCTTCCCTTGGCTTTTGTAGACATCCAGTAAATGTTGCTCCACTGAGCCAAATCTAGGAAGAGAAATATTTCTAATATACATGTTCATATTACCAAAATTTTGATAAAATACACTTCTCCCATATATAAAGAAAGACCTCACTTTAAAAAATTAAAAGCTAAAAAAAATTTCGAGTTTAATCTAATTTCTCAATAGAAGCAAATTTAAGTCAGACATTAGTAATTATCAAGGATGTGGGGATGAAGAATTAAGCCATGCCACCTCTAATAACATGAAAAATTTGTACTTAGGCAAGTTTCATGTCTTTAAATTTCTGGACTGAAATTGAGTGGCACTACTCACAGATGGAAGCAGGGGTCTTCCATTCTTTGACCAGAAAATTGAATGTAGTGTACCATGGTTCAAATTAAGATACAGATGATTAACTCCTAGGAATTTTGTTAATATACTGGTTCTCCTCAATACTATGTGAAATCCTAGAGGGTTAACTTAAGAAATGGTATCTATACACTGGAATAATTTCAGAATTTCATTAAAAAGTACCTAAATGGCTCAAAAATCTATGGCTAGCATATGGAAATTTAAGATGAAAAATGATCTTCTTAGAAAACAGAAAAGATATGACTTTTTCATAAATGTGCTGCTACAGGTCATACAATATATATCAAATGATATATATTGAGAGCTGAAAATTACTTTTTTTTGTAGATAATTATTTTTTATTGAGGGGTGTTTGACACACAGTATTACATTAGTTTCAGGTGTACAACACAGTGATTCAACATTTATATACATGATAATTCTAGCTACCAGCTATCACCATACAAAGTTGTTACAATATTTTGACTATATTCCTTATGCTATACATTACATCCCAGTTACTTATTTATTTTACAATTGGAAGTCTATACTTTTTTTTTTGAGAGGGCATCTCTCATATTTATTGATCAAACGGTTGTTAACAAAAATAAAATTCTGTATAGAGGACTCAATGCTCAATGAACAATCATTAATCCACCCCAAGCCTAATTTTCATCAGTCTCCAATCTTCTGAAGCATAACAAACAAGTTCTTTCATGGAGAACAAATTCTTACATAGTGAATAAGTTACATGGTGAACAGTACAAGGGCAGTCATCACAGAAACTTTTGGTTTTGATCATGCATTATGAACTATAAACAATCAATTCAAATATGAATGAATATTCATTTGATTTTTATACTTGATTTATATGTGGATACCACATTTCTCTCTTTACTATTATTATTTTTAATAAAATGCTGCAGTGGTAGGTAGATGCAAGATAAAGGTAGAAAACATAGTTTAGTGTTGTAAGAGAGCAAATGTAGATGATCAGGTGTGTGCCTGTAGACTATGTGTTAATCGAAGCTAGACACGGGCAATAAAACATCCACGGATCCAGAAGATTTCTCTCAGAACAGGGGGGGGTGAGGTTCTAAGCCTCACCTCTGTTGATCCCCAACTTCTCACCTGATGGCCCCTCTGCGACTGTGCCTGTCTTAGGTTGTTCCTCACTTAAGGAATCTTACCTGTCTCTGGCTAACCAGTCATCTTCTGGGGCCATACAGGGAAATGTAAAGTTGGTAAGTGAGAGAGAAGCAATATTGTTTGAGAAGGTTAGCTTTTTATTTTTTTGCATATTTATGCCCTGTGGCTTCTATGCCCAGCATTTGTCTTGAGGTATCTTTACCACTTGGAGGAATTATGATACTCAGTAAATTTGATATGAGGCATGAATTCCATTTAAGGGTTGTAATTAGGAAGGAAGAAGAAAAGCTATAGAAGTAGCAGGTGGAAGAAAACATGGGAGGATTGATTACTTCTTTGACATATTTTCTTGTAGAGTAACTTCAGCATGTATAGGTTTTAACCTACTAATTAAATTGCACACACACATTAACATAATAGGAGTACAGTTACATAACAAAAGCAGACCTATAATTACCAGCCATCTCCAGTGAAACCAAGAAAACCAGTTAGGCACCTTAGGCATTTGTAAAACACTTATCTATGATATGGTGGATACTGTCCAACTGAACTTGAACAGTCTGAGAGAAATCAGACAAATTAAAACAACCCATTCCTGGGGACTGTTCATATCCCATATGTTCTTTTAACAGTAGATAGTCTGTAGTTGTAGATTTTGAAGCGCTACAACATGCACTTCTCCTAATTCTTGGTTGAGTTCCAACAGTATAGATCCAGTCAAATTTTTTGTTTTACTGTATGCACAGGCCAGCTTGGATATCTCCTTCTTCATTCCCATGGCAAGTCCAGGAACCGGTGGGATGAATGCAGCTATAGCTGTAGCAGCGCCTGGATCTTTGTTGAGGTTTTTGATGATCATCATCTGCTATGAGTCTTCCAGAGAGTGCTGATGTTGGAAGTTCTTCTTCATATCGTATCTTAGTTCATTTTCTGGGTAGCCAAATTAGGCTTTGATCCTCTGTATAAACACAAACAGACCCTTTACCTACACTTTGATATGCCCTTTACACCATTGTGTAGAACTCATTGGAGGTCACCACACAGGAACTGCTCTTTTTTTTTTGTTATCATTAATCTACACTTACATGAAGAATATTATGTTTACTAGGCTCTCCCCTATACCAGGTCCCCCCTATAAACCCCTTTACAGTCACTGTCCATCAGCATAGCAATATGTTTTAGAATCACTACTTGTCTTCTCTGTGTTGTACAGCACTCCCCTTTCTCCCACCCCCCTATTATGCATGCTAATCTTAATACCCTCCTTCTTCTTCCCCCCCCTTATCCCTCCCTACCCACCCATCCTCCCCAGTCCCTTTCCCTTTGATACCTGTTAGTCCATTCTTGGGTTCTGTGATTCCACTGCTGTTTTGTTCCTTCAGTTTTTCCTTTGTTCTTGTACTCCTCAGATGAGTGAAATCATTTGATATTTCTCTTTCTCCGCTTGGCTTATTTCACTGAGAATAATACCCTCCAGCTCCATCTATGTTGCTGTAAATGGTAGGATATGCCCTCTTCTTATGGCTGAGTAATATTCCATTGTGTATATGTACCACATCTTCTTTATCCATTCATCTACCGATGGACATTTAGGTTGCTTCCAATTCTTGGGTATTGTAAATAGTGCTGCGATAAACATAGGGGTGCATCTGTCTTTCTCAAACTTGACTGCTGTGTTCTTAGGGTAAATTCCTGGATTGGAATTCCTGGGTCAAATGGGAAGTCTCTTTTGAGCATTTTGAGGAACCTCCATACTGCTTTCCACAAAGGTTGAACTAATTTACATTCCCACCAGCAGTGTAGGAGGGTTTCCCTTTCTCCACAGCCTCGCCAACATTTGTTGTTGTTTGTCTTTTGGATGGTAACCAGCCTTACTGGTGTGAGGTGATACCTCATTGTAGTTTTAATTTGCATTTCTCTGATAATTAGCAATGTGGGGCATCTTTTCATGTGTCTGTTGGCCATCTGTATTTCTTTTTGGAGAACTGTCTGTTCAGTTCCTCTGCCCATTTTTTAATTGGATTATTTGATTTTGTTTGTTGAGGCGTGTGAGCTCTTTATATATTTTGGACGTCAAGCCTTTATCGGATCTGTCATTTACAAATATATTCTCCCATACTGTAGCGTTCCTTTTTGTTCTATTGATGGTTCCTTTTGCTGTACTGAAGCTTTTCAGCTTAATATAGTCCCACTTGTTCATTTTTGCTGTTGTTTTCCTTGCCTGGGGAGATATGTTCAAGAAGAGGTCACTCATGTTTTTGTCTATGGGGTTTTGGCCTATGTTTTTTTCCAAGAGTTTTATGGTTTCATGACTTACATTCAGGTCTTTGATCCATTTTGAATTTACTTTTGGATATGGAGTTAGACAATGGTCCAGTTTCATTCTCCTACATGTAGCTGTCCAGTTTTGCCAGCACCATCTGTTGAAGAGACTGTCATTTCACCATTGTATGTCCATGGCTCCTTTATCAAATATTAATTGACCATATATGTCTGGGTTAATGTGTGGACTCTCTAGTCTGTTCCACTGGTCTATGGCTCTGTTCTTGTGCCAGTACCAAATTGTCTTGATTACTATGGCTTTATAGTAGAGCTTGAAGTTGGGGAGTGAGATTCCCCCTACTTTATTCTTCTTTCTCAGGATTGCTTTGGCTATTTGGGGTCTTTGGTGTTTCCATATGAATTTTTGAATTATTTGTTCCAGTTCATTGAAGAATGTTGCTGGTAGTTTGATAGGGATTGCATCAAATCTGTATATTGCTTTGGGCAGAATGGCCATTTTGACGATATTAATTCTTCCTAGCCACGAGCATGGGATGAGTTTCCATTTGTTAGTGTCCCCTTTAATTTCTCTTAAGAGTGACTTGTAGTTTTCAGAGTATAAGTCTTTCACTTCTTTGGTTAGGTTTATTTCTAGGTATTTTATTCTTTTTGATGCACTTGTGAATGGAGTTGTTTTCCTGATTTCTCTTTCTGTTGGTTCATTGTTAGTGTATAGGAAAGCCACAGATTTCTGTGTGTTAATTTTGTATCCTGCAACTTTGCTGTATTCTGATATCAGTTCTTGTAGTTCTGGAGTGGAGTCTTTTGGGTTTTTATGTACAGTATCATGTCATCTGCAAATAGTGACACTTTAACTTCTTCTTTACCAATCTGGATTCCTTGTATTTCTTTGTTTTGTCTGATTGCTGTGGCTAGGACCTCCAGTACTATGTTAAATAACAGTGGGGAGAGTGGGCATCCCTGTCTAGTTCCCGATCTCAAAGGAAAAGCTTTCAGCTTCTCGCTGTTCAGTATAATTTTGGCTGTGGGTTTATTGCAAATGGCCTTTATTATGTTGAGGTACTTGCCCTGTATTCCCATTTTGCTGAGAGTTTTTATAATGAATGGATGTTAAACTTTGTGAAATGATTTTTCAGCATCTATCGAGATGATCATGTGGTTTTTGTCTTTCTTTTTGTTGATGTGGTGGATGATGTTGATAGATTTTCTAATGCTGTACCATCCTTGCATTCCTGGGATGAACCCACTTGGTCATGGTGTACGATCCTTTTGATGTAATTTTGAATTCAGTTTGCTAATATTTTGTTGTGTATTTTTGCATCTACGTTCATCAGGGATATTGGTCTGTAGTTTTCTTTTTTGGTGGGGTCTATGCCTGGTTTTGGTATTAGGGTAATGTTGGCTTCATAGAATGAGTTTGGGAGTATTCCCTCCTCTTCTATTTTTTGGAAAACTTTAAGGAGAATGGGTATTATGTCTTCCCTGTATGTCTGATAAAATTCTGAGGTAAATCCATCTGGCCTGGGGGTTTTGTTCTTGGGTAGTTTTTTGATTACCGCTTCAATTTCGTTGCTGGTAATTGGTCTGTTTAGATTTTCTGTTTCTTTGTGGGTCAGTCTTGGAAGGTTGTATTTTTCTAGGAAGTTGTCCCTTTCTCCTGGGTTTCCCAGCTTGTTGGCATATAGGTTTTCATAGTACTCTCTAATAATTCTTTGTATTTCTGTTGGGTCTGTCATGATTTTTCCTTTCTCATTTCTGATTTTGTTGATGTGTGTTGGCTCTCTTTTTCTCTTAATAAGTCTGACTAGAGGCTTATCTATTTTCTTTATTTTCTCGAAGAACTGGC
Source organism: Manis javanica (assembly GCF_040802235.1). Taxonomy (NCBI): domain Eukaryota; kingdom Metazoa; phylum Chordata; class Mammalia; order Pholidota; family Manidae; genus Manis; species Manis javanica. The sequence goes on along the minus strand of NC_133174.1, from coordinate 104,090,275 downwards.
TCTTGGTTTCATTGATTTTTCTATTGTTTTATTCTTCTCAATTTTATTTATTTCTTCTCTGATCTTTATTATGTCCCTCCTTCTGCTGACCTTAGGCCTCATTTGTTCTTCTTTTTCCAATTTCGGTCATTGTGACATTAGACCATTCATTTGGGATTGTTCTTCCTTCTTTACATATGCCTGGATTTCTATACACTTTCCTCTTAAGACTGCTTTTGCTATATCCCACAGTAGTTGGGGCTTTGTGTTGTTGTCGTTTGTTTCATATATTTCTGGATCTTCATTTTGACTTGGTCATTGATCCATTGATTATTTAGGAGCATGTTGTTAAGCCTCCATGTCTTTGTGAGCCTTTTTGCTTTCTTTGTACAGTTTATTTCTAGTTTTATGCCTTTGTGGTGTGAAAAGTTGTTTGGTAGGATTTCAATCTTTTGGAATTTACTGAGGCTCTTTTTGTAGCCTAGTATGTGGTCTATTCTGGAGAATGTTCCATGTGCACTTGAGAAGAATGTGTATCCTGTTGCTTTTGGATGTAGAGTTCTGTGGATGTCTAATAGGTCCATCTGTTCTAGTGTGTTGTTCAGTGCCTCTGTGTCCTTATTTATTTTCTGTCTGGTGGATCTGTCCTTTGGAGTGAGTGGTGTGTTGAAGTCTCCTAGAATGGATGCATTGCATTCTATTTCCTCCTTTATTTCTGTTAGTATTTGTTTCAGATATGTTGGTGCTCCTGTATTGGGTGCATATATATTTATAATGGTTATATCCTCTTATTGGACAGAGCCCTTTATCATTATGTAATATCCTTCTTTATCTTTTGTTACTTTCTTTATTTTGAAGTCTGTTTTGTCTGATACTAGTATTGCAACACCTGATTTTTTCTCTCTTTTGTTTGCATGCAATATCTTTTTCCATCCCTTGACTTTAAGTCTGTGCATGTCTTTGGGTTTCAGGTGAGTCTCTTGTAAGCAGCATATGGATGGGTCTTGCTTTTTATCCATTCTATTACTCTGTGTCTTTTGATTGGTGCATTCAGTCCATTTACATTTAGGGTGATTTTTGAAATGTATGTACTTATTGCCATTGCAGGCTTTAAGTTTGTGGTTACCAAAGGTTCAGGGTTAGCTTCTTTTCTATCTTACTGTCTAACTTAGCTCGCTAGTTGAGCTATTATAAACACCGTCTGATGATTCTTTATTTCTCTCCCTTCTTATTCCTCCTCCTCCCTTCTTCATATGTTGGGTGTTTTGTTCTGTGCTCTTTTTAGGAGTGCTCCCATCTAGAGCAGTCCCTGTAGGATGCCCTGTAGAGGTGGTTTGTGGGAGGCAAATTCCCTCAACTTTTGCTTGTCTGGGAATTGTTTATTCCCTTCTTAATATTTAAATGATAATCGTGCTGGATACAGTACTCTTGGGTCGAGGCCCTTCTGTTTCATTGCATTAAGTATATCATGCCATTCTCTTCTGGCCTATAGGGTTTCTGTTGAGAATTCTGATGATAGCCTGATGGGTTTTCCTTTGTAGGTGACCTTTTTTTTCTCTCTGGCTGCCTTTAATACTTTGTCCTTGTCTTTGATCTTTGTAATTTTAATTATTATGTGTCTTGGTGTTGCCCTCCTTGGATCCCTTGTCATGGGAGTTCTGTGTACCTCTGTGGTCTGAGAGCGCATTTCTTCCCCTAGTTTGGGGAAGTTTTCTGCAATTATTTCTTCAAAGACACTTTCTATCCCTTTTTCTCTCTCTTCTTCCTCTGGTACCCCTATAATTCGGATATTGTTCCATTTAGATTGGTCACTCAGCTCTCTTAGAATTCTTTCATTCCTGGAGATCCTTTTATCTCTCTCTGCATCAGCTTCTCTGCATTCCTGTTCTCTGTTTTCTAGTCCTTTAATGGTCTCTTGCATCTCGTCCATTCTGTTTTGAAGTCCTTCCAGAGCTTGTTTTATTTCTGTATTCTCCTTCCTTAGTTCTTGCATATTTCTCTGCAAGTCCATCAGGATGGTTGTGACTTTTGTTTTGAATTCTTTTTCAGGAAGACTGGTTAAATCTATCTCCCCAGGTTCCTTCTCAGAGGAAGATGGAGCAGGTGCCAAAGCTGTCTGGGTTAGTCTTGTCTGGATCAAATTTTTTTGCCTTTTCTTGTTGATAGGTGCTATTGACTGTCAGCTGGGAGAGCCAACCTTTCCACTTGCTACTGGCCTTTCTTGGACAACTGCAACCCATAGTGGCTTGCGTTGGGCAATTGCATGTAGACTGGGTCTTTGTGTCTTGCCTGCCCTGTATGGAGGAAGCTCCCTTGCTGAGGGTGTGGCCAGCCTTAGGCTGCTTCTCTGCTTTGGCAGGGACCCAGAGGTGTAATTGACGGCGGGCTGTTTGGCTGTTTACCTCTGTGATGGGTCTCAGAGCTGTTGCTCAGGGGGTTAGTGCGCCTGGAGTTCCCTGGAATTTCCAGCTTCTGGACTGTGACCTGGATTGTTTCCGTCCAGCTGTTGCATCCCTGTCCCTTTAAGACTTTCAAAAAGCACTGGCTTTTCTTTGTCACAGGGTCATCAGCTTCGGAACCTGCTCAGAGGTCTTGCTGCCCTTTTTCCGTAGTTTCCAGCCCACCACACATGCACTGTGTCTGCGCTCTGGTGTGGATGGCTAGGGCTGGGTGTTTAGCAGTCCTGGGCTCCCTCTCTCTCCCTGCTCTGACTCCTTTCCTCCTGTCGGGAACTGGGGTGAGGGGTGCTTGGGTCCCGCTGGGCCGGGGCTTGTATCTTACCCCTTTCACCAGGCGCTGGGCTCTTGCATGTGTGGATGTAGTCTGGCTGTTGTCCTCTGTCTTCTGATCTCTCTTTTAGGATTAGTTGTATTTGTTGTATTTTCAAAAATATATGTGTTTCTGGGAGGAGATTTCCACTATCCTACTTACTCTGCCATCTTGACTCTGCCCCTTCTTTGCATAATTTATTTTTAGTTTCATACCTTTGTTGTCTGAGAAGATGGTTGGCACAATTTCAAACAGTTTGAATTTACTAAGGCTCTTTTTGTGGCCTACTATGTCATCCATTCTGGAAACCATTCCATGTATACTTGTGAAGAATGTACATGCTGCTACTTTTAGGTGGAGTGTTCTGTGGATGTCTGTTAAGTACATTTATTCTAATGTATTATTCAGTGCCCATGTCTCCTGACTTTCTATCTTGTTGATTTGTCTTCCAGAGTGAGTGGTGTGTTGAAATCTCCAAAATGATTGCATTGCAGTGTATTTCCCCCTTCAATTCTGTTAGTATTTGTTTCACATATGTAGGTGCTCCTATAATGGGTGCATGGATATTTATAATTGTGATATCCTCTTGTTGGACTCACCCCTTTTTCATTATGTAATGTCCTTCTTTGTCTTTTGTTACTTGGTTTTGAAATCTATTTTGTCTAATATAACTACTGCTAGTCCTGCTTTATCTACGTATTATTTGCATGATATATATTTTTCTATCCCTTCACTTTTAGTTTGTGTATGTCTTTGGGTTTGAAGTGAGTCTGTTGTAGGCAGCATATAGATGGGTCTTGTTTGTTTGTCCATTCTGTTACTCTGTATCTTTTGATTGGTGCATTCAGTCTATTTACATTTAGGGTGATTATCAATAGATATGTACTTATTGCTATTGCAGGCTTATATTTGTAGTTACCAAAGATTCAAGGCCAGCTTCCTTATTATCTAACAGTCTGACTTAACTCACTTATTACACTATTTCAAACACAAGCTAAAGGTTCTTTTCCTTTTCTCCCTTCTTCATCTTCTTCCTCCTCCTCCATCTCCTTCCCCTCCCCCACTTCTTCCTCCCCCTTTAATAAATATATTAGGTGTGATAATCTGTAGTCTTTGTGTATTATTTAACTGACTTTGTGGGTAGTTGATTTAATTTCCCTTTGCTTAGTAATTAATAGGGCTATTTTCTTTACTGTAGTTTTATTTTGTCTTGTGACAGCTATTTAGCCTGAAAAGGCCTTCCATTTATAGCAGTCCCTTTAAAATACACTGTAAAAATGGTTTGTGGGAGGTTAATTCCCTTAACTTTTGTTTATCTCAAAACTGTTTAATCCTTGCTTCAAATTTAAATGATAATCTTGCCAGGTAGAGCATTCTTGGTTGGAGGCCCTTCTGCTTCATTACATTAAATATATCGTGCCGCTCCCTTCTGGCCTGTAAGGTTTCTGCTGGGAAGTCTGATGATAGCCTCATGCACTTTCCTTTATACATGATCTTTTTTCTTTCTCTGGCTGCTTTTAATACACTCTCCTTGTCCTTGTTCTGTGCCATTTTAATTACATGTCTTGGTGTTGTCTTTCTAGGGTCCCTTGTGTTGGGAGATCTCTGTACTTCCATGACATGTGAAACTATTTCCTTCCCCATATTGGGGTAGTTTAACAGCAATTATTTCCTCAAAGAGACTTTCTATCCCTTTTTCTGTTTCTTCTTCTCTTTGTTTGGATTTATCACATAGTTGTCTTATTATTCTTTCCTTCCTAGAGATCCTTTTTTCTCTCTGTGCCTCAGCTTCTTTTTATTCCTGTTCTCAAATTTCTATATCATTTACCATATCCTCTACCTCATCTAATCTACTTTTAAATCCCTCCATTGTATGTTTCATTTCAGATACTATATTTTTCAGTTTCTATCTCTTTATTGAAGTCCTTTGAGTTCTTGAATATTTTTCTAGAGCTCCATGAGCATGTTTATGATTTTTATTTTGAAATCTTTACCAAGAAGTTTGGTGTTTTCAGTTTCACTTAGCCCTCTTTCTGGTGTCTTGTCCTTTAGTTTTGTTCAGACAAAATTCTTTTGCCATTTAATTTCCTTAGTGATTCCTATGGAATAATAACTTTGTGTAAGTGGCACCCTCTAGTATCCAAAAACTCTACTTTCTGGAGCTGCTGAGCACCTTTAGCAATGAAGAGGATTGCAGGCAAGAGGCATCAACACCTGCTGGGAGGGAAGTGCTCTTTCCTGCTTTCTGGCTACAGTGTCTATCTCTACTGCCAGGTCTAGTGGGCCAAGCACGCAGGGAGGAGCCTCTGTGTTATATCCTGCAGCTGCCATAGGCAGGGTCACCTCTGGCTGGCCTGGCACAGTGGTGGGGGCTGCAGGTGTGAAGACCAGTTCCTCCTGGGAGGAAAGAGTTGCAGGCTGCATACCACAGTGGGGGCCCTCAGGCTGCATTGCCAGCCCAGGGAATGGAGCATTTGAAGCAGCTGAAAGTTCCCAACCTGCTGTGCTGAGTGTGCCAGGATGATTTTGCTCACCTGTCCTTTCTCCTGAGCAGTGAGCTCTGTGTATTATTTGCTCCTTTAGCACCCATCTCTCTGTGGCATGTTCTTTCAAAGTTCCCCCTTTCTTTCCTCCCAGAGCAGCTGGTTGTGCATACCTGTTAATAGGTGGCTGAAATCTCAGTCTCTCTGAGTATTCTGCCTGTCTTTGCTTTCCAGCCACACTAATCTCCAGAGTACCGTGTAATGTGGGTTCATGCTCCTGAAGCAGATCTCCAGGGCTGGGTGTTCAGTAGTCCTGGGCTTGTACTCCCTGCCTGCTCCATTTCTCTTTTTCCTGCCTCCAAGTTGGAGTTAGGGGGAGGGCTTCTGTCCCTCTGGCACAGAGAGAAGAAAGAATCCTATGAATGAAAGAATAATAAGAGAACTGTGTGATCAATCCAAATAAAACAATCCATAAAGTGGCTTTGCTACTTTACCCTTTTCTTGGGGTCTTCTCTTTTCCCCAGATGTAGGCATTCTGTTCTGCAGTCTTTAGGTTACTCTTTCAAGATTGGTTGTATTTGCTCTATTTTTGTATTATATATGGTTTTGGGAGGAGGTTTTTGCATCACTTCTTATGCCACCACTTTTGTCCAGCTTAGTAGATATTCTTTTTTTCATTTTTTTCATAGTGATCCAATAAATGAAGTGCAGTTAAGTAAATTTTTATCTAATTTCCTTGTGATCATTGGCCTTTATCCTATCATCAATTAGCAATTATGTTTTCTACATTTCTGTTACTTCCAATAAAGTACTACTACTGTCCTTTCACATTCTGGATGTATATGTGTTGTGGATGGAAAACACCCTTCTACTTCTTTAACAGGCCCTGAGTTTTTTCCCCAGTTTTCTTCATATATAAGGAGTAAAAGGCTTACACTATGTCATTTCTTTCTGAAAAGAAAAAGAGGATGTAATCATACGGACAAAATAATTTTTGGGTCAGGGACTCAAGGGCATTACACAAAGTCAGTGAAAACCTCTTGAGAGAGAAAGAATTATAAGATCTCAAGGAGTTGGAATTAGAGTTGCAGCAGAGAGGAGATAGCGGTCAAGACCCTAGAGGAGGCCAATTAATAATAGCCCTTTTAATTCAGGATCTAGCTAGGACATTTGGTCCACTATAAATATGTTGTGGATAAATATGTATTCAAAATAAAATAAATAAGGGATACAGGTTGTAACCAATTTAAATATTACTGTAACAAATGATCGACCATTTGGGGATAAATTTATACAGCTGAAATTCCCAGGGCACTTGATTTTAAAAGCTTTATTGAGGAATTTCAAAATAAGCATGCCAATGTTTCTAAGTATTCAATTCTATGGTCAGATTCATGCCACTTATAAGAGGCTTTATTGATTTGCCCAAACAGTGTTTTACTTCAGTTTTGAATAATAAATATTAATACATGTAAAAAGTTCAATATTGGCAGAAATTTATTTTAGATGCTTCGAAAGATATATAAATAAACCATTATTTTGTGGAAGTTTGTTAGCAATTTAAGGTCTTAAGCAGAGATTTATTTCAAGACAATTTTTAAAAGCAGTGAGATACCAAGTACAGCATAATGAAAATGACCCAACTAGATGCAGGCCTTAAGGTGCAGGCATTGCTCTTGGAGAATTTAAAAATAATAACTTAGCTATTGTAAATAATACAATATTGGCTGTTGCAATAAACATAGGAGTGCATATATCTTTCAATTTAGTGATTTTGTTTTCTTCATGTAAACTCTCAGAAGTGGAATTGCTGGGTCGTATGGTATTTCCATTTTTAGCTTTTTGAGAAAACTCCATATTGCTTACCATAGTGGCTGTACCAATATTTAATCCCACTACAGTGTACAAGGTTCCCTTTTTCACTATATCTTCACCAACACTTGTTGTTTCTTTTATATATATATTAGCCATTCTTACTTACAATAGCCAGATATGGAAGCAACCTAAGTGTCAATCAATAGATGGATAAAGAACATGTAGTATGCATATACAATGGAATATTCAGCCATAAAAAAGAATGAAATCTTGCCATTTGTGACAACATGGATAGACCTAGAGGGCATTATGCTAAGTGAAATAAGCCAAGCAGAGAAAGATAAATACCACATGATTCCATTTTCGTTTGAATCTGAGAAACAAAACAAATGAACAAAAAACAAAACAGAAATAGACTCATAAACACAGAGAAATAACTGGTGGTTACCATTGGAAAAGGGGGTGAAAGGGTATAGTGAAATAGGTGAAAAAGATAAAGCGGTCCAAACTTCAAACAGTAAAATAAGTTAGTCACAGGGATGGAAGTACAGTATAGGGAAGATAGCCAAAATATTTTAACATCTTTGTATGGTGACAAATGAGAATACTTATCATGGTGAGCATTTAGAATGTATATAATTGTTGAATCACTATGCTTTACATCTGAACCCAACCAATATAATACTTTATATCAACTATATTTCATTAAAAATTATAAAAAATTATCCCTAAATACTAAAAATCTTTAAATAATGATAATATTCCTGAAAGTTTTTAATATCACCATTCACTAGAAATTCTAAATTTGTCAGTAATAAAATATTCCTCCTCACTGGAGCAGACTTCTTCCACTGTCCTCCCTTCCTTTGGTATGCAACTCTCTAACAGTAAATGCTAAATGTATGTGCTAACCGGTAAATATTACTTATGTGTGTCTAGTCATTCTTTCATTCTTTGTGTTGATATGGTTGCCAGGGCAGTGCAGAGTTCCCTTTAAAAATCTGTGTTAAGAAATATGTGTTAGGCGCTCCTCTCTCTCTGAGGTCACCCACACTTTCTCTTTAAGTAACTTTAAATAAATTTTTACTCTGTTTCAAAAAAGAAAAAGAAAGAAATCTGTATTAAATAGGCAAGAAAAAAAAAGGGGGTGAGAGATGTATATGTAGATGCTTATTACCTAGGTTTTTAAAATGTACTCATTTTAAATGATACCCCCCATAATGTACACACACCTTCAGTAAACACCTTGATAAATTTATGATTATACATTTATATTTATAAATTACTATATATATATATATATAAATTCATCAAGCTTTTCATATATATAAAATCTTCACCTAGATCAAGATATAGGACATCTCCATTACCTGGAAGTTTCCCTTGTACCCTTCCCTGTCAATGCCTAACCCCAAGAGTTAACCACTATTCTGACTTCTATCACTGTAGATTAACTTTGTCTGACTTGCTCATCATATAAATTGAATCATGCAGTTAAGAAAAAAAGAAAAGAAAATGAAAAACAGAAATCTATATTTAGAAAGTTTCTATCCATTATTTTGGGATGAAGTCCTTGATGCTTCTCATTCTTGGGGTGTGTCTATCTCATAAGTACATGGAGTCTGGCTCTTATCCAGATTAGCCACAACTGAACAGCAATATCTTAGTGTCACTCAAAACCATTAAGACAGTGTTTCAGACTACAGAGAAACAGGATAAATAAGCCTTAATATTTTTCTATTTCCTTTCTCTTCCTTTAATTCAGTTTAAACACAAATTCCCAAAGCCTTCATTTGTCATTAAAATATCTAAAGCAACACTTTTTCATGTGTGTTTGATGGAATACCCTGTAAAAAATGGTTAAATGGTTACATCATTTTAGAAAATGTTTCATAACATTTTCTCCTCATAGGGAATAAAAACGTGCACTAGCACATTAAAGGCACTGAGAAGTTCTGTAAGAAAACAACGTATGTACATTTGCTTAGTGTTTTCAAATTTATTAAGGACTTTTTTGCATACTAACATTAGAAATCCCATGAAATTAATGTTCTTTAGTGGGAACTATGGGAAATGCTAGCCTAATTGCTTTATTATTTCTTTATTGAAAAGCCATCTATAAAGCCAATAGGCAACTTTGCATCCCTAATAATTTTCAATACTGTTGGCATTTCAAAAAATTGTAAGCCAAATTTAAGTCATTTTCATTGCTATGAAGCATATTATTTATCTTTGGGAAGTTTAGCATTGACTAAACTGGAAATAAGTGTGAGAGGAATGTATATGTATTAGTGTTTGTGTGCATTTGTCTTTATACAGGGCATTAAATAATACTGTGGCTATATCCTCAAGAAAAATACCACAGTAGTTGCAGCCATGAATTGGTTTTTATAGCATCCTCAGATAAAAGCTGAGTGGACAACATTAAATTCCAATTCAAAGACTGCAGTCTACCAGAAGGGAGATGTTGCATTACACAAGCACTTATTTTATACGATTAGAGAATAAAGCAGTACACATAAGTTAATTTTCTAGATAACTGCAACTTATACATTTATATTCCAAAACCATTTTCCCCCTTTATTTATATACCTCCTAAATGAATCTCCCTAGAATTAAAATCATTCAACAAATTATATTAAGCATTTTTCTTGATGACTTGGGGCACAAAAAAGTGGTACAACACTGAATACTATTTCCTTTCTTCTAATCAGATGTCCCTTTTAAGATACCAGGTCCCATGCTTCCATATCAAGTTAATTTGAATTTGCATTCAACCTTATATTGACAGGTTTTCATGTCTGTTACAAAGCTGAAAATTTTATGTTTTCCCTCCTGAGTGTATGGTTCTGTTGCAGAGAGTTGTTGGATCTGGGAGGGGAATGGGAATATGGAAGTGGAAGAAGGGTAAAATAGTAGAATGATTCCCTTACAGTGACTGAAAGCCCACACTTTGGTATTCCTGAATTCTGGTACTGGCTTTGATACTAACTAGTTGTCACCTAGGGCAAGTCACCTAACTTGTGAGCCTCAGTTTCCTAATCTGTAATATAGAATAATCATATTTACCTTTGTATAAGTATTAAAGGAGATACTAACTGTCAGATAAAGTTGCAGGTCAATACCAGGTTGAAAGCCTCAGTGAAAGCACGCATAAACACTGGGAATCCAGAAACGCAACAAATAAAAAGCCGGGTGAAAGACAAAAGCATAAAGGAATATTTTTGGATCAGAGCAAGGAAACAGTTCTTATAAGCAAAGAGTCACCTCTTTATGATTCAGTATAAAGCAGTTAAGCATGTTTGTTTTGGAATCTGTCAGGACTGGGTTTAAACCCCGTCTTTGAAATGTACTAGATTTATTACCATTATTATCATAAACCTTTTTACTCATGTCTACATTGGATAATATTAGTTCATAGGGTTATTATGAGAAGTGTACAAACACATACACATACACACACACACACACACACACACACACACACACACACACACACACACTTTCTGTGCTTTGCTGTAAAACCCAACAAACAATGCTGAAATGATTATGGGAAAGATGATAACAATGACATAATATACTCATCTCAATTCTTGATACAATGTAAATAAGTAGAGGTTCTCCACTGTTGCTAATGAAATCTGTTTTCATATAGCCTATCATTGTAACACTATTAAAGAATGAACAGACTAATCTTCCTTACTTTTCTCCAATTTTATGTCATATGAGGAATCTTGTCATTATAAAGTTCCATTTTTCAAAATCCCTAATGAATGCTATCATCAAAAATTTAGGACAGAAATTGAAAATAAAAAGTCAAATACACTATATTTAGCATGTTTGGGTGCTTCATATTTTCTGTTGTTTTCAACCTTGGCTGCATATCCTACTCAACTGAGGAGCTTTTAAAAATACCAATACCCAGGCCACACTGAATTCAAGTAAATCAGAATTTCTGGGGTTGGGACCCATGATCACTAGTTTGTAAGCAACTCAAGTGACTCCAATATGCAGTCAAGTTTGAAAACTACTGCTCTAGATAAAACCTAGCTTGTCAAATCTTGCTGACTATGACAGTAAACTGAAGACCATTAAAAATATTTTTAAGTGTTTGTACCAATATTCCAGCTACCATTTACTGGTGACCTACTGTAGGCCAGCCATTGGGCCACATGGTTTACATATATTCCTTTATTTATATTTTATAATATTGCAACATGAATTCATAATATTTCTATTCTTCAACACAACCCCCTGGGATAAGTTCTCATTTTAGAGATTTTAAGGACCATGAGGATCTTTATATTTTATTTGCCTTATCTTCAGAAGCTAGAACTGTACCCAGCACAAAAGAGACAAGTAATAAGTATATGCTGAGTGAATAAGCAAAAACAATTTCATATGAGATGACTTAGAGAATTCAAGCAAGTTTCCCAAAGCTGCAGAGGAGAATTTAAAACTATGTCTGGCTAATTCAGGAATCCATGCTTTTCATACTCTGTTACAACTTGCTTTTCTTGTTTGCTTATGGAACAATATCAATTTTTCATGATAGCAACAGCAGTAATCAATTAGGCAAATATCGAGACTTGTCAACAAAGTAATTCATCCTGTTGAACTTCTCAAGGGCCTCCACACTAGTCCTAAGATCCATACCAGAGTTACTGCTTACATTCACCAATGTATTCATGAACCATGATAAATCAACCTTTATGAGTTGAAGATACTATGGTATCTCCTCTGTCAAACCCAACTAAAGCCAATATCTTTTTGCCATGAAGACATCCTAGAATACTAGACAACTATAATGTCTCCCTTTCTTAGGATTCCTAAAATAATTTTGACTTCTGATGTTCATTTTGCTACACTTACGTCCTGTTTTATATGGCTAAGTTCCATGGAAGCATGTTCTGTACATCCAGTAGAATTATGAAATATCTAAAGGCAGGTAACAATAGCATATACTCTATCAGATTCTATTCTAAGTACTTCATATTATTTATTTATCCTTAGAATCTCCCATTGAAGTAGGTACTTTTAATATACCCATTTCCAAATAAAAAGCTGGTTATATTGAAATACAGTTATCAAAATACCTTTAAATTTTTATGGCATAGTAATATATTTGCTTCATTTTAACACATTTAATAACAAGATTAGCATCAGGTCTAAAATGATCATTTTGAAATAAAATGAGCTTAAATTTATTTCAATATAATTACAACTTTTATGTAATGTGAAATTATTTGTGTTGTCTATTGCTGACAAAATTATAGGTACAGCAATACTATAGCGGTCTGTTGCCTACTTTCAAAACCAAAGGAAATGCTGATTTTTAGTTAGATGATAGGAAAAATGTCATTTTCTCTAGCCAAATTCACATACCACTTGAATTTCATTAACAAAAACCCAGGACCCATAGACTCCAAAACAAGAACTCCTTGTCCCAAAATATCTATTAGTCATTGAACACAGGTACCCAGGAAAGATCTGCTACTTCCTATCTTCAGGTATTTATGTAGGGAAGATAAAATTAGAAGATATACTTTTTGTTAGCTTGCAAATATATTTTGGTTATATTCACATCAATTATTAGTAAACATTTGAGTCAAGATTTAGAGAACTGCATTACCTGTGTTGAGCTGTGAAGGCATATGGAGATATCACAAAGGGCAGTGACTTGTACCTTCAGTAATTTTTCTAAACTTTCTTAAATATTCATGAGATTGCAAGTGAATAAGAAAAAAATTAAATTGTAACCAGTGCTAGCCAGCTTCTATTTTTATACCTCTCATCTATTTAACTAAAAAGATTGGCATTCTATAATGTACATTTGGCTTTCCCATAAAGTACAAATTCAGGCTATAAAAAAAACGCAGATTATTTTTTATCTCACAATAGCACAAGACACTGATAAAAATCAACACCTTAAATGCATCAGTGGGAACTTAAGTCAGCTGCCAAATTGAAACTGGTATCATTTTTGTTAATGAGCACCAACAAAATTTTGCACATTATAAATTGCTTGCAGAAAGGGCTTTATTTTGCTCTGGATAAGGTAATTCATGCATGAAATATCCATGCTAATGGATATGATTTTCAGCTACATTTAATGATTATATTTCTGCTTTATGCACTTCTATTAGAGACAGTGGCATAGATACAGCAAAATTTTGCAGGTGCTTATGTAGTTCCCCTAGTTTAAGGGAGAAAATATTTTCTTCAGGGAATGAAATGAAACAGAATTATTATTAATGTATCTTTTGAAAAAAATAAACATGTTTAAATGTTCTGGTAGTCTCTGCTAAAATTCAGAAACTAGGTGTTTGACTTTTCAACTGAACCAGGCAACAGCTCCCCCTAACCTGTTTTCAGTTGCAGAGATTTTTATTTTCCTTTATTTCTTCCCATTTGGCATTATTAAAGGGTAACAGGGAAAGCCTAGCAGCAAATCAGAACAGACCTCTTATACAAAACAGCTCCTGTTAACTGAAATAAAATGTAACTTTGAAAAGTGTGGGGACAAAAGAGGTACAACAAGCTACTACCTAGTTGGCAATTAAATGCAACTTCTTTCTGTGGACCATGTCTACCAGCCCCCACTCTGAACCAATGGGCCTGTCAGTATGATAGTGCTCTAATTATTAAGCATGAATTCCTTAAAAAGGTGCCTTATTCAGGCTATTCTATGGGATTCTTCTGTGGAAGGTTAGTTTACTGTAGGAACTTTGGCACAAAGCAGGTATCATGAGGTAATTGGCAGCACAACTTGAAAGTGAGGTGGGCAAAAAAGGAAAGCTATTAATATAAGAACAACGTTAGTCTTCACAATTTTGCCAGGTTGCCTTCAATGCCATGACTTAGCAAGTTACTTAACAATATCCTATGGATTATCTTCTTCCTGCTGCGTTCAAAGAACAAACTACTTTGTTATACCTACATGGAGTGGCAATGAAGCCTTAACTTGTGGTTGTGAGCATTTAACAGTGCCAGTTTTACTTATATGAAACATACCAGACATGTCAGTCAAGCTTTACAGTAGACTATACTATAAAACTTTGATATTTTGACTTAATTTAATACATTTGTGCAAGTACATCTGAATATAAATATTTGCTTTGTTCCTTTCAGAGACTAAGTATTGGTAATCTCATGAAATTCTATGTTATTAAAGTAGCTTGTATATCCAGAAAAGAATTTATTCTTCAAGCAGCCTGGAAAAACCATTATTCATAAAATTTAATTTCCCAAAAGATCAGGAGTTTTTCAATTCATATATTATTTGGAATGATTAAAACATACATAAATTTGAAGAAAAAGTTTGGCTGAAAGCTGATTTTTTATTTTTTCTCCATAAAGTCCTCTACCTAGAAATTATTCAACTATACCTTATTATCATGTTTGTCCCAAATAAATATTCATGAAATCACCATTAGACGTATCTAAAAATCTGTCATATTAATTACAAAACTTGGATTTTTGAGAAAATATTTTAATGAATAAATTGTTAGTGAACTAATAGCAAAGTTGTAGAACTAGAACATTTCTTACTTATTTCCTTACTACATGAGTAAAAGAATAATTTAAATGAAAGCAGAAGAGGAAAATAATTTAAGTAAAAGCAGAAGAGCAACGTGATAATTTCAAATGCTCTAGGATGAAAATTATGTAGGAATAAATTTACCTATGCACAGGAAATTAATGAACACTAGGTAAAAATTATAGTATTTCATTCTCAGAACATTAATCAAATAAGAAGAGGTTCTAAAATTTGTTCTTTATCAAATTTTCTGTAAACATTTGATTCCAAAGTCATAGAATGGAAAACAAACAAATGTTTTATCTTAAAAATCTTTGCCACATTTTTCTAGTTAAGCATCTACTAGAAGAAACTTGGTTTTGACAGATTTTAATTTTCAATGCAGTGTCTAATTATTTTGGTTTATGTATTAAATTCAAATACACAGTTTAGTATGTTCACAGGTCTGTAGTGTTTTCTCCCGACACTGTAACTGAAATACAATATTTTAGTAACAACTTACTAAACGGAGTTTGTGAGCTTTTAATCCAGAAATAATCCAAAAAGAGAAGATATACAAACCAATTATAACTGCCTGATGTGTTGCCACTAAGATTTGCTACTCAGTTAACTTATACATGTGGCATGCTTTACACTCAGCACTTGTTATATTATTTTCTTATTTATTCATCACAATGACATTATAAGATAGATTCAAATGCATCAAATAACTTGCCCAAGAAAACCAAAACTATCACTCAGGCCTGAGTCCATGGCTTCCCACTTGTAACTATTAAACTGCGCTCTTTATACTATAATTACCTCTGGAAAATTCAGTATTCTGCAATGGAAATTTTGAAAAGAGAAAGAAAGAGCTAGAACTTCCAGGTAGCTGAAGAGAATGTGTAGTGAACAACTCCCAAAACTTCCTTCCCAAACTATGTGAAATAGTTTCAGAACTGAACATTTTACACCAAAATCACACTTCAGCTTTACTTCAAGACAGAGAAGACTGGAACTACAAAATGGCTTGGAGGAAAAAAAGAAAAATCAACTCTATTTAACACACAGTCTTTCACACTCATGCCCTCACACGTCTGCCATGCAACAGGACTTTGAGAGGAGTAAATGCAGTCTGAGAAAACTTGAAGAGGTCTGGAGCTAGTAAAGTCATCTAAGGGTGATTTGGCACATGTACCTAGAAGATTAAACCAATCCTAAATCTAAATTCAGTGGGAAAGTGTGCAGGCAGATCAGAGTGTAGATAACAGGAAAGAAGTTTCAAAATAAGCTTGATTTAAAGGGACAGAAGCAGTTTAAAGAATTATATGAAATTTAAAGGTTTTACAATTCCTTAGCTTCTAGAGAAGTGCAAACTCTAAAAAGGAAGGAAGAAGTATTTTATGACAATTGGATAATGAAAGGATAAAGAAAAAAACAGAAAATTTTAAGTCCTGAAAAACATGAGATAAATTTAAAATCAAATATTCATAACATTTTTAGCCACTCCATTACCATCAAAATAAAACAAAGCAGACAAATAAAACACTACTAAAGAACCTGGACTTTGTTAGACTGATATTAAAGGGCAACATTAAACTAAGAGTCTTATAAATCACCCCAATGTTATAAAACTGAACAAGAGGAAAGTAATATCTCTAGAAAAATATTTACAAAGTAAGGAAATGAAATTTCATTCATCAACTGAGTGAACCTACCCTGAAAAACACCTTGAAGGAGAATTAAGCTGCAAGTCTACACTGAAAAAAAAAATTAAACATACTCAAACAAACACTTAAGAATATAGAAAAATTTTAAAAGAAACAAACACTGAGCAAAAGGAAATCTCATTCTTTGCTGTTGGGAAAACAAAATAGAATGATATAGCTACTTTGGAAGACAATTTGGCAATCTATTACAAAGCTAAAAATAGTCTAATCATACAATCCAGCATTCATATCCTAGGTTTAAAATTATTTGAAAATGTATACCTACAAAAATGTTTATAGGAGCTTTACTCAATATCTCTAAAGACTGGAATCAACTAAGATATCCTTCAATACGTGAATGGATAAACAAACTGCTATACCTATACAATAGAATACTATTCACCCATAAAAATAAATGAGCTATAAATTTATACAAAGACATGAATGAATCTTAAGTACATGTTGCTAAGCAAAAGAAGCCAATCTTTAAAAGGCTACATACTATTTGATTCCATTTATATGACATTGTGTATAAAGCAAAATTCTGGAGATAGTAAACATATGAGTAGTTGCCATGGGTTTAATGTACGGAGTGTTGAACAGATGAATTATGGGGGAGTTTTATTTAGTTGTGGGGCACAGAAAGGGACCATAATATCCCCTCCTGAGGGTAGACTGCATATAGTGACTTCTTTCCAAAAAGGGAAAAAGAGTAACTTACCAGTAAAGAAACAACAAAAACTAATACAGCTAACTGGTGGAGGTTAACATTACTTAACAAGTCATATTGTAGAATGTTTTCTTAGTGTAAGGTGAAGACAATGGCATTTTACCTTGATGACCTTTTCCCCAACAACCCATAATCCCAGTCTAATCATGATAAAAACATCAGATGCATCCCAGTTGAGGGATGTTCTACAAAACCCCTGACCAGTACCACTCAAAACTGTCAACATCATCAGAAACAAGGTAAGTTTAAGAAACTATCATAACCAAGGGGAGCCTAAAGACATACAAAAACTAAATGTAATGTGATAGCTTGAATGTGATCCTGGAATACAGAAAGGATGTTAAAAAAAACTAAGGAAATCTAGGAACACCTAAATATGTAAAACAAATATTAACAGAATTAAAGGGAGAAATAGACTGCAACTCATTCAAATTAGAGGACTTTAACACACCACTTACATCAATAGACACATCAACCAGAAAGAAAATAAATAAGGAAACATAGGCACTGAACAGCAAACTAGATCAGATGGACTTAACAGACATCTAACAGAACATTCCACCCAAAAGCAGCAGGATACACGTTTTTCTCAAGTGCACATGGAACATTTTCTAGAATAGATCACATACTATGCCAAAAAAACAGCCTCAAAAAATTAAAAAGATTTAAATTGTATCAAGCAACTTTTCAGACCACAATGCTATGAAACTAGGAGTAAATTACATGAAGAAAACAAAACCCCACAAACAGATAGAGGTTAAACAACATACTTCTAAATAATAAAAGGATCAATGAACAAATCAAAGTAGGAATCAAGCAATACATGGAGACAAATGAAAACAAAAATAAAACTGTTCAAAATATGTTAGATGCCAAAAAGTGGTTCTATGAGGGAAGTACATAGCAATACAGGCCTACAGGTCTACCTCAAGAAGCAAGAACAATCCCAAATAAGCAGTCTAAACTCACAACTAAAGAAGCTAGAAGAAGAACAAATTAAACCCAAAGTTAGTACAAAGAGGGACACAATGAAGATCAGAGTAGAAATAAATTAAATAGAGAATAGGAAAACAAAATAAAAAAATCAGTGAAACCATGTTGTGGAGAAAAGGGAACCCTTCTACACTGTTGGTAGGAATGTAAATTGGTATAGCCACTATGGAAAGCAGTATGGATGTTCCTCCAAAAAATAAAAATAGAAATACCATATGACCTGGTAATTCCCCTTGTAGGAATTTATCTGAAGGAAACCAAATCTCTGATTCAAAAAGATATATGCATCCTTATGTTTATTACATTATTTACAATAGTCAGGATATGGAAGCAACCAAAATGTATATCAGTAGATTAATAGACAAAGAAGAAGTGGTACATATACACAATGGAATATTATTCAGCCATAAAAACAAAATCCTGACACATGGGACAACATGGGTGGGCCTATAGGATATTATGGTCAAGTGAAATAAGCTAGGTGGACAAAGACAAAAAACATGATTCCACTTATCTGTGGAATCTAAAAACAAAACAAGACAAAATGAATAAAATAGCAGTAGACTTGTAGACACTGAGAAGTGACTGGTTGTTACCATGAGGGAGCAGTTGGGATGGGTGAGGGGGAGGCTGAGGGCGATAAAGGGGCACAAAATTTCTCAATCATTATAAGTTGGTCATGGGGATTTTAGTACAGAATGGAGAATATAGCCATTGATTCTTTAACATCTTTCTATGTTGATGGTAACTGCACTCGTGGGGGTGAGGATTTAACAATATGAGCAACTATCGAACCACTGTGTTATATATTTGAAACTAACATAAGATTGTATATAAACTATACTTCCATAAAAAAACCATATAACCTCAATTATATCTATAAAGCAAAATAAATAAACAAACAAAACTCATAGATACAGAGAACTGATTGTTTCCACAGGTGAGGGGGACTGTGGGATGCATGACATTGGTGAAGGGGGGTCAAGAGGTACAAGTTTCCAGTTATAAAATAAATGTCATAGGAATATATTATACAGTATAATTACTATAGTCAATAATATTGTATATTTGAAAGTTCACAAGAGAGTAAATCGTAAAAGTTCTCTTCACAATAAAAAAAATTATTGTAACTTTGTATGGTGACAGATGGTAACTAGACCTACTGTGGGGATGATTTATTGGTGTATACAAATAATGAATCATTATGTTGTACAACTGAAACTAATGTTATATGTCAATTATACCTCAGTTTAGAAAATCAATTCTCACTAAATAAATCTATATATAAAGCACAATCCCAATAAAATTGCATTTGTGCTTTAATAACAACAAAATTACTGTAAAATTTATATGGAAAAATAGAGATTTATAAGTAGTGAAATCAATCTTGTAAAGGACAAATTAAATTCTTCTTGCCTTCTGATATTAAAATGGACTACAGAATCACTATAATAAATGCAGGGTAGTATTGGTATAAGAACTCATATTAAATAAATACTATAATGCATAATACTTAATGAAAAAAATGTAAAAGAAAAGGTAAATAAAAATATGCATGAAACAATATTATTATTAATTCTGTGAGAACACATCCAAATCATGGACATTGAACATGGACATTGAAAATGAACATTACATGCATTAAATGGCTGCCTGCAATGGGGAGAGTAAAGAGAAAATTGGTGCATGACATGGTGATACAAGGAAACAAATAATCAAAATAACTCCAAAAGAAATAGAAAACATAGATTAATAATCAATTATCAATAAAAGTGGAATGCAATTGAAAAGATGCTTCCTCTACCTATCTCATGACCAAATAAAAAAAGATAGGTTTTCTAGCAGTAGGTCTTTAACAAAACTTTAAGGAGTAATTTGTGTCTATGGCTTAAGTAATCATAAACAATGTATCCCAAAGACCCATTGATTCCATTCCTGAGTATATATTCTTAAAAAGTTATCACATACATCCTTCAGATGGCATACACTGTTTTTTGTGCTGTGTTTTTTTTTTTTTTTTGGATGGCAGAGAGCTGGAAAATCAGAGTTCATCAGAGCTAGAGTACAACTTAGAGGTATCTCTAGGAGTATTGTACATTACTTAGAAGCAATAGATCAGATGTACACATAAACATCATGTTTAAACTTCAAGTACATGCACACATAAAAATACACGTCTTGTAAGAATACAAACAAAAATACACATTAAATAATTAGAATGTTTGATTATGCAGGAACGGTTGAAAAATTCTTAAACTTCCTGAGCTTTATTTTCTACCACGGAAAACAGAAACAATAATTGCAACTTAAAGTTTTCCATAAAACTCAAAAAAGGAAGACTAATTTATGGTATTTGAATGCTTTTCCTATTTCTCAGCTGATTGGTTATAGATTTAGTGCAAGATAATTAGAATAATTGGCTAAGGTACACCTGACTTACTACTATATGTACTTTTTATATACATATCCCAGAGGAATAGCTATATTCTTCACCACCCAGAGGCATTTATGCAACACAACTTGGTTCTGTTCTAGGCAACAGGTGAAAGAAAAGAAAGCAGGTACATCCTTGGGCATTTAGATTGAGACAAGAGCCCAAGCAAATGAAGAGATCAATAAATAACATGTACAGGCTTTTGTTATTCCTGTCCTTTGTCCTGTGGCTGCTGTGAGTAATTCACTATATTTTGGTACTTGTGAAGGGAAAATATCACTTCCACTGACCTTTGAAGGTGGTAATTGACTTAGCCCAACAGCCAGGTAGTCCTACAAGAAACAATGATAGAGTTAGGAGAGAATGCTTGCCTGGGAGCAATTTCAAATGCTATCCCACTATCAAGCCACGCTTTGTACAATACCAGTTTTATGAAAGAACAGTCACTCTTAAATGAATCATTCAAGTAAATATTGATGGCAGGCATTGCATGAGGCAATGTAGGTTGAATAATCTCATTTGTTTTTATAAAAGTGCTGTATCAACAGTGTCTGGTTATCAGCTTGCAAAAGAAAGAGCATTGCATCCAGAGCAACAACAGAACTCTGTCATCAAAAGCATCCAAAAGTACTCCGGGGGAAAAGCCAGACTGAGCAAAGGTAAACAGTCCAATTTAATTATTTTGCTTCAAAACTTCAAAAGCCAAATCCTGCTATTGTAGAATACAGGTAATGCAGCAGCAGTGCTGAATGGCATGATAGAACTGTGATTGAAGGATGTGGGGAGGGGGGGCTTGCATCAATATGAAGTTAACATTCTTTCCTATCAAAAATGGCAGATTCTGAGACTGGTATGACCAAAGTGATAGATGACTAGCTAACCTGTGGCTTGAATACATTGTAGGTACAAGAACAAGAAATTGGTATAGTATCAAGCTAAGCATTGTGCTCAAGCAAAATTCAGTCTTCTGAATAACCAAATGTAGATGGAAAGTGGATGGAAAGTGCAATTAAACTAAAAGAAACTGTAAAAGGAAAACAATTCTATGCTATTTAAAATGTATACATATGCCATGGAGTATCACCCTACTATTCATTATTATATGACACAGAATAAATCATAGAACATTGAATAACCACAAAGCAGCACATAGACATCTAGTGAAATAGCATTACACTGCAACACATAGGGTCCATAAGAGGCTACCAGCCTTTGATCTCTTCACCCTCTGATCCCTCAGTACAAAGTTTCATAGTCACTTAAGTGATCTGTCTCAGTTTACACAATAAATATGTAAAAAATAATTCAGAGGTGATGGAAATATCAGAGAAAATAAAAAATAAGATAAGACAGGATTATGTTAAATAATACCTGGGCCCCATCTTTTAACACTAATTTGTCTATAATATTGATCCATGAGTCTCAGCACTGTCTGAACCCTATGATTTAACAGGACTTACAGTACAAGCTTCCAAGTGAAACCATTAGTACACTTTCTTCACATGAGAGGAATGAAATGAAGACAGAGAATAAAAGAACTGTGATGAGTGTGATCACATTTTTAGGTAAATGAGGCTAAGGCTACACCATTAACAGAAAATTCCAAAAAGAAATGTATGCATCCATCATCCCACCTCTATCTGGATCAATGGACAGCCAAGAATTTTTACACCAATTTTTTAATGTATGTTGATCTTTTCTCAATGAGTTCTTACTAGTATTTTAATTCCACAGGTTATTTTGAGAATGTATAATCAATAAAATTATCATGATTGGTCCAGAAATAACAGCAAACACATGCCAAAAAGGACTGATATTTTGCCTTACTCCCCTTGCTATTCTCCCACAAATTATGTAATTCATCTAAGACTGAAAAATTGGTTTTGATAAAAGGCTCTGCACATGCTCCTGAACGTCAAGAAATGTAAGTACAGCCATAGACGGAGCCCACAGTCTGTGAGCCTTGACTGATAAAGTTCTTACCAGGGACAGCCTGCTGCTGAGAAGCAGACAAGCAGCTCTCATACAAAAGGGTGACCCCAAATTGCATCCTCTAGCAGCCAGATCCCTTACTGTGAAGCGCATCAGACATAAGGTAGTGTTCAGGTCTATTATCTGTCAAATGACATTTTTCTAATGGAAAGAAAATTGAACATGAAAAGAGGATTCGTTTGCTGAATCAAAATTGCAAAGGTACAATTTCTCTTCATATTGGGAATATCCTAAGTCTCAATATCATATCACATGAAAGAAAATTACAAACACATAAAATTAAAATACCCATTATTCCTGTATAAATCCAACCAAAATGCAATAGATAGAAAATACAGTCACAAATAAGGTTTATAGCCCAGAATAACAGATAATAAGCATTGGAGACACTATATGTACTCCTAGATAGGAAAGAATGAGTCAATGAAGTCATACTACAAGTTACCAAAAAATAATTCAAAAATGCGTATGCTAAGTCTGTCACTTCGTAAATATAATGTTGAATTATGTATGATTTTTTTATCATAACATTTTCTAAAATCCCAAGTATGTAAGAAATGTGGCAAACTTAATACAATTTTAACTCCAGACTGCAGTCTATTTTAAGACATCAAACTACTTTTCTCTAGTGAAAAATGTGATGCAAATATACTTCTTTTGGGATTCTGAGCAATATTGCATTGAATTTATAGATTGATCAAGGAGGAATTGGCATCTGTTATCCAGGAACATAGCTCTGTGTGTCCATTACTCAGACCCATTTACTTGTGCTTAAGAGATGTTTTCTTTAGACAGAACTCGTACAAATTTTATTAGGTTTACCTTAGATATACTAAGTAAAGACTCTAGATGCAAACCAACTTATGCTAGGTTAAGAAAAATGTGTAATTTATTAATTCATGTGAACACACAATGGAAAATTCAGGAGTGGGCCTAGTCTCTGGGAAGAATTGATGCAGATTGTCAATCACGTTACTGGTGGAGGAGTTGCTGTTCTTCCCAGGATCGTGTCTGGGAGGCGACAAGGAATGAAGCCAGCAGACAAGAGCATGGAGCAACCAGCAAAACTTTTAATGAGGAGTGAAAAGGAAAGAAAAAGATTCCTGCTAATTGGGCAGGGCTCCAAGGGATGATGCCATTAAGGCTACAGTGTTTAGGGTTTATAAATATAAAAATGGAGTAATTTACATGATTGGCTGGGACTTGTTGCTATGGCCAAGCTAGATCAAAGGAAAACTCCCTTTTTTCTCAGGCTGAATTTTCTAGATATTCAGGATGAGGATGCTTGTTTACTGCAAAGCCTTGACCCTGACTGACCATAATTTACCGGAGCCTTGAACTCTGCCTGCATTCATGGCCTTGAGTTCTATCTGCCTATGTCCCACTAACACCTGCCTCAATCCCATTTTCACTAAATATAGAGTCGGACTTCTTCCCTCCCCAATAACACCCCCAAAAACAGCTTTTCCACACATCAGAGAACACTACTCTCACATTTTATTCTATTTTTATTATATTGACATTGCCAAAACATTTCTATTTCTAGAATTTGCATCATCTATCTTTACCAATACCTTTATTTTACATTTTCTGTGTGTATCAACTATAAACTGAAGATATATTTTTAAAAGGGAATCTGAGAATAAGTCTTTTTAAAAATTAAAGTAGAAAGGAGTGACATCAGCAAGATAGTAAACTAGGAAGTTTCAGGCCTTCGGTCTCTCATGGAAACATTAAAACAACCTAAAGACTGGCTAAACTTTACAGAAGCTCTTGAAAATAGTCAATGTTCTACATCAACAAATCACATGCTCAATGAAGAAAGAGCCACATTCCATATGGTAGGAAATTTTCTGTTATTTTTACTGGTCCTTGCCCCATTGTGAAACAGAAGGGAAGAAGCGTCTATTTTCAATTGTCTCCCTCAAACCAAAGGTAGAAGAGAACAGTTTATATGCAATGTTCTACTATGTCAGGTGTCTGCCTTAGGACTGTTCTCTGTTTTGCCTCAGAGATCAGATGGGGAATAATAGCATAGCTTGGATCTCAGGTCAGGAAAAGCCGTGGCATGTAAGATGCAGGGGGACTACAGACCGTGTTACTTAGGGTAAAAGATTATAGGTAAATGAATATCATAGAACATCTAAAACACCAAGGAGTAGCTGGGGTGAGACATTTTGTGAAGTTAAGACATTCAAAAGCAGCCATGTGTACAAGTAATCAAAAAAGTCACACACAGGATCAGGCACGATGCATAACCCAGGAAGATCTGATAAGAACTTAAGCCTTTATTTCAGTCTAATCCTAAGGTTCAGAACATGACCTAATTAGGGAAGATCTTTTCTAGTGCAGAGGCAGTCTTCAAAGACTGGAAGAGGGGGCTGATTTTTTAAAATAAACAATCGGCGACAAAAAAACATATAAATAAAAATAAAAACACAATACATTCAAAGAAAGAAAATAACATGGCAGTAATCATTCCTGAAGAAACACAGGCATCAAACATGCTAGAAAATGGTTTCAAAACAATTGTCTTAAATATACTCCCAGAGCTAAAGGAAAAAATGGACAAAGAGCTAAAGGAAATCAGGAAAACTATAGATAAGAAAATGAATGGAGGCATAGAAATTATAAAAAGAAACTAAATAGCTATTCTGAAACAGATATACAATGACTGAATTGTAAAAACCACTAGTGGGGTTTAACAGCACACTGAAGCAGGCAGAAGAAAGAATAATGTACTTAGATATAGGACATTTGAAATTATTGTCTAAGGAGCAAAAAAAAGAATGAAGAAAGGTCAACAGAGTCTAAGGAACTTATAGGACATCATCAAGAAAACCAATATAACTATTATGGGATTCCCAGAAGGAGAGAAAAAGTAGCAGAAATTATTTTAAGAAATAACTGAAAAATATATAAAAATAATTATAAATCTATGTTGATGGTAAATAATACAAATATGTAATTTGTGACATCAATAATGTCAGTGAGTCAGAGCTATAGGAGTAGTTTTAGTATGTGATTGATATTAAATTGGGATCAATCCAAAATAGATTGATATAACTTCAGGATGCTTTATGTAATCCCCACAGCAACCACAAGAAAATATCCATACAATATTCACAAAAGGAAATGAAAAGGTAATAAAAATGTGTTACCACAAAAAAACAACAAACACAAAGGAAGGCAGTAAGAAAGGATATGAAGAAGAGAGAACTGTAACACACATAGAATATAAAATTAAAAAATAGCAAAAATCTTTCTCCTCAGTAATTACTTTAAATGTCAAAGGATTAAACTCCATAATCAAAAGGCATAGATGGACAGAATGTATTTTAAAAGAACATCATTTAACAATATACTGACTACAAGACACTCACTTTAGATATAAAAACACAAATAGGTTGAAAATGAAAAGACAAAAGAACATATTGAAAATAATAAACAAAAGAGAGCAGAAGTGGCTATATTCATATCAGATGAAATAGACTTTATGTCAAAAATGTACAAGAAATGGGACGGGAGGAACAATGAATGCTGGCAAGGATGTGGAGAAAGAGGAACCCTCCTACACTGCTGGTGGGAATGTAAATTAGTTCAACCATTGTGGAAAGCAGTATGGAGGTTCCTCAAAAACTAAAAATAGAAATATCATTTGACCCAGAAATTCCACTCCTAGGAATTTACCCAAAGAAAACAAGATTCCAGATTCAAAAGGACATATGCACCCCTATTTTTATCAGAGCACTATTTACAATACCCAAGATACAGAAGCAACTTGAGTGTCCATCCATAGATGAATGAAGAAGTGGTACATATATACAATGGAATATTAGTCAGCCATAAGAAGAAAAGAAATCATGCCATTTGCAATAATGTGGATATATTAGGCTCCTCCTTGTGCACTTGGTCCACTGGACCAGGCAGTGGAGGCAGATGCTACAACCAAGAAACAATAAAGAGCTCTTCCCTCCCAGCAGGTGCTGGTGCTGCTCACCTGTGACCCTCACCATTGCTAAAGGTGCTCCACAGCTCCAGAGAGTAGAGCTTCTGGGCACTAGAAGGCACCACCTACACAAACTATTATTCCATATGAATAACTAAGAAAAATGAAATGGCAAAAGCATTTTCCAAACAAAACTATAGGAGATGGCAGAAAGAGGGCTAAGTGAAAACAAAATCACCAAATTTCTTGGTAAAGATTTCAACATAAAAATCACAAACATTCTCATGGAGCTACAGAAAAATATTCAAGATCTCAAAGGACTTCAATAAAGAGATAGAAACTGAAAAATACAGTACCTGAAATGAAACATACAATGGAGGGATTTAAAAGTAGATTAGATGAAGTAGAGGAAACGGTAAATGAAATGGAAATTAGAGAACAGGAAAACAAAGATGAGGCAAAGAGAGAAAAAATGATCTCTAGAAATGAAAGAATAATGACAACTGTGAGATCAATCAAAATGGAACAGTATTCACATTATAGGGGTACCAAAAGAAGAAAAGAAAGAAAAAGGGATAGAAAGTCTCTTTGAGGAAATAGTTGCTGAAAACTCCCCCAATCAGGGAAGGACATAATCTCTCAGGTAACAGAAGTGCAGAGATTTTCCAACACAAGGACTTTAGAAGACACAAGCAGGACATGTAATAATTAAAATGGCCAATAGCAAGGACAAGGAGACTACTAAAAGCAGCCAGAGGGAGAAGAAAGATCATGTAGAAAGGAAGCCCATCAGGCTATGATCAGATTTCTCAGCAGAAACCTTACAGGCCCGAAAGGAGTGGCATGATATATTTAATGCAATGAAACAGAAGGGCCTCCAACCAAAAATACTCTACCCAGTAAGATTATCATTTAAATTTGAAGGAGGGTTTAATCAGTTTCCAGATAAGCAAAAGTTGAGGGAATTTACCTCCCAGAAACCATCTCTACAGTGTATTTTAAAGGTACTGCTATAGAAGGAAATGCTCCTAAGGCTAAATAGCTGTCACCAGAGAAAATAAAACCATGGTAAAGGAAGTAGACCAGTTAATTACTAAGCAAAGGCAAAATTAAATCAACTACCCACAAAGTCAGTTAAGCAATACACAGTGTACAGAATATGACAACTAACATATAAAGAGTGGAGGAAGAAGAAGGGAGAAAAAATAAAAATATTTACCCTCTGTTTGAAATAGCATAATAAGTGAGTTAGGTCAGACTGTTAGATAATAAGGAAGCTGCCCTTGAACATTTGGTAACTACAAATCTAAAGACATCAATGGCAATAAGTACATATCTACCAATAATCACCCTAAATGTAAATGGATTGAATGCACCAATCAAAAGACATAGAGTTACAGAATGGACAAAAAAACAAGACCCATCTATATGCTGCCTACAAGAGACTCACTTCAAACCCAAGGACATACATAGACTAAAAGTGAAGGGATGGAAAAAGATATTTCATGTGAATAATAGGGAGAAAAAAGCAGAAATAGCAGTACTTATATCAGACAAAATAGACTTCAAAACAAAGGAAGTAAGAAGAGTCAAAGACAGACATTACATAGTGATAAAGGGGTCAGTCCAACAAGAGGATATAACCATTATAAATATCTGCACCCAATATGGGAGCACCTAAATATGTGAAACAAATCCTAACAGAATTAAAGGGGGAAGTAGAATGAAATGAATTCATTTTAGGAGACTTCAACACACCACTCATTTCAAAAGACAGATCAACCACAGAGAAAGTAAGTATGGAGACAGAGGCACTGAACAATGCATTAGAATAGATGGACATAACAGACATCCACAGAACACTCCACCCAAAAGCAACAGGATACACATTCTTCTCAGTTGTACATGGAACATTTTCCAGAATAGATCACATAGTAGGCCACAAAAAGATCCTCAGTAAATTCAAAAAGACTGAAGTTGTACCAACCATGTTCTCAAACTACAAAGGTATGAAGCTAGAAATAAATTATGCAAAGAAAACAAAAAAGCCCAGAAACACATGGAGGTTTAACAACATGCCCCTAAATAATCAATGGATCAGTGACCAAATAAAAACAGAGATTAAGCAATATATGGAGACAAATGAAAACAACATCTCAACAGCCCAAAACCTGAGGGATGCAGTGAAGCAGTTCTAAGAGGATAGCATATTGAAATATAGGCTTACCTCAAGAAATAACGATTCGAAATTAACAGTCTAAACTCACAATTAATGAAACTAGAAAAAGAAGATAAAATGAGGCCCAAATTCAGTAGAAGGAGGGACATAATGAAGATCAGAGAAGAAATAAATAAAACTGAGAAGAATAAAAGAGTAAAAAGAATTAATGAAACCAGAAGCTGGTTCTTTGAGAAAATAAACAAAGTAGATAAACCTCTAGCTATTCTTATAAAGAGAATAAGAGAGTCTACACACATAAAGAGAATCAGAAATGAGAAAGTAACAATTACTATGAACACCACAGAAATACAAAGAATTATTAGAGAATACTATGAAAAAATTACATGTCAACAAACTGGATAACCTAGAAAAAATGGACAACTTTCTAGAAAAATACAACCTTCCAAGACTGACCCAGGAAGAAAAAGAAAATCTGGACAGACCAATGACCTGCAATGAAATTGAATTGGTAATCAGAAAACTACCTAAGAACAAAACCCCTAGACCAGATGACTTTACCACTGAATTTTATCAAACATGTAGAGAAGACCTAATACCCACCCTCCTTAAAGTTTTCTAAAAAGCAGAAGAGCAGGCAACACTTCCAATCTCATTCTACAAGACCAGCATCACTCTAAAACCAAAACCAGGCAAAGACACCACAAAAAGAAAACTACAGAGCAATATCCCTGATGAACATATATGCAAAAATACTCAACAAAATATTAGCAAATAGAATTCAAAAATAGATCAAAAGATCATCCATCATGATCAACTGGAATTTATTCGAGGGATTCAAGGATGGTACAATATTTGAAAATCCATCAACATCATACACCACATCAACAGAAAGAAGGACAAAAATCACACGATCATCTCCATAAATGCCAAAAAATCATTTGACAAAATTCAACATCCATTCATGACAAAATTGTCACCGAAATGGGTATTGAGGGCAAGTACCTCAACATAATAAAAGGCCATATATGACAAACCCACAGCCAACATCCTATTTAACAATGAAAAGCTAAAAACTTTTCCTCTAAAACTGGAAACATGACAAGGATGCCCAGTCTCCCCACTTTGATTCAACACAGTACTGGAGGTCCTAGCCATGGCAGCCAGACAACACAAAGAGATAAAAACATCCAAATTGGTAAGGAAGAAAATAAACTGCCACTATTTGAGATGACATATTATATATAAAAAACCCCAAAGAATCCACCAAAAAACTACTAAAACTAATAGAATTCAGCAAAACTGCAGGATATAAAATTTATACTCAGAAATCTGTTGTATTCCTATGTCCTAATGATGAAGTATCAGAAAGAGAAATCAAGAAAACAACTCCATTTACAACTGTATCAAGAAGAATAAAATACTTGGGAATAAACCTAACTAAGGATGTGAAAGAACTATACTCTGGGAACTACAAGATGCTCATGGGAGAAACTATAGAAGACACCAGTAAATGGAAATCTATCCCATAGTCATGGATAGGAAGAACTAATATAATCAAAATGGCCATCCTGCCTAAAGCAATCTACAGATTTAATGTAATCCCTATCAAAATACTGACAGCATTCTTCCATGAACTAGAATAAATAGTTCTAAAATTCATATGGAACCACAAAAGACCCTGAATAGCCAAAGAAATCCTGAAAAGGAAGAATAAAGCTGGGGGATTATGCTCCCCAACTTCAAGCTCTATTACAAAGCCACAGTAATCAAGACAATTTGGTACTGGCAGAAGAACAGACCCATAGATCAATTGAATAGAAAAGAGAATCCAAATATAAACCCAAGCATATGTGGTCAATTAATATATGATAAATGAGCTATGGATATACCATAGAGAAATGACAGCCTCTTCAACAAGTGGTGTTGGCAAAACTGGACAGCTGTATGATAGAGAATGAAACTGGATTACTGTCTAACTCCTTACCCATAAGTAAACTCGAAATGGATCAAGGACCTGAATGTAACTCATGAAATCATGAAACTCCTAGAAGAAAACATAGGCAAAACTCTCTTGAATATAAACATGAGGAACTTTTACATGAACATATCTCCTTGGTCAAGGGAAATAAAAGCAAAACTTAACAAATGGGACTACATCAAACTAAAAATCTTCTGTACAGCAAAGGACACCATCATCAGTAAAAAAGGGTATCCTACAGTATTGGGGAATATATTTGTAAATGACTTGTCTGATAAGGGTTAACATCTGAAATATATAAATAGCTCACATGCTTCAACACCCAAAAAACAAATAACCTGATTAAAAAATGGGCAGAGGCCTGAACAGACACGTCTTCAAAGAAGAAATTCATATGGCCAACAAGTACATGAAAAGATGCTTCACATTGTTAATCATCAGAGAAATGCAATTTAATACCACAGTGAGATATCACCTCATATCTGTTAGGATAGCCAATATCTAAAAGACTAGAGGCAACAAATGCTAGTGAGGGTGTGAAAAGGGGAATCATCTTACACTGTTGGTTGGAATGTAAATTAGTTCAACAATTGTGGAATGCAATATGGAGGTTTCTCAAAAAAAACTTATAAGAAACAAAGATGGACATTATATAGTGAACAAAGGTTAATTCACCAAAAGGTATAACAATTACAAAATTGACAAACCTCCAGATAGTTTGACTAAGAAAAAAGAGAGAAGACACAAATAACTAAAATCAGAAATGAAAAGGGGATGTAATTTTTTACAGAATAAAATGTTACACTAAAGTGCTATGAAAAATTGTATGCAAACAGATTGGATACCTTAGATAAAACAAATTTCTAGAACCATGCAACCTAGCCAAAACTGAATAATGATGAAATAGAAAATCTGAGTACACTTATAACTAGTATGGAGATTGAGTTAGTAACCAAAAATCTCTTGACAAAGAAAATCCCATTTCTGAATTGCTTCACTACTGAATTCTACAAAACATTTAAAGAAGCGTTAACACCAATCATTCTCCAACTCTTCCAAAATATTAAATATTCAAAATATTTAAATGGAGTGAACACTCCCTAATTCATTGTATAAAGCTAGAATAGCCCTAATACCTGAGGCAGATTAAGAAACTGCTGTAAGAAATCTACAGACTTGTATCCTTTATGAACATGGATGAAAAAATTTTCAACAAAATACTAGCAAAGTGAATTCAGTAGCACATTAAAAGAAGTCATGCATCATGACTAAGTTCCTCAAAAAATAAATTACCATATGATCCATAGATTCTACTTCTGGTTATATACCCCAAAATACTGAAAATAGAGACTTGAACAAATATTAATACATTAATGTTCAGAGCAGCATTATTCTTAATAGCCAGAAGGTGAAAATAGCTGAAATATCCATTGATAGATGAATGGCAAATAATAGGTGGTATATAAATACAATGGAAAATTATTCAGCCTTAATAAGGAATGTAATTCTGACATATGCTACAATATGGATCAATCCTGAAAACATGTTAAGTGAAATAAGCCATACACAAAAGGACAAATGTATAATCACAGTTATCTGAGGCACCAAGAGTAGTGGGGTAATGGCGGTTGTTAGGTACTGGGCAGG
Source organism: Manis javanica (assembly GCF_040802235.1). Lineage (NCBI taxonomy): Eukaryota > Metazoa > Chordata > Mammalia > Pholidota > Manidae > Manis > Manis javanica. Next base: position 104,058,096 of record NC_133174.1, on the reverse strand, counting down.
GATGAGGAGGGATTGAAGAAGAATTGGAAGTTTTTGTTTCATGGATAGAGTTTACAGTTGGGAAGATGAAAAACTGGAGATGGATGGTGGTGATGGCTGCACAACAATATGAATGTACTTAATGTCACTTAATTGATCTGTACTGCTAAAAATGGTTAAAATGGTAAAATTTGTTATATATTTTACAATTAAAAGAAACTAAGGTAAATTGCACATACATTGTAATGCCAGGATTTTTAAATTGCAGTTCAATGAATTTTGTCAAGTGTAATTCACCCATGTAAACAGCAACCCAATCAAAAGATACAAAATTTTCTTTACTCCCGAAAATTACTTTCTTTCCCATCTCAGGCAATTTTCACCCCCACATAAGCAGCCATTTTCCTTAATTCTATCATCTTATATTAGTTTTCACTGTTTTTGAGCTCCATATAATGAGTAATATAGTACATAGTATTTTTATGACTGTTTTCTTTTGCTCACCAAATTATTGTAAAATTAATACAGATTGCTGTGTTTGTCAGTGTATCGTTTTTGCAATTAAACCATAACAGTTAATTGTGTGAATATGACAATTTGTATGTTAGCTTTTTGTTTATGAACATTTGTGTTATTTCAATTTGGGGCTATTATGAATAAAGCTATTACAAAATTCCTATAAACATTTCTGTAGACAAATACTATCCTTCCTGTTGGATAAATTCCTAGGAATGGAATTACTTGGTCAGAGAGTAGATATGTTTAATACAATAATAAACCACCAGTTTTGCAAAGTCAGTTTACCATTTTGCACAATAAAGTATATGAGTTCCAGTCACTCCATACCTTGGCCAACATTTGAAGTTTTTGCTCATTAATTTTAGCCTTTCTAGTGGATGGGTAGTCATATCCCATTGTGGTTTTAACTGCATTTCTATGATAAATAAAGATATAATAGCCCACTTTGTGTGCTTAATGGTCATTTATATAGCTTCTTTGGTGCATTGACTGCTCAAAATTTTTGTCCATTCGAATCAGGTTGTCTTTTTTTTCAGATTGTCTTCTTATAGCTAAGTTTTAAGACTTTATTATATATTCTAAATGAAATGTATTGAAAGCTCTTCTATTGCCCTACCTCCCCCTATATAAATATATATATATATATGCATTAAATATGTATAGTTTGATTTCTCATTTTCTTAATGAGAACTTTAAAATTTTAAGTCTGATCTATATTTTCATGATTTTTATGGATAATATGCCTCCTAGTGCATCTCTGGATACACAGAACTGCACTGGATCTGTCAGACCAAAGTTCGCTGACCTGTCTTTGGGGTCACTGACAGCAATGTCTCCTAGTGCGTCCCTGGACTGGCAGAACTGCTCATAGACTATGGCTGGGAGGGACTGGAGTTGAATATAGGGCCACATCAGTATCTCCAAGAGGTGCTTATGGGAGTGTCTTTCAGTGGGTTCCTGTGCTGGCAGAATTGATAACGAAAATGTGGCTGAGAGCAGCCAGAGCCCAGTTACAGTACTATTTCAAAATCTACGGTCAGCCCAAGTTCAGAGGGCTTGCCTCCAAGGCCTCCTGGACTGCAGCCAAGAAAGACCACTTCAGGGTCCACAGCCAGGATTGAGGACTGAGGTCTGTGGGCTTGGTACTTGAGGCACAATCAGGTGTCACTCCTTCTGGTTCCTCTGGGGTATGGAAGCTAGATAAGGCCAAACTGGGGAGAGGGTATGCTACAGGTGAGTCCACAGGAGTATGGAGCTATTTCTGGGTCTGAAGCCAAGACCATGGCTGACAAGTTAGCCACCCAGTGTGGGCCTACCTTCTTAAAATGGCCATCCTTGCTCTTGGTATCCACTAGAGTTTCACAGTCTCCTACGTGGATCCCAAAGCTCCTGCAAAGGCACTTTTATACATGGATGACTGACAATATTGTTGCTAGAGGGAGGATATGAAGAGGAAACATCTATTCTTCTATCTGGCTCTCAAATTCCCTCAATCTCAATCTCACTAGACATGTGTCCTCAGACAGTGAGATTTACAGGTGTTTCTTAGCTTCTCTTGCCTCCTCCTCTGGTAAAACAGGAAGTTAGAGTGGGCTAGAGTTTGGGAAATACCTTTTCCCCAAGTTAGCAAAGAGTCTCAGGCAGTCTTTTTCTCTAGATCGTAGGCTTTTGTTATGGAGAAGGCTCTGGGCATATTTTACAAGAATTACTCTTCCTCTTGCCCTACCAGAGACATGAAGGGATCTTTCTTGACTCTTCTCTGTGAGAACATGATGGTGTCCTTGTACTTAAGACCCACAAATTTTGGAGAGTCTGCCTAAAACTGTGGCCCCACAGTTATCACTCTCATATTAGTCCACAGTCAGTCTCCAGCAGTTTGTCAAAAGTACTATTTTAAACGTTCCTGCCATTTGATGAGTTCAGTGTCTTCTGCTCCAAGTCAACAGATCTTGGCTATGACTCTCTGGATTCACCTACCTTTCTAGGTTTCAGGATGGATGTTTGCCATGCAACTTCAGTTCTATGAGTCTGAAAAAAGTCATTTTTCTGTTACGTCAGCCGCTTGTAATTAGACAAGAATGAGGACTTCTAAGCTCTTCACATGTTAGAAGTGAAACTAGAAGTTCACTTTACTCATTTTTTAAATTTGCCTTTTCAACACTGTAAACATATTTTTAAGTGTTTTATTTACTTGATTATTGCTTTTATCATGCTTTGATTTTGTGGCAATTTTGAATTTGTAAATACGTGGTTTTCATCAAATTTGGGAAATCTGTAGCCACTAATTCCTCATTTACTTTTTCTGTTCCATTCTCTCAGTCTTCTCCTTCTGGGATTCTAATTATACACATTAAACTATTTTTTATCGTCTTAGAATCAGTAAGTTTGTTATTTTTTAATCTTTTCTTCTGTCTGTTCTTTAGACAATTTCTATTGATCTAGCTTCAGGATCACAAACCCTTTCTTCTCTCAACCCCAACATACTGTCAATCCCAGGCAGTGAGTTTTTCATTAAAGATATAGTACTTTTCATTTCTACAATTTCTATTTGATTCTTTTATATGTTTTTTCTGAGATTATTCATCTGTTATCAATTATAACCATTTTCCTTTGAATTCTTAAACATATTTATGATAGTTACTCTACTGCAATTGTCTATTAAGTCCAACTCATTCCAGAATCTTTCTAATGATATTTTTCTTCTTGAGGGTAAGGGGGCATCCAGGTGTCAGACTTGGCTGCTAGGGATGAGGTAAGGCAATAATAGGAGCCCAGGCTGGCTAGCAGGAATTGTTCATTTTTTCCCACATCTCATATCTAGAAATTTTGATATTCTTATGGTTATGAATGATATTTTTTAGGAAGTTTGGATCTTGCCATCTTCCACTAAAGGCTATTGAACTTGGTTTGGGCAGGAAATGAAATTACCCTCAGCTATTTATATCCTGTAAATCTTGGCTTTATTTTTCATTAGGATGAGGCTATTTTAGTTTTATCCATAGTCTTAGAGAATTGCCTTTTTTTATTGAAGTATAGTTGATACCCAATATTATATTGGTTTCAAGTATACAACATAATGGTTCAAAAGTTATCTACATTATTAAATACTCACACCACTTAATGTTGTTACTATTCTGTCAACATAGAAAGATGTTCCAGAACTACAGTCTATATTCTCTATGCTGTACTTTCATCCCCATGACTAATTTATGATTGAGATTTTGTGCCTCTTTATCCCCTTCACCTAGTTCACCCACTCACCCCAACCCTTCCCCCTTGGTAACCACCACTCACTTCTCAGTGTCTATGAGTCTACTGCTATTTTGTTCCTTGTATTTTGCTTTGTTTTCATATTCCACAAATAAGTGAAATCATATGATATTTGTCTTTCTCCACCTGGCTTATTTCACTGAGCATAATACCCTTTAGCTCCATCCATGTTACTGCAAATGGTAGGATTTGTTTTCTTCTTATGGCTGAATAATATTCCACTCTGTGTATGTACCACATCTTCTTTATCCATTCATCTGCTGATGGACACTTTAGTTGCTTCCATATCTTAGCTATTGTAAAAAATGCTGCAATAAACATAGAGGTACATATGTCTTCTCAAATCAGACATTTTGTTTTCTTCAGATAAATTCCTAGGAGTGGAATTCCTGGGTCATATGGTACTTCTATTTTTAGTTTTTTGAGGAACCTCCATACTGCATCCCATAGTAGCTGTACCAATTTACAGGGAATTGCCCTTTTTAAGGGTATGATACTTACTATTAAAGAATGGTCATTCTGGATTCTCACTTAAATGTCCAAGATGTTCACTGAGGCCTTTGTTCCCTGCTACTCTGTCTGGGCTGGAAATCCAGCATCACCAAGGTCTCTCTACATTGTGCAACCTCTTATCTTTCCATTCAGCTCTCAGTTTTTCACTCTTAGGCCTTGCCAAGTGTTGACCTATTCATGGTCAGCCTAGCCCTTGGTCAGGGATCAGTGCTAAACCCCCAGATAGACTTTTGCATCTGTACCATTTTCTGCTATAGTTTCCTGTTTCAGTAATCTGCAAGCAAATTTCAACATCTTCAGCAACCGTTAACTTTTATCCTAGCATCCTCAATTTAGCAAGACCACTGTTCCAAGTGGGCTCCACTTCCCTGAGCCATATTTGGGAAAGTGTCCCAATAAGGAATGAAAAGTGGACCTGGGCCTCACTTTGCTAGACTCTATTATCTCAAGGAATGTAGTCTCATTCTACCTGATAGATAATGCCCCAAAAGAGTTGCCTCATATATTTTCAATTGTATAGCTGTTTACAGAAGGTTGGCAAGTCTGACAACAGTTATTCTATAATAGTCAGAAGTTTATGTGTGATTCACTTTCTTTGAATAAGAACTCTTAGATATTATGATAGCTGATATATTTGGTCTTATGAGGGGTAGCAAAAGATACAGTAGATAATAGTGTAGGCTTTACATTATTACTGTATGGCCTTAAGTCCTGACTCAGGGATTTACCGCTGATGTGAAATGACTCACACACTATATTTTTGGTACCTCATTTTAAAAATAGGATTAATAATGTTACCAATTTCACATGAATGTTATTAATATAAAATGAGTTAAACTACAAAAGTGCTTAGGACAATGATTAGTATATATTGAACACTTAATACTTACTAGCTTTCTTGTGTTGGCTTTCTATGTATGTTTTAAGTGGGAGATAGATGCCTAAATTATCTGCCTTCGTAGGGGTCTAAGGTAGCTATTCCATCTCTCTTTAATTATGTGGATCACCTTCCTTCTTCCAGACCCCAATGGCTCTGATATTAAGGGTCCATCTGCAGCCTATATTGGGAAACTCAGTATTTTAGAGGTCTGATTTTTGCCTCTATGAAATAATTTCTCAACTCTGTTTGATTTCATAGCTAATCCATTCCTATCAGACATTATATATATAATTTTTTACACTTCTGTTTTCATTTCAAAGGGATCTTGGGAGAGGAAGAGAAGCAAATATATACATTCAGTCAGCTATCTTCAACAGGAAATTTCTCCATTATTTTTATATTTGAATATTTATGTATACATGTGTATCACATAAACAAATATACACAGGATAATTGGGGTGACCTATTCTGGTCTTGCTAAAAGAGAAAAGAATATGTGGATATTTCAGCCCTATATGGGTCTATAGTCCTCTTTCTTTTATCTTTAAACAATATCTTCTGAAGTCATGTTTACCACCTATTTCTATATGGAATACATTTTAATCCTAAAGTATTTTACAGTCCCCTTTAGTAATAATGGTATAACTAAAAAGTCTAAACTGAGTTCCTTAGGGTTTATGCAAGTTTGGTATTGACTATATAGTCAGAAAACACAGTTCTAAGAAATAGCCTTGTCATCAGAATAGTGAAACACATAAATATATTTGAGAAGCTTTCTAGTATTACTAAATAATATTGTGTTTCAAAGCATGCCAAGGATTTACAAGAAGAAAATACTATAACTGGATGACATACCCTGGGACGAACATTTACAAATTGGAGGTGAAGTTTCCATATAAAGAATAATTCTTACCATTCCTCCTGATAATTCCTCTATTGCTTATATTGTGGTAAGGTTGCATGTTTTGGTTTGGTTGTATATGAAGGGAATATTAGATAGGAACTTGAAATGATATACCAGTGTGAATAAACACTTATTTTCTAAGATTAGAAAAAGTTTGGTTCTTCAATTTGACAGTCAGACATGATGTGGCCTATAAGTATACAGACTGAACTATATCTTTAATATAAGGGATTTGATTTCTGGTTTAGGTGGTGATAACATTTGTAATACATTTCACAACTTTTAATATTGTGAATATTTAAATAATTCCTATTTTAAATAGTTCTTACAAATAAATTAGAGAAAGTTTAAATAGCTCTTACAAATAAGAAAAATCCAATAAAAATGGACAAGGTATATAAATGTAAAAGTTGCAGAAAAACAAACACAGAAGCCCAGTAAATTTTAAAAGTTCATATTCAAATAGTTAAACAATGCAAACTAGGTTGACAGCAAGAAATTAATTGGCCAATCAAATTAGCAAACTTTAAAAAGAATAATATGATAATACTTAAGGTTTTCATAGGGTCATGAAAGAAACATTTATACAAACTGTTGGAGTAAACATTTTCATAAACTTTCTGAAAAGCAAGATATATATTTACCTCAGTTATTAAATGCCATTTTCATTTGGTCCAGCAATTTCACATCTGCACATTTATCCTAAGGAAATAATTAAGGATGCATGGAGTTTAGCTATGAGCGTAATTAATTTGATAATGCCTGTGGAATAGGTAACATCTTACTTGTCTAAATGTAGCAGCTTGAATAAACACATTAAGGTACCTACAATTTTTTCTTTAGAAAATTGTGGTAAAGTTATGCAATGAGATTTTACACAGAAATTAAAAATTGATCATGGAAATATATTTTGACAATATGGACAGTATTTCATGATATATATTTAGTAAAAAGTTGACCTCAAATAAGTATACCCAGTATCACAGAAATATTTTTGAACAAGTACACATACACACTATATTTTCTTCTTTTGACCAACATGCTCTGAATTTTCTACAGTAAACATATATTACCTTTGCATTTTAAAAAAGCAAAATTTAGGTTTTTAATGTGAAAAATACTAGAGTATACACTAAGATGAAATAAAAGTTGAATAAATGATAAACAATGTTTCTGGATACTGAAGTCTATGTCTTATGAAATATAATTTATCTCCAAGTCATTTTTTGAATTTAATAAATTAAAATAAGAATATTAAGAGGACTAATTTTGGCATTTAATAAATTGACTCTAAAGTACACATAGAATTAATAGACAAATGAGTCAATTTTAAAAATTAAAATAAAATACTGAATGGACAGTTGAACTGAGATATATAAACCATAATACAATGTGACAACACTTAAAATCATGTATTGCTCTAGTGATAATAGATTTTAAAGTATATGTAACAGAATATAAATTCTTAAGAATGATTCAATATGTGTATATCTAATATATCATCAGCATACTATTGCCAGTGGAGAAAAATTATTTTTAAAAATTGTGTTTGGAGAGAAAAAAAAATGTTGAAATGTTGAACTCTATCACACCATAACTGTATACCCACATAATAATCCAAATGTAGAGAAGAAAACTATTAAAATGTTAGAAGAAATACAGGTGATTATAAAACCTTGGTGTGAGGAAAGCATTTCTACCCACAAAGAGAAGTCATAAAGGAAATTGTTGATACCTTTGACTATAGAAAAGTGAAAATTTGGCAATACAAAATGGCAAGCCAGGATAAAAATTTGCAAATCAATAAGAAACATAAAACTCTTATGGAAATGACATAAGCACATTTTAGGCAAATCACAGTCAAACAAATACAAACGTTCAATGAACATGGGAAAAATCTTCAACCACACAAGAGAATATAGGAATGGGAATTAAAACAGTGACGTCCCATTTCTCATCTATCCCCTGTTGTTGAAAGGGAATGATAATGCACAAACTAGTAGTCTGTTGATGGGAGTGTTAACTGCCAAAAATCTCCTAGAGGGCAAATGTGTAGCACCTTAAAATGCACATAGCTTTTGATTAAGTGCATATCATCTAAGATTATATCCTAAGGAACTTAAGATGTATCCCATTGCCAAGATTTATGTATTAAGATATTATGTGATACTATTTATGATAATGAAAAATCATGGAAAAACAAATATAGATCATAGATTAACTAAATTATACAATGTCCTTAGAATAAAATACTACATAGACACTAAGCCATACACTTGTAGAAGTAAATTCCATGACTTGGAATACATTCATTGATACCACAATAATTTGGAAAAAGTTACAAAATAAAATCCATAATATGATCCCAATTATAACAGAAGTCACATAAATTTAGGAAATGTTAGAGGGATTATATTCCTCAAAATATCAACAGCAGTTGCCTCTGCTCCAAAAACACAGGGGTGTTTTAAACTTCTCTCTTAGTATTTTTGGTTTTCTAAATTTCCTGCTATGAGTCAATGTTACTTAAGAAACCTAAAATGTTAAAATTTCAGAGAAAGCTATTTCAAGAAATGCTTCTCTATTGTAAATAATGCAGCAATAAACAGGGGTGTATATATCTTTTTAGATCAGAGATTTTGTTTTCTTTGGGTAAATTCCTAGAAGTGGAGTTACTGGGTCATATGATATTTCTATTTTTAATTTTTTGAGGCGCCTCCATACTGCTTTACATAGTGATTTCACCAATTTACATTCTCAGCAATACTGTAGGAGGGTTCCTCTTTCTCCACATCCCTGCCAACACGTTAAAAGAGATATCACCTATTATGAGGTGATATCTCTATGTAGTTCTGATCTGCATTTCCCTGATGATCAGTGATGTGGGGCATCTTCTCATGTGCCTGTTGGCCATTTGTATGTCTTTATGAGAAAAATGTCTTACTCAGGTCCTCTGCCCATTTTTTAACCAAGTAATTTGTTTTTGTTTTCTGTTGTTGAGGTGAATGAGTTCTTCATATATTTTGGAATGCTAACCCCTTATCAGATATATCATTTATGAATATGGAAGCAACCAAAGTGCCCATCAGTAGATGAATGGATAAAGAAGATATGGTACAATATACACAGTGGAATATTATTCAGCCATAAAAAGAAAAGAAATCCTCCCAGTTGCAACAACATGGATGGTCTAGAAGGTATTATGTTCAGTGAAATAAGCCAGGTGGAGAAACACAAATACCATGTGATTTCATTTATTTGTAGAATATAAAAACAAAGCAAAACAAAAGGAAGAAAACAGGAGTAGACTCATAAACACTGAGAAGTGACTGTGGTTACCATGGGGGAGGAGTTGGGGGTGGGTGGGTGAAACAGGTGAAGGGGATAAAGAGGCACAAAATCTCAATCATAATATAAACTAGTCACAGGGATGAAAGTTCAGCATAGAGAATATAGGCAATAATTGTGTAACATCTTTCTACTTTGACAGTAACTACACTAGTTAGTGTGAGGGTTTAATAATGTAGATAACCATTGAATCACTGTTGTATACTTGAAACCAATATGATATTATATATCAACTATACTTCAATAAATATATTTTTTAAAAATGCTTCCCTGTAATTACCAACCCTTTAAAATGTTTAGGAGAAGCCTATATGAAAAATATTTTTTCCAACTGGACAAAGACTTCTAATGAATTACTAGCCCAAAGCAAATCGAAGTTTCTTAATATCCTGCTAAGGTAACCAAGCAATCCTTTTAGACTGCATGTCTTCTGAGAAATTAACTGCAATCTTATGATTATGTGGAAGAATCAACAAAAGTCTACCAAGTAGAGTTTTCCATTTGCTTCACACAATCTGACCTGTACCTTTTCAGTGCAGTTGATTAATTTGATTCAGTTCTGGTATTTTATGGAAAAATTCCATTTTACACTTTGAGAAAATTAGCCAAGTTCATATGAGGTGGTTTTATTGAGTATAATAATTTTTAAAAAATAATGGTATTAGCTATTATTTACTCTCCCTTAAAGAGTGTGCACTTCTAGCTCCACCCAACCATTTACATTGTTTTCCTATTATCCACTTTCCTGGATAATTGAAATCAGTGCAATGGCAGTTACAGGTAAATGTTAACACTGTGCAAAACAGACCACTGTACATGAGGACCAGACTGTGACCTTTGCATACACAGCCCAAAGGAAGCCAGTCATTGTGGTAACAAATATGTTGTGGTAAATTGAATCCGCATATTTAAATTGAAGTAATACTGTGAATGAACATTCTGAAGGTTGATGTCACTTGTGCTTTTCTGAGACATCAAGTATTAGGCATTAAATTCTGCTGAGCAAGGTTGTAGGATGGTTACTCAACTTTGGAGAGCAGTGGAGATCATCAACTGCAGCTCTACACCATGGTCATGCTTACTAGAGTTTATAAAACACAGACTGATAATTTTAAAAAGAAACTGCTTGCTATGAAATGATAGGGGATTATTTTAATGTCTCATAGATATAAATCTCACTGCAAAAATAAAAGTACATGTGTTGTAAATAGTAATGAAGTATGCCAAACCCAACAATATCTAGCTACATATTAAAGGATGTAAGACAAGCCATCAGGTAGGGGGTAAGAATTTTGAAATCTAAACAAACTTGAACAGAGTAATGAATAGAAAATCTGTTTAATCTCCTAAAATTTATCTTTTCATTTTCTGTTACTCCATCTTCCTCAAATTTATTTCCAGGGAAAAGAATGCACATATACTATGACAAAGATATTAACTTCAATTTTCATTTTAAATTAACTTTAGAAAAATTCAATATTAGTTTAACTTTATGAAAGGCGGCCTCATGCTTGACTTGGTACATTCATTTCAATGAGATCTGTTGGAGGTATTAAGTTTCAAAGTAAGCACAACAATAATGGTCCCTTTTAATTAACTGAAATACAAAAGGTGGCCAAATCTGATCAAGAATCTGGAAAATGTCACTATCATGATGCCAACAGATGAGATAGACATATATATATATGTGTGTGTGTGTGTGTGTGTGTGTGTGTGTGTGTGTGTGTGTGTGTGTATCTCATATATGTATGTATGTCTTATACAAATCTAGGCATGTATATATATATACACACAGCATTTTCATTATCACTGCTTTTTAAAATTTCTATAATTTGTATTTCTCTATCTATCCAATAATTGTTTAACAGATACTTTTAAAATTTCTCATTAGAAGGTTATTTTCCCTGATTTGGTTATTCAGTCATTAATCTTCCAATTCTATTTCAGTGTGGTCATAGAACATATCAATGTTTGAAGCTTGTGCCCTCCCTTCTAGCTAGGCTTTGTCTCCTAAGCGCTGCATTAATACAGGTAATCTCAGTATGCCTTTCAGCACCTTTTGGCATACTTCCCCAATAACTCTCAGGAAGTCCAAAAGGCAGCAAAATCCCATGGTGAAAATTCACCATATCAAAGTCTCCTCGGGTTTCAAAAATGTTGGCCCATACATCTACCAAAAAATTGTTTCATCGTTCCTCATCATAAGATGCACATAATCAGTGAGTGACCTCAGGATGGTAATCATCAGCTCCATCAGAAAGGCTCCTCTCTCTTTAATTCAATATTTAGGATGGTTTATCTTATTATTCTTAAAGTGCTTTTTACTCTTGGCTTTTCTGATATCATATCCAAATGGTTTTCTTCCTCTGTATCTTGGCACTATTTTCTAATAGCCATTATAGGCTCATTTTCTGCCCCTTATTTAAATGCTTTAACTATAGGACTTGTCTTTTTGTTCTAATTTCAAGAAATATGTATTAAATGCCTTCTATATGCTAAACACTATTATAGTGCTGAGGAGAAACAGTAATTAAAATAAACAAAAACTCCACTTTCAAGGAGCTTAAAGTCTTACATTTTTCTCTATGACACACTCTAGTAACACCCAATTCTGTATCTTTAATCACTACCTATATACAGATAATTCCAATATATACATTTCCATCACAGACATCTCTGAGAAGTACAATCAAGTGGTGAAATGCGGATGAAAAAGAGTCCCCTGCAGACACTCAAGAGAAGAGCATTCCATACAGACAGCAGAATATGCCACCGCCTGAGGCAACAAATAACTGATGTGTCTGTTGAGCATCCCAACATGAGGTAGGAGAGGAAGGTAAGGGCTAGCTCATGCAGACCATTTAAGTCACAATAAAGAGTTATATTTTTATTCTAAATGCAAATAACTTTATTTCATTTTCTATTCTAGTGACAATACCATATTGTTTTAGTTAGTTTTTCCATATTATACATTTAGAGTTGATTAGGAAGGTCCTTTTTCATTAATCTTTTAAAATATCTATTCTATTATTACAACTTCAGAATAATTTTTCAATATAAAATAATCCATCATTACAGAATGATGAAAAATAATAAGTATATTTGCAGGAGGACTTGCCTTATTCCTTATTTCAATGTGATTAGAATTTCAACAGATACACTATGCAGGCTGTTAGTTGGAGATACATATTCATTAATATATTAAGGAGGATTTCTTTATCTCGTTTTCTAAGATGCTTTTCTCTATCAGGAATAAATGTTGACTGACATCAACTACATTTTCTGCACTATAGAGATAAAGGCAACATCTGTCATTTGACCTATTTCTGTCATGATTTTTATTAATAGATTCTTTACCTAGAATCATTGTCAATTTCCTGTAATAAACCGTATTGGTTATGGTACATTAATCTTTTGCCCTATAATGCTAGATAGACTCCCTTATCTAATATTTTATTTAGGATTTTTGCATCTAAATTTATAATTCATTTTGGGCAGCAATATTTTGTACTATTGCTGAGACTTGTTTACATTAGTATGGATATGAACCTTATCACTCTTCAGTATCCATTGAGATGACCATAGGTATGTATGGCTTTCAAAATATAATCACTTTGCCGAACAGTTTTTTTTCCAAATGTCTTGTTGTTGTTTATTCTCTTTTCCTTTCCTCTGAAATTATCTTCTTATAGTTTGCTTTGTTTTCTATTTTTTGGTCTTTTGTCACTTTCCTCTATTGTTTGAGACAGAGTTTTACTCTTGTCACAGGACTGAAATGATTTTTTGACATTCTTATTTATTTTCTTAGTCAATGTGGATGATAATGCTATTATTATAGTATGGTTCCCCTGCAGTGCTTCCTTATTTCAGCCATTGTCATGTACATCTGATCTTGTTTTACTCTAATGATTTTTGGCCTCTTTTTTGAAAAGACCATTCTTCCTTGTGGTCTATTGAGGACACCAAATATATTCTTTAGGAATTTCTTCACAATTATTTAATAGGCCATTTAGCTTTGAAATCTATATGCTTCCTTTGAAGTTGTAGGTTTATGTTCCAATTCTCTTTTCTGTATCTCCCCTATAAACCTGAGTTGTTTATAGTGATAGTTATGGTTGTTTATGTTTTTATTCTCTATTTTTCCTTGAATGAAATAAAGCCACATCTGGACTCATTTGAAAGTCCATAGGACTGCCTTCCACTTATTTGATTTATAGATACATTAGTCTCTAAAATCAACTTTGGAGGCAAGATGATGTGCATAGTTTCCACCTGAAGCTCACTTCCAGCAGTTACCACTTTCTACAGTTCTTGTGTTTGGAAGTAGGATAATTTTCTCACTTTGCCTGGTTTCCTGGCACACAGACCAATGGATTACACTTCTGCCAGGACCCTTCTCCCTCTCTTTTGCCTTCTCATCCCTACCTGACTCTTCCCACACGGAACTTTATTTCTAAGAACCATATCCATTTGTTCCCACTACATTTTTACTATTTCTGTTACAGTATAAATATTATATTTATATATTATAGTATATATTTTTATTTATTTTATTTTTTAAATTTTATATTATTGTTATTGCCATTTCTGAATGTTTTTAATGTGTAAAAATAGCTGCTTGCAGCTTTCTGGTTTCTTCCTCTCCTTTTAGAGAAAAGTTGTTTTATCAAATGAAACCTAGAAAGCTCAACAGACAAAACCTGAAGGCTTTTTCTTAATCTATTTCCATACACTTTTAGACAATGGAAATTCCTTCCAGAATCTACCATTAGGTCAGTGTTAGTTCTCAACAGTGGCATGAGATTTAATATTAACCTAAGCCTACATGTGGTACTTTGGCAGGAACCTGGGAAAGTCTAAATGTCTAAATCAGAGGCTACAAATCAGGCATTATTTTAAGCTAGAAATTATTTTGGGCACTTCTACTAATGGCTTATTTTATTATACCTGATTTAATCCACAGTTCCTAATAGATAGAAATAGGCATGCTCTATTTCCTTTTCTTTTTCTCCTCCAATTTTATTAAGGAATAATTGACAAATATAATTGTATATATTTAAAGTATACAATGTGATGATTTGATATACATATACATTGTGGAATGATCACCAAGATCAAGAAAATTAATACATCCATCACTTCACAAAGTTAACTCATTTTTGTGTGTGTGATAAAATGCTTAAGATCTAATTGCCAAGTAAATGCAAATCAAAACCACAGTGAGATATCACTTTACATCTGTTGGGATGGCTATTATAAAAAAGGCAAGAAGTAACAAGTGCTGGCAAGGATATGGAGAAAAGGGAACTCTCGTGCACTGCTAATGGAAATGTAAATTGGCACTGCCTCTATGGAAAACAGTATGGAGGGTCCTCAAAAAAAAAAAATAGAACTACCATGTGATCCAGTAATCTGACTTCTTGGTATAACTGAAGGAAATGAAATCAGCATCTATAAGAGATATCTATATCCCTAAGTTCATTGCAGCATTATTTGCAAAGGCAAGATAGGGAAACACCTAAATGCTCTTCAATGGATGAATGGATAAAGAAAATGTGGTAGATAGACACAACAGACTATTATTCATTCAGAAAGGAAGGAAATCCTGTCATTTGTAATAACATGGATGAACCTGGGGGGCATTATGCTTAGTAAAATAAGCCAGATAGAAAAAGAAAAATACTATATGATGTAACTTATATGTGGAATCTAAAAGGAAATAAAAGGGTCAATTTCATAGAAACAGAACATAATGGAAGTTGCTAGTGGCTAAGAAGAGGGGGAAATGAGGAGATGTAGGTCAGAGGGTATAAACTTTCAGTTAGAAGATGAATAATTTCTGCATATTTAATGCATAGCATGGTGACTATGGTTAATAATCCGGTATTATATCCTTGAAATTTGCTAAGGCATGGTCTGTTAAAGCTCAAGGTTTCCCATGTATGAATCTACTTCAATTTTTATTTACCACTGTCCTCAGTGCCTCCAGTTCCTTTCATCCTTAAGTTTTCCCAGGGTTTTTAAAAAGGGATTAGTTTCTATTAAAAGTACTTTTAACCAAAGTCCATTAAAATTATTAAAGAAAGCAAAGTACACTTTTTTAAAAATTATCTGATAGAGAAATGAAGCCCTGGTTCACAAATAGTCCATTGCCTAAAAGTAATACCTAATCCCCTATTTTAGGTTTTTAGTGGAAAGCTCAATATATTAGAGTACCTAGCATAACAAAAATAACACAATATTTGGTAACTTATTTTGAATGGGAAACTAAAGTTTATAGTCTCCATATGATTTATATTTAGAGCAACTGATTTCTATTATTGTAGACCCATTATCAATCTTAAACAATATCAAGCAAAACTTAAAAAGACAGCGAACAACACATGTGATGTGTTAAATGACTTGCAAGTGTTTTTCATTTTACTGTTAAAAAATTGAAAAATTTATTTGCATTTAGAATTTTTTCAAATATAGGTAGCTATGTAAAGTATAAAAGGAATGTTATATAATGCACATAAATTAAAATCAAAATCAACTCCTTATTATATAGCTATTTAACAAAAGCTTAATTTTAAAAAGCCAATCCAAACCTCATTCCTGATGTCATTTCTAAATACTTTGAGCAAGAGAGAATTTATGTTCCATATCCACACTAATAATTTTAATAGCCACAAATATAAAAAGAAAGACTAGGATAATACACAGAAGAAGAAAGCCATCATACACTTATTTTACTCCTCCAAAACTGAAACTCATATAAGGGAAAAAACAAAACTAATAAAGGTATCACAACTATCCCTTAATAGGCCTGAGAGAAATTAATTCTAAACTAATGGGATAGAAATTTGGCTGTGCAATCTCAGGCCCTTTAAGTCTTAAGGAATTGCACAGTTTTACTTCATAGGTGCCCATTTTTAATGTCACAGTAGTCTGTTAAAAAAATAACTAAGGAGGGCATATCATTTTAGCAGACTCTGTTGTGTGCCAGTTCAGTTTCTCTAATATGTGACTTGGTGACGTTGGAACAGCTGCCAATCAGTTTTACATCCCACTACTTCCTGCTCTGCATTCCTGAAAACCAAGCGAGAAACCTTTCAGATACAGGCACCACTTTTCCATCAGTTGGGTCGTTGCCTCCATCTGAGATTTCTGAAAAATGGTAAAAGCTTTAGGGAATTCTCCCTTTGGCATCTGAGAGACTATGGAATTTTACTTGCAAAAGAGTTTTCAAAGTCCTCGTTGTACTCCTACCAGTGTCCACCTCACCTTGGTTAGCCCTGAAATCCATTTGTTCAGGAAATATACATCTGACTCAGTGGCATCTGCCAACCAAGGGAAAGTTACCTTTGCCTAATATAAACCTAATCATTTTCTTTTAAACTGTTTTGTTGAAGCAATAGTAATGTTGAAGTATGATAACTATGGTTCTGAAAACCAAGGAGAGACAGCAGATAATAGTTACAGTGTTTCCCTGTGTGACAGAGAGACCTGGGCTCACATCCTTAAGTCAGTTGCTTACAAATCATGTGGCGTTGACAACTCTTATCCCTTACCTGGGTCTTATTTCCTCCTGTATAAGATCAGGGCAGCAGTACCTGCCTCAAACGAGAAGATGCTTCAATGAGATGGAACACTTGAAATGATCTGAGTCATAGTGGGCAATTAATAAAACTAGCAACTTTGCTTAATGACCACAACTCTGTGAGGAGTGGGATACAATTTCCTGGTAACAGGAAAAAGCCTAGAAACTAAACCACGATGGGTCAGTTTGGTTTTGGTGCTTTGCCTCCTTCCATGTTTCTTCTTTCAGCCTCGTCCAAGATCATGGAAACAATTTATTGATCATCATTTCTCATCTAGTGATTTTTATGTCAGCATAATGAACCCCTTCTACTTCTCAAGTGTTGGGTCTCAGTTCATGCACTTTCTGCTTCTTAGAACACACATCACCCAGTTCTTTACTCATCTTTTAAGTGTTTCTACAGTAAGTCCTCCATGAATTCCTAAATTAGGGTTTGATATCCTTTCTAATGTTCCTGTAGCACACATTTCCTCTATTGTAATATTAATCACTATTTTAATTGCCTGTTTACTTGTCCAGCTCTTGCCCTATAATGTAAATGCCATGAAAGCCAAGATCATATCTATATCATTCACTGTGGCTAGTACAGTAAATCCATAAATAGTAAGTGGCAGTTTCTATCTGGTCCATTTGTCAAAGGATTGTGAAAGGCACTCTGCTGTCTGCCAAGTTTATCTAGCTGAACTTGTTAAATTGGCAGATGTTTCCTTCCTGGTGCCCTCACTGTATCATGAGCAATTCATAAGATCCACTCATTTCTGTTTTTCAGATACATCACATACAAGTCAGGAGCATTATTAATAAGTCCTCCTTTCCCTTGGGTTTTGAAGAAATAGTCATGTTGAACTAAGTAGTCTGATAATGACAGTTTAAGAAGAGACCCCCCCAGAATAACAGAAAGAACACTGGATAGGGAGCCATAAATTCCAACTGCTGGTCCTCCCTCTGCAATCAATTAGCCATGTAATTGTAGGTATGTCATATTAGCTCTCTGAATCTGTTCCTTCATCCATGATCAACCATATCAGTTCTAATTACTTCACAGGGCTATTGAAACAGTCAAATGAAAAGAAATGGGCAAGTAGGTTGAAAATGCACAATTTTATAATGTGAAGACTGTTTGATGAAAGGACTAATTTAGAATTTAGAAACTTTACAATATAGGAAAAAATAAACATCATTATCTTCTGTAGAAAATTCCCACTGCATAAAACAATCCAATATTTAATAATATACTAACAGGTACTGGTGATGTTTGTTCAATTTTATAACTTATAATTCATTTATAAAATGGAATAACAATCTTCCTCCAACAAAGTTTTTTAATATATCACATTAGTATTATTCGTGTAAATAAAAATACATATGGAAACAACTTTAATGTATATTTTAAAGAGTGAATCTTTTAAAATTTCATAACAACACATATCCTCCAATATTTGAAAACATGAGCATTTAAACTCCAAGTTATTCACTAAATATACCATATGGTTTTCTGGTCTTTTAAATTAAAACACCTAGTTGAATACTTTTTTTAAAATACACCTTATCATTCTGTTCAAAACACACTTTACATGAGGAAGACTTGCAGAGACTTAAAAACTGACTTTTGCCCCTTGGTCAGAAAGTGGCAAACTCCCATGAGATGCTTTTCCATTCCTCAGACTTCCACTTTCCTTTTTACAAGGCTCCTTGAATTTAACCTCAGCTCCTTAAATTATCAGTACATATTTGATGTTCAAAATTGTAAAAAAACTCTCACCAGTGTCATTAAATTCCATGTGAAAATGGCCAGTTTTAATTCCTACCAGCATCTAACTACCTGACACAGGAATAAATTGGTATTTCTTAAAGCTGAGCTTTCCTAAATTTAATTTCATGCATCCTTGACACCAGCTCAAATAGCATACACATTCTAAATTAGGTATGAAATATGTACAAAAACTCCACATTTACTATTTCCTTCAAAGGTACACTACATCTCTAGCACCCAGATATTTTCAAGGAAGTCAAGCTCAAAAACATCCTCCAGATTTTTGCCCTTAAAATATATAACAATACACCTTGTGGAGGAAATTTAGCAGCACTCAGAGTTACTTAGTGAAAGGGTCTTCAAAAGTTCTTTGAGGGAATGAGTTAAGTTTTGAATAGAGCTGTCTAATTTTCACAGGCCTAATAGAAAATTGCCTCTAAGATGTGATGTGATGAGGAAAACCATGAGTAAAGGACCCTTAATATTTATATCTCCCAAACTGGACATAACATTTCTTGAGATGTCCATGTTACTCACTGCTTTGAGTTAGAATTACATATTGTTCTCATGACACTTGTCTCCTTACTATTCCTGTTCTAGTGATGGCAGTTTTCTCTGTTCTTTCTACTGTCATCATGTACATCATTTCAAACATGGCCTAGCATCCTCTTTTCTACCTTGTCTGAATAAGTACTATAAATTATTCAAGTTTCCTCTTCCTCTGTGATGATCCACAGATAAGGCAAGGAAAACCACCAGAAGGATAACTTAAAAGAGTTTGTCACGGTTTAGAAGATAAGAGTTACTATAATACATGGACATGACAAGTCTGTGACTGTAAAAGGTTGAGAACACAGCACGCCACTTTGGAATTAGAGATGACTCAGGTATGATGGGCTATATATATGTATAATGTATGGTGGATTGGGATACCATGGGGTGGGCAGCGCTGGTAAAAGAAGGATTTGAAAAAGGACAAACTTCCTCAAATCCAGAGGTCTTCCCATGGATAAATAGATATGGTGAGGAGACTAATTGTGGAAATGGAGAGACCTAAGAAAAGAAGCTTCATCCAGACAAATGTTTATTCTTTATAGTTTCCACTTGCCCTCCAGATCAACATTCTTCCAAAAACACTGTCATGTGACAATATCCAGAATTTTTAGAAAATTCAGGTTGTGCTAGAGAAATGACATCATGGAAGAACAGTTTACCCAAAATGTAATTTTTCTGTGTCTTTGGCCAGATTAAATGGAAGGAACATGTTAAAACACAACAAATTATTGATTTGACCCTTTACCAAAGCAACCAATTTATTTACTTGAATATTTCAGTTTTCAGCTCGCTGTTTTGGTGTTCTGTCAGCGCACATGGACTGATTGCCTTATCAGAGTGATGTGTTCCATGACTGTGAACTCTCCCAAACTACTTCACTTTTAAGGAACCCATACCCTGGAAATAGTAACCAGAGCCAATGAAAACTAGATGCTATGTGACTGTGAAATTAAACAGAGTTTTTAAAAAATCCTAGAAATGTTAAATGTCAATGGTCATTTGACTATACATTTTTAAAAAGGATTTGCAAAATCTACATTTTATGGGAAAAAATAATGTAGGCAATTACATATTAAATATATTGATTTTCCTTGACAGTGGGTTAATAATAGTACACATGCTTAATTCTCTACACTTGAAATTCAGGGCAGTAAAATTTCAAAACACCACATACAACATCAAAATATTAATAAATGCTAATAGACCAATATTAAGGACATGAACAGACTAATTTACCGGTCCATAAGGTTTGTCTTAAATTGCATATAAAACTTTGGTTAATTCATTGCAAAGGAAGCCTCTTTGCTATTGATTTCCCTTCTTTATGTAGGGCTCGTTTAATTAAACTACAGTGACCGACTCTGCTAATCTGCTAGGGATGGATGGGTTTCCTGGGACATTAGACTCTCAGTGCTAAAACTGGGAACATCCCAAGGTAACCTCAAGCCAAAGGTTGCTCAGTTCCCGTGCTTTGACACCAACTCAAGGTTTTGACACAAATTTTTTTGTAACCACTTAATCATCCTCAGAGGATGAAATTATCATGATATATGGACCAAAATCTGATTCTACGGATAAATCCCCCATCATTATCTTCTAATACTTTCATACAAGAGACAAGAGATTTAATCACTGCTATGGCAAACAGGGCTCAATCAGTGGGTCAAGGTAGAACAACATTAGGTTTGATGTCAGACAAAGAAGTTTGAAACCTGACCTCTGCACTCACTAGCTGGGTGACACTGAACAAGCTAATTCAATTACACAAGCTTGAGTTTCTACATCTATAAAGGGTAATGGTATTACCTTATCTTGTCACATTGGTGCTTGTAAACACAAGGTAGCACATAGTAAAGTTTTAAAAATAATTTCATTTTCATCCATTTCATTGGGGGTAGCAAAATGGAAAGAGAAATAATGTAGTTTCTTCCTTCTCAGCAATTCAGTGATTATCTCAGAAGGTATAATCCCTACTAGTGGCAGTGGAACATATCAGTCAGAGTACTCCAGAGAAGGAGCAGGTATATGTAAGATAAGCTATAGTTTGGATGTGAAGTCAATTTGCTGGCACAATTCCTACTTCTTTCTGGGGAGATCATTCTATCTCTTGCAGCCTTCAGCTATTTTATTGGATAAGGCCCACCCATATTGTGAAGAATAATCTGCTTTACTCAAATTTTACTGATGTAAATGTTAATCCTATTTTTAAAATACCTTCACAGAAACATCTATAATAATGTTTGGCCAAATATCTGGGTTTTGTAGCCTAGCCATGTTGACATATAAAATTGACCATCATATGGAGAAAGCATAGTCCATGTTCCCTAGACTAAATCAATGGTGTTAATAGTTTTGTTTTATTTCCTTGCATTAGGCTTTGGGTATATTAGCATTCTTTGGCTGTACATAAAGGATATAAGGTTAATGAAAAACTGAGGTAATTAAGTATTGAAAATACTGGGGAAGCTCCAGAGCCTAAAGTGGAGCTCTAGACAGCTCAGAAACTGAGGCTAGTTCTTGCAGGAGAGGCGTGTGTCCTTTAAACAAATTTTTAAAAAGCTGTAAGAGCCCAGTATATTGACATAACTAGAGTCCATTCAAGAAATCTAGTAGTTAACCAACTAGAATTACGAATATGGAGGACTTAATATTAATTCAAAGAGAATATCAAAATAGATAATTAAATATGTGGTTATTAAAACCACAGGATAGCATCCAGAGTGTAGCACAATGGAGCTGTCTTGGCAAGGAGCCAATATCAAAGATTTAAAAAAAGTGATTAGACATATTTCCACAGTAGACCTCAAATGTGTTGCCTTTTTTATAGCCAACCTTGGAGCTCATCAGCTCAAATAGCAGATAAGGCATAGCTTCAAATTAGGGAAGTTAATAAGGTCAGCAAAAGGGATAAAAGGAGAGTCAAGATACTTATCACGTAGAAAAATGGGCACAAAAATTTAGAGCTAACAGTCTAAAAAGAGTCAGTGAAAAATAATATGGTAGTTCAAAATTGATAAAAACAGTATCTTTAAATTATATTCATATTTATTGTACACATCTGACATTGCACACATTGCACACATCTGACAAAATGCTTTTGTTATAACTGAGCTTCATCTTTCAGTAGAACCCATCATCATTCATAAGATAATGTGCATTAGATCAAATTATTCCAACTGAGCAAGCTGTTAAATGTCATTTCAGGTAATGAGATAAATGAAGGAAATTTGTAATAAGTGGAACAGTCTCTGAGGGACTTATTACACTCTGGAGAATTTTAATCTGCTTTCATGCTAAAGGTTAACAAACACTCAGATAGGTCCTACTT
Source organism: Manis javanica (assembly GCF_040802235.1). NCBI lineage: Eukaryota > Metazoa > Chordata > Mammalia > Pholidota > Manidae > Manis > Manis javanica. The sequence continues at coordinate 104,035,465 of NC_133174.1, read as the reverse complement.
GTACTTGTCAGTTTAAAAAACATTCTTCTGGAAAAGAGTTCAAGGTGGTGGTATATTTGCTCCATCTCAGAGGGTACAGGGTGTCCTTTGTGGGAATGATAATTTCATCTCTATCAATCATCAAGAGCAAACATTTATTGAGCACTTTGTAGTTGTGGGTCAGTGGGCTAAGTGCTTGGAACAGAAAAAAGCAGAGGACACCATCCTTTTTCTATAAAAGAAAGTGTCTTTACAAGATAACTTGGAATATATTTTCTTCAGAATATAGGTTTCCAGTAAAATGTGGACTCTTTCCACTTGAATTAGATGTATTAGGGCCAGAAAAGACTGTATATTATTCCAAACAACTCAGATAAGTTAAAAGCTGGTTATTCAATACTTCTTACTATTCCACTGTTTTTCAGCAGCTACAATCCTACATCTACATCTACTTGACAGAAACTATAGGGGTTGTGGTCTGTAGAGTTTTCCAACATCATTTATGACAACAAATGTGTGGGGCTTTTTTCCCACACCAATGAGTTCTTCATTCTCCAGACATCAACTGGGTGTGCCATACAACTCTATTCAATTCTGAAAATCCAGAATAGGACCCACACATTTTGAGATCAGTCCAACAGGACTGCCCTAAATTCTGATGCCAGTTGTAAGTTGTACTTCTGACCCAGCAACTATAAATTTAGAGGGTCTCCATGACTCCATCCTCAGGTTCAATAATTTGGTAGAACAGCTCACAGAACTCAGGAAAGCATTTTGTTTACCATTATCTGTTATAATAAGAATGTTATAAAGGATACCAATGAAAACTCAGATGAAGAGGTACATAGGGTGAGATCTAGAAGGGTCCTGAGCATAAGAGCCTCTGTCACCATGGAGTTGGTGTACACCACCATCCAGGTACACGGATGTATTTATTAATTTGGAAGTCTTTTGAACCCCATCATTCAGGGATTTCTATAGAGGTTCCATTACATTAGCATGATTAATTAAATCACTGACCATTGATAATTGAACTCAACCTCTAGCCCTTTTCTCCTCCCTGGAAGTTCAGGGGTATGGGGTTGGGTGGAAAGTCTCAAACCTTTAATCACATGACTGGTTTCTCTGACAACCAAGTGACATCATAGTGGAGCTGCCTAAAGTGCCCCCCTTCAAAGAACTTATTAGCATAAATTCAGGAGTGGTTGAAAGGGGCTTGTTATGAATAATGAAAGACACTGCTATCACCTCTGTTATTCTGGTGATTCCAAGGGTTTTAGAAATTCTGTGTCAGGAACTGAAGACAAAATACCTACTTCGTATTGCATCACAGATGGTAAGGAAGGCTAGGGCAAAGATGAAAGATTCCTCAAACAATGACTTCTCAAAAAATATTATGCTTAATTAAATCCTCTATCTTTTCATGTTAGTCAAATGGTAGGCAAAATTTCTTAGAAACATAGTATATTGAAAACCTTACTACCCACTGATAGAATTGTTCATTCTCTGTTAGCTAACATATTTTTCTAGGATTTCCAAATTATCATGTTAACCTTCTGCATAATATGAAAATCATGAATGCAAACATCTTTAAAGTATCTGCAAAAACTGAGAAAATTCCATAAAATTGAAAGAAATCCTGCATTTTGTTACAGTAATGATAACTAATGTACAGCTTTTTGAAAGGGAGCTAATATACCCAAGTGAGTATGGTTCTTCATTGCTGATGATTGATAATTCACTAGTAAGAAATAAAATTCCTAAAAGAAAAAACTGTTAATTACAAATACTATATTCAACTAAATCATAATAGCCCATAACTGGAAACAACCCCAATGTCTTTCAAGAGGTAAATGGTTAAGTAATTGTGGTGCATCAATACAATGGAATAAGAAGAAACAAACTATGATATACACAATTTAGATGAACCTCAAGATAATTATGCTGAATGAAAAAAAATCTTAGAATAAATACATGTTGTATGATTCTATTTTATGAGATTTGTGAAATAACATAATTACAAAGATGAGAACAGTTTAGTGGTTGCAAGGGGTAAAGGATGGTATGTAGTTATGAAAGCATAGGTCTCTGTGGTAACAGTAAAATATGTATCTTGATTGTGATGGTAGTTACATGAACCTACACATATAAAATTGCATAGAGCTGTGTGCAGATCCACACACATTAGTGTGTGCATAATTAATGATATCTGGATAAACTCTGAGGATTGTACTAGTGTCAATTTCCTAATTTATTTCTTACTGATGAGTTATCAATTATCAGCAATGAAGAACCATACTCACTGGGTATATTAGCTCCTTTTTGATATTGGACTATGTGTAAGATATTAACATTGTGAGAAGCCAGGAAAATATGCACAGTAGTTCTCTGTATATTTCTTTGCTACTTCCCATGAATTTATAGTTATCTTGAAATAACATTTGTTTAAAGGCAAATATTCACACTGTAAGTTTAAATATTTAAAATAGAACTCTAAATTGTTCTCTATAGGTCTCCTGAAAATGTCAGATTCTTCCTGATGCCAATGAATCTATAGAATTTTATTCACATTTAAAGCAAAACAACATGATATCTTTCTCAAGTCTCATGAAAGAAGAAGTAGACCAAGTGATTATTGAAACTGGAGAAGTTTAATCAAAAGTATTGTACCTGCCACCTGCTTGATGATACTTGTTGGAATTTCTGCTCTTCCACTCTTAGGAGATCACCAGTCTTAAAGAGACAACTCTTTGAGCTATTTCATGGTATGGCATTAACAAGGAGAAATTTTTAACATTGTATCCAGGAGAGAGCAAGCTCTGAGCAAGCAGACTGGGCCAGAAACCTATAGCAACATTTAGATGGGTCAATGAGGTAACAATGTTGCATTCTTAGAAACCAGGGACTAACTAAAGACACTGAGAAGGCAGAAATGAGGGGCACCCCAAAGGGCTGATGAGAGAATGAAATATAAACTTATCTACTCAGCAATTTGGCCAAGAAACTGTTTTTGTACCCTCCACATACTTGCAGGCTTCAAGTTGCATACACTCAACTCACATATACAACAGAGATCACTCACATCTTTGAAGTGTTTAGAGAAAACCAGTAGCAAACAATTTGCTTTAGAAAACATTCAGCATGCTCAGTAGTGTGCTAGGTGTACCTGAATACAGACATGTACAAGACATAACTTTGGTCATGAAACTTACAGTGAAGTTGGAGACATAAGAAGGATTTTATACTGAAAAAGCCATCTAATACTACATATGCCTGATGATGTATACAGGACATTCTATAATAGTTTAGAAAACACGATGAATTGGGGAAGGTAAACACACTTTAAAGGGAATACGGGACTGGAGTAAACCCTTGGCTAATGGGCAGAATTCAGCTAATCAGGAGGGCTAGGAATAAGGCATTCTGGGCAATAGGAATGTTGGGTGCAAAGGTGTGGAGGTAAGACTTAGAAGAATCAGTTGGTGGAAGCTATTAAGAGATAGACTTAAGCTCAGTATAAGAAATACTTTTCTTATCAATTACTTGAAAAGATATATGGACCCTGTGTTTATTGCCACATTATTTACAAGAGCCAAGATATGGGAGCAACCAAAATGCCCGTCAGTAGATGAATGGATAAAGAAGATGTGCTACATATACACAATGGAATATTATTCATTCAGAAAAGAAGGAAATCCTGCCATCTGTGACAACATGAATGGACCTAGAGAGTATTAAGCTAAGTGAAATAAGCCAAGTGGAAAAATACAAATACATATGATTTCACTTATATGTGGAATTGAAAAACAAAACAAAACAAAACAAAATGAACAAAATACCGGGTAGACTCATAGACACTGAGAAGTGACAGATGGTTACCATGTGGGAGGGGTTGGGGCAGGTGGGTGGAGAAGGGTAAGAGGGAGGAAGGGCACAAAAATTCTTAATCATAAGTTGATCACAGGGATGGTAGCACAGCATGGAGAATATAGCCAATGATTCTGTAACTTTTTTTTTTCTGACAGATAATAACAGCACTAGTTGCCATGAGGAGTGAATAATACGTGTAACTGTTGAATCATTGTGTTGTATACTTAAAACCAATATAAGATTGTGTATCAACTATACATCTATAAAAAGAACCTTTCTTAAACAGAAGTAGAGTACCTGCAGATGAGTACCTTGACACTGCATGCATTTACATTTATGTTAAATAACCCCTTTGTTGTAGATGTTCCAGAGGATATTCACACTTTAGACAGTTGTGTAAACTTTTAGGTCTTTCCTGAAACTGAGCTCTTTCATGGTGACAGTATAATTCTTGCTCCCAGACTCCCTATTGCACTATTCTACTTGCCTGGCAAACTGGATCACACTAATATGACCATTTTTCTGTAATACCAACAATTATCTATTTCAATATTCTCCAGGTACTGTGCTTATTTTTAAATCCTCCTAACACCTACAAGTGTTCCTCAATTTCAAACTTACTCTTCTAGAAATGACTGGCTTTCCAGTTCTGCGTATCTTCGTGTAAGCTTGAATCCAAGTTCTCCTTCTAATTCTTGACTGCTTTTCATATATAGAACAAACTGTATACCCACACCATAAGTCTTTCTAATGCTGAATACCTTTATTACTTCCATTATGCCTTCAAAATCCTTCAGTGGCTCAGTTAAATTAATCATTTCTCATCTTTTGCATATGTGGTTTACCTGGAGCAGATTAGAGTTAAAGACATTTTTTTGTTGTTGTTGTTGTTGAGAGGGCATCTCTCATATTTATTGATCAAATGGTTGTTAACACCAATAAAATTCTGTATAGGGGACTCAATGCTCAATGAACAATCATTAATTCACCCCAAGTCTAATTCTCGTCAGTCACCAATCTTATGAAGCATAATGAACAAGTTCTTACATGGGGAACAAGTTCTTACATAGTGAATAACTTCTTATATGGTGAACAGTACAAGGGCAGTTATCACAGAAACTTTCAGTTTTGATCACACATTATGAACTATAAACAATCAGGTCAAATATAAATATTCATTTGATTTTTATACTTGATTTATATGTGAATCCCACATTTCTTCCTTATTATTATTATTATTATTCTTAATAAAATGTTGAAGTGATAGGTAGATGCAAGAAAAAGGTAGAAAACATAGTTTAGTGTTGTAAGAGAGCAAATGTAGATGATCAGGTGTGTGCCTGAAGACTAAGTGTTAATCCAAGCTAGACAAGGGCAATAAAACATCCACGGATGCAGAAAATTTCTCTCAAAACAGGGGGAGTGAGGTTCTAAGCCTCACCTCTCTTGATCCCCAATTTCTCACCTGATGGCCTCCCTGCACTGTGCCTGTCTTAGGTTGTTCCTCCCTTGAGGAATCTTACCCGTCTCTGGCTAACCAGTCATCTTCCGGGGCCATACAGGGAAACGTAAAGTTGGTAAGTGAGAGAGAGGCCATATTGTTTGAAAAGGTTAGCTTTTTACTTCTTTGCAGATTTATGCCCTGTGGCTTTTATGCCCAGTATTTGTCTTGAGGTATCTTTACCACTTGGAAGAATTATGATACTTGGTAAATTCGATATGAGGCACGAATTCTATTTAAGGGTTGTAATTAGGAAGGAAGAAGAAAAGCTATAGTAGTAACAGATGGAAGATAATATGGGAAGATTGATTATTTCTTTGACATATCTTCTTGTAGAGTAACTTAAGCATGTATAGGTTTTAAACTACTAATTAAATTGCATAAACACATTAACATAATAGGAATACAGTTACATAACCAATGCAGACCTATAATTACCAGCCATCTCCAGTGAAACCAAGAAGACCAGTTAGGCACTTTGGCATTTGTGAAAATATCTATGATATGGTGGATATTGTCCAACTGAACTTGAACAGTCTGAAAGAAATCAGACAAATTAAAACAACCCATTCCTGGGAACTGTTCCCATCCCATATTTTTTTTTAACAGTAGATAGTCTTTAGTCGTAAGATTTTGGAGCACTACAACTTGCACTTCTCCTAATTCTTGGTTGAGTTCCAACAGTATAGATCCAGTCAAATTTGTTGTTTTACTGTATGCACAGGCCAGCTTAGATATCTCCGTCTTCATTCCCATGGTAAGTCCAGGAACTGGTGGGATGAATGCAGCTACAACTGCAGCATCGCCTGGATCTTTGTTGAGGTTTTTTGGATGATCATCTTCTGGTATGAGTCTTCCAGAGAGTGCTGATGTTGGAAGTTCTTCTTCATATTGTATCTTACTTCATTTTCTGGGTAGCCAAATTAGATTTTGATCCTCTGTATAAAAACAAACAGACCCTTTGCCCACACTTTGATATGCCCTTTATACCATTGTGTAGAACTCATTGGAGTTCACAACACAAGAACAGCCTTTTTTTAAGAGAAAGGAATATTATCAGAAAAATGTGGCTCCATAGCCAATCATCTGACACCCTTTAAGTGATCAAAATTAAGGATATTTAAAGCATGCATTAATCTTTGATTTACAGTTAGTTTTATCCTATCAAGGAGTAATCGCCTTTTTCTTTCTTTCTTTTTTTTCTTTTTTTTGTTATCATTAATCTACACTTACATGAAGAATATTATGTTTACTAGGCTCTCCCCTATACCAGGTCCCCCTTTAAACCCATTTACAGTCACTGTCCATCAGCATAGCAAAATGTTGTAGAATCACTACTTGTCTTCTCTGTGTTGTACAGAACTCCCCTTTCTCCCCCCCCATTATGCATGCTAATCTTACTACCCCCCTTCTTCTTCCTCCCCCTTATCCCTCCCTACCCACCCACCCTCCCCAGTCCCTTTCCCCTTGGTACCTGTTAGTCCATTCTTGGGTTCTGTGATTCCACTGCTGTTTTGTTCCTTCAGTTTTTCCTTTGTTCTTATACTCCACAGATGAGTGAAATCATTTGGTATTTCTCTTTATCCACTTGGCTTATTTCACTGAGCATAATACCCTCCAGCTCCATCCATGTTGTGGCAAATGGTAGGATTTGCCCTCTTCTTATGGCTGAGTAGTATTCCATTGTGTATATATACCACATTTTCTTTATCCATTCATCTACCGATGGACATTTAGGTTGCTTCCAAATCTTGGCTATTGTAAATAGTGCTGCGATAAACATAGGGGTGCATCTGTCTTTCTCAAACTTGATTGCTGCGTTCTTAGGGTAAATTCCTAGGAGCGGAATTCCTGGGTCAAATGGTAAGTCTGTTTTGAGCATTTTGATGAACCTCCATACTGCTTTCCACAATGGTTGAACTAATTTACATTCCCACTAGCAGTGTAGGAGGGTTCCCCTTTCTCCACAGCCTCGCCAACATTTGTTGTTGTTTGTCTTTTGGATGGCAGCTATCCTTACTGGTGTGAGGTGATACCTCATTGTAGTTTTAATTTGCATTTCTCTGATAATTAGCGATGTGGAGCATCTTTTCATGTGTCTCTTGGCCATCTGTATTTCTTTTTTGGAGAACTGTCTGTTCAGTTCCTCTGCCCATTTTTTAATTGGGTTATTTGTTTTTTGTCTGTTGAGGCATGTGAGCTCTTTATATATTTTGGACGTCAAGCCTTTATTGGATCTGTCATTTACAAATATATTCTCCCATACTGTAGGGTTCCTTTTTGTTCTATTGATGGTGCCTTTTGCTATACAGAAGGTTTTCAGCTTAATATAGACCCACTTGTTCATTTTTGCTGTTGTTTTCCTTGCCCGGGAGATATGTTCAAGAAGAGGTCACTCATGTTTGTGTCTAAGAGGTTTTTGCCTATGTTTTTTTCCAAGAGTTTAATGGTTCCATGGCTTACATTCAGGTCTTTGATCCATTTTGAGTTTACTTTTGTATATGGGGTTAGAGAATGGTCCAGATTCATTGTCCAACATGTAGCTGTCCAGTTTTGCCAGCACCATCTTTTGAAGAGATGGTCATTTCACCATTGTATGTCCATGGCTCCTTTATCATATATTATTTGACCATATATGTTTGGGTTAATGTCTGGAGTCTCTATTCTGTTCCACTGGTCTGTGGCTCTGTTCTTGTGCCAGGACCAAATTGTCTTGATTACTGTGGCTTTGTAGTAGAGCTTGAAGTTGGGGAGTGAGATCCCCCCTACTTTATTCTTCTTTCTCAGGATTGCTTTGGATCTTCGGGGTCTTTGGTGTTTCCATATGAATTTTTCAATTATTTGTTCCAGTTCTTTGAAGAATGTTGCTGGTAGTTTGACAGGGATTGCATCAAATCTGTATATGGCTTTGGGCAGGATGGCCATTTTGATGATATTAATTCATCCTAGCCATGAACATGGGATGAGTTTCCATTTGTTAGTGTCCCCTTTAATTTCTCTTAAGAGTGACTTGTAGTTTTCAAAGTATATGTCTTTCACTTCTTTGGTTAGGTTTATTCCTAGGTATTTTATTCTTTTTGATGCAATTGTGCATGGAGTTGTTTTCCTGATTTCTCTTTCTGTTGGTTCATTGTTAGTGTATAGGAAAGCCACAGATTTCTGTGGGTGTTAATTTTGTATCTTGCAAGTTTGCTGTATTCTGATATCAGTTCTAGTAGTTTTGGGGTGGAGTCCTTAGGGTTTTTTATGTATGATATAATGTCATCTGCAAATAGTGACAGTTTAACTTCTTCTTTACCAATCTGGATTCCTTGTATTTCTTTGTTTTGTCTGATTGCCGTGGCTAGGACCTCCACTACTATGTTAAACAGCAGTGGGGAGAGTGGGCATCCCTGTCTAGTTCCAATCTCAGAGGAAAAGCTTTCAGCTTCTCACTGTTCAGTATAATGTTGGCTGTGTGTTTATCAAATATGACCTTTTTTATGTTAAGATACTTGCCCTATATACCCATTTTGCTGAGAGTTTTTATCATGAGTGGATGTTGAATTTTGTCAAATGCTTTTTCAGCATCTATGGAGATATCATGTGGTTTTTATATTTCTTTTTGTTGATGTGGTGGATGATGTTGATGGATTTTCGAATGTTGTACCATCCTTGCATCCCTGGGATGAATCCCACTTGGTCATGGTGTATGATCCTTTTGATGTATTTTTGAATTCGGTTTGCTAATATTTTGTTGAGTATTTTTGCATCTACGTTCATCAGGGATATTGGTCTGTAGTTTTCTTTTTTGGTGGGGTCTTTGCCTGGTTTTGGTATTAGGGTGATGTTGGCTTCATAGAATGAGTTTGAGAGTATTCCCTCCTCTTCTATTTTTTGGAAATCTTTAAGGAGAATGGCTTTTATGTCTTCCCTGTATGTCTGATAAAATTCTGAGGTGAATCCACCTGGCCCGGGGCTTTTGTTCTTTGGTAGTTTTTTATTACCACTTCAATTTCATTGCTGGTAGTTGGTCTGTTTACATTTTCTGTTTCTTTCTGGGTCAGTCCTGGAAGGTTGTATTTTTCTAGGAAGTTGTCCATTTCTCCTAGGTTTCGCAGCTTGTTAGCATATAGGTTTTCATAGTAATCTCTAATAATTCTTTGTATTTCTGTGGGGTCCGTCGTGATTTTTCCTTTCTCATTTCTGATTCTGTTGATTTGTGTTGACTCTCTTTTCCTCTTAATAAGTCTGGCTAGAGGCTTATCTATTTTGTTTATTTTCTCGAAAAACCAGCTCTTGGTTTCATTGATTTTTGCTATTGTTTTATTCTTCTCAATTTTATTTATTTCTTCTCTGATCTTTATTATGTCCCTCCTTCTGCTGACCTTAGGCCTCATTTGTTCTTCTTTTTCCAATTTTGATAATTGTGACATTAGACCATTCATTTGGGATTGTTCTTCCTTCTTTACATATGCCTGGATTTCTATACACTTTCCTCTTAAGACTGCTTTTGCTATATCCCATAGCAGTTGGGGCTTTGTGTTGTTGTTGTCATTTGTTTCCATATATGTCTGGATATCCATTTTGATTTGTTCATTGATCCATTGATTATTTAGGAGTGTGTTGTTAAGCCTCCATGTGTTTGTGAGACTTTTTGCTTTCTTTGTACAGTTTATTTCTAGTTTTATGCCTTTGTGGTCTGAAAAGCTGGTTGGTAGGATGTCAATCTTTTGGAATTTACTGAGTGGTCTAGTATGTGGTCTATTCTGGAGAATGTTCCCTGTGCACTTGAGAAGAATGTGTATCCTGCAGCTTTTGGATGTAGAGTTCTGTAGATGTGTATTAGGTCTGTCTGTTCTAGTGTGTTGTTCAGTGCCTCTGTGTCCTTACTTATTTCCTGTCTGGTGGATCTGTCCTTTGGAGTGAGTGGTGTGTTGAAGTCTCCCAGATGGAATGCATTGCATTCTATTTCCTATTATAGTTCTGTTAGTAATTGTTTCAGATATGTTGGTGCTCCTGTATTGGGTGCATATATATTTATAATGGTTATATCCTCTTGTTGGACTGAGCCCTTTATCATTATGTAATGTCCTTCTTTATCTTTTGTTACTTTCTTTATTTTGAAGTCTGTTTTGTCTGATACTAGTATTGCAACGCCTGCTTTTTTCTCTCTTTTGTTTGCATGAAATATCTTTTCCATCCCTTGACTTTAAGTCTGTGCATGTCTTTGGGTTTAAGGTGAGTCTCTTGAAAGCAGCATATGGGTGGATCTTGCTTTTTTATCCATTCTCTTACTCTGTGTCTTTTGATTGGTGCATTCAGTCCATTTACAATTAGGGTGATTATTGAAAGGTACGTACTTATTGCAATTGCAGGCTTTAAGTTTGTGGGTACCAAATGTTCAGGGTTAGCTTCTTTACTATCTTACTGTCTAACTTAACTCACTTGTTGAGCTATTATAAACATGGTCTGATGATTATTTCTCTCCCTTCTTATTCCTCCTCCTCCCTTCTTTATATGTTGTGTGTTTCATTCTGTGCTCTTTTTAGGAATGCTCCCATCTAGAGCAGTCCCTGTAAGATGCCCTGTAGAGGTGGTTTGTGGGAGGCAAATTCCCTCAACTTTTGCTTGTCTGGGAATTGTTTAATCCCTCCTTCATATTTAAGTGATAATCGTGCTGGATACAGTAGTCTTGGTTCGAGGCCCTTGTGTTTCATTGCATTAAGTATATCATGCCATTCTCTTCTGGCCTGTAGGGTTTCTGTTGAGAAGTCTTATGATAGCCTGATGGGTTTTCCTTTGTAGGTGACCTTTTTCTCTCTCTGGCTGCCTTTAATACTTTGTCCTTGTCTTTGATATTTGCCATTTTAATTATTATGTGTCTTGGTTTTGCCCTCCTTGGATCCCTTGTCATGGGAGTTCTGTGTACCTCTGTGGTCTGAGAGGCCATTTCCTCCCCTAGTTTGTGGAAGTTTTCAGCAATTATTTCTTCAAAGACACTTTCTATCCCTTTTTTCTCTCTTCTTCTTCTGGTACCCCTATAATTCGGATATTATTCCATTTAGATTGGTCACTCAGCTCTCTTAGAATTCTTTCATTCCTGGATATCCTTTTATCTCTCTCTGCATCAGCTTCTCTGTGTTCCTGTTCTCTGTTTTCTAGTCAATTAATGGTCTCTTGCATCTTGTCTATTCTGTTTTGAAATCCTTCCAGAGCTTGTTTTATTTCTTTATTCTCCCTCCTTATTTCTTGCATGTTTCTCTGCAAGTCCATCAGCATGGTTATGACTTTTGTTTTGAATTCTTTTTCAGAAAGTCTGGGTAAATCTATCTCCTCAGGTTCCTTCTCAGGGGAAGATGTAGCAGATGCTGAAGCTATCTGGGTTAGTCTTGTCTGGATCATATTTTTTTGCCTTTTCATGTTGATAGGTGCTATTGACTGTCAGCTGGGAGGGCCAAACATTCCACTTGCTACTGTCCTTTCTTTACTGGGACAACTGCGACTCCTAGTGGCTTATGTTGGGTAATTGCGTGTAGACTGAGTCTTTGTGTCTTGCCCGGCCGGTATGGAGAAAGCTTCCTTGCTGAGGGCATGGCCAGCCTCAGGCTGCTTGTCTGCTTTGGCAGGGCCCCGGAGGGTTAATGGACAGGGGGCTGTTTGGTTCCATGAGGGGTCTCAGAACTGTTGCCCAGGGGGTTAGTGCATCCAGAGTTCCCTGCAATTTCCAGCTTCTGGACTGTGACCTGGGTTGTTTCCGTCCAGCTGTTGCATCCCTGTCCCTTTAAGACTTTCAAAAAGCACTCGCTTTTCTTTGTCACAGGGGCATCAGCTTCGGAACCCGCTCAGAGGTCTTGCTGCCCTGTTTCCTTAGTTTCCAGCCCTCCACGCATGCACTGTGTCTGCGCTCTGTTGCGGATGTCTAGGGCTGGGTGTTTAGCAGTCCTGGGCTCCCTCTCCCTCCCCGCTCTGACTCCTCTCCTCCTGCTGGGAGCTGGGGTGAGGGGCGCTTGGGTTCCACCATGCCTGGGTTTGTATCTTACCCCCTTCACCAGGCACTGGGCTCTCGCAGGTGTGAATGTAGTCTGGCTGTTGTCCTGTGTCTTCTGGTCTCTCTTTAAGGATTAGTTGTATTTGTTGTATTGTCAAAAATATATATGTTTTTGGGAGGAGATTCCCACTGTCCTACTCACGCCGCCATGTTGGCTCCGCCTCTAGAGTTAAATTCTTTTAACCATGGCTTAATATTTTGCTTGGTTCCTGTTTAAGTGGGTGAACAATAATATATGCAGCAGCCTCCCTTTCATATACTAAATAAATCAAATTATAGAAATAGTCCAAAAAATAAGTACCTAAATTTGTTACTGGAATACAAACAAAAACAGAAAGTAGAAAAGATGAGTTGATAGCTGTATCAGTATGAGTATGGAAAACAGTATGGAAGGTCCTTAAAAAATGAAGACTAGAACTACTATATGATCCAATAATCCCACTTCTGAATATGTTTCTGAAGGAAAAGAAATACTGTCTAGAAGAAATACCTGCACCCATGTTCATCGCAGCATTATTCACAGTAGCCAAGGCATGGAGACAACCTAAATGTCTATTAACAGATGAATGGACAAATAAAATTATATATATGGAATATTTATGTATGTATTATAAATACACAATTTAATATTATTCCACCATTTAAAAAGGAAGGAAATCCTGCCATTTGCAACAACATGGATAGACCTTGAGGGAATTATTCTAAGTGAAATAAGTCAGAGAAAGGTAAACACTTATTTCACTTAAATGCAGAATCAAAAAAGCAAAACTCATAGAAACAGAGAGTAAAGTTGTGCTTGCTAGGATCTAGGAGGTGTAGGGGAAAATGGGGAGATTTGGGTCAAAGGGTATAAATTTCCAGTTATAAGATTAAAAAGTTGTAGGGATCTAATATATAGCATAGTGACTATAATTAAGAATACTATATACTTTAAATTTGTTGAGAGTAGATCATGAATGTTATTACCACACACACAAGTGGTAATTATTTAAGCAGAGGCAATAACTAACCTTATTGTGGTAATTATTTTGTAATATATATGTGTATAAATTCACACTGTATACCTTAAACTTACTGTCATATGTCAGTACCTCAATAAGTCTTTAAAATAGTAGTCAAGATGAGTTTGAAGAAACTAGTTAAATGTGTCCATTTGATGGGATATTTTGCAGTTATTAATAGGAAAGAAGAAGTATACCTATCTGAACTAGTCTGGAAAAGTACACAAAGTATATTAAGGGAAACAAAACCTGCAGAACTGTCATTGTATGATTATATTTGTAGAATTTATAACAATGTATTCATAGATACATATATGGTGAATATACCTTTTCTTAAGGAAATAATAGCAAATGCTCAATAAAAGTTAACCCCCATGAGAAGAATTGGTAGGAAGGAGTTACAGCAATGGGAAGCTTTCATTCTTCATTTTGAAATTTTTTGCATTTTATAAATTTAAACATTTTTGTCTTATGTCAAAAGAGAGCAGACTTTTTTACTTATTTGCACTTCCTTAAAAAACAAAACCTCATAAACAGAGTTGTATTGCAATTGCTATTTTTATTAACCACATCACACTGTTGAATGAGAGTAGGTCAGACTGTTCAGGCCTTTTCTGCCCAGTGCTCCAGAAGTATTTGCTGGCTGACAGTTAATTAACTGAGCAAAAAGAATGAGAGACACAATATGCAAAAGCAACCACTGTGAAAAATTTTCAGATATATTTTTCCTCCCTTCAGAACCCTAATCATGTCTCTCTCTATAAATTTCCAATAAAACATAGGAGGCTTTCTGTGTCTACAGAGGGCCTGAAGAACCAGCACAAGTCAGTATAGGTTAGGAAGCTCCGCAGTAGTAAATCAAGAGATGATGGTAATTAGGATTTCGGTGGAAGAAGACACGGATAGACATGAAGAGACTTGGGATGCACAGTTAGAAATGAAACTGGCAGGTTGTACCAATACAAGGCCTATGATTTATAATGAGAGAGAAATAAAAACTGTAACTGGAATTCCTGGCACAGATGGGAGAAATGTGAGACCTCAATCTATAGATGAGAGGGTCATGAAGTGAGAAAAAGGAGTTGAAAGCAAATAATACAATGCTTTGGCATCAAAGAAATAGATGACCACAATGATGATATATGAACACTACTTGGGAGATAAAAGATGACATTTTGTATTAAAGATGTGTATTTGAGTCTCCATTATACCATATAACCTCTCTGAGGCTCAATTGGTGAATTGGACTTTTTTTTAAGTGGGAATAACAATAGTACCTAACTCACAAGTTTCTTATGAGAATGAAATCAGGTAATATATGTGGAAAAAAATCCCTTAAAAACTAAAACACCATATGAATGTTTGTTTTTAATATTATTACTACTATTTAAAAACAATGAAAATTAAACTCTTCTCCTTTAATTAGAAGTCCTTAGCAGCAGCATTCCACACATTGAATATAATCTCCAAACTAACTTTGCTCTGTATCTTACACACTCAACATTATATTTTAGAGATTTGTCAGTGTTGGTATTTGTAACTCTTATCCATTTAATCTCTGTATAGTATTTCATTGAAGGAATATACTGCAATGTACCTATCCTTTCCCCTACTGAAGTACATTTAGATTGTTTTAATTTTTTTCATTACTACAATGTTTCAAAAGTATTCTCATATAATTTCCTTATGTAGATATGTGAGTTTCTCTAAGATATATATCTCCAAAGGGATAATACTGGTTGTTAGGGAATAAACATCCTCAGCTTTATAGGATATTGTCAAATGCTCTTAGGTGTTTGAAACGACTTCTACTCTTTATCAGCAGTGTATGAAATTTCCTGCTTCCTCAGAACCATAGAGACACTGTTAAACTTTTTAAGTTTGCTAAATCTAACAAAGATGGGTGATGGAGATGGAATATCTTTGTTGTTTAACTGCACTTTACTAGGGCTATCAAACAGCCTTTCATAGGTTTTTTAGTCACTCATATTTTCTCTTTGATTAATTGCCTTTTTATATCTCTTGCTACTATAGACTGAAAGTTGTATTCCCTGAAAATTCATATGTTGAGACCTAACCCCCAGTATGTTCATATGCTATGTGAAGCCTTTGGGAAGTAATTAAGTCTTGAGAAAGAACCTCATAAAAGTGCCCTTATGGAAGAGGCCCCAGAGAGCACCCTATCCCATTTTGCCATGTGAGGACCCTGTGAGAAGACAGCTGTCTATGAATCAGGAATCTGTCACTAGACACTGAATCTGGTGTGCCTTGTATTTATACTTCCCAGCCTCCAGAACTGTGAGAAATAAATTTCTGTTATTTGTAAGTCACCCAGTTTATGGTACTTTGTTAAGGCAGCCTGAACAGGCAGACTAAAACACTTACTTCTTACATTAAAGTATTTGTCTTCGTGTAATTGGTTTGTGATAATTTTTAATATGTTCTAGATACAAAACCTTTATTGGCTATTAGCACTGAAAATATTGCCTCTTCATCTGTGGCTTGAATTACAAATTAATAGCAGTTCTAAAAATGTCACACATTTAGATCTCTAACCAGTATGGATTTTTTATATGACATTTGAGTTATGAACATAATTGTGTTCTATATGAGTACCAGTTTTCACAGCATCATTCATTAACCATTTCATCTTTTCCATCTCTGATTAGTAATGTCCATAAAGTTTTCAGATACACATGGGTCTATGTCTGTGGTCCCTATTCTTCCCATTTGTCCATTTCTCTATTCCTGGATTACTATCTCACATTGTTAATTACCATAGATTTATAAGAAATTTCAAATAACCTCTTTCTTTTTTGAAATTGTGTTGGCTCTTCTTAGCCTTGTAGTTTTCCATATGAATTTTAGGATCAAGCTTTTTTTAAGTCTATGGGGAAAAAAGATATCATGGGATTTTAAATAAAGTTGCATTGGATTATAGTTTGTATTGGTGACAACTAATTAACATAAAACTGAGTCTTCCCATTTATCAACATGAACTACTTCATTTATTACAGTTTTCTTGTCTTTAAAATATTTTTAGATTTGTTTACACATCATTTCTTAAAATTTGTATTGAAGTATAGTTGATATATGATATTATATTGGTTTTAATTATACAACACAGTAGTTTAACAGTTACACATGTTATTAAATCTTCACTCCACCTAGTGCAGTTACTATCTTCAACATAGAAAGATGATACAGAACCACTGGCTACATTCCCCATGCTGTACTACCATTCCCATGACTAACTTTTATTATGATTGATATTTTTATGTCCCTTTATCCCCTCACCTTCCCCACCTACCCACCCAAGCCCTTTCCCCATGGTAACCACCAATCACTTCTCAGTGTCTATGAGTCTGCTGCTATTTTGTTCATTTTGTTTTGTTTTGTTCTCACATCCCACATATAAGTGAAATAATATGGTATTTGTCTTTCTCTTCTTGGCTTATTTCACTTAGCATAATACCCTCTAGGTACGTCTATGTTGTTGCAAATGACAGCATTTCTTTTTTCTTCATGGCTGAATAATATTCTATTGTGTATATGTCCCACATCTTCTTTATCCATTCATTTATTGATGGACACTTTGGTTGCTTCTCCTACCACTTTAAAATTATCCATATCAGTTTGTTTTTTATGTCTCTTTTGAACAGCATGTTAATGGTTTTTATATTTATATGCATTTGTGTTTAATCTGCAACTCTGCGTTAATAGGTGAGCCTAATCTACTTATTTTTATTATGATTACTGATATTTGTAATTGTTCTTGCCATTTTATTTTGTGCATTGTTTTGTCATATTTATACTCTATTTTCTATTGAATAGATAAGCTTTATTCATTATATATTTTGCCCATGCTTGAAAGCTAAGATTTTTTTATTATTTTAGATTTTACTCTCAAATTTTAACATGTAACTTTACCTTTCAAATTTTCCAGCAAAATATAAATTAATACAATTTTCCTCCCAAAGACAAGTCCTAAAGAATATTAATAACTCACTTCAAAATACCTCCTCCATATACATACATATATCCAATTCTATGTTCTAGAATTTTCCTTACTATTAAGCATATACATACAAACACATACACAAAGTAAGTTATTTTAAATATATAATCAAATATAGTTTTATCAAAATTATCAAATTAATCAAATACACTTTTTAAATCAGTATCTGTTCTCACTCTTATTTCCCTAACTTTATGAACAGTTTATTTCTCTAGTATTATTCATTACTTAGTATTTAATTTATTACTTTAGTATGTGTGTATATATGTATACATGTGTGCATATAGGAGTATATATAGACATACATTTTATCCACTAAATTTATTTATACAGACACACACACACATACACACAGAGTGAAAGAGAAACAGAAACAGAGAGAGAAAAAGAGATTTACTTTCCAGATTATCAATTCAATATTTCACATGTCTTCTTTCTTAAAATAATTTTTCCTAATATTTCTTTTCTTCTACTTTTTTTATTAGGTATTTCTTTGATGGTACTAAACATACTTATTTTAAAGTCTTCAGATTAGTCTATTTTAGTTTAACCTGGAATGAAATCATGTTCTGATTGCTGATTTTTTTTATCTGCCTTTCTTTATATTAGATATTTTTCAACTTTTTAAGCCTGGGTTTTCAGATGACTTTTGATTAAAAACTCCCCCATTCTCAGCATCTCTCCCTACCCTCCTGCCTAGTGGACTTGGTGTAGCCTCCACCTGCTACTCCTAACTCAAGCTTATACCTAAATTACTACTGATGCAGGGACCAATCCAGCAGGTATTTTGGCTATCATGAATGTATGTGTGTGTCCCCCCGTTCCTCTAGGAACCAATCGTCTTATAAGCACTATAACTTGTGGCAGTGTTCGGAAGTAACTTAGGTCAATCTTCACTCATAAATAGGGATAACCTTCCTCAGGCTTTTTTCCTAGGGGCAGTGAGCCTGGCTCTGGACTCATACATTAGGTGAAAGGCATTTAGCCTACTTTAACCCATAGGAGACTATCTTTCAGCTACCTCTGCATTTGTATGGACCAAGAGACTAGCAATTAATGGTGTTTAGACCTGCTCTTCACTCTGTATATTTCTGTTCTATTCCTGGTCCACAGAGATATTTATCTTATTTTTTGTATTGCTTTGTTTTATTTTTCTTACATTTTCTTTTTCATTGCTGTGTTTGGAGCAGACAGAAAACTCCTTGATCAGAAGTGACAGAGTGGCTTCAGATACTTGTTACTTAATATGATTTAAATATTTACATGTCTGATACAACAAAGATTCATTAATCACATTTAGCCTGTCACTAGCCCATTATAGCTGTAGGAAATTACATTAGGTGCAAAGGTCTGCTTAGCTTCTTGGTGCATTTGCTCTCTGAAGCATCATAAGGAGCTGGAGGAAGTGGGTAAGATACCAAGACCTGGGAAAAAGATAATCAAAGGGTAGTAATTAAGGAGAATTTCACAGTTAAGCTAATGAGAGCCAAGGATCTAACTGCTCAAACCCATGCAAGAAACCAAAAATTCCTAAGTGTTTTAGAGGGTATTAGCAGGCCCTCATCGAAAGCTTCTGACTCTTATGATGTACTCTGAAACTAACTCTTTAGAGATCCCTATTCAATGTCCTGCTGAAGTGTTACTGTGCTAAGACAGCTGTACTTTGTGCCTCATTTTCTATTTATGGAATACCAAATTATTACTCATTATGAGATACATAGAATTAGCTTGAGCAGTACCTAATAAAAGTGGTTATCAAATACAATCATTCACGAATATTGATTTAGATTACCAGTTGTAACACTGTAACATAGTATGAGAAATGTATGTGAAAGTGCTTGCCACTGCAAACTAAAGAGTCTTCCACTTCATATTTATATAACAGCAAATGAAAATTTATTCTAATGAATATGATTTAAGAAGTCTACCTTATAAATGAATAGGTAACTCACAGTCATTTGGAAGCTGAATTTCAACTCAAGAGTACTCAGTTGACTCATGATCAATATTGGTACTTGAAAATACTATACTAATAACATTTCATAAATTCTCATAACTTACTATTTTAAACTGAGTTATACAAAAGTACTAGGAAGAGCAGAGAAACCTAAGTGACTCTGAAAACTGTAAAAGAACAATCTTCAGCTATCCATTCAACAAAAAGTTATTGAGCAAATATTCCATAGAAGACATTGGAAATTAGCTTATATGGGTTATAAAACCACTAAGATGTCCTTTCAATCAATAAAATTACTATATAGAAGTATAGGTGACACACTGTGGCAGAGACTGTTTATGTCTGCCAAACATAGATGACACCCATTGTATTTAGTAATAAAACCCCAGTTTTCACCTGGGCAGGTATCTCCACCTAGAGAAACAATACTGCAGTTTTGAGCTTCCTTTGAGGCAGGTATGCCCATGTTAATGAGGTTTGGCCAAAGACACATACTAAAAGTCTTATGAGCCATCTACCAGGGAATGAATGAAAATAGAGAGAACCCTCACTGTATTTCTTCTTCATTCCTCTTTGCTGGAATACAGATATGATGGTTAGAGCTGGAGCAACAACTATCCTAAACAATACAGTGTAAGACAGAGACTAAGGATGGCTGGACAATAATATAAAATGGGGCCATTTTTTTTATGCTGTGGACTCATAATAAACTTGGAATATCTTTCCCAAAAGCACTTTTATGTGGTAAGAAATAAAATAATATGTTGTATAAGCCAATATAATTTTGAGTTTTTGGTCCTGTTCAGGCAACCCAATCCTAACTGAAACAGATATGTAAACCAACATACAGTGAAATGCCATAAGTTCAGTGACAGGGGACTAAACTTCAAAGGAGTTCCAAAAGGAAAGATGGTAAGAATTATGAATTACTCCTGTTCCCAGGCATCAAAAATTTCTACATTTCTAACATTTTTTTTGAGAGGGCATCTCTCATATTTATTGATCAAATGATTGTTAACAATGATAAAATTCTGTATAGGAGACTCAATGCTCAATGCACAACCATTAATCCACCCCAAGCCTAATTCTCGTCAGTCTCCAAACTTCTGAAGCATAACCAAACAAGTTCTTACATGGTGAACAAGTTCTTACATAGTGAATAAGTTCTTACATGGTGAACAGTACAAGGGCAGTCATCACAGAAACTTTCGGTTTTGATCACGAATTATGAACTATAAACAATCAGGTCAAATATGAATATTCGTTTGATTTTTATACTTGATTTATATGTGAATCCCACATTTCTCCCTTATTATTATTATTATTTTTTCTTAATAAAATGCTGAAGTGGTAGTTAGATGCAAGATAAAAGTAGAAAACATAGTTTAGTGCTCTAAGAGAGCAAATGTAGATGATCAGGTGTGTGCCTGAAGACTAAGTGTTAATCCAAGCTAGACAAGGGCCATAAAACATCCACGGATGCAGAAAATTTCTCTCAAAACAGGGGGGGTGAGGTTCTAAGCCTCACCTCTCTTGATCCCCAATTTCTCACCTGATGGCCCCCCTGCAACTGTGCCTGTCTTAGGTTGTTCCTCCCTTGAGGAATCTTACCCGTCTCTGGCTAACCAGTCATCTTCCGGGGCCATACAGGGAAACGTAAAGTTGGTAAGTGAGAGAGAGGCCATATTGTTTGAAAAGGTTAGCTTTTTACTTCTTTGCAGATTTATGCCCTGTGGCTTTTATGCCCAGTATTTGTCTGAGGTATCTTTACCACTTGGAAGAATTATGATACTCGGTAAATTTGATATGAGGCACGAATTCTATTTAAGGGTTGTAATTAGGAAGGAAGAAGAAAAGCTATAGTAGTAGCAGACGGAAGAAAACATGGGAAGATTGATTATTTCTTTGACATATCTTCTTGTAGAATAACTTGAGCATGTATAGGTTTTAAACTACTAATTAAATTGCATACACACATTAACATAATAGGAATAGAGTTACATAACCAAAGCAGACCTATAATTACCAGCCATCTCCAGTGAAACCAAGAAGACCAGTTAGGCACTTTGGCATTTGTGAAAATATCTATGATATGGTGGATATTGTCCAACTGAACTTGAACAGTCTGAAAGAAATCAGACAAATTAAAACAACCCATTCCTGGGAACTGTTCCCATCCCATATGTTTTTTTAACAGTAGTCTGTAGTCGTAAGATTTTGGAGCGCTACAACTTGCACTTCTCCTAATTCTTGGTTGAGTTCCAACAGTATAGATCCAGTCAAATTTGTTGTTTTACTGTATGCACAGGCCAGCTTAGATATCTCCGTCTTCATTCCCATGGTAAGTCCACGAACTGGTGGGATGAATGCAGCTACAACTGCAGCATCGCCTGGATCTTTGTTGAGGTTTTTTGGATGATCATCTTCTGGTATGACTCTTCCAGAGAGTGCTGATGTTGGAAGTTCTTCTTCATATCGTATCTTACTTCATTTTCTGGGTACCCAAATTAGATTTTGATCCTCTGTATAAACACAAACAGACCCTTTGCCCACACTTTGATATGCCGTTTATACCATTGCGTAGAACTCATTGGAGTTCACCACACAAGAACTGCTTTTTTTTTTAAGAGAAAGGAATATTATCAGAAAAATGTACCTCCATAGCTGATCATCTGACACCCTTTAAGTGATCAAAATTAAGGATATTTAAAGCATGCATTAATCATTGATTTACTGTTAGTTTTATCCTATCAAGGAGTAATCCCCATTTTATTTATTTCTTTTTTTTGTTATCATTAATCTACACTTACATGAAGAATATTATGTTTACTAGGCTCTCTGCTATACTAGGTCCCCCCTATAAACCCCTTTACAGTCACTGCCCATCAGCATAGCAAAATGTTGTAAAATCACTACTTGTCTTCTCTGTGTTGTAAAGCCCTCCCCTTTCTCCCACCCCCCCATGCATGCTAATCTTAATACCCCCCTTCCTTATTCCTCCCTACCCACTCATCCTCCCATGTCCCTTTCCCTTTGGTATCTGTTAGTCCATTCTTGGGTTCTGTGATTCCACTGTTGTTTTGTTCCTTCAGTTTTTCCTTTGTTCTTATACTCCACAGATGAGTGAAATCATTTGGTATTTCACTTTCTCTGCTTGGCTTGTTTCACAGAGCATAATACCCTCCAGCTCCATCCATGTTGCTGCAAATGGTAGGGTTTGTACTCTTCTTATGGCTGAGTAGTATTCCATTTTGTATATGTACCACATCTTCTTTATCCATTCACCTACCGACGGACATTCAGGTTGCTTCCAATTCTTGGCTATTGTAAATACTGCTGCGATAAACATAGGGGTGCATCTGTTGTTCTCAAACATGATTGCTGCGTTCTTAGGATAAATTCCTAGGAGTGGAATTCCTGGGTCAAATGGTAAGTCTGTTTTGAGCATTTTGATGAACCTCCATTCGGCTTTCCACAATGGTTGAACTAATTTACATTCCCACCAGCAGTGTAGGAGGGTTCCCCTTTCTCCACAGCCTCGCCAACATTTATTGTTGTTTGTCTTTTGGATGGCAGCCATCCTTACTGGTGTGAGGTGATACCTCATTGTAGTTTTAATTTGCATTTCTCTGATTATTAGTGATGTGGAGCATCTTTTCAAGTGTCTGTTGGCCGTCTGTATTTCTTATTTGGAGAACTGTCTGATCAATTCCTCTGCCCATTTTTTAATAGGATTATTTGTTTTTTGTTTGTTGAGGCGTGTGAGCTCTTTATATATTTTGGACATCAAGCCTTTATTGAATTTGTCATTTACAAATATATTTTCCCATACTGTAGGGTTCCTTTTTGTTCTATTGATGGTGTCCTTTGCTGTTCAGAATGTTTTCAGGTTAATATAGTCCCACTTGTTCATTTTTTCTGTTTTTTTCCTTGCCCGGGGAGATATGTTCAAAAAGAGGTTACTCATGTTTGTGTCTAAGAGGTTTCTGCCTATGTTTTTTTCCAAGAGTTTAATGGTTTCATGACTTACATTCAGGTATTTTATCCATTTTGAATTTACTTTTGTGTATGGGGTTAGACAATGGTTCAGTTTCATTCTCCTACATGTAGCTGTCCAGTTTTGCCAGCACCATCTGTTGAAGAGACAGTCATTTCGCCATTGTATGTCCATGGCTCCTTTATCAAATATTAATTGACCATATATGTCTGGGTTAATGTCTGGAGTCTCTAGTCTGTTCCACTGGTCTGTGGCTCTGTGCTTGTGCCAGTACCAAATTGTCTTCATTAGTATGGCTTTATATTAGAGCTTGAAGTTGGGGAGTGAGATCCCCCCTACTTTATTCTTCTTTCTCATGATTGCTTTGGTTATTTGTGGTCTTTGGTGTTTTCATATGAATTTTTGAATTATTTGTTTCAGTTCATTGAAGAATGTTGCTGTTAATTTGATAGGGATTGCATCAAATCTGTATATGGCTTTGGGCAGGATGGCCATTTTGATGATATTAATTCTTCCTAGCAATGAGCATGGGATGAGTTTCCATTTGTTAGTGTCCCCTTTAATTTCTCTTAAGAGTGACTTGTAGTTTTCAGAGTATAGGTCTTTCACTTCTTTGGTTAGGTTTATTCCTAGGTATTTTATTCTTTTTGATGCAATTGTGAATGTAGTTGTTTTCCTGATTTCTCTTTCTGTTGGTTCATTGTTAGTGTATAGGAAAGCCACAGATTTCTATGTGTTAATTTTGTATCTGGCAACTTTGCTGTATTCCAATATGAGTTCCAGTAGTTTTGGAGTGGAGTGTTTAGGGTTTTTTATGTACAATATCATGTCATCTGCAAATAGTGACAGTTTAACTTCTTCTTTACCAATCTGGATTCCTTGTATTTCTTTGTTTTGTCTGATTGCCATGGCTAGGACATCCACTACTATGTTAAACAGCAGTGGGAAGAGTGGGCATCCCTGTCTAGTTCCCGATCTCAGAGGAAAAGCTTTCAGCTTCTCACTGTTCAGTATAATGTTGGCTGTGCGTTTATGATATATGGCCTTTATTATGTTCAGGTACTTGTCCTCTATTCCCATTTTGCTGAAAGTTTTTATCATGAATGGATGTTGAATTTTGTCAAATGCTTTTTCAACATCTATGGAGATGATCATGTGGTTTTTGTCTTTCTTTTTGTTGATGTGGTGGATGCTGTTGACGGATTTTCGAATGTCGTAACATCCTTGCATCCCTGGGATGAATCCCAGTCGGTCATGGTGTATGATCCTTTCGATATACTTTTGAATTCAGTTTGCTAATATTTTATTAAGTATTTTTGCATCTACATTCATCAGGGATATTGGTCTGTAATTTTCTTTTTTGGTGGGGTCTTTGCCTGGTTTTGGTATTAGGGTGATGTTGACTTCATAGAATGAGTTTGGGAGTACTCCCTCCTCTTCTGTTTTTTGGCAAACTTTAAGGAGAATGGGTATTATGTCTTCTCTGTGTGTCTGATAAAATTGCGAGGTAAATCCGTCCGGGCCGGGGGGTTTTGTTCTTGGGTAGTTTTTGATTTACCATTTCAATTTCTTTGCTCGTAATTGGTTTGTTTAACTTTTGTGTTTCTTCCTTGGTCAGTGTTGGAAGTTTCTATTTTTCTAGGAAGTTGTCCATTTCTTCTTGGTTTTCCAGCTTGTTGGCATATAGGTTTTCATAGTAGTCTTTAATAATTCTTTGTATTTCTGTGGAGTCTGTCGTGATTTTTCCGTTCTCATTTCTGATTCTGTTCATTTGTGTTGATTCTCTTTTTCTCTTAATAAGTTTGGCTAGAGGCTTATCTATTTTGTTTATTTTCTCAAATAAACAGCTCTTGGTTTCATTGATTTTTGCTACTGTTTTATTCTTCTCAATTTTGTTTATTTCTTCTCTGATTTTTATTATGTCCCTCATTCTGCTGACTTTAGGCCTCATTTGTTCCTCTTTTTCCAATTTCCATAATTGTGATGTTAGACTATTCATTTGGGATTGTTCTTCCTTCTTCAAGTGTGCCTGGATCGCTATATACTTTCCACTTAAGACTGCTTTCACTGCATCCCACAGAAGTTGGGGCTTTGTGTTGTTGTTGTCATTTGTTTCTATATATTCCTTGATCTCTATTTTGATTTGTTTGTTGATCCATTGATTATTTAGGAGCATGTTATTAAGCCTCCATGGTTTTGTGAGCCTTTTTGTTTTCTTTGTAGAATTTATTTCTAGTTTTATACCTTTGTAGTCTGAAAAATTGGTTGGCAGAAATTGAATAATTTGGATTTTACTGAGGCTCTTTTTGTGGCCGGGTATGTGGTCTATTCTGGAGAATATTCCATGTGCACTTGAGAAGAATGTATATCCTGTTGCTTTTGGATGTAGAGTTCTATAGTTGTCTATTAGGTCCATCTGTTCTACTGTGTTGTTCAGTGCTTCTGTGTCCTTACTTATTTTCTGCCCAGTGGATCTATCCTTTGGGGTGAGTGGTTTGTTGAATTTTCCTAAAATGAGTGCATTGCAGTCTATTTCCCCCTTTAGTTCTGTTAGTATTTTTTTCACATATGCTGGTGCTCCTGTGTTGGGTGCATATATATTTAGAATGGTTATATCCTCTTGTTGGACTGAGGCCTTTATCAATATGTAGTGTCCTTCTTTATCTCTTGTTATTTTCTTTGTTTTGAAGTCTATTTTGTCTGATATTAGTACTGCAACCCCTGCTTTCTTCTCGCTGTTGTTTGCCTGAAATATGTTTTTCCATCCCTTGACTTTTAGTCTGTGCCTGTCTTTGGGCTTGAGGTGAGTTTCTTTTAAGCAGCATATAGATGGGTTTTGCTTTTTTATCCATTCTATTACTCTGTGTCTTTTGATTGGTGTATTCAGTCCATTTACATTTAGGGTGACTATTGAGAGATATGTACTTATTGCCATTGCAGGCTTTAAATTCGTGGTTATCAAAGGTTCAAGGTTAGCCTCTTTAGTATCTTACTGCCTAACTTAGCTCGCTTATTGAGCTGTTATATACTTTGTGTGGAGATTCTTTTCTTCTCTCCCTTCTTATTCCTTCTCCTCCATTCTTCATATGTTGGGTGTTTTGTTCTGTACTCTTTTAGGAGTGCTCCCATCTAGAGCAGTTCCTGTAAGATGCCCTGTAGAGGTGGTTTGTGGGAAGCAAATTCCCTCAGCTTTTGCTTATCTGGGAATTGTTTAATCCTGCCATCATATTTAAATGATAGTCGTGCTGGATACAGTATCCTTTGTTCAAGACCCTTCTATTTCATTGCATTAAATATATCATGGCATTCTCTTCTGCCCTGTAGGGTTTCTGTCAAGAAGTCTGATGTTAGCCTGATGGGTTTTCCTTTATAGGTGACCATTTTCTCTCTAGTTGCCTTTAAAACTCTTTCTTTGTCCTTGATTTTTGCCATTTTAATTATTATGTGTCTTGTTGTCCTCCTTGGATCCTTTTTGTTGGGGGTTCGGTGTATTTCCGTGGTCTGTTCGATTATTTCCTCCCCCATTTGGGGAAGTTTTCAGCAATTATTTCTTCAAAGATACTTTCCATCCCTTTTCCTCTCTCTCCTTCTTCTGGTACCCCTATAATATGAATATTGTTCCTTTTGGATTGGTCTCACAGTTCTCTTTATATTGTTTCATTCCTGGAGATCCATTTATCTCTCTCTATGTCACCTTCTATGCATTCTTGTTCTCTGGTTTGTATTCCATCAATGGCCTCTTGCATCTTTTCCATTCTGCTTATACATCCTTCTAGAGTTTGTTTCACTTCTGTAATCTCCTTCCTGGCATCTGTGATCTCCCTCTGGACTTCATCCCATTTCTCTTGCATATTTCTTTGCATCTCTGTCAGCATGTTTATGATTTTTATTTTGAATTCTTTTTCAGGAAGACTGGTTAGTTCTGTCTCCTTCTCTGGTGTCTCTGTGGTCTTGGTTTGCCTGTAATTTTGTCTTTTCATGGTGATAGGAATTGTTTGCAGAGCTGGTACGAGTGACGGCTGGAAGAACTTCCCTTCTTGTTTGTGGCATTCCTCTCCTGGGAGAACAGCGACCTCTAGTGGCTTGTGCTGTGTAGCTGCTCACAGACAGGGCTTCTGCTTCCTGCCTGGCTTCTATGGAGATTATCTCCAGTGTTGCTGTGGGCGTGGCCTGGCTCGGGCTGCTGCTCAAAAATGGTGGAGTCGCGTTGGAGTGGAAGCAGCTGGGAGGCTATTTATCTCCGTAAGGGGCCTCTGTGCTCCCTGCTGCCCAGGGGATTAGAGTGCCCAGAGATCCCTGGATTCCCTGCCTCTGCTCTAATTTTTCCGCCCTGCCCCTTTATGACTTCCAAAAAGCACTCGCCAAAACAAAACAACAACAAAAAAAAAAAAAAAAAAGAAAAAAAAAAAGAAAAAAAAATTGGCAGCTCGTTTTTCTTTACTCTCCGGCGCCAGCCTCAGGCACCCGCTCACCTGTCTTGCTACCCTTTTTCCCTAGTATTGGGGTCCCTGTCCCTTTAAGACTTCCAAAAAGCACTCACCAAGACAAAACAACAACAACAACAACAACAAAAATTGGCCACTCACTTTTCTTTTGTCCTCTGTCGCCAGCCTCCGGTACCCGCTCACCGGTCTTGCTGCCCTGTTTCCCTAGTATCCAGGACCCCATGCATGCACTGTGGCTGTGCTCTGGTGCAGATGGCTGGGGCTGGGTGTTCAGCAGTCCTGGGCTCCCTCTCCCTCTCCGCCCAACTCCTCTCCTCCCCCCAGGAACTGGGGGGAGGGGTGCTCAGGTCCCGCCAGGCCAGGGCTTGTATCTTACCCCCTTTGCGAGGCGCTGGGTTCTCACAGGTGTGGATGTGGTCTGGATGTTGTCCTGTGTCCTCTGGTCTTTATTCTAGGAAGAGTTGTTTTTGTTATATTTTCATAGATATATGTGGTTTTGGGAGGAGATTTCCGCTGCTCTACTCACGCCGCCATCTTTGCTGCCCCTAACATTTTTTATCTTACAATAAAAATAATAAATTACACAAGGAAACAAACCACCATGAGTGAAGCCAACATCAGAAATATTTCCAGAAACCTATGTATTAATATCAGAGACAATATAAAATAAGTGTGTCTAAGCTACATGCAAGAGAATGAAACGAGATCACTGTCAAACACAATACAAAAATGTAAACTCAAAATGGATTAAAGACATAAATATAAGGCATGAAACTATTAAACTCTTAGAAGAAAACATTGGCAAGAATTTCTTGAACAAAACTATGAGTAATTTTTTTTCCTGGAGATGTCTACCCTAGCAAGGGAAATGAAAGCAAAAATAAACAAGTGGGACTACATCAAACTTAAAGCTTCTGCCAAGCAAAGGAAACCATCACCAAAACAAAAAGGCAACCTATTGTATGGGAGGATATGTTCACAAATGATACATATGATAAGGGGCTAATATCCAAAACATATAAAGAACTCATATGACTCAACACCAAAACAAAAAACAAATGAACAAAAAAAAAAACAAATAACACAATTAAAAAGTGGGCAGAGAACCTATATTGACATTTTTCTAAAGAAGACATATAGATGGACAATGGGCACATGAAAAGATGCTCCACATCACCAATTATCAGGGAAATGTAAATCAAAACCACAATGAGACATCATCTCAAACAAGCCAAAATGCTCACTACCCAAAAAGACAAGAGATAACAAGTGTTGGCAAGGATGTGGAGAAAAGGGAATCTTCCTGCACTTTTTGTGGTAATGCAAAGGTGCAGCCACTATGAAAATCAGTATGAAATTTCCTCAAAAAACTAAAAATAGAAATACCATATGGCCCAGTAATTCAAGTTCTGGGAATTTACCCAAAGAAAACCAAATATCTGATTTGAAAAGACATATGCACTTCCATGTTTGTTGCCATATTATTTAAAATAGCCAAGATGTGGAAGCAACTAAATCATCCATCAATAGATGAATGGATAATGAGGTGGCACATACATACAATGGAATATTATTCAACCAAGAAAAAGAAGGAAATCTTGCCATTTGCAACAGCATGGGCAGACCTAGAGGGCATTACACCAAGTGAAACAAGCCAGGCAGAGAAAAATAAACACCCTATGATTTTACTTTATATGTTGAATCTAAAATAATAAAACAAATGAGCAAAACAAATAGACTCACAGACACTAAGAAGGGACAAGTTGTTACCATGCGGAAGGGGTTGGGGTGGGTAGGTAAAATAGTTGAAGAGGATAAAGAGGCACAAAATATCAATCATAATATAAATTAATCTTGAAGATAAAACTACGGCATAGAGAACATATTCAATAATTCTGTAATATCCTTCTATGTTGACAGTAACAACAGTAGTTGGGGTGAGCATTTAACAATGCAGTTAACTTTCAAAGCACTATGTTGTATACTTGAAACTAATATAATATTATATATCAACTACACTTTAATAAAATATAATAGTAATAAAAATAAGAAACTGTGTGTCTAAAATATTCAAAGAAATAAAACAATGAACAAGTGATGACAAAGACCAAAAGATTTCAAAAATATTCAAATAAAACTTAGAAATACATGTATAAGGGGAAATATTTTAAACTATTTAAAAGAATCCAAGTTTCCACTAAGGCGCAGCACTTTAGTCATGCTGACCCTCCAGAACACATTGTTATTATAATTATTTTATTATTATTATGGATAAATGATTAAAAAATCTACACAACTATTTGAATACAGTGAGAAACAATAAAAAGCAGGCAGAAACTGAAAAGAAGTCAACTACTGAAAAATGGGAGCTGCACTTAGTGATATTTGGGTCTTTGCACCATTTTGCTTAAGGATATTTCAAGAACCATGGACATGTTGTAGCAGAAAACCTCACTCTTACTGTCCTGAGATGTTAGAGGAAAAACTTAGTGATGGCAAGATAGCTGGAAAATTCAGGTGAGAAGTCCTGGAAAGAAGAAAGATACTGAAAAGGGTGAGCCCCAAGTTAGTGCATGGACCCTGCCCAAATCTTCAATAACCAATGAAGGACACATGAGCAGAGAAGGCTCCAAGAGTCATGGCCAAAACAAGTCTTGAAGACAAACAAACCAAATGGAATTTCATCTGGTAGCCACTACAGGAGACACAGTCTCAGAGGTTTGAGTCCAGCCAAGAAAACTGTTTGTATAACCAAAATCAGCACTCTTCCAAGGAACATAGCTGAATCCATGGTTTTTATAATGTATAACCTATGTCCACAATAAAATTTTAAAGAATAAGACATAAAACAGGAGAGGATTAAAGATGGTGGCATGAGAGGTGAGACAGAGGCTTCCTCCTAAAATGGCATATAATATGAAAATATAATTAATACAACTAATTCTGAAAGAGCAACAGGAAAGAGGACTGCGCCAAACTGCACAGACCTAGAGAAAAGAGCACACCTCACAGAACAGGGTAACGTACCAAAGCTGTGGTCTGGCAGGGCCCAAGCCCTTCCCCCACCCCAGCTGACAACAGGAGGAAGAGAAACAGAATGGGGAGGGAGTAGAGGCCTGGGACTGCTGAATACCTAACTCAGGAGATCTGCTCTGGGAGCACAAACCTACATTTCATGGTGCTTTCATGATACTCTCATGATTGTGAGATTGGAAAGCTAAGACAGGCAGAATTCCTGGAGAGACTGAGATTCCAGCCACTTGTGGAAAGCAGGGATCCATATCCTGCTCCTCTGAGACAAAAGAAAGGTGGGCAGTCTGAGAGACTTCCTAACAAGGAAGCCCTTAGCAAGAGGGCTGCTAATGGGGCAAGGATTACACAGAGCTTACTGCTCAGGAGAAAGGACAGATAGACAAAATTTTCCAGGTGCACTCTGCCCAGCAGGTTGGGAGCTTTCATGATTTCCAGGTGCTCCAGCTCCCTGGCTGGCTACACAGCTCCAAGGAACCCCTCCGTGATAGGCAGCCTACTGTAACTTTCTCCTCGCCAGCCCCACCTGGCTTGCAAACCGGCAAACTCTACCCTGACATTAGGCCAGCCAAAGGGAAGATGTGTCCACAGCAACTACAAATGCAAAGCATAGAGGCTTATACCTGTGTGCTTGGCCCACTGATTCAGGCAGTGGAGACAGGCATAGTGGCCGGGAAGCAGTAAACAGCTCTTTCCTCCCCTGGGCACCAATATCACTCCACTGTAACCCCTGACATTACTTCAGAGGCTGAGCACCTCCAGAGAGTAGAGCTTCTGGGCACTAGAGGGCGCCATATACAAAGATGAAATGCCAAAGGAACCTGGTACAGAGTAAAATTCATATAACTCTTGAAAAAGATGACATGGACCTGATGACTCTTCTTGAAAGGGAGTTCAAAATAAAAATCATTAACATGCTCATGAAGGTACAGAAAGATATTCAAGAGCTCAGGAATGAATTCCAGTCAGAGATCCAATTGTTGAAGAGCACAATGGAGGGTATTAAAAGTAGATTGGATATGGTGGAGGAGATGAAAATGAAATAGAAACTAGAGAAGAGGAATACAAAGAAGCTGAGGCACAGAGAGAAAAAAGGATCTCTAAGAATTAAAGAATATTGAGAGAACTGTGTGACCAATCCAAACAGAACAATATTCACATTATCGGGGTACCAGAAGAAGAAGAAGAGAGAGAAAGGGATAGAAAGTGTGTCTGAAGAGGTAATTGCTGAAAACTTTCCCAGTCTGGGGAAGGAGATAATCTCTCAGGCCATGGAGATGCACAGATCTCCCAACACAAGGGACCCAAGGAAGACAACACCAAGACACGTGGTAATTAAAATTGCAAAAATCAAGGATAAGGACAACCAGAGAGAGAAATAAGATCACATACAAAGGAAAGCCCATCAGGCTAACATCAGACTTCTCAGCAGAAACCTTACAGGCCAGACGGGAATGGCATGATGTATTTAATGCAGTGAAGCAGATGGCCTGGAACCAAAATTACTTTATCTGGCAAGATTATCATTTAAATTTGAAGGAAGGATTAAACAATTTCCAGATAAGCAAAAGCTGAGAGAATTTTCCTCCCACAAACCATCTCTACTGTGTAATTTAGAGGGACTGGTATAGATGGAAGTGTTCCTAAGGTTTAATAGCTGTCAGCAGAGGTAATGAAACCACAGTAAAGAAAGTAGAACAGCTAATTACTAAGCAAATGCAAAATTAAATTAACTATCCCGAATGTTAATCAAGGGAAAGACAAAGAGTACAGAATATGATACCTAATATATAAAGAATGGAGGAGGAAGAAAAAGGAGGAGAAAAAGAAAAGAACCTTTAGATTGTGTTTGTAATAGCACATTAAGTGAGTTAAGTTAGATTCTTAGATAGTAAGGAAGTTAACCTTGAACCTTTGGTAACCACTAATCTAAAGCCTGCAATGGCAATAAGTACATACCTATCAATAATCACCCTAAATGTAAATGGACTGAATGCACCAATCAAAAGACATAGAGTAATAGAATGGATAAAAAACAAGACCCATCTATATGCTGCCTACAAGAGACTCACTTTAAACCCAAAGACATACAGACGAAAAGTGAAGGGATGGAAAAAGATATTTCATGCAACTAATAGAGAGAAAAAAGCAGGAGTTGCAGTACTTTTATCAGGCAATATATACTTCAAAACAAAGAAAGTCACAAAGACAAAGAAGGACATTACATAATGATAAAGGGGTCAATCCAACAAGAAGACATAACCATTATAAATACCTATGCTCCCAACACAGGAGCACCTACATATGTGAAACAAATACTAAGTGAATTAAAAGTGAAATAAAATGCAATGCATTCATTCTAGGAGACTTCAACACTTCACTCATTCCAAAGGACAGATCAACCAGACAGAAAATAAGTAAGGACACAGAGGCACAGAACAACACATTAGAACAGATGGACCTAACAGACATCTACAGAACTCTACACCCAAATGTAGCAGAATACACATAATTCTAAGTGCAAATGGAACATTTTCAAGAATAGATCATATACTAGGCCACAAAAAGAGCCTCAGTAAATTCAAAAAGACTGAAATTGTACCAACCAGTTTCTCAGTTCACAAATATATGAAACTAGAAATAAATTACACAAAGAAATGAAAAATCGCACTAACACATGGAGGCTTCATAACATGCTCTTAAGTAACCAATGTATCAGTGACCAAATAAAAACAGAGATCAAACAATCTATGGAGCCAAATGACAACAATAATTCAACACCACAAAATCTGTGGGACACAGCCAAGGCCATGCTAAAAGCAAAGTATATTGCAATACAGGCCTACCTCAGGAAAGAAGAACAATACCATATGAGCAGTCTGAACTCACAATTAATGATACTAGTAAAAGAAGAACAAATGGGGCCTAAAGTCAGTAGATGGAGGGACATAATAAAGATTAGAGCAGAAATAAATAAAATTGAGAAGAATAAAACAATAGAAAGAATCAATGAAAGCACGATCCAGTTCTTCAAGGAAATAAACAAAATAGATCAATCCCTAGCCAGACTTTTTAAGAAAAAAAGATTCTACACACATAAACAGAATCAGAAATGAGAAATGAAAAATCACTATGGAAACCACAGAAATACAAAAAATTATGAGAGAATACTATGAAAAATTATATGCTAACAAACTGGATAACCTAGAAGAAATGGACAACTTTCTAGAAAAATATGACCTTCCAAGGCTGATCAAGGAAGAAACAGAAAATCTGAATAGACCAATTACCAGCAACAAAATTGAGCTGGTAATCAAAAAACTACTTAAGAACAAAATCCCTGTACCAGATGGCTTCACAGCTGAATTTTATTAAACATTTAGTGAAGACCTAATACCCATCCTCCTTAAAGTTTTCCAAAACATAGAAGAGGAGGGAATACTTCCAAACTCATTCTATGAGACCTGCATCACTCTAATACCAAAACCAGGCAAAGACACCACAAAAAAAAAGAAAATTACAGACCAATATCCCTGATGAACACAGATGTAAAGATACTCAACAAAATATTAGCAAACTGAATTCAAAAATACATCAAAAAGATCATCCATCATGATCAAGTAGGATTTATTCCAGGGATGCAAGGACGGTACATTTGAAAATCCATCAACATCATCCACCATATCAACAAAAAGAAGGTCAAAAACCACATGATCATCTCCATAGATGCTGAAAAAGCATTTGACAAAATTCAACATCCATTCATGATAAAAACTCTCAACAAAATGGGTATAGAGGGTAAGCACTCAACATAATAAAAGCCATATATGACAAACCCACAGCCAACATCATACTTAACAGCGAGAAGCTGAAAGCTATTCCTTTAAGATCAGGAACAAGACATGGATGCCCACTTTCCCCACTTCTATTCAACATAGTACTAGAGGTCCTAGCCACAGCAATTAGACAACAGAGAGAAATAAAAGGCATCCAGATTGGCAAGGAAGAAATTAAACTGTCCCTGTTTGCAGATGTCATGATATTGTACATAAAAACCCTATGGAATCCACTCCAAAACTACTAGATCTAATATCTGAATTCAGCAAAGTTACAGGATACAAAATCAATACACAGAAATCTGTTGCATTCCCATACACTAATGATGAATCAGTGGAGAGAGAAATAAGAAAAATAATTCCATTCACAATTGCATCAAAAAGAATAAAATACCTAGGAATAAACCTAACCATGTAAGTGAAAGACCTATACTCTGAAAATTACATGACACTCATGAGAGAAATTAAAGAAGATACCAATAAATGGAAACACATCCCGTGCTCATGGATAGGAAGAATTAATATTGTCAAAATGGCCATCCTGTCTAAAGCAATCTACAGATTCACTGCCATTCCTATCAAAATACCAACAGCATTCTTCAATGAACTAGAGAAAATCATCCTAAAATTCATATGGAACCATAGAAGACCTCGAATAGCCAAAGAAATCCTGAGAAGGAAGAATAAAGCAGGGAGAATTACACTCCCCAACTTCAAGCTCTACTACAAAGCCACAGTAATCAAGACAATTTGGTACTTACACAAGAACAGACCCATAGACCAGTGGAACAGAAAAGACAGCCCTGATATTAACCCAACCATATATGATCAATTAATATATGATAAAGGCACCATGGACATACAATGGGGAAATGACAGCCTCTTCAACAGCTGGTGTTGGCAAAACTGGAGAGCTACATGCAAGACAATGAAACTGGATTATTGTTTAACCCCATACACAAAAGTAAACTCGGAATGAATTAAAGACTTGAATGTAAGTCATGAAACCATAAAACTCTTAGAAGACATCATAAGCAAGCATCTCCTGAATGTAAGCATGAGCAACTTCTTCTTGAATGCATCTCCTCGAGAAAGGGAAACAAAAGCAAAAATGAACAAGTGGCACTATATCAAGCTGAAAAGCTTCTGTACAGCAAAGGACACCATCAATATAACAAAAAGACACCCTACAGTATGGGAGAATATATTCATAAATGACATATCCAATAAAGGGTTAACATCCAAAATATATAAAGAGCTCACACACCTCAATAAACAAAAAGCAAATAATCCAATTAAAAAATGGTCAGAGGAGCTGAACAGACAGTTCTCCAAAGAAATTCAGATGGCCAACAGGCACATGAAAAGATGCTCCACATCACTAATCATCAGGGAAATGCACATTAAAACCACAATGAGATATCACCTCACACCAGTAAGGATGGCCAGCATTGAAAGACTAAGAACAGAAAATGCTGGTGAGGATGTGGAGAAAGGGGAACCCTCCTACACTGCTGGTGGGAATGTTTGCTAGTTCAACCATTGTGGAAAGCAATATGGAGGTTCCTCAAAAAACTAAAAATAGAAATACCATTTGACCCAGGAATCCCACTCCTTGGAATTTACCCAAAGAATACAACTTCTCAAATTCAAAAAGACATATGCACCCCTATGTTCATCAGAGCACTTTTTACAATAGCCAAGATATGGAAGCAACCTAAGTGTCCATCTGTAGATGAATGGATAAAGAAGAGGTGGTTCATATACACAATGGAATACTTTTCAGCCATAAGAAAGAAACAAGTCCTACCATTTGCAACAACATGGATGGAGCTGGAGGACATTATGCTTAGTGAAATAAGCCAGGCAGAGAAAGACAAATACCAAATGATTTCCCTCATTTGTAGAGTATAACCACAAAGCAAAAGTGAAGGAACAATATGGCAGGAGACTCAGAGACTCCAAGAATGAACTAGTGGTTACCAAAGGGGGAGTGATGTGGGAGGGTGGGTGGGGAGGGAGGGAGAAGGGGATTGAGGGGTATTATGTTTAGTACACATGTTGTGGGGGATCACAGGGAGAACAGTGTAGCACAGAGAATGCCCATAGTGAATCTGTGGCATCTTGCTGCCCTTATGGACAGTGACTGCATTGGAGTGTGGGTGGGGACTTGATAATGTGGGTAAATGTAGTATCCACATTGTTTTTTCATGTGAAACCTTCATAAGAGTGTATATCAATCATACCTTAATTTTTTAAAAGCCATAAAACAAAGGAGAAAATGTGAAGTACTGTAAGAAAAAAAAGTCAGTTAGACCAATACAAGTTAGTAAAGATGTTGAAATTTGTAGACAAAGATTTTAAAGGAGTTCACATATGTTCTAGTACTTTAAGGAAATTACTTTCATGATATTTGAATAGATGAAGAATATCAGCAGAAAGTAAAATAAGAATAAACTAAATGGGAACTTGAGAACTGAGTAACTGAAATGTAAACTTTGTTGGATGAGCCTAATAGCAGATTAGAAAGAGCAAAAGAAAAAGTTAATGAGCTGGAAGATATATCAATAGAAATTACCTAGTCTGACGAACAGAAAAGAAAAATGAACAGTGCCTCAGTGACTTATAGGTCAATATAGGCAATCCAATATGTGCATTTTTGTAGCCCCAGGAGAGTAGAAAGTGAAAGGAACAGAAACATTATTTGAAGAAAATATGGCCAAAACTGTTACAAAAAAGAAAACTTACAGATCATTATAGAAAACTTACAGATCAACTTAGAGATTTAAAAACTCAATGAAGATAGATACAAAGAAAAGATCATACTCAAAATGTTTAAATGAAAAGAGACAGAAGATATTAGAAGTATCCAGAGAAAAATGATGCATTATAGACAAAATAAAAATAATAAAAAGAACAGCTAAATTTCCAACAGATACAGTGGGGGTCATTGAAAATATAATGACACCTTGGACACCTTTCAAGTGCTAGAAAAACAAGTAGTGAAATAGAGTCCTTATCCAGTGATTAAATCTTTCAGAAATGAAGATATTTTCAGGAAAATGGAGCTGATCTTTGTTACAAGAAGGCATAAGCTACATAATGCTAAAGGATGTTCTGTATGTTGATGAAAATGATAACAGATGGGAATGTGAATCTATAGGAAAAAATAAGGAGCACTAAAAATTCTAAGTATGAAAATAAATATAGATACCTGCATGAACATACATGGAGGAACCTTAAGTGCATATTACTAAACGAATAAAAGTCTAAAGGGCTATGAACTGTATAATTCTAACTATAAGATATTCTAGAAAAGGCAAATTATGCAGAGAGGGAAAGCATCAGTGATTGCTAAGGGTTGAGTGGGTGGAGATGAATAGGTGGAGAACAGGGGATTTTTAGGGCAGTGAAATTATTCTATGTGATAATATAATGATGGATACATGTCATTATACACTTGTGCAAACCCAAAGAATGTACAACACCAAGAGTGAACCATAATGTAAAGTAGGACTTTGGGTGATAATTATGTGTCAACACAGATTCATCAACCATAACAAATGTACCACTCTGATGCACAATGTTAATGATAAAGGAGGCTGGGGATCAGAGTGGGTGGGGGTAGATAGTGGTATATGAAAACTCTCTGTTCTTTCTGCTGAATTTCGTTAAGAATCTAAAACTGTTCAAAAATATCATGTCTTTAAAATAAATTTGAACCTACGAGGACTGAAAACATTATTTCCACACAAAAATTTATACATGAATGTTTATAGCAGCATTATTCACAATAGCCAAATAGTGGAAACAACCCAAATGACCATAACTAAGAAAATGGATGAGCAAAATGTAGAATCCATCCAATGGAATATTACTCAGCCTTAAGAAGGAATTAAGCACTGATACACACTACAAGAATGAACCTCAAAACATTATTTTATGTGTAAGAAGCCAGTCACAAAAGATAATGCAATATATTATTTCATTCATATAAAATTCCAGAATAGAGAAACCTACAGTGACAGAAAACAGGGGTTATTTAAGGTTGGAACAGGGGATGAGGAAATAGGGGATTGTTAGGTAAAGGGTACAGGGTTTCTCTTTCAGGTAATGAAAAATGTTTTAAACTAGACTGTGTGGTAGTCGTTGCACATATCTGTGAATATACTAAAAACACTGAATTGTACACTGAATGGAAGAGTTACATAATATGTGAATGATATCTCAATAACACTTAAAAATAAGGTACACATTTATATACATACTAGAATGGCTAAATATATTTTAAAAGAAAAATTGTGACATTACAAAATACCAGCAAGGATGTGAAGCAATTGGAATTTTCATTCATTGTTGTGGAAAATGTAAAATATTACAGCTCCTTTGGGAGTTTGGCGATCTCAAATGTTTACTTATCATCTGAGTCAGCAATGCCATTTATAAGTGTTTATCCAAAAGAAATAAAGTATGAGCCCACACAAACCTGTACAGAAATGTTTATAGTTAATCTATTTATAATGCAAACATCAGGAAATTGCCCAAATGTTCATCAGCTTCTTAACAGATAAACAAATTGTGGCACATCTGTACAAACACCAATCATAAAGGTTCCATGCAACAGCAAGAATCTCAAATGTGATATGGTAAGTGAAAGATACCAGACTAAAAATCTGTATACTGTGTGGTTCCATTTATATGTCATTCTAGAAAAGGCAAAACTACTAGGAAGGGATATAGATCAATGGTTGACAGAGGTTGGGAATGGGGCAAAGCGATTGACTTCAAAATATAAGAGGAAACTTTTTGGTGTGATGAAAAAGTTCTATAATTTTATTTTGGTGTTAATTACATGGATTAATATAATTGTTAAAAATCATAGAACTGTGTCCCCAAAAAGGGTAAATTTTAACAAATGCAAATTATACCTCAATAAACCTAACTTTACAAAAATGTTAAATTAAAAAAAAATTAACTTTTGTTATATTATACCAAGACCAGACTTAGTCCAGGCATGTCAGGAAAGTTCAACATGAAGGTTCCATGTGAGGTAATCTATTAAGGTAATTTGTCACATATGATTTTGATAGAAACCTGAAGGAAATTTGTAAAATAGGAAATCTAATCTCTATTCAAAAAAGGCACTGAAAAGAGAGATTGGAGGTAATTTCTCAAAATCATTAATAGATTTCAAAATTAAATAAATAAATATTTAGAATTAAACTATGTGGAAGAAACCACAAAATTTAGAGTTGCATAAAATGAGACAGAATTAATGGAAAGACCATTTTCCTGAAGGAAATAGTGCTGTA
This sequence comes from Manis javanica, assembly GCF_040802235.1. NCBI lineage: Eukaryota > Metazoa > Chordata > Mammalia > Pholidota > Manidae > Manis > Manis javanica. The sequence goes on along the minus strand of NC_133174.1, from coordinate 103,995,489 downwards.
ACGTACACCTGGAAATTTTCCAAAATTAATATATTAATATAAAGAAAGCAAATATAAATTTTTATTTAACTTTTCAAAATAATTCTAAATGCTTCAGTGGAGGAATACATCTGTAATATTTGTCAAGGATTTTAAAAATTAATGACTAGAGACCTGCATTATGAGATATTAAAAGTATGCAAAGACTATATAATGATTTAAATTGTCTGCTAATGGCATGAGACTAGAGGATGAAAAATCCATGAAACAGAAATAAGAACATACAAACTTATCAAGGCTAATGCATTCAATAGTGCCATTTTAAGTCAGTGGAGAAAAAAATATTTGTTTAAATATTTATAAAAACACAATTATGCTTTGTATTTCATATAAATTTGTAGTATTAATTTCAGACACATACAAAAGTATAAATAAAAAAGACAAACCATAAAATATTAAAAGCTATGCTGACATTAAAACTCATACATTCAAATTTAAAGAAAAATAAACTTGGAGAGATTTATTCAGTATATGGCAGACTCAAAGTTGACTATCTTTAATACTAAATGTATACTGAACATATTAAAAATTGGAACATTCTTCATCTCATCCCACAGTTAAACCTCCTTGATGTAAATTACAGACATAAAGAAGGCAATTTCAGGAAATAAAAATGTTGAAAGGAAAAAGAAAGGTAAAATAGAAACATAGGCAATAAATATAAAATAAATTTTCAGCCAAAGAAATGCGAAATGAACCTGTAGTATCATTGTAATTATTGTTGCTGTTGCTCATTCTTTAAGTTGGACATTAAAATAAAAAATAATAATGCATTTGCTCTATAATGGGCTTGTTCTTAGATTGCCAGTAAGAATGCAAATTTGTTCAAAGTTATAGAAGAGATGTTGGCAACATGGATCAATAAGCCTTAAAAATGAATATATCCTTTATTCTAGTATTCCATTACTAAGAATTTATGCTAAGTATCATAAATGTGTACATATGAACTACAAAATTATTTGTGACATAAAATATAATAATTAAAAATTACTGTCCTCAGTAATATTTGATGACATTGGAAATCTCATTATATTGAGAAAATCAAGTTACAAAGAGTATGGTGAGTTGAGTAAATTCATTTTGAAAATTTCAGCCTTTGAGCTTTCTATAACACACATTAAACAGACTATATACCCTCTAAAGTTAACTGTGGTTATCTCTATGTAACAGGATAAAAGGTGTTTGAGCATTGTAGAAAGAGTGAGTGGAATGTAGTTGGTAGTAAATAAGGTATAAATGAAAGGATTGCAAAGTATTTGGGAAAGTTTCAGCTAAATGTAGTAAGCAGTAGACTTTATCCACATAATTTCATTAATTCCCTAATAGCTCTTGGCATCCTAAAAACAGAAGGTGAGAAGTCAATGACTATGGTTTGTGGATTGGTATGGTGGTAATGGTGAGATATTCTCCTAAATTTTAAAGTGAAGGAAAAACTTGGAAAACATCACTCTAAGAACACTGTCCCTAACCTTTCAATAATAGGAAGGTAGTTATCAAGCAATGAAAATAATGAAGACCCTTGGGATCTTTCCAAGTATTCATATTTATAAGCTATTCTGGTTGTTTCTGCACAAGCAATTTCTTAAAGAAACCATGAGAATAAATAGGATATAAACATCTCTTAAAATCCATCTTACACAGTGTTCCCAAAAGTTTATTCTCCTGAGTACTACATCTTATAAAATTAGAATACAAATAGCAGTTCTGGAATGTAAAACACTGATAACACATCTAAAAAGTACAATCATTATTACATGGGTACCTTCATAGAAATACCAAAAATAATGATTGCTGCATATAAAGGTTAGTCCTTCTGAGATCAGAGAAAAATGACTAGGCTCAATTATAAAGACTGAAGAAGGCATTATTATGTGAAAAATGATTACTCAAGCAGGTGACATCATTTTTAAAAAAACAAATAAGCAAGTTATGATTCCAGTCCACTTTCAAATAGCAGCCACTGTGTATATTCACACTACTTTGCATGGTTTAAAGTGGATCCTTGCACTGGAGTATTGCTGCTCTACCTACCAACTCAGGGAAAGTAATGAGTCTCTCACTGTTAGTGCAACATTATTCCAGAAGGTGGTAGCATGCTGTTATGAAATACTAGACTACCTGATCCATCCTAAGCCAACCATAATACACATGAATATGCTCTCTGACCCTTTACCTTACTCTCAATTCCTAAGACTCTGGCTACCTTGTATGCTGAAAAAATAATCTCTCTATTCCATATCTTTCTCCGTCCACAAACTTCCTTTCTGTTTGTTGTTTTCTACTGCAGGAGTTCAGGAAGACAGACTGGTACAAATAAAACCCGTAAGAGAAATTTTCTCCTAATATTTCCTATCATTTCCTCACAAAAATCACTGCAAAAGAGGCCACCTTGTATTTCTCAGTGAATGGCAAATGCGGGAATGAATTTTCTGTGAAGAAAAATCAGTACTGGAGCTTTGGTGTCTAAAAACAATATGGGTTGCTACTGAATTATACATCAGTGTCTTTAAAATCTGTGTGCAATTTCAGTGTTCCAACTTATTCATAGACTTACCTGAAGGAGAGAGTAGCAAAAGGGACAGACTAGTTGAGAGCATTCAATCATTGTGCTATAGATATTTTTCTCAATTGTGCCTCTAAATTATTTGGCATACACATTTTCCAAAGTAACATTTCAAGAATTTACTACATTCTGAGCTTTCTGACATCATCTATGTTAAAAGAAAAAAGCAGTACAGGGATAATCAAATAACAAGTGTTTGATAGTAAAATGGAATTTTATTTTTTGCCCCAACTTGGACATAACTGGATCTGCTTTCTGGAAGTTTACACTCCTTAATATCCATCATAGAGCTTGTACAGAGAGAGAGCCTCCCCATCCCATATGAAAGGCAAATTATCAGTAAGACTAAGAGGTAAAAAAGGCTACTCAGTGTTGCCTCCTCCTTCTCTCCCTTTCCACTTAGGGCACATCTTCTCTCTCAATATACAATTCCCTCTCACTCTCTAATTTGGATCACAATTCCAAATTTGCCTTTTGTTTCCTACCAATCTGAACTAAGATGTTTGCTCCAGTTGCCATATCCAGGGCCTCTTGATTACCCTCAGAAAATCTGAAAAACAACATTTTTTAAGATTTGAAATAAAGGATCCAATAGTAGAATAATAGGCTAATGGATGGAACATTTTGGAAGAAATTCTACCAGAAATCTGTTATTTCTATTCTGGCTGCATCAGTATTGTATAAAGAAAAAAAGCATGATTAAAATGCTAGATACATAAGTACCCAATAAATACTTATTGATTTGCACTACATATAATGCCAAGCACCTGAATGTGCCTGTCACCTAGCTTTTTGTAACCATGAATATCCTAAACACATAATGATCTGGCTGAGTAAAATATGTGTATTTTTTTCCCCACCACTGTGAGCAGATTGCAATGTGTGCTGCATTGCAGGATAATGTCTGTAGATTGAAGTTCAGGCTGTGGCCAGTGGAAACGTCAACCTTGGACTAAATGAACCCAAGTAGAGCATTATTAGCTCACTGAAATAGAGAGGGAGAAATATAGTTTTAAGGCTTCATTTGAATTTCATGAAAGGAAAGAAAATCACCACCTCTATGTTTCTGACAATGAAATTTTCAGTGAGAACTGAAACTCCGGTTTTCACTGCTGACAAATCCTGATGTGGAGTTTGCCTTCATGAAGAGAAGCAGTAGAGCACGGTTTGATGGGTTTTCCTGGCTGGTCATGATTCTATTCAATGCCACCATGAAAAGAAACCCCACAGCAATAATTCCTCATACCATTTATCTCTTCACCGTCATCACAGACAATGAAAGACTGCAATTTTCTTTGGGAGATAGAAACCCATAGGTGATGAAGGACTTCTAATACTAAGAGCTAGGTTAATTCACTTGATTGTCGATTCATACAACTGATACTTTTTCAGCTTTTCCAATATGGAAAGAACTCCTCTCACACCTATGAACAAATGTGCAAAAGAACACCAGTATGGACTGCCAAATACACCGTAGTTCTCATGGTGAGAGGAAGACCAGTAGCTGAGATATGGGATTTCTGCCTGAATTGGATACTGATCAGAAAATCATCATGAACTATCAGAACAATAGTATTTATTCTTACCAGGGGTGATTGGGAAAGACCATACTTTGGGAAGTTTATTTTACCAATTTAACATTGCACTACAAGTAATAGGGTCATCTCTGTTTTATTCAAGATGTCTAGTCTAGTCATCATATGTACTGTACCTCAATGAATATGTCATCTCATCCCTAGGTCTTTCCCAAGGTTATAGGCAAAGTACCCTGAGAGAGAACCCACAGGAGTCATGTTTGGCACAGTTGAAATTTTATTAACTCTCCTATTTAACATCTTATCTCAGTTCACTATAGTTCCAGGAAGCAATTATTTCTTGGTATCCTATTCTGCCTTTCTTAGAGCACTTGTTTGCTGCGGCCCTGGTCATCCTCTCAATATTTATCTAGGCTTCGCCTGCACTTGTGATGAGCTAGAGCTGGGGGTTGGGAACCTCAAAGAGAATGTGGGAGACTATGGCAAGTTGGTGTCCCCTCTACCTGAGGAGAGTAGAATGAGGTGCTTCATGTCAATTACGCGCTGTGGTGGAAATGGTTTGAACTACCCTGAGGGATTCACTTGCTTGTGCATAGGAAAGGGAGTATGAATTCACCACCCTGCAGAGACTACTGGTTACTCACCAGCCCTTTCAGCTTCTGGAAAGGAAATGGAATTGAGTTAGAATTGTTCTGTCACTGTAGGGCAATACCAGTGTGCACATCTGCCTTTCTTTCTCGCTAGGATTTCTCAAGCTGTTTGCTGCCTGAGGAAGGTAAAATGAAGACAGACCTACCCCTTCTCCTACCCTTCCTTTTCCCATTTCTTCTCCATTCAAGCAGGGAATATGTTTTGACTTGCAGAGAAATAAGCAGGGTGCTTAAATTGTGTCCTCAGGCTACACGGCAAAGAGAAAGAATGTATTTGAAGTAGGTGTAGTACTAGTAGGGGTGGAGAGGAAAGCTATTCAATCCCAGAACAATATTCTATGTGGGAAAAGAAAAAGGACAACAGAAATAGCTTCAGTACAGGAGCCAGGCCCCAAGTCAAAAGCAGACAATACTGAGGAATAAGGACACATGGTATAAAGAACTGTTCTCAGTTACTCTGAACTTTGCCAGCTCTGGAATATCTTGTTGGAACACACAGCTTGCATCAGATACATGCTCTTGCACAGGAGAGCTAGACAAACTGCGGAGGTAGATGAGAGGTAAGAGTTGCAGTTCAGCAAAGATTGTGTACACAACCTTTGTACCCTTCCACCTAGTTGTTGAATTTGGAAAAGGCCTGGGGAAACTGGGAAACCTCCCACTGTGCTTCACAGAGAAGGAAACAAGTTAGTTAGGTTTGGGAATATTCCTACTAATAGAAAAAAACTGGATCACCTTAACTGAACTCCTGACATAAACATGTGCCTATAAATGCTGCTAAAAGTTATGGCTAGCCTATCAACTCCCTGCCCCTCACTCTCCACCAATATAAAAATCTCTAATGCTAAAAAATCACACATAAATAGAAGAGCGTAAGAGTTGTTTGGCACTGTTGATACAGCCTCACAGAAACGGTTCCATAATCTATGTTTATGGTCTACCAAAGTGTAAAACCCAAAAAGCCTGAGATCTATGAAGAGAAGAATAATGTCTAAAGACATTATTCCTCTATTAGATCCAGGGTGGATCTAAATACCTCAGTCAAAAAGCTGATCTTACCTAGCATGCCACAGGCTTTAAACAGCTCCATGTTTTCTCCTAAGCTTTTCCATTACAGTAGATAATGGGCCTCAGATCTTGAAAGGTTTTGTTACCAAACATGGCTGATTTTCTGACTTACACATATCAGACAATGGCATCTGGACAGCAGCCCAGTAGCTCTCTTGAATGCCTGTTAAGGATTCTGTAATGTTTTAGTTCAGTACATAGTCCTAGCTTTGCTGGAAAGGCACACTGGTCTTTAGTATGTGGCATTAGAAGGGAGAGATGGTATAGTTGGTGTACGGGGCACAGGGGAAAGACATAACAATTAAGAGGAGGGAAACGTGTATAATGACTTTATAATAATTTCTATAAATGACTTAATAGAGCATGAATAGTTATAAAAGTAGCATTAGCATATATCATAAACCATTCAACCGTAGGAGAACTTGTAGATTCCCCTTTCTGTGTACTTTTTCTAATTCAGTGAATCCTCCCACCTCTGGAACCACCTACAGTGTTTACTGCCAAACCATTCAATTTAGAATTTATCTTGCAGTGGACTAAAAAGTAGGAACTTCTGGTATAGCCTCTACCACCAACAAGTACCACCACTGCTCTGTCCTCTATTTCTTACCATGGAAAATGAGAAGTCTGGATTAGATGACTCACTAATCTCTCTTCCACTACCCAAATCCTATGATTTCCAAATACTGCTCTCAAACTGCCTCATGTGTATCAAATAATCTCAGGGTTGAAAGAGATCTTAATAGTCTAGTCCCCACACCCACTGAATATTTGAAACACCACAACATTGATGACAATGGCCATTCAGCCTTTTCAGAAACACATCAGTGCTCAGAAACTCTCTTTGCTTTGTGGTGACCTATTCCATCTGTTCATACTACAGACTATTACAACATTCTTAAAGTACATCAAAATTAAGTATTTCTGTTAAAAACACCATGGATACTGTTAATGAACTGATTGGAAAAAGATATTTAAGGTACTTAAAACTGAAAATGAATTAATATCCAATGTATGGAGAACTATTTTACATCAATAGACAGCTATAGAAATCAATATAAAACTTAATGAATTATTCAAATGGGAGGTTTACTGTTAAGGAAACCCAAATGTTAACAAATAATTGAAGAAAAGTGAAACATAAGACAATGAGCTCTCAGTTTATATCCATTACACTAACCAAAGTTATAGTAGTGTATAATCTGTCACATGTTGGTGGGGATGTGAAGCTAGATCAGGCCTCTGCATGGCCAAAGGAACGAATGAAATACTTGCTTAATTTTGAACAGTGTACAGGATAAGAATGTTTTTTACATTTTGATGGGTAATTAAAAAAAATAAGAACAAGAAGAAGAATATATGACAGAGACTCTATGGCCTTTTATGGAAACAGTTTGCTAACCTTTGGACTCCAGTGGATCTCTCAGGCCCTGTTGGTGGGAGGAGCCATTCTAGGGAGCAATATGAAACTATTCATCAAACTAAGTATATATACCTTGTGTAACCCAGAATATACACTCACAAAAGCACAAAACAGTACATGCTCAAGGCTATTCACTCAATGTTGTTTATGGTGGCAAAGAGTTGGAGGTGATTCAGATAATCATCACTGGTTTATTTGCTAGGCCAAATGTGGTGGATGTACATTATGAAGAGCATGTGACATTTAGACATGACGAAATACATACACATGCAGAAAATTAAATAGAACTTTAAAAACAGCTTAAGTGGAAAAGGAAAACAAATAGGATGAAATCTATATCACAGTACCATTAACGTAAGCCAAAAATATGCAAGTACAAAACAACAAAACACAGTTTACAAATTGACTCAAACATTAAAATATTAGAACAATTGTCCAGCAGAATGAGAAATAGAAATAGATAAAGACAAACAAGTATGGGCCTTACAAGCAGCAACAATATCAGTGTGCCATCAACTGAGGAGTCTCCTTAACTCAACCCTCCACAACAGAAATGCAGTAAGAAAACAAAATGCTCTTAAAATAAGATGAGTTCTTCTCTATGTAGCTTCTACCCATTCTTTGGTCCCAGTTACACCTTCTATCATGCTAAACAGGTACAATCTTTCTTCCTCATGTGTCAATGCCAACTCTAATCCTCTCAGGCTCTATTTTTTCTACACACACAGTTCTGGCATGTGGATGAATTTTTTTAGTTTAACAACCAAAAATGAACATGTTATTCCATGTATAGGTCTACCTCTATTGTTATGTAGTTCCCAGACACTATCCTTTCTCAAATAGGCCTAACCTGGGATTAGGGATAAAGACCATGTGTTTTAACTCTTTCCTACCATGCACTAGACATATGGCAGTAACTTATAAATTTGTGTGGGTTAACTGATTGTATACAACCATACAGCTTTCCAGTGCATAAAACTAAAACAAACAAGTCAGCAAAGGCTGTTTCTTGTATGAATATTTCCTGGACATACAGCTAATAAAACAAATTTATCATTATCTCAAGTGATAAATTTCAACAAATGATAGGTGACTAAAATTTCCTACAAATAACTGGATAAGTTCAGAGCTCTACTCAATCAACTTTACATTAATGGGGTCATGTGTGCAGTGTTTATGAGATAAACTGAATCAACTATTTTCTGATGGGTGAGGGGTTTGACACAGTGTCAGTGAACTCATGTCACTTCTTTTGGTTGTAGAAATAGCTGTATTATTCTGCTGATGGCTCAATTATCATTTCTCTGATTGCTAATTTGAAATTCATCTAAAATGGTGGCCTCAACTATGATTGATAATCACAGAACTGAATCTTACATATGGATTAACACAAATTTTTAAAACATCACTTTAATCTTTAAAGTGATAAAGTATCTGTACCAAAGGATAATATCTCTGTAGATTATGGCTTTATGATTATATGCTTCTAATAGCCCTCATCAAAAAGAGAAGAGAGAACAAATACTGACATGGATGTAGACAAAAGTGAAATCTTGTGCACTATTGGTGAGATTGTAAATTGGTATAGCCACTATGGAAAACAGTCTGGCGGATCCTCAAAAAATTAAAAATGGAACTACCATATGATCCAAAACTCCAGTTCTGGGAATGTATCCAAAAGAAATTAAAACACTAAGTGAAAAAAAAAAGATACCTGCAACCCCATGTTCATAGCAGAAATATTTACAATGGCCAAGACATGGAAACAACCTAAGTGTCTGTCAGTGGATGAATGGATCAAGAAGGGGTGTGTGTGTGTGTGTGTGTGTGTGTGTGTGTGTGTGTGTGTGAGATGAAATATTTTTTACCCATAGAAATGAGGAAATCCTACCATTTGCAACAACGTAGAGCTTGAAGGCATTATCTAAGTGAAATAAGTCAGTGAGAGAAAGACAAATCTCACATATGGAATCTAAGAAAGAAAACTCAGAAAAAAGAGATCAGACTTGTAGTTACCAGAAGTGGAAGTAGGGGGAAAGGGAATTGGAGAAAGGTGGTCAGGAGGTACAAGCTTCCTGTTATAAGATAAATAAGTAATAGGGGTGTAATGTACGACATGATAACTATAGCCAATACTGCTGTATAACATACAGGAAAGTTGTTAAGAGAGTTCTCATCTCAAGAACAAATTTTTTTCTTTTCTTTTTATTGTATCTACAGATGGTGGATGTTAGCTGAACCTACTGTGGTTAGAACAGTTATGCTGTATGCCTTAAACTTATACAGTCATGTATGTTAATCATTTCTCAATAAAACTGGAAAAAAAAAAGAACTATATGAATATTTTTAGAAAGCTTGAATGAAGGAAAAGTAGAGATCTGAAAGAAAGAATATTGGGAGATTTATTATTCATGTTTAGAGACATTATGTTTAATTCTCATCAGTGCATCACCTTGTAGAAAAAATATTTCACCTCTTTCCAATCCAAAACACACTGAAAAATATCATGAGCTTTTACTGTCTCCTTCCAAAAATTCAAAGTTTACTTATGAGACCTAGCATACATTATTCAGGCTCTGAAGGTAAATGTACCATGACTTTTTGCCATATATCTACCTGGAAACTTTTCATCCCAGAAACTAAGCATGGTTGAGTAAGGCACATTTTCATATATGCACATCACCAGGGCCACAAAGAGCTTCCACGATGAAAGGAAAAGTACCAAAGTATAACAAAAACAGATGTGACTCTTCAAACTTCAAGAAGTCCCATGAGCATCTGGAGATAATCCATCTTGCTGTCTCTTACTTGCCAGTAACTTCCACAGTTTGATTTTTAAGTAGACTGAACTGTAAAGTATTGTTATAATTATCTTGCTAAAGTGTGTAAGGCAAATTGGAGAGCTGTAATTCATTTTTTAAAGACTCAGGAAGACAGGAAGTCAGGAAAGGGATTCATTTACTTTTCTCAAATACCCTTTGGTCATAGGTAGAAGAAACAGAACTGACATTCACAACTGATTGTAAAATATGATTATATTTCTTTTATGCCATTTCTATTACTTTCATACATAATTCCTAAAGAGGAAGGAAGTATCAACTTGAGAAAGCTTACCTGTTTTTATTTGGGTCTGAATTATGAAACTGGCTACATGCAAAACTGTGATAAATAAGCTTTAACTTTTAATAGAAATTTTATTTGAATGCCTATAAATAGCCTAGTATTAGACATTACAGAACAGTTACTAGGCAAGGGCCCATTGGGGACATCAACTTTTTCTTTCCCAAAATGCTTCTCAAACTACAGGCCTTAATCTTATTTGAGGTGCACTAAATATTTACAGAACAGCCTAGAATATAACTTTCTCTGCAACAGTTGGCTGCTACTAACCATCCAATTCCCTTCTCTTTTCTTCTTGTAATAACAGTTTTTTTCAATGTGTCCACTCAAGGCCCCACATGACTCAAGGGCTAAGGATCCTATTCTCAGCCCCTGGCATAAACCTTGATCAATGTATACCTTTGTTGCTGTCTTATTCTCATTGCCAACATTTGATCTAAGGGTAATCATGTGCATGGTACACCTAAGTTCTCAAGGATAATTAATAACAGACCCTTCACTTTTTCCATATGCATTTAAAAAATAAACTAGTGGTTAAATATAATAGATTGAATACATGTGTTTATCTCTGTTTCTACCTGAAACTCCTAAATAGCGATAAATATTAAAATAATGTAAATAGTGACAATATTAAAACAGTTGACATTCCTTAATCAACTAGTTTGGCCAGACTCTATTTTAAGTACTTTACATGTACTAATTCCTATGATATAGGTGCTTTTATTATCCCTATTTTTCAACCAGAAAATAAATGGAAAGAAACAGAGACTCAGACAAGTTAAGCCTATGAGCTCTCAGTTGTAATCTGTCACTACAAGATTCAAACCCAGAGAGATCAGCTCTAGAACCTGTGCTTTTAAACACCATGAGGAATAAAAAAACATAAATCTACAAGGACAAAGGAAACAGGAGAGGAGACAAAAATTGATGAGAACTGTCAACATTTTTGAAATACAGAAAATCAATGGAGAATGGTGGAGTGTTGACTGAACACAGCTGAGAAAGCCAATGTCTAAATGCCTACAGAAGTGGGTGCTAAGTGAGAAGCAAATTAATGTAACCTAGGGAATTTGGGAAAGACTTAGGAGTTTGAGACATCTCAAAAGATGATGGGGGAGGAGGTATGAAGAAACAACAAAGATAATTATTTAAAGACTGTAGAAAAGAAGTTAGATTTCCAGGGCCCCTTCTTCACCCTAGCAGGTGACCAGGTATCTGTTTTTGGAGAAATTAAAGAAAGGCTCCAGACTCTATGACATCAAGTGAAGGGCATCAAATGCTTTTATGAAACAGCAGATAAGTGAAAGTTTTCATATGAATATTGAGAAGCCCATACTCTGGCCCCCCAAATATAAGCAACCAGGAAAAAAATGAAAGAGTTTATCTCTGAAGACTCAGTGTCTCCCCAGAAAATCCTCATACATTAACTTATACAAATTGGGAGCCTCTTCCCCATATACATGTCTTTGTACAAATACTCTACAGTGCAAATCAACAGTTATCTAACAAAAGAAAAAAGAGCTTTTGAATAGCTTTTTAGTTTCACTCTTAAATATAAATTGACTTAATATTTTTTAACTCTTAAATATGAGTGGAGATTCAAGGATGACCCGATATTTGAGGAAAACTTCCAGTGTGAAACATAAGCCAAAATGAACAGAAAAAGGAAACAAAGAGAGAGAGAGAATGTGAGGAAGCTTAAGAAAAGCTTTAAAAAAAAAAACCCAAACCCTGTAATTAATACCTTAGAGAGAGGAAAGATTTAGCATCCATGAAAAGGGACAGGGTGCTGTATAAAAAGAAAGGCGAGAACAAGCAAAATATTTTGGAAATAAAATATCCAAAGTTTTTTAAAAATCATCAAAAGGCATAAAAGGAATAGTTGGGGACATATACAGAAGATAGAACAAAAAAGGCAGAGATAAGAATTACAATGATAATAAGTTCTACAGCTCTTATGTGTCAGCCACTGTTCTGAGAACTTTATAATTGTTAATTCATTTTCTCTTCACAAAAAACTATAAGATAGACACTATTAATTTCTCATATGAGGAAAATAAGTTACAAAGAGGATAAGCAACTTGTCCAAAGCCAAAAACTAGTAAATAATGAAGCTAGATTTAGAACCCAGGCAGTCTATTGCAGAGGAAATGCTCACAGAACTACTATACTGCTTCCTTAGAGAAAAGGAAAGAAAAAGTAGAGATAATTACACAAGAATCATAGGATCAATCCAAGAAGTCTTAACAAGTTTTAGCAAGAAAGAAGAGAAAAAAGAGAAAGAAGAAAAATATCAAAGAACTACAGCAATATTTCCCATAACTGAAGGACACATTGTTAATTAAAATGGCTTCGCATATGTCTCCTTCCCCAAATGAATGAAAAGAGCCCAGATCAGGACATATCTTCACTGAATTTCAGCACACTGTGAGTAAAGATAGGATCCTAAAAAATTCTAGAAATAAGATAAGTCATATATAAAGTAGTGGAAAATCAGAATTGCATTGGAACAGCCAACTACCACAGTGTGAACTAAAGGATTTTAGAGCTATATCATCACAAGTAGAAAATGATTTTCCACTTATAATTCTATACCCAGAAAATCTATCAATCAAATGTAAATGTAGAATAAAGATTATTTCAAACACTCAAGATCTCAAAAAATGTACTGCCTCAATACCTATCTCAGGAAATCACCAAGAATGGACTCCAGCCAAATGAAGCATTAAGATAAGAAAAAGGAAATAATATGGAAAAAGTATTAAGAAGGGAATTCTAATTATTTTGCATAACTAAAGGACTTGAATTTATAGAATGAGACTTTTCAAATAGTGATAGGCACATATTGATATAACATAAAATTATAATATTCCTTCCTTTGGAGGTACAGAGCAATAAATCTGGGAGTTATTTCAAAGATTGTGTTAAGAGAAATTAAACTTACAGGGTCCCTACTTGCAACCCGAGCTTCATTGAACACATTAATATAAAGCTCATAGGCTTCTTTTGCATATCACATCTTGCTTCAATTCTGGGTGACTTTAGCGTTCATCTGGGATGATACATCTCATCCACATTGTAGCACCATAGTTCATTGCCCACCCTTCAACCCCAGTGACCTTCACCTACCCTGTTTCAGATACCTAAATCAACGACCATCCCCTGGACTTTATATTTACTTGAAATTATTACACCCTTGAAAATTTTAACTTCATGATTCCACTTCCCAACCACAATTATTCATCATTCCAGCAATCTCCCTCTCATAGCACATAATCTTTGATTTTATTGATATCACAAGCAACTTAACCTATTTACTTTATGCCAATTTATTAACCTCCATCTCACTCTCCTCCTTTTAAAAACTAGATCATGTTGTCAATTGCATTAAGTTAATAAATCAGTATGTCATAAGTTCCTTCAATTTTCTTCCCTCCTTTTGCTTCTTCCCAACAAAACCACCAATCTTGGACAGATCCTAATATTTGCCTTCTTGACACTTACACATGTGTGACTGAGGAATATTATGAAAAACAATTCAAGTGCATGGTTTCCAATATTAGACAGTTCCTGTACACTGCTTCTAACCCAATTTACTTGTCCCTGACCAGCTACAGTGGTGGCCAGTTTCCAATTTCAATGGCCAATTCTGAACTTTTGTTTTACTGGACCAATTAGCATCATTTCATAATGTATCACTCCCTCTTCCTCAAAACACATTCTTTAGTATCCATTTATGGAACCCTTCCTTCTTAATTTGCCATATTATCTTATTCTCCTTTGATGGAATTTCTTCTTCTAGACCCCTAAATGCAAAGAGCTAAGGCTTAGTCCTTCATGTTCTTCTTTTTTCCTATTCAAACACACTACTTCAGTGGACTCATTCAGTTCCATAGGTATAAATAACAACTGTAGACTGATTATCTTCAAATTTATATTTCCAGCTCAACCTCTCAAAAGGTCAAGATACACATATATTCAATATACATATATCAGTATTCACATCTTTAATGTCAAGACATGTATATTTAATTGCCAACTCAATATTTCTATCTAAAACTGAACATGATTTCTACCTTTTGCCAACTGACTCTTATATTGTACGGTCTCAATAAATGGCAATTCCATTTTCCTAGTTGCTCAGATAAAAAATTCTTGGAGTCATCTTTGACCACTCTCTTTCTCTCATATTCCACCACTAATCCTTCAGCATATCGTGCCAGAAATTGCTTCAAAGATATTCAGAATCCAAACACTTCTCATTACCTCTACCATCCTGGTAGAAGTCACTGTCATCTCTTGCTTTAATTACTTCAACTACTTCAAATATGCTCTTCCTGATTTCAGCCTTTCCTCCACGTCTTATTTTCTATAAAGCAGAAAGACAATCCTTAAAAAAAATGCCAGATCCCATCACTCCTGTGTTCAAATCTCACCAACGACTTTGCATTTTAATCGACAAAGCATTATTCAATGTGACCCTGGCTGCTTCTTTGTTTTCATTCACTCTGCTTCAACCACTCAGACTCATTTTTGTTCCTCAAACATAACAAGCACCCCCTCTCAGCAATTTGCTCTAACCTGTGCCTAGAATGACTGCCCCCAACCTCCCCTCCTATCTCCACATATGAGTGTGAATTGATCTTTCATCTGCTTTAAAACTTTGCTAAAATGCTACCTTAATAGAAACATTTTCCAGATCTACTGTTTGTAAATAAAAAACATCCCCATCTCTCTATCTCCTTACCTTGTTTCTTCATGAAAATATTCACTGCCTGACAAATATTTATGTTTTATTTTTTTGTCCCCCTCCCCCAAGAATATAGGTCCCAAGAGGTCAGGATATCACCTGTTTTGTTCATTGTTGTATTCCCAGAGCCCAGAACAATGCCTGTCAGCAGTTCTTAAAATATTTACCATTATCAAAACCTTCTACTAACTATAATTTCACAAATGGTCTTTCCTCCATTATATGCATTTTTTCACCTTTTTGCCATTGCTCATACTATTACAGTATGACATATATGCATTTTTTCACCTTTTTGTCATTGCTCATACTATTACAGTATGACATATGTCCCTATAATTCTACCTTAGGGTCACCAGTTAACTAATCTAAATCGTCATGGTCTGAGTCATTATTGTACTTGACTTCTCTACAGCCATTGACCCTGTTGACTCCTCTCTCCATTTTGAAGTGCTTCCTTTGATATCCATAGCACCTTAATCTTCTATTTCTCCTTATACCTATCATGATTGTTCCTTCCCAATCTCTTTAGTATCTTTTCTTCTTTTTATCAACTAAATGGTGGCTTCCTCCAGGGTTTTCCTTCAGTGCTTTGCCCCTTTCTCTAGACATTCTCCATAGGCAGTCTCACCTATTCCCATGGTTTTAACTACCATCCACATTCAGGTAACTCTTATAATATATATGTACAGAATTCAGTGCACTACTGGGGACGTAGTATTAACTAAGTACTGGAAACTCTGATCTAGCTCTGTGCATCCTACATGTAAGAGTTTGGCGCTCACTGACTTTGTCAATGATTGGCTTATGCCATCTGAGGATATATGCCAATAACTGAAAAGCAATGAACAGTCACCATTTATTTTGCTTTTCAACAGAGAAAATTATTCTTTCACCTAGAGAGTGCTTTCCTCCATAGCTCACTGACAGCTTGATTATATTTACTAGATGTATGAAGGTTTAGCTTGAGTCTAGAATTGAGCATGTGACTTAGATAGCTGTGGTGACCTTCACAAGGTCCTCCAGAAATCACATCCACACTTACTCTTTGTGAAAAACTTCATGTATCTACAGTACGGTCAGATGCTAGAGCCCATATCAACATCTTTATCAAATGGCAATTCACCGTTTTCAAGATATGTTGTTTGAAAACTATGTGTATAGGCTGGTTGAAGCTAAAGAAAAGACAGGAAAATATCAGATCCTGGAAAGGTATGGCTTGAAAAAGTCTTAGTGACAAAGTTGGATCACTACTCTCAAAGAGATACAAAGATCTAAAATTAGAGCTAGAACAAGGACACTGGTAGTCACTTCACCTCACCTGTATACTGAAGTAAATTAAAGGACTTTTTAGTTCTCTGTTAGAGTTGAAGTATATAGTTCCAGTCTTGATACCTTCATTTTACTTTGAGGTTCCATCCTAGCTGTTAATATAGGGATTTATTTTAGAGTTCTAGTCTGTCTGTAAAATAAAGAGGAACTATTAGATGGTAACCAGGAGTGCACACCCCAAAGATCAAGTACTTATTAGGATGTTGCCAGAAATACATGTCATAGATTTCTTATGATCATCTTTTGGTTCCAAAGAAAGTCATGATACTTTTCTTTCATCTGATTTCTGGTTCAAAAAATTATTGAAAATGTATAAAAATAAGAATGGAGGAGAGGAAATTTTAGAAATATTGATATTAGCATAATAGTAAAGAACTATAAGGAGGTAGTAAACATAATACTTAAGAGGCAGAATCTGAAGTTAGAAAAACTTGGATTCAAGTCCTGCCATTAGTATTTGTTGACTATGAGACTTTATCAAATTAAATCAAATTCTCTGGACCTTAGTTTTCTCATCTGTAAAAGCAAAGTTAAAAACTCCTTAATCAGTTATTGTAAATATTCAGTGAGATATAGGATAGAGAGTCCCTTATTCAGTGCCTAACCCATAGTAAGTGGTCAAAAAATATTACCTGTTCTCAGTATTAACGTTAATGTAATTATAAGTATTAGAAGTTGCAGAGAAGAATCCCTGGCTTTATACATCAAAGTTCTGAAAAATCAGGTATGAGCTTTACAATAGCAGTTTTCAGTACTAAGTAATTTAATATAACACAGGTTTCTGTTGCTTCTTCTCAAATGGGAGAGCACTAAAAAAGCATTTATAAGGAATTTTAACCTATTAGATGGTCCCAAAACTAGGTCACTGAGGAAAACTACAAAGCAGGCCTCAAGGAGCTTGTAAAAGAGATATTTCAATACCCTTACTTTAGGGGTCTTTTCTCCATCACTGCCTCAAATCTAGTGTTTTGTGGTTCTCCACAGTGACTAATGCAGAGGTAAAACAATAATGTGTCTGCTGAGAAGCTAGTTTAAATGTCCCAGACTATTCTTCAGTTTACTCATCATGTGCTAATGAACCGTAACTCCATCCAAAAGGCCATTGCTGTCAAATAAGACATCGTGCTCTCCAAATGAGAAATTAAACTAATAAATAACATTTACCTCCAATTTTGTACAGAAAATATACAATACAGATGTGTCAAAACATAAATCTCCTTATTTTTCAGGAAATAGACAAAGAGCTATGGCAGATTGTGAGGGTATATGTAGCAGCACAAAACTCCAACATTTTCATTGGAAATGACTTTAACAGTGAATCAAGTGCTGACGTCCTTTTTTCATCCCTTACCTTGAAAGGCAACACGATTTCTCATGGTCACTTGCTATGCCAATTCCTCTCCTATACCATAAAGAAAAGGTTTAAAAGTCTTCTCTCTTTTTCCTGCCAGATACTCTGCAATTAGGTCCAGCCTTGATCCAAGGGTAAAGCACGCTTTTCCCCACATGAGCTATAAATTCATGCTTGGGCAGAATAAACCCTAAAGTGATAAAATGGACTACCATTATAGAGTACAACAACTGTGACATGCATCAGGTAATTTAGAACCCTGAGCTCTGGTCTTCCTGATACAGTGCTGGGTAATGTAGTAAAATCTTTTTAAATGTATATTAAATGAAGAACTCTTTGCTATGATATTAGGGATAACAAGAGCCTTTTTTTCTAACTAATGTGCCTAAAATATTTCCCTCTCCTAACTATCATAGACTGAGATATGTCCATGTTGTTCTGTGGGTGAGGAAACCCTCTTTAAAAGAGACTTTCCAAGAAGTTTTAAGTGACTCTAGATCATTCCTCAAGCATAAATCATAGTTTTATGTAATTATATGATACCTATTATGATGTGGGTCCTTTGAAAGAATGAGAAGAAATTAATTCATTAACAGGTTCTTTGACAAATACTGTTGCTCTTTATCTCGAGCACATAAAACCAAATCAAGGAGCCAGAACTCAATTTTAATAATATGAGAGTAGCTGGTGAGATTGCCACAATTTATATGTCCATTTAAATTCTGGTCATGTTAAAATACGTAAATCACACAACGGAATATGTATGGATGTGTGTGTGCATGTGTATAAAATTATTCTGTGAAATATAATTCCCTATTCAAAAGTCAGTATTATTTTAACTCTGTTGAAAACTGATGGATCTATACATATGAAGACACAAATATAGATAGAGGCATAGATATAGATAGATATCATAGCTCAACAGAGCTAAGAAGATAGCTGTTGATTTCTGTTGAAAACTGGTATATCTATATATCTGAGCTCAACTGACTTTTGAATAGGAAGCTGTACTTTATGTTTTACAGAATAATTTCAAGGAGAATTTCATAAGAAAAAATGTTATTTCAGCTGAATGAACTGGACTTTCTGAAGTTGTAAGAACCTGTGAAAACCACGTGACTCTAGCCACTATAACACCAGTCAAGGTCCGAACAGTCATTCAAATTCTTCTTCATATCTTAATGAGTAGGATGTTTAAACTACTTAAAACCTCGTTCTTCATTGTCTTACTGTTTTTGTGCTCTCATTTTGATTTTTCAAAGCAGAGGGGTCTTCTTTTCCCAACAACACATGGAAGAAAAGGGAATCTTAAATGAAAATCTGGTTAGGATTCTACTAGAACCACAAGATCCAAGAATGTTACCACTGTTCTTTTCACTTCACTTCTAGCATTGCCCAGTGACAATAGTAGATTTTATTGATCTCTTTGGTGTTGCTATTTTGTGGTATTGCCTGGTGGTTGGGAGGTGGCGATAGGATGGTGTATAGTGCTCGTCTTTCTATAGTACAGAATTTCTGATACTTGGTTTATGTGGGAATCTTCACTTCTAATGCTTTCCAGGGGATTACGATTATTAACCAAGCCTTAGAAAAAACAAGATAGAATACTGGGTAAGAGTATGGACTTTGAAGCCACATAAATTTGTACTCAAAATCTGACTACCCCTTACCAGCCTGTGATCTTGGTTAACTAACCACTGTAAGCCTCAGGAAGAAAATGCTTACCTTGCAGTGTTATTTGAGTTAACATATGCAAATCTCCATACGCTGTTATCTAACAATAGTGAGCAATCTAGAAATGGTAGCTTTTTATAGGTTTAACCAACAAATCCCAGAAAGTCAAAAAGAATTTTGACATGTTAAATCTTTTGACATACACAACCCTTGATTATAGTAGTGCTTCCCCATCTCTTTATAAACCCCCCCTCTATACAGATAACCACTCAATAATCAGAAAGATAACTTTTCACTATGGGTAAAGTCTGTCATTGTGATTTAAAACTTCATCGGTTTCTTATACCATAAAGCTTGGTGCAAGCCACACATTATTCTTTTCAAAGGGAAAGATTCATTTTTATTATTTCAAAGATGTCACATATCACTAGAGTAACCCATAAAAGAAATCGATCTTGGGAAATCCAATTTCAGTTGAGAGTCTGGACTAGGAACATTGCAGCAAGACCCTAAAATGTGTCTGGCTCAGGAAATCATTATCATGGAGAGCAAATGCTGCTCCTTCAATTTAGTTTTAAAAGACTAACCAGGCTGGAATTGTCAAACAAGTGACACCTGTTGCCTACTACCAGGACCAGTATTCCCAGGGTGTCAAGTCACTGTGTGGTTTTCAGGTGTCAGAGTTGCCAAGAAAGACAACTTGCATGGGCACTGGATGGAATAATGCTTTACTCATGTAAAGAAAAGACAGAGCAACAGCAGCTTCAATAGTGAGAGCTGGCCCCACATGACCAGCAGGCTTTGCCTTGCAGCCTATACAGGGAGATAGTTTATATGCACTCCTCTTGTGCTGCAAGGGAAGGACTCTGTTCACTCCCACTGGGGACCAGATATAAAAGTGCTATTGGCCAGTGCCATATGGCAGAGACACTTCAGATAACAAAGAAGTACATCTCAAGCCCAGAACAGGAACAGGGAAAGATATTCCCAGAGATATATGCCCAGCATAAGCCTGAGGGTTCTTTATCTCTTTACAAGGATATGTTCAGGGCCCAAGGCACATTCCTATGTGACTGTGCATGGGTCAAAAGAGGATGAATAAGTGCCTTTCCCAACAGGAAAATATCTGGACATCTCCTAAATATAGTTATCAAATATTCTATCTCATATGTTTCCTCTTTTATGGTAACAAAGTGAACACTCAAAATCTTTGATTAGCCAGAAAACTTCAAAAATATATTATAGTTAACTAAGGGTTGAGATACCATGACACTTTGTGGTTCAAAATGTCCCCATATCTTGCTGATCCTAAACTCTTTTGCTCTTGTTTCAAAGAAAAAGAAAAACATATCTCTCTTCCCTGAAAAGGCTACCCTTTTCAGCAATCATCACTATCCCACCCCAACACTATTAAACAATAACTTGCATCATCAGTTATCCATTTTTTTCTCTTCAGTTTTTACTTTCCATGCAATTTTGCGTCTGCCTACAAGTACTTTCAAGTAGCTCAAATCTTTTCCACCTCAACAAAAAGAACTTCCCTTAACTTTACTTCCCTCTATTTCTCTTCTTCCAGCTTTTCTTCTTTCCAAAGAAGCTCTTTCTCACCAGGTAGTCTTTAGAACTATTTACTGACATCTTGATACCACTCCAATAAAACAACTCTCTCAAAGATCATTCATAGCCATTATTACTAGTCTTCTACAGTTTCTCCTAGTATATTTCTTCTCTTTAAGTTTGGTGACACTCTTATCTCCTGTTTCTCCTTCTACTTTGATATTTTTTCTCAACCTCTTTAACTGGATCTGTTTTACTCTGCTTCCATTCTTTCAATTTAAGCATCTCTCAAAATTCTGTTATTGCTTAATTCTCTGTTCTGCTTTGTCCATTCTCTTTCTGATAACTCTAATCTACTTCTATAATTTCAGTATCATCCTAGCACTGGTGGCTCCCAAATTGGTATCTCTAGCCCAAATATTGCTCCTAAATTCCACAGCTTAATTTCCAAGTGATTTCTTTGTAACTCTACATGGCTTTTTCCCCTGGTGAAAAAACATGTCCAGTACAGCATCATTTTCTCCAGTCTTTCACTTGCTTCTCAACTGCATTTCCTAACTCCAATCATAGCAATAGCATCAACTTAGTTATTCTAGTAAAACAGACTCACAATCAACCTCAGTGCCTCCCTTAGCCTTAAGTCTTATATACTCTACCTCCAAAGTAACTGGTATCCACCTTGCTGTCTTTACTTCAGGTAAGGGAGTTGTGTTAATAAAGTTGTAGAGTTGCCATCTATAACATTCTTCAAGCTAGAAACTCATTAATGTTTAAGTTTTCTCTCTCTCACTCCATGCTTAGTTACTAGATCCTATGAATTCTATCTGGAGTATTTTCAACTCCATTACATCCTTTCCATTTTTCACATCATCATCTCTCATCTATACTATTAACGATATCCTCCTGACACTGCCTGTATATCATCTTGGTCATCCTATATTCTGTCCCCAGCGATATCTTTGAAGCCTCACACATGGTAAAAAAAAAAAGGGGGGGTAATATTTCTAGACATAGCAAACCAATGTATTTTGATTTCTGATATTACTACTGTTAAGTTTTACCACTTTTTAAATGAGTGGATGTCATAGCTATGGTGGTAAAGCAAATAGAGCACTAGACAATGAAGTCACTGATGACTTCTCGATTTCAAATTAAGTCCTTTTGTTTGTATATTTGAAATCCACAGTGAGGACTTCACAGTGTTGGAGGCCAAATTTTGTTGAAAATGAGGTGTGTCTTTGTGTATTTCCATGTATATGTGTGTGTATGTTTCCATGCATACGTATGTGTGTTTCTAAATTCCAAATGCTTGTCTTCAAATATCAAGAGTAAAGCACAGAATTTTAAATTTCTTGTTTTACCAAAAGTCATAAAACAGAGAGGATACAAAGCAGATTTCCTGGGACTAGAGAGGAAATAAAAGTTTGAGTAATAGGCAGATAGAGATATTCATAGGTTACAAATCTAACGTTAACGTGTTGCCTGATTTCCTGAGAAAACATGTGGTACTCATGCCCCAGTACTCAACCATGGGTAGTAGAAAGATATGAGAGATCCCAGATAGGATTTTGGGGAAGATAAAATCAGAATTGTCTTATTCACTGCTTCCCATTTGGAACAATGGAAAGAGACCAACCACATTGTAGCATGTTCTCTCTCAACAAAAGAGAGTCCCAGTAGAGAAGAAACAGAGACATGGTATAATTAAGAAAGGTTTTCCGGCTTCCCACAGCCAGCAATATGAATAGGAAATTCAGAAGTTCCCCTATAGAGAACCCCTATAGAGGTTGGAGAGGTCTTGAAAGAGTCAAAGTCCTGGGATCTGGACAAGGAGGTTGCATAGCATGGAGACCACATGAATGGAAGCCTTGGTAAGTAACACTTCAGCAGGTACCATTAAAGGCTTTCAAGTGACCAGACAAGATAAGGAACATTTGGTAGAGGCCAAAAGGACCCCGAGTACAGCATGTGGAATTAAGGCAATTCCCCGTACTATAAGGATACATATATTTTTCCATGCATCCAGACATGATCTTGAGAAGGAAGAGAGGAAAGGATAGCCCTTGAAAGAGCAAATATATACTAATGGTCAGGTTTCACCTTGAACTGGCTGGATATTTATATAAATAAGTTATTTTATAAATTAGAAGAGTTTAGATCACCTATAACTGACAAGCCCATATTCTTTTCTTCCATCAGCAGGTGTGCCGGCTTGAGATCCAGATGCTTTCAGAAAAAGAAAATCAAGGAAATGTCAATTTTTTAAATATTTGAGTCATGCTGGGTAGATTTTTATCCCATTCCATGGGCATTCCAGGCCCTCTGTGATATGGCCCCAACTTGTCTTCCTACCTTTAAGATACTATTTTCCTTCACATATTTTTAAGCTCTAAGCCAAATCAAATTACTCACCATTTCACTCCTATGAGGACTTTACTCATGGTGTTCCCTCAACCTCAAATGCTTTCTCTGCATCCTCTACCCATGAAAATGAGACTCACTCTTCACAAAACCTCCCAACTGACTGGGCCCTGGCCCTCATTGGAAGTAATTGCTCCTTCTTCTACCATCATAACAACATTTTGTATCTCTGTTATAGAAAGAAGTCCACAAGTGGAGCTCACCAAATCTCCCTCTTTGTCTTAATGTACTTAATAATATTTCATTAAGGTTTGAAGCTTATAAAAGGCCTCAAAGTTAGTATTTTTATCATCAGTGATCACAACAAAAGGCTATAGCTACTGAGCATTTGGGGAATCTTTCCAACTCATTATTGGAGGTTTGTTAGTAAATAAGTAGTGCTTTAATAAATATCTGATGCTTTTTTCTAGCTCATTGAGGTATAATTGTCAAATAAAATAGTAAGATATTTAAAGTGTATGTGATTATTTGATATACACATTGGGAAAGGATTCCCCCCATGGGGTTAACACCTCCATCATCTCACATTTTTACGTTTTTTAAAAAAATACCTATTTTAAAGTCACTCATTCCTGTAAGAGACCTTTTTTAGACTTACCTAAGTCATTGTGTTGAGATGTTTTGTGGACTGTTAGCAAATTGTCTAGTTTGTGATGATGTTCACAAAGAAGAAACAATGTACTTTACCCTGTCACACCACAGGAAAGCTACACTGAGGGTATGAGAGTTCATTTGGAGACTAGCAAATGTTCAATAGGTCTACTTTCTCCATTGGCTTAGATTTCATTGCCTGAGTCAACTAAAGAGTACTGAGTTAATTTAAGTGAGCTAATCCCTGGCAAACCTGTATGACTGTATAATCGCCACTAGAGGGCTCAGTGGGGCACTGGCACTGCCTAGCCTGGAAAGGGCCTGGGAGACAATCATAAGCAGTATATGGGGAGAGAGACATTGGTGATGCTGACCAACATCCTGTAGACTCAATCAATGGATATAAGATATTGAAATCTGTACATGGAGGAAGGCAATCTCAAATGCTATAATCATTCAATGAAGATATGATGAACCTAACACCTTAGGAGTTAACAGAAGAAAGACTTTTGACATTGAGAACAGCTAACAAACAGGACATCCAAAGGTCCACATTAAGAAGAAATGAACTATGGTACATCAAGCAGAAGATAAAGCACTGGGCTGAGGAAAGTCTTTCTACTTGGACTCCACCAAGCCTTCTTACTTCCCAGTGTGAGTCACCCTATGGGGCAAAGGGATCAGGCATTTACCTTATTTTTTATACCCTAGGGAGGAGGCTATAAAATGATATAATGGGCTTCCCATCACTAAATTCCCGTCAACGTTACAGCTATGCAGTATTAAACCCCTTCTTCTCTTGTTTTTGGAGAAAATACTATACTGGGCAGGGCAAATAAAAGTTATTTTAGACCACTATTTCAAGAATTCATGATCAAGTCAATCTAGCTCCTGATACCACTCTAACTTTGTGCAGTGATCCTGTTGCCTTATTCTCAGATCCCTGTCTTTTCCTTTACTTCCTTGACTCCTATTTCTAAATTTTTGCCAGTTACCCTGAGAATAATGCCCCTTCTTGCTATGACTCAACCTTGTTCCCTGCCACCTCTTTCTGGACATTTAAAACACTAGCTTTACCCTCTTCTTTACTGACTGCTATTTATAACTGGGATTATGATCATAATGGACTACTACTCTCTAAAGTTCTTCTAAGTGTCCTCTATCCACCTTCTTCATTTCTCTGTAGTGCTCCCTGACCTAAAAAATCCTTAGTTATCATTAATTATTACGATTTATTCAGAAGAGATCCAGTAGGTACAAGGAATAATAATTGTTTACAGTGTGGATCCACAACCTTATTTAGCAAGGTGGCCTTATCATCTAATTCTCAAAATTGGGTAAGGTAGTGCTAAAGCACCATTAGTCATGATACTTGTTAAAGATGGTAAGGCACACTTCATTCAAGGGGGCTGCTACAATGGGGTTTTTGTAGTAAAAGAGAGAGGTCAAGCCCAGCTCCTACAAGTACAAGTAGGGATTTGTTGCCAAGGAGCAGGGTAGAAAGCAGAGTATGGAAAATTACTCAGAGGAAATCTCATGGGCAGAAGGATTCTGGTTAAACTGACTTGATATGATTTCTGCTGAAGGCAGGCCAGGATGATGAACTATGTAGGGTAGGGGGATGAGAAATTTGATCAGATATGCAGTTTGGAGTACTTGCACTAAACTGACTCAGAAAGATTCTTGCTAAAAGTGGAATAAATAGGTCAAGGACAGAGTTCAAGGGTAAGGGTTTGGCAAAAAGAGGACTCAGAGGAAAGCCTGACTGAACTTTGATCAAACGAGAATCATTGTCGGTAGCCTTGTCAGGGAGAGAAATTCTGAACTATAACCTGCCCCAGACTCTGGATCCATGGTCTGACCCAGAAAGACTTACACTAGCCTCCGTCGTTCTTTCTTAAAACCAAAAATCCCTTCAACCCACCACGGCAAAATTAGGCAAGGATTAGGAAAATAGACCTGTTTCATCAGCACAGTTATGTGATGTTCAACAAATCTGGTTCTAAAATAAACCCACAAAATTGCTTTTCATTTCTGTGCAGTTGTGGTTAGCATAGTAGTTTTCTACCAAATATATCTGGCTTTTTTTATCTGTCTCTAACTTTATGAAGTCAAAATCATTCTTCTGAAAACATGAACTTAATTAATCTGATTTGCTCCTTCACATATTTTCTTATTTAAATGAGCCTTGAGCCAGAAAGAGAACTCAGATTTTTCTCAGAAAGCCAGTGAGGAAATATAAGGCTAAATATCTGCAACAAAAAAGGGAGCTATCAGCAATCTGAAGTCACTTGAACGTTTATAAAATGCAAAACAATTGCTCATCTCTTCCTCTACTCCCACTATCCTACCACCAACAGAATCTTAATAGAATGATTACAAATGTAAATTTTACCAGTTGCTAACTCCCTTAGAGACTAATCCCCATCTGTAAAACTTGTTAAATTAATCTGTGAATTTAACTGATTCCAAACAACCACTCTGGGGATATAAGCAGTGCACACATTTCTAGAACATAAGTATGCACTCAGTAAACATTTATTGAGGGTGTATAATGTGCCAGACACTGCTCTAGGAACTATTGATATGTAGACAAAAGGCACATTTGCTGCCTTCAAGGAACTCACTATTTAGTGGAGGGACAAACAAACAGTTGAAATAAATGTAATTAGCTCTAATATCAAATGATTCACCATGGAGGAGCCCTTCCACTTTAATCCTGAGAACAGAGGGCAATAATGCCTAATTTTCAAAAGCCTTCTAGTCAAATACATCTAGATTCAAATCTCAGCTCTATGACTTATCTAACATTGTGTCTTTAGAGCAAATTGTTCATCACCCTCAGCCTCAGTTTCCTTATCTGTGAAACAGAGATTATAACAATCCCCATTTCACTAATGCATACTCTTTTAACACTAGAGGAAGCACAGTAAGTACTCAGTTAATATCACCTATTATTACCATATTGTTAAACTGGGAAAGGATTTCCAGAGGAGGTGACAGTTCAACTGAGTGGAGCAAAAGCTATCAACCTCAATCACTATTGGTATTAGAGGCCAATAATTCCTTATTGTGGGGGAGCTGTTCGATGTTTTGAGGAATAATTAGCAAGATCCCTGTCCTCTCTGTACCCACTACATGTCCCTAACAACTACCACTCCCAAGTTGTAACAACCGAAAATGTTTCCAGACATTATTACCCCTGTCCAGGGAAGGCAAGGGGTGGGGACAAAATCATTCCTGGTTTATAACCACAGAGGTAGAAAGTATCATTATCAGATTATTCTCTAAGAAAAACAGCACTGGGACTATTTAGGAGAGTGGATTTAAGGGAGGGAAAAACTGGAAAAGATTATTCAGAAACATCCCTGATTCTTCTCTTTTTCTCACCTCCACCAGCAATTCCTGTTAGCTCTAATTCTAAAAGACATCTTAAATCTAACTACTTCTCATCATTCCAGTTGCTATTGTCCTAGTCATCTCTCACCTGGACTCCATCATTAGTTCCTATCTGGTCTTCCTATGTGTAGACTTATTCCTCTACAGTTTATTATCTACAAAGAAGCCAAAGTATAAGCCAGATTACAACCATATTTTGATTTATATTTCTATAAACCTAGACTAGAAACCCAAGCTCAGTAGCATATCCCAAAGGGCCTACATGATCTTATCCCTGACTCCCTTTCTCTTCTTTCAGCATTCTTTTCAGTTAAATTTCTGTCATGGTGACCCTTTTCCTATTTGTGAAGTCATTAAGTTCATTCCTCTTTCAGGGTTACAATTGCTATTTATTTCTAGAATGTTCTTCCTCCATTCACTTGGCTGACTCCTTGTCATCATTTAGATCTCCATTCAAATGGCATTTCGTCATAAGGGCCCTTCTGGCTACTCTAAAATATACACACATGTATACCCAAACCTGATTCTCTTACCTTGCTTTACTTTCTTAACACTTTTCACTGTTTGAAATTATATTTATTCAGTTGTTTATTTTCTCCCAATAGGAGGCAAGTCTCACGAGAATAGAGATTGGTCTGTTTTGTTCATGACTGTATCACCAGCACTTACTATAATGTCTGGCACATAGTAGGCACTTAGTAAACATTTACTGAATAAATGTGTTCATAATCTACAAATGAAGTGATATAGGACAGAACTAGGGCAGTAGCAGGGGTTAAAGAAGATGGAACTATATTAAATCTGGCAGAAGAAATAGGACTTGGTGACTAATTGGATAGGAGGTGTACTTACAGGGGAAGAATTAGGGGTAACTCCCAGACTTTTGTCTCTGGCAAATGGGTGAGTGGTAGTAGGTAATGAGAAAGTTTAAAGACACTGAGTTCAACATGCTTAGTACAGCCATGTAGACAATTTTGATAGGCAATTGGATATAAATTCTGTAGATCAGGTGAAATTTTCACATTGAAAGTAAATATATGGAAGTCATCCATTTACTGTGATAGGGGAAACTATGGTGGTTGATGAAATCACCCAAAGAAAGTGGGTAAAGTAAAAGAAGAAAATTTAAGTCTACAGACATGACATAGGGGAAAGCTAATAACTGAGATTTACATAAGGAGGGTAGGAATGACATAGAGGAGATAAAAAAAATTAAACAGTTAGGTAGGAAAGTTTGACCTCAAGGAAGTCAAGGGAGAACATTCAAAGAGTAGAACATGCA
Organism: Manis javanica; assembly: GCF_040802235.1. Taxonomy (NCBI): domain Eukaryota; kingdom Metazoa; phylum Chordata; class Mammalia; order Pholidota; family Manidae; genus Manis; species Manis javanica. The sequence goes on along the minus strand of NC_133174.1, from coordinate 103,966,737 downwards.
GTAGTGTCAGCAATATCAGATGCTTGAGAGAAAGCGTCCATTAGACATAGCAATGAAGAAGCCACTAGAAATCTGGGCACAAGCAGTGTCAGTGAAGTTTGGGAGATATAATCCAAACTGAAGTAATTGAAAAAATAATGAGAGATGAAAAATGGATATGTTAAGTGTAGACTACACCACTTAGAAGTTTGCATTCCAAGGGAAGGAAAAAGAGAGCAATAGGATTGAGATGTTTTGCTTTGTTTTGTATTTTTAATGAAAGCAGCTTGAACATGTATGCATGATAAAAGAAAACAGAATGAAAAGGGAGAAGTTACATTTACTGAGTATAAAAATATATCAAAAGAAGGGAGATCCATGAAAAAATGGGAAGCACTGGAATGGATAAGCTATGAAAAAACACTTTATTTAGGAAAAAATATAGTTTTAAGGATAGACATGGGAATAGATTATTTAAATAAGTAGCAAAGGGTTAGAAAGTTGAGAAATAGCAAGTCCTGGCTAGGAAGATTTTAAAAAAGAGAAGTAATTATAGCCAACACCTATTGATCCTTTACACTTACTGTGTCACACACATTTTCTTTGTGAAGTAGAAGACATGGTCACCCAGATGAAATGGGGAAAGGGAGGTGTTTGAGAAAAGGGTTAAGGACAATGGCAAAAATGTGAACCAGCTTCGGTGGGAAATGGTAACAAATTTCTTCCATGTTTCAGAGATATACTAGAGGGATATTTTGCTAACATCTTTGCCTGTTTTCTCCTTTGAAAAGTCTAGAGACATAAATGGAAAGAGGCACTGGCTGTTCTACTAATTATAGACCTTGGGTAACTCAATTAAAATCTTCTGAGCTTTAAATTCCCTCCTCTGTAAAATGAAGGGCTTAGACATGCTGCCCTAACTATAAAGTTCTTTACAGTTCTGGTATTCTATGACTTTGGTTCTCTTGTATCTAACTCAGAGGCCATTAAAAGACATAAGGCTTGATCTTGTTTTGCTTCAATTATGAGACACACTGGGACCATGGCATCAAACCAGTAATGCAAAGGAAAAAGCAGGAAACAGACTATAGGGTTGATGTTTGTGAGGAAATAGAGGTGGGGGTAAGAAGTACATTAAGGTTATTACACAAAAGGGCAAAGTAATCTTGGATTTAGCCTATATTTGTGATACCAAAATATTTGATAAAGTGATTGTGGTGTGGCATCAGTGATTTCAAAGTAATGCTGATATTTGGAACCAGATGGATTTCCATACCATGGTTCTGTGTTTAGAACATGGTAATAGCCTTAAACTGGAAACAGGAAATGCTAGATGTAGTCTCTAGGAGAAAGGGGTCAGCCAAGTAGATAGTAGTTCACAATAGGACTCTAATTCCAACAAGAGGAATTAGAGATCAAATCAGAAAACCAATGTAGTATCCAAGACACAGATTTTACAAACTTGCTCAGGGACAGGTGGGGGCTCAGGTTTTCTTCGGCAAGGTGCACCAAACTCCAAGTTACAGAACCAATTCCTTTCCCCACTTGTTCAGGAGATGAAGCTCCAAAGATATAGACTATCTTAGTGAGGACTGGCTCATCTTTCTATTTAAGAATCCCCACAGTTTACAGTCTATCTTTCCAGTTTTTTGTTTATTCCTACTCCCCAAAGTGACCTCCATGCTGCATTCAGGCAGATGAAGTCACTGTCCACTTAATGCTTCCACCTCTGCCTGTGTTATTTCTCATGTGACTATTTATGTTTGGAATGTTCAACACTATCTTTTCCATTAAGCTGAAATCTACTCAGGCTTCAAGGCTTGATGCAACGCCATCTACTTCCTTTATTACTCACCATCTGAGGTGATTCCACATATGTACACTCTCATAGTAACTACTGTCTGCACCAAATGGATATTAAAAAGAGAGGATTTCACAGTGAAATTATTTCTATCTCATTCATCTTTGCTTTTCAGCACCTAACTTTGTGCTCTGAATAGACATTCAGTATTTGATGAATTAATGCCAGTATTTGCATACACACTCAAAAGAGCTAGAAAATAGAAAAAAAAATATTCTCAATGGCACATGTAAATTTTGTGGCAAATCTTGTGCATCCTCTTTCTCTCAAAATTTCAAAGATTATTTTGTTAACCTGGAAAGCCCTCAAATGAATCATTTAGGAGAATTGTAGAAGGGAGAATATGTCTGTGGAATGAAAGTATAAGAACCACTTTCCTAAACTGTAATACAGATGTTTTAATACTTTGCTAGAAAATATGCCCTAGAAAGGGACCAGAATGCCCTATAATGTGAATCAAAGGCAAAAGAGGATAAAAGTAGAAAATAAGGATTTGACAGAACAAATCATGGGAGTTAAATAATGTTCTCATTTCACGAAGACTAAAATTACTAAATCCCCATCCTCTTGGAGGATGCTTTTTCAGTGGAGTTAGGGAAAGAATACACATTTGAAGAATGACCTGAGAAGAACCAATATCTTTAGAGTTTCTGTCTCTAACACCAAATTCGATTTCAAATTTTGGATATTGATGTGTAGCTGACATTTTAGCTTTGGCATAAAGCTGTAAAAAAATGCGCCCATATTTAAAAGGGTAATATGAAAAATGAATGATGCTGTGACTTATAAATCTAAAACATGACAAATGCCACTACATTCCAGAAAATAACCCTCCTAATATTGGTATATTTCATCTTCCAAAATGCTATCCAAAGTGGTAAAAGAAGGACCACAAGTGGGAGTTGGAACCACTTTTCCAAGTAAAATGAAATTAATAGATCTGAGAGATAACTGCTCCATTTAAAAACTTATCTGATAGAGCTTTATTTCAAGATTACTGTAATTCCATTTAGCTATCATGTTAAATGGAGTGTGAGCCACTTTTAAATTCTGTAACTGCCTCCATTATCAAAGTTAAAACTGGAAGTCATCCCTACTTCAATGCAGAATGAATTTCTCTAGTGACTAGAAACTTTATGTCCTGCAAATTCAATCTCAGGACAATACTAAATGAATGGTTCTTGAGACTCTCCTATCTGTGCTCTAGACCTGTGCTACCCCAACTCTTGACCAGCCCTCTTAGTCAAGACAGCATATCCAGAGGTACATGCATTCTCACTTCTTATGAAGAAAAACAAAATATTCAGTGGCAACAAGGAATTAGAAAGAAAAAAATAACATTAAACCATGACCAAAGAAAATGATGAACAAATGTAAAATTAATGGTGATTCTATGATCTTTTTAAATTAAATAAGAATGATAACAATTGAACCCTATTTACTCAAATGAGAAAGTACTGATAATGCAGAGATTCAAAGCATCCTTACTCAAAATGTTAAGGATTCCACTGAAGGCTCTGCAAAATTGCCAAGCATTTCATAATAGCCATGTAATATTATTTTGATGTACCTCTAAGAACTACTTCTTAGTACAATACTGAATTACAATAGTAACTCTACTACTGTGCTACTTTGGGTATTCTAAAGGTAATTCACTCTTATTGATTTGTAAAAAAGCCTTAGATACATATAAAAGTAATGAATATGAAATTATATGACAGTCATCTCTAAGAACTGGTATAAAAAAGGTTTCATTATGTATTAGCTCTTGGCCCATCAGAGAATCCCTGAAAGCCAAACCACCTTTTAAAGTAACTTTTCTAAGATAATTCGTGTCCTTTTGTACATACTGCTTTGTCTTTTTCCAAATAGTATACAATAAAGTCGATTAGTTTTCTGTTACATAACCTATAGTGTTAACTTGAAAATAAAAAGCCACAATGAGAGGCAAAAGAACATACATTTGGAATCAGAGAATTGCAGTTCAGAAAGCACAGATTCATACAGAAGCCCAAATAGTGGCTGGCTTCAATGAAGAAAAGGAAAGGAGCAATTAAGTGAGTTGAAGAAAATAAGTAAACAAGTTTTCTGTGGGGGTTAACTAGCTAAGCTATTCTGGGTTACACATTGATTAACTACTGATTCTATCTTCACAAAGTCATCAACAATCAGTCTTGTGATAAGGAAGTCCATCCTCCCACTGACTTCTTAAGCAATTGCTTACAACAATTGCTGGTTTGCCTACTCCAAAGGTTTTGGCCCAGGTCAAGCAAATATAGATAAGGCAGTCTCTCTGCAGTGGCTGCTCTGGTTCTATTTTAAAATGGCTCAGTCAAGTCAAAAGTTCACAATAGCCACACTTAAATTCTTGATTCTTGGAACTGTTCCCAGATTATCTTGATAGGAGTTTTGGGGGCTTCCCTATTGCTTCAGCCACATATATATAATATGATTTATCATCTACCAGATTATTATGTGTGAGTTCTACTGGGTTAGCCACCAAAGGCTATCATTATTTCCAAGTCATTGGCAAATAAACAGTGTCTTGTTATTACCATCATGTACAATAAAAATGTTTGCATTTCATAAATATATTTTAATTTCTGCAAGCTGTTTTAGATTTTCTACCTAGGAGCCAGATTAGCAGATATTTTCATGTGTCCATAGTTCTAATCAAAGAAACAGATATTTCTTGAATAGCTACCACTGACAACATAAGCAGAATTCTAACTAATGAATATGATCATTGCTCATCTCTGTTCTAGTTATTAGACTGCTGAAGATATAGATCATGATTATATGTACAATTACTTGAAAGGAAAAGATCTCAAATTCTATAATGAAAAATAAAAGATAAATGGTATGCTTTAAAAAAAGTATAGTTGATTTTTTGTAAGCATATTTATTCTATAATTGAGGTTTACCTGGAGAACTATGTTTCAAGTTAGATTATGCATGGTCTTAGAATCCCTTGAATTGTGCTAGGGGATATATGACAGTAAAGGGCAACTTTATAGCATTTCTCTGAAGAATGATTTTAATTATTTTAACTAATTGAAAACACCTTATATATAAAAAAGCATAAATATATCGAGGAGCAGAATGCAAAATGTGCCCACATTTTTCAAGATAAAACAGTGAGACAACTGTGCTTTCAGAATTATCTTCTGAGTATATCCCAGGTAATCTAGGTATATCTTTTGGGGTCACAGTCCTAGAATTTGGGTGCAGGGTATCAGTAGATAGAATAGCAGTGAATTCACCACTAATCTCGAGTCCAATACTATCTGCAATCCGATGGCACTTTACCACCTTACTAGATTAATTTCCAAGAGGACATGATGCCTTTGGTTCATTTTTATTTTACATAGTTAAGTCCACTATGAGATAATGGGCTATTTATCTTTACATCACCTGCAGTATCTAGCTCATGTTCCTACTTGGGAGATAACCAGAAAATATTTGTTGATTATAACTTATTGAGTTTACTAATAACCTTCAGCTCATTTTTAACAAATAAAAACCTTGTTTGCATGCACATCTTTGGTGCAGGCTAATTTCTGACCTCAGTCTCCTTGATATTGACATCATTCCCATAGTACTGCACTGACTCTGCAAAATGCTGCACAGTAATTTACATAATGTACTGTGCTCATCATCAAACTAAAAGACCAGATGTTCCAAGGAAGCTAAAAAGAACTTTAAATATAGTCTAGTTCTTGGTACTTTATCTCTGCTTCATTCTCCCTTAAAAGTTTTCCAACATCAATTACATTATTGATCACAGGCACAAAACTCTCCTTCATGCCAATGTATTGTACAACTAATGATGGTTTTAAAAAATGTGGTTGCAAACTCTCTGCACAACTAAACAAAACATGCTAGGCCACACTCATGCTGAGCACATAGGACAGGAAAAAATTATTCACCTGTCCTTTCCTAACAGAGACAATAATCTCTTGAAAAATAAGATAATGTGGATTTCTGACAGTATGACAGAATTGAGATACAGCCCTTCAATGAAAATGCACCATCAAAATGCTCACATAACTTTTGGTAAACAACATTTATATCCTAGGTATTCAAACAAGGAAAAAAATATTTTAAAGATGGTAAAGACTAGAAACAAAAGGAAAATATAGGAAATGCAATTGGTTCAAATTTCAAATTTATGCCTACATCCCACCAGTTCCATTTAGCTGTCCCAAATGCACCTTACACAATACATCAAAAACTGAACTCATGAACTTTTTCCCACTAAACTGCCTCCTTTCCCAGTGTTTCTTGTCTCAGTGAATGGCAACATCATATGGCCAATTCTACAAGAGGGAAATGACAAAGCAACCTTGATACCATATTCACTCTCTTCCTCCATATCTAATATATGACCAGGTCCCTTTTATTTTACCTCGAAGTATGTTTAAAATCTGTCCACTTTTCTGCAATATCACTTCCACCCCAATAGCTATCTAATATAACAGTATCTCCTTTCAAAATTACAGCAATAGCCACATAAATATTTTCCTTGTATCCATTCTCTGTACTCCAATCCATTAATCTCTATCAAGCAGCCAGAGCAATCTTTTTAAAATGTAAACTTGATCATGTCACACATGAACATTTCCAACTTAAAATCCTTCAATAGACTTAGGATATTAGGCTAAAATCCTCCAAAACTAGCTCTCCTTCATCTTAGCCAGATTCCAACCAGTATTCTGTGTCACAGTCAAGCTGACCTCCTTTAATCTCCAGCAGACCTTATCATGTGCTCATACACTTGGGAACATTCTTTCCCCAAATCCATCATCATTCCCCTTTTACATAGTTAACTTCTGCTCATCATTCATATCTTATCACAGATATCACTTTCTGAGGAAGTCTTCTCTAAATGCCCAGGGTAAATGAAATCTTCCTGTTTTATAGTTTCATCAATGACACTTTCAAACAGGTTTTGGTTGTTTTTAACATAGTACCCATCATGGCTTAGGACATAAAACCATCATGAGCCTCTGCGGCTAAGTACCATATCTGGCTTTTGTTTTTCATTTTGTTTATAACTTACTTCATCATTCTTTTTCTTTTTTTTTCATTTTAAATAAAATTTGAGGTGATATATACCAAAAAATGTACCATTTTAAGTGTACAGTTCAAAGAGTTTAAACAAATTATACCCATATAACTACTACCACAGTAAAAATATAGAACATTTCTTTCACCCTAAAAAGATCAACCAGGTGAGGCGGGAGCCAAGATGGCGGCGTGAGTAGAGCAGTGGAAATCTCCTCCCAAAAACACATAGAGCTATGAAAATATAACAAAGAAAAATCTTCCTAAAATAGAGACCACAGGACACAGGACAACATCCAGACCACATCCACACCTGCAAGAACCCAGCGCCTTGTGAAGGGGGTAAGATACAAGCCCCAGCCCGGCGGGACCCGAGCGCCCCTCCCCCCGGCTCCCGGCGGGTGGAGAGAAACCGGAGCAGTTTTTTTTTTTTTGGCGAGCGCTTTTTGGAAGCCTTAGAGGGACGGGCCCCCGTTGCTGGGGAGGCAGGGTGGCGGGACCGGTAAGGAGGTGCCTGGGAACAGCGCCGGAGGACAAAGAATATCCCGCGTTTCTCCCTGCGAGACCTGGGGGCGGGTGCCTGAGACCGGTGCCTGAGGACGGAGGAGGTCGCGCGTTTTTCCCCTTTTTTTTTTTCTCTTTATGGCAAGCGCTTTTTGGAAGCCTTGAAGGGACGGGGACCCCAGTGCTAGGGAGGCACGGTGGCGGGACTGGTGAGCGGGTGGCTGGGACCGGCGCCTGAGGGCAAAGAATATCCCCCGTTTTTCCCTGCGGGACCGGTGGGCGGGTGCCTGAGACCGGCACTTGAGGACAGAGGAAATCGCGCGTTTTTCCCCTTTTTTTTTTCTCTTTTCTGCGAGTGCTTTTTGGAAGCCTAAAAGGGACAGGGACCCCGGTGCTAGGGAGGCAGGGCGGCGGGACTGGTGAGCGGGTGCCTGGGACCGGCACCTGAGGACAAAGAATATCCCGCATTTTTCCCTGTGGGACCGGTGGGTGGGTGCCTGAGACCAGCACCTGAGGACGGAAGAAATCGCGCGTTTTTCCCCTTTTTTTTCTCTCTTTTTGCCAAGTGCTTTTTGGAAGCCTTGAAGGGACAGGGACCCCGGTGCTAGGGAGGCAGGGCGGCAGGACTGGTGAGCGGGTGCGTGGGACCAGTGCCTGAGGACAAAGAATATTGAGCGTTCCTTCCCTGCGGGACCGGTGGGTGGGTGCTTTTTGGAAGCCTTGAAAGGACAGGGACCCTGGTGCTAGGGAGACAGGGCAGCAGGACCAGTGCGCGGGTGCCTGGGACCGGCACCTGAGGAAAAAAAAAAAAAAAATCGCGTGTTTTTTCTTTTTTTTTTCCTTTCTGTTCCCTCTCTCATTGTTGCTGTTGTTGTTTTGGTTTGGAGAGTGCTTTTTGGAAATCTTAAAGGGGCAGGACAGGTCACTTAGACCAGAAGCAGGGAATCTGGGGATCTCTGGGCACTCTAACCCCCTGGGCAGCAGGGAGCACAGAGGCCCCTTACGGAGATAAATAGTCTCCTGGCTGCTCCCCCTCTAACGGGGCTCCACCATTTTGGAGGAACAGCCCCAGCCAGGCCAAGCCCACAGCAACAGTGGAGATAAACCCCAAAGCAACTGGGCAGGAAGCAGAAGCCCTGTCTGCGCACAGCTGCCCAGCACAAGCCACTAGAGGTCGCTATTCTCCCAGGAAAAGGCTACAAACCAACAAGAAGGGAAGCTCTTCCAGCGGTCACTTGTACCAGCTCTGCAGACTATCTCTATCACCATGAAAAGGCAAAACTACAGGCAGACAAAGATCACAGAGACAACACCTGAGAAGGAGACAGACCTAACTAGTCCTCCTGAAAAAGAATTCAAAATAAAAATCATGAACATGCTGACAGAGATGCAGAAAAAAATGCAAGAGCAATGGGATGAGATGCAGAGAAAAATGCAAGAGCAGTGGGATGAGATGCAGAGAAAAATGCAAGAGCAGTGGGATGAAGTCCGGAAGGAGATCACAGATGTCAGGAAAGAGATCACAGAAGTGAAACAATCCCTGGAAGGATTTATAAGCAGAATGGATAAGATGCAAGAGGCCATTGAAGGAATAGAAGCCAGAGAACAGGAACGTATAGAAGCTGACATAGAGAGAGATAAAAGGATCTCCAGGAATGAAACAACACTAAGAGAAATATGTGACCAATACAAAAGGAAAAACATTCGTATTATAGGGATACCAGAAGAGGAAGAAAGAGGAAAAGGGATAGAAAGGGTCTTTGAAGAAATAATTGCTGAAAACTTCCCCAAACTGGGGGAGGAAATAATCGAACAGACCATGGAATTATACAGAACCCCCAACAGAAAGGATCCAAGGAGGACAACACCAAGACACATAATAATTAAAATGGCAAGGATCAAGGACAAGGAAAGAGTTTTAAAGGCAGCTAGAGAGAAAAAGGTCACCTATAAAGGAAAACCAATCAGGCTAACATCAGACTTCTCAACAGAAACCCTACAGGCCAGAAGAGAATGGCATGATATACTTAATGCAATGAAACAGAAGGGCCTTGAACCAAGGATACTGTATCCAGCACGACTATCATTTAAATATGATGGTGGGATCAAACAATTCCCAGACAAGCAAAAGCTGAGGGAATTTGCTTCCCACAAACCACCTCTACAGGGCATCCTACAGGGACTGCTCTAGATGGGAGCACCCCTAAAAAGAGCACAGAACAAAACACACAACATATGAACAAGGGAGGAGGAGGAATAAGAAGGGAGAGAAGAAAAGACTCTCCAGACAGTGTATATAACAGCTCAATAAGCGAGCTAAGTTAGGCAGTAAGATACTAAAGAAGCTAACCTTGAACCTTTGGTAACCACGAATCTAAAGCCTGCAATGGCAATAAGTACATATCTTTCAATAGTCACCCTAAATGTAAATGGACTTAATGCACCAATCAAAAGACATAGAGTAATAGAATGGATAAAAAAGCAAGACCCATCTATATGCTGCTTACAAGAAACTCACCTTAAACCCAAAGATAAGCATAGACTAAAAGTCAAGGGATGGAAAAACATATTTCAGGCAAACAACAGTGAGAAGAAAGCAGGGGTTGCAGTACTAATATCAGACAAAATAGACTTCAAAACAAAGAAAGTAACAAGAGATAAAGAAGGCCACTACATAATGATAAAGGGCTTAGTCCAACAAGAGGATATAACCATTCTAAATATATATGCACCCAATACAGGAGCACCAGCATATGTGAAGCAAATACTAACAGAACTAAAGAGGGAAATAGACTGCAATGCATTCATTGTAGGAGACTTCAACACACCACTCACCCCAAAGGATAGATCCACCGGGCAGAAAATAAGTAAAGACACACAGGCACTGAACAACACACTAGAACAGATGGACCTAATAGACATCTATAGAACTTTACATCCAAAAGCAACAGGATATACATTCTTCTCAAGTGCACATGGAACATTCTCTAGAATAGACCACATACTAGCTCACAAAAAGAGCCTCAGTAAATTCCACAATATTGAAATTCTACCAACCAATTTTTCAGACCACAAAGGTATGAAAGTAGAAATAAATTCTACAAAGAAAACAAAAAGGCTCACAAACACATGGAGGCTTAACAACATGCTACTAAATAATCAATGGATCAATGAACAAATCAAAATAGAGATCAAGGAATATATAGAAACAAATGACAACAACAACACTAAGCCCCAACTTCTGTGGGATGCAGCGAAAGCAGTCTTAAGAGGAAAGTATATAGCAATCCAGGCACACTTGAAGAAGGAAGAACAATCCCAAATGAATAGTCTAACATCACAATTATTAAAACTGGAAAAAGAAGAACAAATGAGGCCTAAAGTCAGCAGAAGGAGGGACATAATAAAGATCAGAGAAGAAATAAACAAAATTGAGAAGAATAAAACAATAGCAAAAATCAACGAAACCAAGAGCTGGTTCTTTGAGAAAATAAACAAAATAGATAAGCCTCTAGCCCAACTTATTAAGAGAAAAAGAGAGTCAACACAAATCAACATAATCAGAAATGAGAATGGAAAAATCACGACAGACTCCACAGAAATACAAAGAATTATTAAAGACTACTATGAAAACCTATATGCCAACAAGCTGGAAAACCTAGAAGAAATGGACAACTTCCTAGAAAAATACAACCTCCCAAGACTGACCAAGGAAGAAACACAAAAGTTAAACAAACCAATTACAAGCAAAGAAATTGAAACAGTAATCAAAAAACTACCCAAGAACAAAACCCCGGGGCCGGACGGATTTACCTCGGAATTTTATCAGACACACAGAGAAGACATAATACCCATTCTCCTTAAAGTGTTCCACAAAATAGAAGAAGAGGGAATACTCCCAAACTCATTCTATGAAGCCAACATCACCCTAATACCAAAACCAGGCAAAGACCCCACCAAAAAAGAAAATTACAGACCAATATCCCTGATGAACGTAGATGCAAAAATACTCAATAAAATATTAGCAAACAGAATTCAACAGTATATCAAAAGGATCATACACCATGACCAAGTGGGGTTCATCCCAGGGATGCAAGGATGGTACAACATTCGAAAATCCATCAACATCATCCACCACATCAACAAAAAGAAAGACAAAAACCACATGATCATCTCCATAGATGCTGAAAAAGCATTTGACAAAATTCAACATCCATTCATGATAAAAACTCTCAGCAAAATGGGAATAGAGGGCAAGTACCTCAACATAATAAAGGCCATATATGATAAACCCACAGCCAGCATTATACTGAACAGCGAGAAGCTGAAAGCATTTCCACTGAGATCGGGAACCAGACAGGGATGCCCACTCTCCCCACTGTTATTTAACATAGTACTGGAGGTCCTAGCCACGGCAATCAGACAAAACAAAGAAATACAAGGAATCCAGATTGGTAAAGAAGAAGTTAAACTGTCACTATTTGCAGATGATATGATACTGTACATAAAAAACCCTAAAGACTCCACTCCAAAACTACTAGAACTGATATCGGAATACAGCAAAGTTGCAGGATACAAAATCAACACACAGAAATCTGTAGCTTTCCTATACACTAACAACGAATCAATAGAAAGAGAAATCAGGAAAACAATTCCATTCACCATTGCATCAAAAAGAATAAAATACCTAGGAATAAACCTAACCAAGGAAGTGAAAGACTTATACTCTGAAAACTACAAGTCACTCTTAAGAGAAATTAAAGGGGACACTAATAAATGGAAACTCATCCCATGCTCATGGCTAGGAAGAATTAATATCGTCAAAATGGCCATCCTGCCAAAAGCAATATACAAATTTGATGCAATCCCTCTCAAATTACCAGCAACATTCTTCAATGAATTGGAACAAATAATTCAAAAATTCATATGGAAACACCAAAGACCCCGAATAGCCAAAGCAATCCTGAAAAAGAAGAATAAAGTAGGGGGGATCTCACTCCCCAACTTCAAGCTCTACTACAAAGCCATAGTAATCAAGACAATTTGGTACTGGCACAAGAACAGAGCCACAGACCAGTGGAACAGATTAGAGACCCCAGAAATTAACCCAAACATATATGGTCAATTAATATTTGATAAAGGAGCCATGGACATACAATGGCAAAATGACAGTCTCTTCAACAGATGGTGCTGGCAAAACTGGACAGCTACATGTAGGAGAATGAAACTGGACCATTGTCTAACCCCATATACAAAGGTAAACTCAAAATGGATCAAAGACCTGAATGTAAGTCACGAAACCATTAAACTCTTGGAAAAAAACATAGGCAAAAACCTCTTAGACATAAACATGAGTGATCTCTTCTTGAACATATCTCCCCGGGCAAGGAAAACAACAGCAAAAATGAGCAAGTGGGACTACATTAAGCTGAAAAGCTTCTGTACAGCGAAAGACACCATCAATAGAACAAAAAGGAACCCTACAGTATGGGAGAATATATTTGAAAATGACAGATCTGATAAAGGCTTGACGTCCAGAATATATAAAGAGCTCACACGCCTCAACAAACAAAAAACAAATAACCCAATTAAAAAATGGGCAGAGGAACTGAACAGACAGTTCTCCAAAAAAGAAATACAGATGGCCAAGAGACACATGAAAAGATGCTCCACATCGCTAATTATCAGAGAAATGCAAATTAAAACTACAATGAGGTATCACCTCACACCAGTAAGGATAGCTGCCATCCAAAAGACAAACAACAACAAATGTTGGCGAGGCTGTGGAGAAAGGGGAACCCTCCTACACTGCTGGTGGGAATGTAAATTAGTTCAACCATTGTGGAAAGCAGTATGGAGGTGCATCAAAATGCTCAAAACAGACCTACCATTTGACCCAGGAATTCCACTCCTAGGAATTTACCCTAAGAACGCAGCAATCAAGTTTGAGAAAGACAGATGCACTCCTATGTTTATCGCAGCACTATTTACAATAGCCAAGAATTGGAAGCAACCTAAATGTCCATCGGTAGACGAATGGATAAAGAAGATGTGGTACATATACACAATGGAATACTACTCAGCCATAAGAAGTGGAAAAATCCAACCATTTGCAGCAACATGGATGGAGCTGGAGAGTATTATGCTCAGTGAAATAAGCCAAGCGGAGAAAGAGAAATACCAAATGATTTCACTCATCTGAGGAGTATAGGAACAAAGGAAAAACTGAAGGAACAAAACAGCAGCAGAATTACAGAACCCAAAAATGGACTAACAGGTACCAAAGGGAAAGGAACTGGGGAGGATGGGTGGGCAGGGAGGGATAAGGGGGGGGAAGAAGAAGGGGGGTATTAAGATTAGCATGCATGGGGGGGAGGGAGAAAGGGGAGGGTGGGCTGCACAACACAGAGAGGACAAGTAGCGACTCTACAACATTTTGCTAAGCTGATGGACAGTAACCGTAATGTGGTTGTTAGGGGGGACCTGATATAGGGGAGAGCATAGTAAACATAGTATTCTTCAGGTAAGTGTAGATTAAAAATTTAAAAAAAAAAAAAAAAAGAAAGAAAGAAAGAAAAGGGGGATTACTCCTTAACAGGATAAAACTATTGGTAAATCAAAGATCAACGCATGCTTTAAATATCCTTAATGTTGATCACTTAAAGGGTGTCAGATGATCAGCTATGGAGGTACTCTTTTCTGATAATATTCCTTTCTCTTAATTAAAAAAAAAAAAAAAAAAAAGCAGTTACTGTGTGCTGACCTCCAATGAGTTCTGCACAGTGGTATAGAGGGCATGTCAAAGTGTGGGCAAAGGGTCTGTTTGTTTCTACGCAGAAGATCAAGGCCTAGCTTGGATACCCAGAAAATGAACTAAGATACGATATGAGGAGGAGCTTCCGGCATCAGCACTCTCTGGAGGACTCGTGCCGGGGGATGATCATCAAAAAGCCTCCACAGGGATCCGGACGATGCTGCGGTTGTGGCTGCATCCAGCCCACCATCTCCTGGACTTGCCATGAGAAGGAGGAGGGAGATGTCTAGGCTGGCATGTGCATACAGTGAGACAACGAATTTGACTGGATCTGTACTGTTGGAACTCAACCAGGAGTTGGGAGGGGTGCAAGTTGTAGCACCCCAAAATCTCATGACTATAGACTATCTATGGTTAAAAGAACATATGGGATGTGAACAGATCCCAGAAATGGGCTGCTTTAATTTGTCTGATGGTTCAAGTACAGTTGGAAAATATCCATCATATCATAGATAAATTTTCACAAATGCCTAGGGTGCCTAAATGGTTTTCTTGGCTTCACTGGAGATGGTTGGTAATTATAGATTTGCTTTGTTTATGTCACCATATTCCTATTATGTCAATATGTGTGTGCAAATTAGTTAGTAGTTTAAAACCTATACATACTTAAGGTACTATACAAGAAGATATGTCAAAGAAATAATCAATCCTCCCAAGTTTCCTTCATATGCTACATCTATAGCTTTTCTTCTTCCTTCCTAATTACAAACTTTAAATAGAATTCGTGCCTCATATCGAATTTACCGAGTATCATAATTCCTCCAGGTGGTAAAGATACCTCGAGACAAGTGCTGGGCATAGAAGCCACAGGGCATAAATCTGCAAAGAAGTAAAAAGCTAACCTTTGCAAACAATATGGCTTCTCTCTCACTTACCAACTTTACATTTCCCTGTATGGCCCCGGAAGATGACTGGTTAGCCAGAGACGGGTAAGATTCCTCAAGGGAGGAACAACCTAAGACAGGCACAGTCGCAGGGGGGCCATCAGGTGAGAATTTGGGGATCAACAGAGGTGAGGCTCAGAACCTCACCCCCCCTGCTTTGAGAGAAATCTTCTGCATCCGTGGATGTTTTGCTGCCCTTGTCTAGCCTGGATTAATACTTAGTCCATAGGCACACACCTGATCATCTGATCATCTACATTTGCCTTCTTACAGCACTAAACTATGTTTTCTACCTTTATCTTGCATCTACCTACCACTTCAGCATTTTATTAAAAATAAAAATAATAATAATAATAGGAGAAATGTGGGATCAACATATAAATCAAGTACAAAAATCAAATGAATATTCATATTTGACCTGATGGTTTATAGGTCATATTGCATGATCAAAACCGAAAGTTTCTGTGATGACTGCCCTTGTACTGTTCACCATGTAAGAATTTATTCACTCTGTAAGAATTCGTTCACCATGTAAGAACTTGTTCGTTATGCTTCAGAAGATTGGAGACTGACGAGAATTAGGCTTGAGATGGATTAATGATTGTACATTGAGCATTGACCCCCCTATACTGAATTTTATTGTTGTTAACAACCATTTGATCAATAAATATGAGAGATGCCCTCTCAAAAAAAAAAAAAAAAAAAAAAAAAAAAAAATGGGAATTCCCCAAAAGCACGTCTGCTGCACCCTGAAGTACCATGATTGCCTCCAGGCAAAGTGCTTGTGTGGTTATTTGAGTTGCAAGCTGAATCAACCCTTTTTTTCATGTGACACCATTATTTCTTGAAAGAATGACTGATTAACAAGCTGTTAATAGTTATTCATAATTGGGTGCTTAGAAGTCAAAGTTTTAAAAATGAACAAGTGAGCCTATCCTCTCGAGGAGAACAATATTATAACCAATGACAGAATTTGAGCTTTTAAGCAAAAATTAGAATTTGGGAAAATGTGTGTCCTCTACATTGAGTGTGATAGCTTCCCAGTACTTCAGATTTTCCTAATGAAGTTTTTTGATATTGTAAAATTAAATGTGCCAACGTTTGGAAAATCTGTATAATTCAGTGAACCAATATTTTTCAGATGACCAATGCATGGTGTTATAAAATCAGGCATGAGCAAAAGATCCATTCAAAGTGCAAGATAAATCAATAGACTTTAATGGAACTGAGTATGACAATATAGATTCATATTCCACATTGAAACCAATCTTTATCAAACTACTTCTAAGAAAATTTTAATATTGTATCAAAGAAGAACACCCACAATTATCTCCTCCTTTTGTCTGAGCACAGGAAATTTTCTTCACATACTTCAACCAAAATAGCATATTACAATAGGTTGAATGCAAAAGCCAATCTCCAGTAGCCTTTATTCAAGCTGGACATGGAAAAGATTTACAAAAAATGTAAAATAACACTGTCTTTCTCAATAACTTCTTCTTAAGGAAGTATGAGGTTTTTAATAAAAATTGTATTTATGTTAAAAAAAAAAAAAAAAAAAAAAAAAAAAAAAAAAAAGATCAACCAGGTGTCTGTCCTCCATTATTCTCAATTAGTTTTGCCTGCTTTAGAATTTCTTTTAAATGAAATTATGAAGTAATATCTTCCTTGAGGGTTTTTTATTCAGTGTAACATTTATTTATTTATATGGGTTGTTGTGTATATCAATAGCTTGCTCCTCTTTATTCGTGCATACTATTTTACAGATGCGAGACAATTTGTTCAGCCATTCATCGACTAATGAACATTTGGATTAAATCCAGTTTTAAGCTATTTATTATAAATAAAGCTTCTATAAATATTTATTAAAAAGTATTTGTGGGAATATATGTCTTATTTCTCTGGGCAAGTATCTAGGAGTGGAATTTCCAGGTAACATGATAACTACATATTTATCTTTGTTAAAAATTGCCAATTTCCCAAAGTGATAGTACCATTATTCATATCCATCACCAGTGTGTAAAGGTTTCAGTTGATCCACAACTTCACCAACAGTCAGTATGCAAGTCTTTTAATTTTAGTCATTCTACTGAATGCATTCTGGTATTGCATTGTGATTTTAACTTGCATTTCCCTGGTAATAATGCAGAGCTTTCTGAGCATTTGTGTAACTTCTTTGAAGTGTTTGTTCAAATCCTTTGCCAGTTTTTGTTTTTTTCCTCTTCTAATATAGAGTTGTAAGGGTTCTTTATAAATTCTAAATACAAGTTCTTTGTCAGATATATGTTTTGACATGTCTTTAAATGGCCTTTTCATTTTCTGAATGGTATGTTTCAAGGAGCAGAAGTTTTAAAATCTGATAAAGGCCAATGTGTCCATTATTTTCTGTGGCTTGTGCTTTTTGCCTCCCATATAAAGGTGATGAGAAAGCTTTGACTAGCCCAAAGTCACAAATATTTCTCTCTCTTCTTCTATAAGGTTTATGTTTTTAAATTTTGTCTAAGGTCTATGATCTAATTTAAATGATTGGGTAGGAATGAGGTACATCCAGTTTTTTATGTACATATTCAGTCCTTCCAACAGTGTTCTTCATCCATTTCTTATAGAATTACCTTAACTTTTCAAAAATCAGTTAACCATGTATGTGTGGGACTTTTTACTGACTCTTCTGTTCCAATGACCTGTGTGTCTATTCTTATGCCAATACCACATTGTCTTCTATACTGTATCTACATAGTAAGCCTCTATATCTCATTGAATGGCAAGGAATTCCAAATTGTTTTCAAAACTGGTTTTGCTACTCTAGGTCCTTTGCCTTTCCATATGATTTTAGAAGCAGCAGGTCAATTTCTGGAAAAA
This sequence comes from Manis javanica, assembly GCF_040802235.1. Lineage (NCBI taxonomy): Eukaryota > Metazoa > Chordata > Mammalia > Pholidota > Manidae > Manis > Manis javanica. Next base: position 103,948,769 of record NC_133174.1, on the reverse strand, counting down.
AAAAAACCTGCTTGGATTTTGACATATTTGCTCAAATCTATACACCAATTTGAGGATCACTGTCACCTCAGCCTTACTGAGTCTCTGGTATAATGAACTTATACATCTCTCCATTTATTGAAATGTTTTCATGTATTTCACCAATGACTTGTAATTTTCACTGCATATGTGTCTGTATTTTGTTTAATTCACCCCTATTCTATGCTTTTGAAACTATTGTAAATGTATTCTTTAAATTACATTTTCCATTTATTGTTAGTTTAGATAAGTAAAATTCAGTTTTTACATATTTTTATCCTGAAAATATGTTAAATTTTAGTATGAGTAACTTCAAATATTCTTTAGGATTTTCTATGTACATGATTATGACATCCATGAATAAATACAGACGTTTTTACCTTCTTTTCCAAAAGCTATGCATTTCTTTTTCTTTCTTTGATTCACTGGCTAGGACCTACAGTGAACTGAATAGAAGTGTTGTATATAAATATGATTGCCTTATTCCTGAACTTAGGTTAGTTGTTTTTTATTTAAAAATATTTTTATAATACCAAAAAAAAATATTATAGAATCATGAAAAATTGAAAAAGGGAAAAAACTGCCCATAATTGCTACTTTCAAAGTAACTTTTATCATGCTGCATGTTTCCCTCACATCTTGGTTCATGTGCTGGTCTAATTTTATACATTTGCATTTGTATGTCCATTCTATTTTGTTTCTTCTGATTTTTTAATAGTTGATTATTAACTGTGAAGTTAGCTGTTAGTTTTTTTTAAAAAAGATCTCCTTTATCATTTGAAAGAAGTTATCTTCCCTAGTTCTCTGTTCCTACTTTGCTGAATATTTTGATTGGGTGATAACTGTTGTCAAATGCTTTTTCTCCTTTATCCTATAACTGTGGTGAATTGCACTGATTGATTTTTCCCAGCTTTATTGAAATGTTACAAATATTTAACATATATAAGTTTAAGGTGTACAACAGGTACATACTGCAGAATGATTATTATGATAAGGTTAATTAATATCTTCATCCCCTCATATAAATATCCTTTTGTTTTCTTTCTGTGGTAATAACATTTAAAGTCTATTCTCTTAACTCTCAAGGACATAGTATAGTATTGTTAATTACAGTCACCATTATTATGCATTAGATCTATACATTAGATCCCCATAAATTATTCATCTATGGTTGGAAGCTTGTACTCTTTGACAAACATTTCCTCATCTCCCCTTACCCCTAGCTTTTGGTAACCCATTTCTGTGACTTCAGTTTTTCTAGACTCCAGATATAAGTGAGAACATACAGTATTTGTCTTTGTCTGACTGATTTCACTTAGTATAACATCCTCAAGGTCCATCTATTTTGTCACCAAAGGCAGGATTTCCTTTTTTATGACCAAATAATATTCCATTTTGTGTGTGCACATGTGTGTGTCACATCTTTTTTATCCCTGATTGATATCTGAAAGTTAAACAATCTTTCATTTATGAGAAAAAAAATCCACTTGATAATACTATTGTTCATATGTTGCCAGATTCAGCTTGCTAATCTTTAAGATTTTTGTGTCAGTAATCATGAGAATTATTAGTTTTCTGTGTATATAATTCTCTTCTTTCATATTTCCAGTATCTGGGACTGCAAATATCCTTATTAAGAAACTATTTAGCTTCAAATACGATTTATTTGATGGTTAAAGGGATACTCAGACTATTTTTTATTGGCTGAGATTAGATTCATGGTTTTCAACAAATTTGTCCATTTTATCTAAGTTGTTGAATTTATTATCCTCAAATTATTTGTAGTATTTCCTTATTGTCCTTTGGCTGAAAGATCCCCCAGTTTGTTTCTGATATTATAAACATTCAGGGCTATTATTTCCATCTGTACTATTTTGTCTCATTTTGCATATTTGGATATGGTATATTTTCATTTTTATTAAGTTCTGTGTATGCTCTTAAAACTTCATATGAAACTTCCTCTTTGAACCATGTATTACTTAAACATTATAGTTTAATTTTCAAGTGCTCATAGATTTACCTGTTGTTTTTCTGCTATTGATTTCTAGTCTAGTTTGATTCTATTTTGGTCAGTGACTATAATTTTGATTAAAATTTGTTAGGGTTTGTTTTATGCCTTAAGGCATGGTTCATTTTGATGAATGTTCCATGGGTACTTGAAAAATAATGTGCTCTGCTGTTGTTTCATGGAGTGTTCTATACATGTCAACTGCATCTTTTTGGTTGATTACTCTGTTAAGATCTATTTCCTTGCTGATTTTCTTTCCAGTCACTCTATTAGTTACTGGGACAGGGGTTTTAAAGTCCTTAACTGTAATTTTGGATCTGGTCACATCTCCTTTCAGTTTCATCACTTTTTGCTTCATGTAAATTGAAGCTCTGTTGTTTAGTTCATACACATTTAGGATCAGCACCTCTTCCTGGCAGATGGATCCTTTTATCATGAAGTGAAGTCCCTCTTTTTCCCAAATTCCTATGCTCTGAAGTTGACTTCACCTGATATTAATATAGCTACTCCTGCTTTCCTAAAATTTTGATTCATGTTTGCATGAGGTATCTTTTTTCATTCTTTTGTTTACACTTTACCTACCAAAAAGTTTATAGCTAACATCATATATAATTGTGAGAAACTAGAAGCTTTCCCAGTAAAATCAAAACAAGAATGTCCCTTCTCTTCAATTGTTTCCAACATCATACTGGAAGTTCTAGCTACTGAAATAAGACAAGAAAAGGAAATTAAGAGCATACTGATTATGAAGGAAGAAATAAAACTGTTTTTGTATTTACAGATGAATTTATAACTGATTAGTCGGAGGTACTATTGATAACCTGGGACTGGCTTCTGATGTGGGGGAAGTCTGTGAAATTAAACCCTTAATTTATAGGATCTGATACCAACTCCAGGTAGATAGTGTCAGAATTGAATTGAATTCTAGGACACCCAGCAGTTGCCAGAGAATTAGAGAAGCTGTGTTGGAAAAGATACCACATATTTGATGTCAGAAGTGTTATCAGTTAAAACACTACAAATTCCAAGCAAGTTATTTTGGGGATATCAACAAATTGATTGTAAACTTTATATGAAGAGTCAAGACCCAGAACTGATAACACAATATTGAAAGAAAGCAAAGAGGACTGATACTACTAGACTTCAAGACTTTCTATAAAGCTACAGTAATCAAAACAATATTGTACTAGTGAAGGGAATAAACAAATAGATCAATGGAACTGAAGAGAGTTCAGAAATAGACCTACATAAATATGGTCAACTAATCTTTGACAAAAGAACAAAATCAATACAACAGAGCAATGATATTCTTTTGAACAAATGGTGCAGTTACAATTGGACATCCACATGCTAAAACAATAAATCTAGACACAGACCTTGCACACTTATCAGAAATTAACCAAAACTGGATCATGGACCTAAATGCAAAATACAAAACTTATAAAACTCCTAGAAGATACAGAGAAAAACAATATCACCTTGAGCGTAGCCACAGTTTACTGGATATAACACCAAAGGCATAATCCATGAAATAACTGACTAACTATACTTCACTAAAATTAAAAAAAAAAACAACTTCTGTGAATGACACTGTCAAGAGAATGAGAACACAAACCACAGACTGGGAGAAATTAGTTGCAAAAGACATATCCTAAAAAAGACTGTTATCCAAAAAACACAAAACTTAAACCTCAGCAATAAGAAAACACCCAATTAAAAAATGGGGAAACTACCTGTAATAGGGACCTCATGAAAAAAGATATACAGATGGAAGATAAGTATATGAAAAAATTACCAACATCATATACTATTAGGGAATTGAAAATTAAAACTGAGTTAGAACCATGCAAATATTACAATGGCCAAAATCTAAAACACTGACAACCAACAGATGCTGATAAGTATGTGGAGCAGCAGGAATTCTCATTCATAGCTGGTGGGAAGGAAACATGAAACAGTCACTTTGGAAAACAGATTAGCAGTTTCCTACACAATGAAACATACTCTTACCATATGTTCCAGCAATCACACTCCTTGGAATTTACCCAAATGATCTGAAAGTTTAAGTCCACACAAAAACCTGCATATAAATGTTTATAGCAGCTTTATTAATAATTGCCAAAACTTGGGATTAACCGGGGTGTCCTTTAGTGTATGAATGGATAAAGAAATTGGCATATCCAGACAATAGATTATTCAGCACTAAAAAGCAATGAGCTATTAAGTCATGAAAGACATGAGGAACCTTAATGTATACTACTAAGTGCAAGAAGCAAGTCTGGAAAGGCTACACACTGTAAGCTTCCAACTACATGACTTTCTAGAAAAGGCAAATCCATGGAGATAGCAAAAGGTCAGTGGTTGTCAGGGGTTATGGGAAAGTAAGGGATGAATAGGCAGAGTACAGAATTTTTAGGGCAGTATAACTGCTCTATATAATGGCGAATAGATGTCACTATACATTTATTAAAATTCATAGAATGTACATGACCAAGAGTGAACCCTAATGCAAACCATCGACTCTGTTTAGTAATGATGTTTCAACGTAAGTTCATCAATTGTAAACACATGTACCACTCTGGTACAAGATTTTGATGGGAAGGAAGGCTGTGCATATGTGGATATAGAAGGTATATAGGAAATCTCTTCCATTCTCCCACACAATTTGCAGTGAATCTAAAAACTGCTCTAAAAATAAAATCATACACATGCACACATCAAATTTGTGGTGATAATATATTCAGTGTTGTACATCTAAATGTCATCAATTTGTAAATTTAAATGAATCAGGTTCTATGGTATGCAACTTTTTATTAGTTCCTACTGCCACTGTGTCACCATAGAGTGGGTGGTTTAAAGAACACTAATTTATTCTCTCACAATTCTGGAGACTGGAAGTTGGAAATCACTTTCACTGGCCTAAAAGAAAGTGTTGGCAAGGTTGTGCTCCCTCCAGAGGCTAGTAAAGAATCTGTCACCTGCTTCTGCTGGCTGCCAGCATCCTGGGCTTGTGGCCACATTACTCCAACCTCTGCCTCAGTTGTCACATTGTGCTTCCCTTTTCTTTCAGTCATCAATCCTCCTTTTTTTCCCCTTATAAGGATATTCAATGATTACATTTAAGGCTTTCCCAGATAATACAGACTAATCTCCCTATATAAATGTCCTAAAATTAATATCTTCAAAGCATTTGCCATATATTATAACATTCACAGGTTGCATGATACTTATGTGAACATGTCTGGGGCCCATTATTCAGCCTAATGGATTTTTCAATAAATCTGTTAAATCAATAAAAATACATGTGTCCACAGACATGTACTACAAAGATAAAACACAATTTATCACGCTTAGATTCATTATTTTTTTTTTCATCATACATGGTTTATTTATTAAATCCTTATAGACATTTGGGTTATATTTTTGTGTTATTGCTATTAAACAATGCTGCAAGGAGAATTTCCACAGATAATTTTGCTCTCTCTGTTTTCTGAATTTTTTTTTTGAGAGGGCATCTCTCATATTTATTGATCAAATGGTTGTTAACAACAATAAAATTCTGTATAGGGGAGTCAATGCTCAATGCACAATCATTAATCCACTCCAAGCCTAATTTTCATCAGTCTCCAATCTTCTGAAGCATAACGAACAAGTTCTTACATGGAGAACAAATTCTTACATAGTGAATAAGTTCTTACATGGTGAACAGTACAAGGACAGTCATCACAGAAACTTTCGGTTTTGATCGTGCATTATGAACTATAAACAATCAGGCCAATATGAATATTCGTTTTATTTTTATACTTGATTTATATGTGGATCCCATATATCTCCCTTTATTATTATTATTATTATTTTTTTAATAAAATGCTGAGGTGGTAGGTAGATGCAAGATAAAGGTAGAAAACATAGTTCAGTATTGTAAGAGAGCAAATGTAGATGATCAAGTGTGTGCCTGTAGACTATGTGTTAATCCAAGCTAGACAAGGGCAATAAAATATCCACGGATGCAGAAGATTTCTCTCAAAATAGGGGGCGGGGGTGAGGTTCTAAGCCTCACCTCTGTTGATCCCCAATTTCTCACCTGATGGTCCCCCTGTGACTGTGCCTGTCTTAGGTTGTTCCTCCCTTGTGGAATCTTACCTGTCTCTGGCTAACCAGTCAGCTTCCAGCGCCATACAGGGAAATGTAAAGTTGGTAAGTGAGAGAGAGGCCATATTGTTTGAAAAGGTTAGCTTTTTCCTTCTTTGCAGATTTATATCCTGTGGCTTCTATGCGCAGCATTTGTCTTGAGGTATCTTTACCACTTGGAGGAATTATGATACTCAGTAATTCGATATGAAGCACAAATTCTATTTAAGTTTTTTAATTAGAAAGGAAGAAGAAAAGCTGTAGAAGTAGCAGGTGGAAGAAAACATGGGAAGATTGATTATTTCTTTGACATAGCTTCTTGTAGAGTAACTTAAGCATCTATAGGTTTTAAACTACTAATTAAATTGCACACACACATTAACATAATAGGAATACAGTTACATACCCAAAGCAGACCTATAATTACCAGCCATCTCCAGTGAAACCAAGAAAACCAGTTAGGCACCCTAGGCATTTGTGAAAACTTATCTATGATATGGTGGATATTGTCCAACTGAACTTGAACACTCTGAGAGAAATCAAATTAAAACAACCCATTCCTAGGAACTGTTCAGATTCCATATGTTCTTTTAACAGTAGATAGTCTGTAGTTGTAAGATTTTGGAGTGCTACAACTTGCACTTCTCCTAATTCTTGGTTGAGTTCCAACATTATAGATCCAGTCAAATTTCTTGTTTTACTGTATGCACAGACCAGCTTAGATATCTCCTTCTTCATTCCCATGGCAAGTCTAGGAACCGGTGGGATGAATGCAGCGACAGCTGTAGAAGCGGCTGGATCATTGTTGGGGTTTTTTGATGATCATCTTCTGGTATGAGTCTTCCAGAGAGTGCTGATGTTGGAAGTTCTTCTTCATATTGTAACTTAGTTTATTTTCTGGGTAGCCAAAATAGGCTTTGATCCTCTGTATAAACACAAACAGACCCTTTGCCCACACTTTGATAGGCCTTTATACCATTGTGTAGAACTCACTGGAAGTCACCACACAGGAACTGCTTTTTTTTTTTTAAGAGAAAGAAATATTATCAGAAAAATGTACCTCCATAGCTGATCATCTGACACCCCTTAAGTGCTCAAAATTAAGGATATTTACAGCATGTATTAATTGTTGATTTACAGTTAGTTTTATCCTATCAGGGAGTAATACCCCTCTTTTTTTCTTTTTTTTTGTTATCATTAATCCACACTTACATGAAGAATATTATGTTTACTAGGCTCTCCCCTATACCAGGTACCCCTTATAAACCCCTTTATAGTCACTGTCCATCAGCATAGTAAAATGTAGAATCACTACTTGTCTTCACTGTGTTGTACAGCCCACCCCTTTCTCCCACCGCCACATTATGCATGCTAATATTTATACACCCCTATTTTTTCACCCCCCTTATCTCTCCCTACCCACCCATCCTTCCCAGTCCCTTTCCGTTTGGTACCTGTTAGTCCATTCTTGGGTTCTGTGCTTCTGCTGCTGTGTTGTTCCTTCAGTTTTTCCTTTGTTCTTATACTCCTCAGATGAGTGAAATCATTTGGTATTTCTCTTTCTCCACTTGGCTTATTTCACTGAGGATAATACCCTCCAGCTCCATCCATGTTGCTGCAAATAGTATGATTTGCCCTCTTTTTATGGCTGAGTAATATTCCATTGTGTATATGTACCACATCTTCTTTATCCATTCATCTATAGATGGACATTTAGGTTGCTTCCAATTCTAGGCTATTGTAAATAGTACTGCGATAAACATAGGGGTGCATCTGTCTTTCTCAAACTTGATTGCTGCATTCTTAGGGTAAATTCCTAGGAGTGGTATTCTTGGATCAAATGTTAAGTCTGTTTTGAGCATTTTGATGAACCTCCATACTGCTTTCCACAATGGTTGAACTAATTTACATTCCCACCAGCAGTGTAGGAGGGTTCCCCTTACTCCACAGACTTGCCAACCTTTGTTGTTGTTTGTCTTTTGGATGGCAGCCATCCTTAATGGTGTGAGGTGATACCTCATTGTAGTTTTAATTTGCATTTCTCTGATAATTAGCGATGTGAAGCATCTTTTCATGTGTCTGTTGGCCATCTGTATTTCTTTTTTGGAGAACTGTCTGTTCAGTTCCTCTGCCAATTTTTTAATTGGGTTTTTTGTTTTTTGTTTGTTGAGGCATGTGAGCTCTTTATATATTTTGGATGTCAAGCCTTTATTGGATCTGTCACTTACAAATATATTCTCCCATACTGTAGGGTTCCTTTTTTGGTCTATTGATGGTGTCTTTTGCTGTACAGAAGCTTTTCAGCTTGATATGGTCCCAATTGTTCATTTTTGCTGTTGCTTTCCTTCCCAGGGAGATATGTTCAAGAAGACGTCACCCATGTTTATGTCTAAGAGGTTTCTGCCTATATTTTTTTCCAAGAGATTAATGGTTTCATGACTTCCAGTCTGGTCTTTGATGAATTTTGAGTTTACTTTTGTATATGGGGTTAGACAATTATCCAGTTTAATTCTCCTACATGTAGCTGTCCAGTTTTGCCAGCACCATCTGTTGAAGAGACTGTCATTTTGCCATTGTATATCCATGGCTCCTTTATCATATATTAGTTGACCATATATGTCTGGGTTAAAGTCTGGAGTCTCTAGTCTGTTCCATTGGTCTGTGGCTCTGTTCTTGCGCCAGTACTAAATTGTCTTGATTACTATGGCTTTATAGTAGAGCTTGAAGTTGGGGAGTGAGATCCCCCCTACTTTATTCTTCTTTCTTAGGATTGCTTTGGCTATTCGGGGTCTTTGGTGTTTCCATATGAATTTTTGAATTATTTGTTCCAGTTCATTGAAGAATGTTGCTGGTAGTTTGATAGGGATTGCATCAAATCTGTATATTGCTTTGGGAAGGATGGCCATTTTGATGACATTAATTCTTCCTAGCCATGAGCGTGGGATGAGTTTCCATTTGTTAGTGTCCCCTTAAATTCCTCTTAAGAGTGACTTGTAGTTTTCAGAGTATAAGTCTTTAACTTCTTTGCTTAGGTTTATTCCTAGGTATTTTAATCTTTTTGATGCAATTGTGAATGGAGTTGTTTTCCTGATATCTCTTTCTTTTGGTTCATTGTTAGTGTATAGGAAAGCCACAGATTTCTGTGTGTTAATTTTGTATCTTGCAACTTTGCTGTATTCTGATATCAGTTCTAGTAGTTTTGGGGTGGAGTCTTTAGGGTTTTTTATGTACAGTATCATGTCATCTGCAAATAGTGACAGTTTAAATTCTTCTTTACCAATCTGGATTCCTTGTATTTCTTTGTTTTGTCTGATTGCTGTGGCTAGGACCTCCAGTACCATGATAAATAACAGTGGGAAGAGTGGGCATGCCTGTCTAGTTCCTGATCTCAGAGGAAAAGCTTTCAGCTTCTCGCTGTTCAGTATAATGTTGGCTGTGGGTTTATCACAAATGGCCTTTATTATGTTGAGGTACTTGCCCTCTATTCCCATTTTGCTGAGAGTTTTTATCATGAATGGATGTTGAATTTTGTCAAATGCTTTTTCAGCATCTATGGAGATGATCATGTGGTTTTTGTCTTTCTTTTTGTTGATGTGGTGGATGATGTTGATGGATTTTCGAATGTTGTACCATCCTTGCATCCCTGGGATGAATCCCAGTTGGTCATGGTGTACGATCCTTTTGATGTATTTTTGAATTCGGTTTGCTAATATTTTGTTGAGTATTTTTGCATCTACGTTCATCAGGGATATATGTCTGTAGTTTTCTTTTTTGGTGGGGTCTTTTCCTGGTTTTGGTATTAGGGTGATGTTGGCTTCATAGAATGAGTTTGGTAGTATTCCCTCCTCTTCTATTTTTTGGAAAACTTTAAGGAGAATGGGTATTATGTCTTCCCTGTATGTCTGATAAAATTCCGAGGTGAATCCACCTGGCCCGGGGCTTTTGTTCTTTGGTAGTTTTTTGATTACCGCTTCAATTTCGTTGCTGGTAATTGGACTTTTTAGATTTTCTGTTTCTTTCTGTGTCAGTCTTGGGAGGTTGTATTTTTCTAGGAAGTTGTCCATTTCTCCTAGGTTTCCCAGCTTGTTAGCATATAGGTTTTCATAGTACTCTCTAATAATTCTTTGTATTTCTGTGGAGTCTGTCGTGATTTTTCCTTTCTCGTTTCTGATTCTGTTGATTTGTGTTGACTCTCTTTTCCTCTTAATAAGTCTGGCTAGAGGCTTATCTATTTTATTTTCTCGAAGAACCAGCTCTCGCTTTCATTGATTTTTGCTATTGTTTTATTCTTCTCAATTTTATTTATTTCTTCTCTTATCTTTATTATGTCCCTCCTTCTGCTGACCTTAGGCCTCATTTGTTCTTCTTTTTCCAATTTTGATAATTGTGACATTAGACCATTCATTTGGGATTGTTCTTCCTTCTATAAATATGCCTGGATTGCTATATACTTTCCTCTTAAGACTGCTTTTGCTGTATCCCACAGTAGTTGGGGCTTTGTGTTGTTGTTATTTGTTTCCATATATTGCTGGAACTCCATTTTGATTTGTTCATTGATTGATTATTTAGGAGCGTGTTCTTAAGCCTCCATGTGTTTGTGAGTCTTTTTGCATTCTTTGTACAGTTTATTTATTGTTTTATGCCTTTGTGGTCTGAAAAGTTGGTTGGTAGGATTTCAATCTTTTGGAATTTACTGAGGCTCTTTTTGTGGCCTAGTATTTGGTCTAGTCTGGGGAATATTCCATGTGCATGTGAGAAGAATGTGTATCCTGTTGCTTTTGGATGTAGAGTTCTGTAGATGTCTATTAGGTCCATCTGTTCTAGTGTGTTGTTCAGTGCCTCTGTGTCCTTACTTATTTTCTGTCTGGTGGATCTGTCCTTTGGAGTGAGTGGTGTGTTGAAGTCTCCCAGAATGAATGCATTGCATTCTATTTCCTCCTTTATTTCTGTTAGTATTTGTATCAAATATGTTGGTGCTCCTGTATTGGGTGCATATATATTTATAATGTTTATATCCTCTTGTTGGACTGAGACCTTTATCATCATGTAATGTCCTTCTTTACCTTTTGTTACTTTATTTTGAAGTCTGTTTTGTCTGATACTAGAATTGCAACACCTGCTTTTTTCTCTCTGTTGTTTGCATGAAATATCTTTTTCCATCCCTTGACTTTAAGTTTGTGCATGTCTTTGGGTTTGAGTCTCTTGTAAGCAGCATATGGATGGATCTTGCTTTTTTATCCATTCTATTACTCTGTCTTTTGATTGGTGCATTCAGTCCATTTCCATTTAGGTTGATTATTGAAACATATGTACTTATTGCCATTGCAGGCTTTAGGTTTGTGGTTACCAAAGGTTCAGGGTTAGCTTCTTTACTATCTTACTGTCTAACTTAACTTGCTTGTTGAGCTATTATAAACACGGTCTGAAGATTCTTTATTTCTCTCCTTTCTTATTCCTCCTCCTCCCTTCTTCATATGTTGGGTGTTTTGTTCTGTGCTCTTTTTAGGAGTGCTCCCATCTAGAGCAGTCCCTGTAAGATGCCCTGTAGAGGTGGTTTGTGGGAGGCAAATTCTCTCAAGTTTTGCTTGTCTGGGAATTGCTTAATCCCTCCTTCATATTTAAATGATAATCGTGCTGGATACAGTAGTCTTGGTTCGAGGCCCTTCTGTTTCATTGCATTAAGTATATCATGCCATTCTCTTCTGGCCTGTAGGGTTGCTGTTGAGAAGTCTGATGATAGCCTGATGGTTTTTCCTTTGTAGGTGTCCTTTTCTTTCTCTCTGGCTGCCTTTAATACTTTGTCCTTGTCTTTGATCTTTGCCATTTTAATTATTATGTTTCATGGTGTTGCCCTCCTTGGATCCCTTGTCATGGGTGTTCTGTGTACCTCTGTGGTCTGAGAGTCCATTTCCTCCCCTACTTTGGGGAAGTTTTCAGCAATTATTTCTTCAAAGACACTTTCTATCCCCTTTTCTCTCTCTTCTTCTTCTGGTACCCCTATAATGCGGATATTGTTCCATTTCAATTGGTCACTCAGCTCTCTTAGAATTCTTTCATTCCTGGAGATCCTTTTATCTCTCTCTGCATCAGCTTCTCTGCATTCCTGTTCTCTGTTTTCTAGTCCATTAATGGTCTCTTGCATCTCTTCCATTCTGTTCTGAAGTACTTCCAGAACTTGTTTCATTTATGTATTCTCCTTCCTTAGTTCTTGCATATTTCTCTGCAAGTCCATCAGGATGGTTATGACTTTTGTTTTGAATTCTTTTTCAGGAAGACTGGTTAAATCTATCTCCCCATGTTCCTTCTCAGGGGAAGATGTAGTAGATGCCGAAGCTGTCTGGGTTAGTCTTGTCTGGATCATATTTTTTTGTCTTTTCTTGTTGATATGTGCTATTGACTGTCATCTGGGGGGGGGGGGGGCAAGCTTTCCACTTGCTACTGGCCTTTCTTTACTGGGACAACTGCGACCCCTAGTGGCTTGTGTTGGTCAATTGCGTGTAGACTGGGTCTTTGTGTCTTGCCCGGCTGGTATGGAGGAAGCTCCCTTTCTGAGGTGTGTCCAGCCTCAGGCTGCTTCTCTGCTTTCCCCTCGCCCCTGTGCGGTAATGGACAGGGGCTGTTTGGCTGTTTACCTCCATGAGAGGTCTCAGAGCTGTTGCACAGGGGCTTAGTGTGCCCGGTTTTCCCTGTAATTTCCAGCTACTGGACTGTGAACTGTTTTGTTTCTGTCCAACTGTTGCATCCCTGTCCTTTTAAGACTTTCAAAATGCACTCGCTTTTCTTTGTCACAGGGGCATCAGCTTCGTGACCCACTCACTGGTCCTGCTGCCCTGTTTCCATAGTATCCAGGACCCCACACATGCACTGTGTCTGCACTCTGGTGCATATGGCTGGAGCTGGGTGTTCAGCAGTCCTGGACTCCCTCTCCCTCCACGCTCCGACTCCTCTCCACCTGCCGTGAGCTGGGCAGATGTGTGCTTGGGTCCCACTGGGCCGGGGCTTGTATCTTACCCCTTTCACCAGGCGCTGGGCTCTCACACGTGTGGATGTAGTCTGGCTGTTGTCCTGTGTCTTCTGTTCTCTCTTTTAGGATTAGTTGTATTTGTTGTATTTTCAAAAATATATATATGTTTTTGGGAGGAGATTCCCACTGTCGTACTCACGCCGTCATGTTGGCTTCTGATTTATTAGTTTTTAAAAACGTTTTATTTATAACTCATATTATTTTTTAATAAAACAGTTTAAATTTTAGAAAAAAATGGGAAACTGCAAAAGGCCCGTTCATTTCTTGAGCTTTTGCAGTATATGAATATGATGTGCTAAAGCAAGTGAACTAGAAATGCATAGTTTACAGTTCTTTTTATGTTGGACAAAAGGTGTGTAGTTTGCTGAACTGAAATTGTTGGAAAATAAATCAAGATGAATTTTGAATAGTTCAAAACACTGCTGAATTATCATTGCATGTTACCTTGAAATGACTTTTTTGCTCAAATTTCAAGTCTATATGTAATTCAGAAGATGGTTCTTCCATCAACTAGAAACAGGTTCTTAAAAATAAGAATTACCCAAAGCAAATTTAACAGTTATCACAAATGCAAATGAAACAATAGCTTTCACTCAACTGCAAAAATATAGTTTCTTATTTATATAAAACAAAGATTCAATTTCTTTGAACTTATCTGCCTCAAAGATAATTTTAACTAAATTTGTTTTCAACCTGTAATTTTGGTTGGTTGAGGTAAAAAAAATTACTGTTTTTCATTTGAAAATTCCTTCATAATTTTCAAAGTACCTCCAGGTACATTAATCTGACTAGACTAAAGCATTCCCATAAAATATGCAAAAAAGGTGTGATTACTGTCATTATATAGAAATTTTTACTGACTTTTCCAAACCATAGAGCAATTTATAACTGTGTGTATGAAACCCAAGTCTAGTGATTTTTTTTTAACCTTTACAGTACTTTTTAAAATATGGTTTAGACTGCCAAGTTTCAGGAAACAGAAAAAGTTACAAAAAGAAATTCCAGATGCTACCTAAATCTAAAGGACCCAAACATCTGAACATTAAGATATAGTCTATGCCTGGATACCTTACCATGCCAAAGCAAAAAACAAAAAAAGATATCCACTACAGAATCCACATAGAGATCATTGTTGAAGCCATGAGGGTAGGTAACTTCTCTAAGGAGATTGGAAGGAGATTAAAAGTCAGGACAAAAACTTAGAAAATGCCCACCTTGTTTAACTTTGTTGACTTTTTCTTGCACCTGGACAAAATAGCTGGCAAATGTTAGACCATCTCCAGTTATTCTGAGGTACTAATGATTAATTTCATTTTTTGGTACTTAAATTTGTCACTAATTTGGATTTTCTTTCCTCATTAAGCTCTGTTCTATCTTAGGATGTTGGGGTATAATTTTTAAGATGTTCTCACAAGATTCCTGTTCTTCCGTTATTCAGTTAAACACTACTCTAATGACTGCTATGAAGGGACTTTGGTAATCACTTGGCCTTAAGTAGCGAGTCTCCTAGATTATCCAGGTGGACCCAATGGAACCATAGTGGCCTTTAAAAACATAAGAGGAAAACAAGACCCCGGCAAAAGAGATGCCTCAGAAGAGATGAGATAGAAGGGTCAAAGGTATTTCAATCACAAGATGGCTTCTATCTGCTGTTGCTGGCACTGAAAGGAACAAAGAGCCTGGGAATGTCAGAGGCTTCAAGAAGTTGAGAATAACTGCCAGCCAGCAATTGGCAAGATAATGAAGACCTTAGTCTCACAGCTGCATGGAACTGAATTCAGCCATCAACTTGAATGAACCTAATGGGTCCTCTCTTAGAAACCCAAAAAGGAATGCAGCATGGCCTGCTCCTTTACTTTAGCCTTTTGAGTCCCTAAGCAGAGAACCACCTCAGCCACTGCACCTGGACTTCACCCCTACAGAAGTTTGAGAAAAATCTGTTTTAAGCCTGTCTTGCCAATGGGTTTCAGCCCCCAGCAAGTTCAATGTGACCAAAGAACGTTCTTGGGGTGAAAGGGTTTATTACCTGGCTTGTTCTCCCAGCGGTAGGTTGAGCACTAGCGTCTCTGCCTCCACGCAGAGCACTGGGCCAAGCTCTCTATATAGTACAATAATCCTTATTGCCTATGGGTGTGGAAGCAGTAGCCTAGCAACAGGCCAGTTACAGCATCAAGTGGTTTAAGTTCAGTGAGGATCCTGGCCATAGGAACCCCAATTTCCCCACAAAGCCCTTAAGTCTCTGGTACTTAGGATAGCAACAGAAAACTAATAGAGCTGAGAATTCTGCAGTGAGGAAGACAGACATGCTAGCCCCTGCTGTATTTTCAGTTGTTTTCACCTCTTCTTCCTGTGACCCCCCTAAAAACAGAAAAATTCTTGTTTCATGCAGTTATAAACTCTAATTGGTACCTGTATTAGTGTTCTCCTGAGAAAAAGAATCAAAAGATATATGTAAGATACATGTAAGAGGATATATGTAAGAGGAGATTTATGATAGGAATTGGCTCACATGGTATGGAGGCTGAGAAGTCCCATAATCAGCAGTCTGCAAGCTGGAGAACCAGGAAAGCTGGTGATTTAATTCAGTCCGAATCCAAAGTCTTGAGAATTGGGGAGCTGATGGTGTAAATCACAATTTAGTCCAAAAGTCCAAGAATGAGGAGCACTGACAAGGTAGGGAGGAGAAAATGGATGCTTCATCTCAGAGAGAGTAAGTCTTCCCCTCTTCACCTTTTTCTTTTCACACCTTCAACAAATTGGATGATGCCCATCCACATTGGTGAAGTCTGATCTTCTTTACTCAGTCTACTGTAAAATCCTGGGAAGATTTGTAACAACACTAATGCCTAAGTAGTACCCAAACCAATTAAATCAAAAGTCCTGCTATCAGTATTGTTAAAGTACCCCAAGGTGTCTCGCCAATGGGTTTCAGCTCAGGCAAGTTCACTCTTGCTTCAGTGAGACTGAAAATGGCAATGGAGCATTCTTGGGGTGAAAGGTTTACACCCAGCTTTATTCTCATGGTGGCAGGTCAAGTGCTAGAATGCCATCCACCTCAGGGTAAGTGTACATGGAGCAAGCTGGTCTCTGCCTCCAGGCCTGTCTCCCCCTGCAGCCATCTCAGTTTCTCCCCTAGGTGCTGCCACCACTCCAGCCCCTGCACTCCTGCAGCTGTGCAGCCCAGAGCACTGGGCAGAGATCTTTATATTGAGTCCATAATGACACATTACTCACACGTGTGCAGTGGGCCAGCTGACCAGGGTCAGGTGAGAATCCTGGCCATAGGAACTTCCATTTTTTCTACACGAGGTAATCCAATATGCTGCCAAAATTGAGAACCAGCCTAGTATTGAATCCCCAAATCTCCACTTGTTAAAATCAAATCCAAATCCTTGCAGGCCCACTTCAAATGCAATACTTGCCATGAAGCCTGTCCCTTAAATTATTAAAAGAATGTAGTATCTTACATATCACTGTTTATACTGGGACATAATTTACTACTTAGCCACTTAACACAAATTTACTATCACAGTTTCCATAGGTCTCTAATATTTGGTCCAAACCACTCTCACCCCCTGACTAGTCTGTTATAATAGTTTCCAAAGTAATTTATCTTTTCTGATTCTCCACCCTCTGTCCACCCAATCCCTACTCTACCCAGCAAACTTAATTACCATTTCACTAGGTAAATTTGATTATGTCAGTCCCTCATTTTAAAATACAAAATCCCTTATTTGGTTTGCCATGGTCTATAGGTTCTTGTATGGTTCATTTTTTCTCTCTTTGTCCACCTGTCTTGCCGAGGGGTTTCAGCCCCGGGCAGTTCACTATGGATTCAATGTGACCAAAGAAATGACAGTAGAACGTTCTAAGGATGAAAGGGTTATACGCAACTTTATTCCCATGTTGGCAGGTCAATCACTAGAATCCCATCCCCTCAGAGAGAGTCTGCATGCTGCAAGTCAGTCTGTGCCTCTGGGCCTCTCTGCCTGTGCAGCCATCTCAGTCTCTGTCCTCCGCACGGCCACCGCTCCAGTCTAGTCTCTGCTCTCCTGCAGCCATGCAGCCATGCAGCCATGCCACCAGACCACTAGGTGGAGCTCTTTATAAGGAGTCAGTAACAATATATTGCTCACACCTGTGTAGTGAGTGAGCCAACCAGGGCCAGGTGAGAATCCTGACTATTCTGCAGTCACACTTTATGCAAAGTTCTCTCCTCAGGACTCCACCTGACAAAATCAAGTTGGGACAGTTGGGGTTGCATTCTTATAGGAGCCTCTGGGTCCTCTTCCAACCTCATTTAGGTAGTTGCAGCACTCCGTTTTCTGGCTACCAACTAGGGGTCATTCTCACAACTAGAGACTGCTCTTAGGCCCTTCCCATGTGGATCCCTCCATCTCCAAGCAAGCCTCAGTGTCTTCAACTCCCAAGTTCTTTGAATCTCTGACTTCCTTTTCTGCTACTATGCAGAGAAAACACTTTGCTTTTAAGGAACTCATATAATTAGGTTGGGCCTACCTGATAATATCCCTAGTTTGGAGTCAGCTGATTAGTAACTTAATTACACCTGCAAAATGTCTTTTGGGAGTAACACCAGGGAGAGTAGCTCATGGGGACTATCTTATAATTCTTCCTATTATACTTGGTAGTACATATGTTTGTATATTTTATTTTAGGTTGGAAGATGTTTCACAGCAAATATCAAATTAAAATTTTTTCTTTTCCAGACTCTTCCACAATCCACAACTCAGTACAAGTCTGTGAACACTGTTTAAACTAATGGCAAATCATGGTCAACCTGTGTGGGGAAGTTGGGGTTCCTATGGCCAGGATCCTCACTGAATTTAAACCACTTGATGATGTAACTGGCCTGTTGCTAGGCTACCACTTCCACATCTTTAGGCAATAAGCTATTATTGCACTATATAGAGAGATCGGCCCAATGCTCTGGGCAGAGGCACAGGTGCTCGTGCTCGACTTGCCCCCAGGAGAACAAACCAATAATAAAGCCTTTCACCCCAAAGAACGTTTTGCTGTAAATTTCCTTGGTCACATTGAATCCATAGCGAACTTGCCCGGGACTGAAACCCATTGGCAAGACACTACCATTTAATTTGTCAAAGTACATGCAATAAATCAATTTATAAAGTCATCAGCTATCCATTTTCCCAAATTTATACAATATAAGACTTTTATACATACCTGTATTACACACTTGTGGATAAAAAGAGAGTTCCTGTGGCCAGGATTCTCACCTGGCCCTGGTTCACTAGCTCATTACACACCTGTAGGCAATACCTGGCTGTTGACTATATAAAGAGCTCTGCCCAGTGCTCTGGGCACAACATGGTGGCAGGGCTGCAAGGCTACAGGAGAGCAGAGCAAAGCAAAGGCTGGAGTGGTATCAGCGACAAGGACAGAGGCTCAGAGAATGGTTATGTGGGACAACTGTGCAGAGAGGCCCAGAGGATAGGTGTGTGGGACAGCTTTGCAGGCAGAGGCCCAGAGGAGAGGTGTGTGGGACAGCTTTGCAGGCAGAGGCCCAGAGGATGGCTGTGCAGGGCAATTTTGCAGAGAGGCCCAGAGGATGGCTGCATGGGACTGCTGTGCAGGCAGACAGGCCTGGAGGATGGCTGTGTGGACAGAGGGGCCCAGAAGCAGGGACTGGCTTGCTGCATGCAGACTTGCTCTGAGTGAATGGAATTTCAGTGACTGATCTGCCACCTGGAAATAAAGTTGGGTATAACCCTTTCACCCCAAGAATGTTCTGCTGTTGATTTCTTTGGTCACATTGAATCCATAGTGAACTTGCCTGGGGCTGAAACAGATTGGCAAGACACTTCAAGGACACATGCTTTCATGTTCATGTATTGCAGCATACATTTATTTGCTTTAACTTACTACATTAGCAACATGAGCTTGTAATCTTACAATCCAGGAACATTAAGCTTCTAAAAGGGTCAACATTTAGAAAGGCAAATGCTATAGACTAAGGTTACCTTTGTCTCGGCACTCTCTCTGGGGCAGTTTGTTCTGGCTTGCTTAGAAATCTGCATATATTTGGGAATTTTTGTGGCACAACATTGCCTTCAATGCTATCAAGGGATAGCATTAACACCTATTTACTCACAGTGGGATTTTTTAAATCGTTAAATAGTAGTTTCTCATATGTAGCTTAATATTACACAACCTGAATATGAAATCAACAAAGGGGAGGCATTTTCCCACAGCTGGTTTAATGCTACAAATTGAAATCATCACTCCTGTCTGCCCAAAACATTGCTTTTCTATTTGGGGCACCTTCAAAGGTAAAGCCATATAAGATAATGCTCTTTTTATTTAAACATTTAATTTTAAAAAACAGAACTGCTATTTTCCAAATATATAATATTGAACTTAAGTATTTTCAGAAAATACATATATGAGAAATAATTCTCTACTAATCAATATAAACCAGGCATATTTATCTTGTATTATAAAATGGTTTTGTTGAGTCAATGGTGGTTTAAATAGAATTGTTATTAACTAGGTTTGCTATACTAACAAAACTGAGGATTGATTTTTAAGGGACTATGGAAAAACTCAAAACCAGTTTCTCCTCATAGTGATTTTTTAAGTCCAAATTATTCACTTACAATTTGACTTCATACTTTATCACCCTTCTACACCTGCCTCAATTTGAGTATTACTTCTCTGCCTCCATTTACCTATTTTTTATTCAGAGCCCAACTAATTCTGCCTGCTCCCACCCTGTAACCAGAGGATATCTTTTTCTAATTTTAAAACTTGACATAATGTTAAACTTTTTCACCCAGAAAGAGAATAAGCCTGCAGTAAAAGCTTTTATATTCACTGAAAGTCATAGATGTATTTATTTGATAAGTGTGATTATTTATAGTGTCTGTCTAAAAGCTTTCATCTTACTAGAATTGTCCTGCATTAAATAACACACCAATAACCAGACCAGTCACACTGGTTTGAAAAGCATTTTGTTTTAAAGAATTGTAACAATGGGCTAGAGTCTGACAGTAGCACAATATCATTTAAGTGCTTTATAAGCATTTAATCTCCAACAACTCCATTAGATAGATACTACAATAGTATGCCCATTTTACAGAATGGAAAACTGAGAATAGGGAAGAGAATTGGTGGTTTGTGAAGGTCATATAGCCAGTAAAAATGAAACTAAAATTTGAACCTAGGCAACCCTCCATCAAAACTGGTGCCACTAACATACATCACCATCCCTGGATTTTGTTAAGAGGTCAAATGATTTTTATGTACCTGAAAGTAACTTTCTCTGCAGTGAAGCACTGAAACCTTTTTGTTTACATAAATGTATACTTTGCCTCTGTAGCTTTTTCTCATAGGACAATGTTACAAATACTAAAAGACAGAAACTTTATATAGTTTGTGATAGTTGGAATTAAGAACATAATCTAACAATTACCAGCTAAAGTTTAACAAACTAGCATTTTAACATAGACAGAAAAGACAACATTATACACCTTCACTGCCATAAGAGCAATGTCCACTAATAGTCATTTCTTTGAGTTTGCAATTGATTTCAAAAACAGCTTTCTTGGAAGTTGTACCAAGCAGAGGTATTGCTCTATGAAAATAAATTATTCTCCCAATGTCAGCATCTTAGTAGTGTGAATGTAGGCTTTTAAAGGTGGTGTTAATTTTTTATTTAAAAACATGTACACACACACACACACACACATATATATATCTCCTATTCATTCATCACTGCATTCCTGGATGCAGGAAATAGCTTAATCAGTCATCCTCATAATGCATGAATTTCCCTAACAATTCTCTACCTTCACCTCACTGCTAATCATAATTACAGCTGTGCCCCTGTCACAGGCAGCTGTAAGAGAATCAGAATGTTGAAAGTTAATCAGTTCACAGCTGGTCTAAACTTGCTTACCAGATTCAGATAAAATTTATGGATTATACCAATCAAAAGCAATCTAAACAGTTTATTATAAAGTCTAAACAAAAATAAAAAACATTTCAGTGAATATAAATCAATCAAAAATCTAAATGAAATGAAAAGTCTTTTCTAGTGAACATATAAAATGCTAGTCATTATGTGACTTAGTAAAGCAGAAAATAACAAAAAATGTCTCAAAAGCACCAGGGTATTAAAAAAATATGAGTGGAGCGTGGGATCTCAAAACTACCAGAAGGCTGGAGATACAGGTGCCACAAAGTCTAAGTTTCCAAGTCTCTGATTACATTTAATCTGTTTTCTGACTTTGCCAACATAAAGATGGGAGACATTGTATGTATAAATATGCAGAATTATAGAACTAAAAAGGAGTTCTTGAATATTGAATCCCCCATTTTCATGGCAGTTATTGAATAAGTCAATAACAGTCAGTGGCAGAACTAAAACTAGGTCCCCTGACATTCAGGTCAGTACCCATTTAATGATTATTCCATCTCTCATGTGCATTATGTCTTTGAGTTTTTTAAATGTATAAAACCAACATTTTCAGGAAGAGAGCGCTTCATGCTCTGCTTTAAATTTATTGATTGTAAATGGGGCAATTGAAAGTCATGTTTAGACCACAATGATTATATTGTTCCTATGGAATTTGACCACCAGGGAGTGACTTCTGGAAGAGAAAGATCTGAGAGTTACCATTTAGGAAGAACAACAGTTTCATTCATTGTCAAAGAAGACTTAATTTTTCAAAAGCAATTGTCTTGCCAATGGGTTTCAGCCCCAGGCAAGTTCACTATGGATTCAGTGTGACCAAAGAAATTGATAGCAAAACGTTCTTTGGGATGAAAGGGTTTATTACCCGGCTTGTTCTCCCTGCGGTAGGTTGAGCACTAGCATCTCTGCCTCCACCTGGAGCAGTGGGCCAAGCTCTCTATATAGCGCAATAGCAGCTTATTGCCTAAAGGTGTGGAAGTGGTAGCCTAGCAACAGGCCAGTCACACCATCAGGTGGTTTAAGTTCAGTGAGGATCCTGGCCATAGGAACCCCAACTTCCCCACACTCCACCCCTCCAGGATTCTCACCTAACAATCTTCTGCAATGGTCCCTGTGTGAGAAAGCTGGAGCACTGTAACCAGAATCCACAATAGCAACAGAAGATAACAACAATTTAGAGATAATGAAAATTAAGATACAGCAAGATTTTGATACAAGTAACAAAAATTATAATAATCCTCAATCAGAGAAGGTTCCCCCAAACAAAAAAGTATAATAATCCTCAAACCAGATGAAGTTCTCAATCCACCAAGAGTTTAGGGGTGATAAGACACATGTTTTAATACTACCAACATAGGCAAATCTTGTCCATCAGGTAGGATGCATGCAAGAGAGTGGTCCTGTGATAGCACTATAGCAGGAAGGGGGTCCCTTCCAGGGCTAGTACACCATAATTTTACTCCTTTCCCCATGGGGGTTACTGAAGGGTCTATAGATAGCACTACTGGAGGTGTATGCACTGGCCATAATGATAAAACCAAACTCTCCGGTAAGATGCTCCTACCTTCTGGCTGCTCAGGATATACTACTGTGACCTTTGGTGGCCACTCTGCTGTTATTCCAGGAATACACATGAGACCAGCTTCCAGGCCTTGTCCCCAAGGTGCAAGGAGAGCCAGCCATCATTGGTTCATGTGTCGGAAGGTCCAAGGCCACATCCACTCAATGGAGTCTTGGGAGTTCAGTGCAGTTGGTGCTGGCAGCAAGATGTTATTCTGGTGGCCAAACCTCAGCATCAGTGATTCTTCCTTGCTTTGTACTTGCAGTTGTATAGGGAAGGCAGCCATATATGTTAACATGTCTATGGGGCTCAGGGCTACCTTCTGAGGTCTCTTGTTCAAACGCCATAGCACTGTCCATTAGCAGACTGACCATCCCCACAGACTATAGGTATCTGACTTTAGTCTGGATTTTAAGAAGCCATTGTGTCTCTGTATCATGCCTGCTGCAGTAGGACTGTATGGCAAAAGAAACTTCCATTTGATTCCCAGGTGCTGCACCCATTCCTGCAGTGTATGTCCAGTAAAATGGGTGCCCTGATCACTTTCAATTACCTGTGGTTGGCCATAGGCAGCAAAGAGAAGCCTCAGGCCTCTTTTGGTCATCTGCTGGTTTGCACAATAGGTAGGAAAAGCAACCAGAAGTACAGTAGCTGTGTCCACACAAGTCATCGCATACCGATATCCTTCTGACACAGTTAGAGGCCCAATAAAGTCTATCTGCCACCTGATAAGGGGTATAGGCCACTTAGCTATTGTCCCATGTTTCTGTGGAACTCGGTGTAAGTCCCTTTTGGAGCACACGACACACTCCTGCTGGGCTCTACTAACTTCTTCGAAGGTCAAAGGCAAGCCCCCCTGATGGGCTACAGCCCACATTGTCTTTTGCCCTGCATGCAACCCCATTGGGCTACATCAGAGGCAGGCTTTCCTTCTAACCAATGTATCTGGGCCAATTTATCTCCTTCATCATTTCCTGAGATGCCAGTGGCAAATGACCTGTCACATGGTATACTGTAATTATTTTAGTCTGACCACAGGCCTGTAAGTCTTGCCACAATTCTTGCTCTTAAAGGGGTCGGTGACCAACCAGCCAGTTGGCATGGTACCAGGTTGGTAGCCACAGGGTCAAGCCCTGATAGCCCAGCTGTCAGTGCAGACAACCATAGGGGAGGGCTCCTTGCTGATCACAAGCCACACAGCCTGAAACTCTGCCCATTAGCTGCTCTTCCCCTCACCATCTTCCATCCATATTTTCTCAGTCTTATGATGGAAAGCTACGGCACTCCATTTTTGGGGCTGTCCAAGGCTGGAGCCATCTGTGTACCATGATTCTTCAGGCATAGGGTCTCTTCCCTCCTGATAGGGACTCTCTGCTACTAATGGTTCAAAAGCAAGTTCTTCCTGCTTTTCACTAGTATATGTCACTGGCCCCAACATGTTGGAGTTCTTCACTCAAGGGGCTACTAGAGAGGGCCCTATGCTGCTGTAGGTAAGCACCCCACTTGGCTAGTGTGTGCGTTTGTGCCACACCACTCCTTGGCTTTTGGGTCTAGTCTCGTACCCACCCTAAGATGGGATAGGTGGTTATTACCTTTATTGGGGCCATTCCAGTGATGGTCTGTAGCTAACAAGGCATGATACATAGCAGAAAGCTGTTTTTCTATCAAAGTACATCATACCTCTGCCCCTTTCCAGAGTTGTGACCAGAATCCAATGGGTTGGTGAGTTCGTTCAGGCCTCTGCCAGAGACCCCAGCCATAACTGTCTTCAGTCAAATGAACATCCAGCTCAAAGGGCCTTGATGGATCTATCACACTCAAGGCCTGCATAGCCTTGACTGCCCATTTTGCTGTAGTAAAGGCAGAAACACATGTCTCATCCCACTCTCACCGGATGCCCTTTTGTACCAAACAGTACAAGGGCTTCAGAATTTGGGCCAAGTGCGGGATAAACACTCTCCAGTAGCCTTGAAGACCCAGAAACTCCTAGAACAATGATACAGTTGTGGGGTTAGGAAAGGCCTGGACTTTGTCTATAACTGCTTCTGATATCACTTTGGTCTTACCCAAACATACAACCCCCAAGAATTTGACAGACAAACCAGATCCCTGAATCTTGGTGCTGTTCACAGCCCATCCTTTCTCCCGGAAATGTTGCAGCAGTCTAGGTGCTGCACCTTCTGAATCTGAAAGAGAATCAGACGTAAGCATGACATCATCAATATAATGGTACAGCCACACCATTGGCAGTTTCTCCCATGTAGAAAAGCCCTGGCCTACAAGTCCATGACAGATGGTGGGGCTGTGGATGTATCCCTGTGGAAGGATGGTGAAAGTCCATTGCCAACCTTCCCAAGTGAAGGCAAACTGTTCCTGACTTTCCTGCTCAATGTCAATGGAAAAGAAGGCATTAGCAATATCTACCACATAATGGTATGTTCCTAGTTCATTGCTAAGGGTATCCATCCAGCCTGCAATAGAGGGGACAGCAGCATGCATAGGGGGTATGACTTTTTTCAGTTCTCTGTAATCCACAGTCATATGCCAGGAGCCATCTGGCTTTTTTACAGGCCACACTGGGGAACTGAAAGGACTATGGGTGGGCTTTATAATACCCACCTTTTCCAGCTCCTGGAGAGTTTCTCCAATCTCTTTATGCCCTCCAGGCAGTTTGTATTGTTTGGTATTAGTCACCCGCCAAGACACAGGCAAAGCTATGGATGGGTGCCTAGCATGTCCCCTCAGAACTGCCTTCACCACACACACTCTCAGTCTGAACTCACCTGCAGTGGTCTGCAGCCATAGACCCTGCAGGATATCAATCCCAAAAATATACTCAGGGATAGGAGATATATACACGGTATACTCCTTTGGAGATAGACCCCCTATTATGAAAGGAATTTGGGCTTTTCTAACTCTGATAGCCTTCCCTCTGTATCCATCTATGATAGTAGGGGTCCCGGGAACCGCTCAAGATTACCATGAATCAGTGAACATTCAGCCTCAGTGTCCACCAGAGCCAGGACATGTTGTATGTCCACTGGGGACTAATGGACAGCTATTTCAACATGTAGCCTTCAGTCCCCTCCTGGTCCCTCAGGGCAGATACCTTGACCTTCCCCTCAGTCAAACCATGTTCCCCAATCACCTTCCTGTGTGGGATCAAGTGAGGTTGGCTCATTCCCCAGCAGAAAGTCTTGCAAACACACAGACCGGATGCGTGGCCCTGTCTCTGACCTCTGCCTCTTTGGTCTTAATGGCTGGAACTGCTGCTCTGGTTTCAGCTGTTGCCATAGCTCTAGTAACATCCTATTTGACTTCCCATCCAATTTCCTTTCATCTGCTTCTGCCTATATTAAATCAACCCACATCTGGGTTCTCATAACTTACATGGGGCCCTGTAAATTCTTCTTGTGAGTAACAGGTCTTATTTCTTTCTAGATTCTCATTATTTCTGCCTCTCCTAAGTCTGTTACTCTACATGTCACCTTGCTTATGGGATGCCCTAAGGGAGGGGAAAGAATGGCCACTAGAGACCCAAAGAGGGATGTAGGAGCCATTTGAAATACAATATTTCTCATCCCAGTAGTGAAACTCTCTTCATCTGGGCTATAATTCTCTGGACTATAGTTGGCATTTCTTATGCCTAGCTCTCGTAGCACCTGTTGGAGTTCAGCATATGTCTGCCATCTAACAGGAGAAGATGGTAGATCACCCAGATTGGGCCACACAGTGCGAAGTGCAGCCATAAGCCAATTGAAGAGGGAGTGACTCCCTGGGGTCTGATGTGCATTTTATAATCGCTGCCTCAAGGCAGGCTGCACTGTCAGGGAAGACAGCTTTCCCATCTCTGATCCTGACAGAACAATTCCATCCACCCCTAAGTCCCACAGACACAGGAGCCAAGCTGATATTGACTCCAAGGGCTTCTGCCTTAACCGGGAGCCCAAATCCACCAGCTCAGCCTGAGTATAGGGGCGGACCATAGAGTGCTCCACTACCTCGGGAGGGGGCTGCTCCTCTCCTTGGAGAACTTTCAGCTGCTGGGTCTTTATTTTCTTTACAACCACTGGGCGTGCTCTCAATACAGGAGCAGCCAGTACCTTCAGCACCACCCCTTCATCCTTCGCCAGTTCCTCCATTTCTGGGGCTGATGGCACCTTTCTCTCCCCTCCCCCGAGTGCCTCCTCTGCTACAACCTTTATCTTTTCTACTGTGCCTCGCAGCAGTACTACCTCAGTTTTCAGAAGGTCTCTTACCTTCACCTCAATGCTTCACAGCTGATGCTCTCGTGCCACCTCCACCTGTGCTTCCCTCAGGAGTTCATCTTTTTTCTTGATGACCTCTTCCGCCTTCAGAACCCCTGGCAGTGCTGCCATCTCATCTCCAATGGTACCTTGCTGCTGGCGCTCTCGTGCTGCCTCCTCCCGTGTCAAGACCATCTCGTTCCTCAGGGAATCCACAGAGATTTGCAGGTCACGTTCTCTTGCCCCCTCCTCTCAGTTCAATGCCATTTCCCTCCTCAGGGAATCCACAAAAGTTTGCAGCTCACGTTCTCATGCTGTCATTTTTTGGTTCTTTTTTCTGTAGACCTTTTTAAGAATGTGAGAAGCAGCCAACCCACAGTCCCCACTGTCTCACAGGTGCTCTGCTTCTCAAAGGATCTGCTTACTATAACAAGGGCCACCCCTACTGCCTCAGGTGTCACCTCCACTTGCCTCCAGTCCTGGGGTGGGGCCCAGTCCTCTAGGAGGCAAGCCAACTCAGACCACATACCCATTGGGGGATGATCCACTGTCTCCCCATTCACAGGGGTACCCCGCTGAAGCACCCCTCCCATAAGGGCAGCCTGTCTTTTTCCTTGGTCAACAATGAACCCTGCCGACTTTCGCCAACTATCTTGCCAATGGGTTTCAGCCCCGGGCAAGTTCGCTATGGATTCAGTGTGACCAAAGAAACTGACAGCAAAACATTCTTTGGGAAGAAAGGGTTTATTACCCGGCTTGTTTTCCAGGCGGCAGGTCAAGCAGTAGCATCTCTACTTTCACCTAGAGCACTGAGCCGAGCTCTCTACATAGCCCAATAATAGCTTATTGCCTAAAGGTGTGGAGGCGGTAGCCTAGCAACAGGCCAGTTACATCATCAGGCGGTTTAAGTTCAGTGAGGATCCTGGCCATAGGAACCCCAACTTGCCCACAGCAATGATAAAAGTCATTTTATCATTTATGGCAAGTAAAAGCAGAAACTGCTGGATAAAGCTTTGGAGATTATCTAACCCAACCCTTCATTTTAGGGATATGGAAAACAGAAAAGAGAGGGGATAAAACTTGCTCTTATTGGTAATGGTGATAATCTTGATGTCAAGGGCATCTTTCCTATATTTTTCTAAGTAATGCATTCAGCTTCAAAATATCAACCAGTATTTGGTTGTTGATATTCCAGAGAGGTTCTCTAACATGTCAGAATCTCCAGCAACGGATTATTTATTTAGCAAGCCATCATCAGCAGAGAAATATTTTTAAGCTTATGATGATGTAAGAAAATCATGCCAAATTATACAACTTTATGAGTCCTGAAAACTTTAAATACACGGTTTTACATAAATGCATTTTGAAAGAACTATATTGTACACCTGTCAAATAAAACTCATAACCTGGGGCTTTTGACTATTCCAAAGCTTTGTCTTTTACAGTTCTAAAGCTATTTAACTCATCTTGAGATTATGCTTCCTGTAGGAGCAAAAGAAGAAACCACTCTAAGTGATGGTTCCCAGTATGCTATTAACATAAAATGTGTTTTCAAATTCAAAAGATAAATGAGATGGATTGAGATTTTTCACACCACTTTTAACACAAGGATAAGCACTTTGAAAAGTTCCTATTCCCATGGTAAAAGTTAGGTATTAGTAAGAATGATGTTATTAATATGAGAGTGTGCTTAGTTCCATTTTATTGACCAAACACTAAAGGAGGGAATTGGGCATGATTTTCCGTAGAATGAGAAGATAAGTTCAATTTTTAGGTTTTTTGTTTGTTTGTCACGTTTATTTGAAAGTGTTCAAACATAATCAACTTTGCGGTGTTAGATTCTACCACTTATATCATATATACTTTGATACTAGAGTAAAACCAAAAGAAAAGCCATGTGAATAAACTGCTTTAAGAAGTAGGGAGTGGTGTCTTCTGTAAATAATAGTGATAGACTTTAGTTCTTTTCCTACTCAACTTATTTATGGGAATTAGCAACAGCCATCCTTTATAACATAGTGGCAAGTAAATTTAAGTTGTGGAATATTAAGTTACTCTTCAAAAAATTAGCTGTCTCTCCTTATAGTCGCTCCCATGAGCTCCTCCCTATGAGATGGGGGATTAAATATTTTCACACCCATAAATGTGAGCAGTATAAACCTCTTCTTATTCTTCGGCCACAGGAATGACAATATTCCTGACAAGGGCTTTCCCTTTAGTCTAGATCCTGAAGTAAAGAGAGCATGCTGCAGAATCTCAGCTGACCTGCAAACAAAACATAATATGCAAAAGAAATACAGGTTTGTTGTCAGCAAGCCACTAAAATTTTGGAATTGTTACTGAAGCATAACCTTGCCTAACCAATTGTTATACACTGTAAAAACAATTCTAATGGAGCAATATTGATGGGAGAAGACAAGTATGAGCAACTTATTGTACCAACAATATTTTAAATGAAGGTAGTGGAAACTTTCCTATTGGAAATGTATGGAAATGCCAGATAAAAAAATTCCTTATTATAAATACATAGTCAGGCTCAGAAGAAACAAACAAAAGACCAGAATAGAAATTAAAGAGAGGGAAAGAGAGAATAAACTGACAACAAGAGTTCTAGGTATATAAAATGACACTGGAGCCACTTTGAGACAGGGAGAAAGGAGGGAAGTGGGTTATCACAGTCACAGAGTTTGAAGGTTTTAATGGCCTTGTGTGATAAAAAGTCAGGGCTTGTCCATCAGTAAGGTAATAAATTAGAAGAGAAAACTCTATACAAATTGAGGCCAGAGCTTTTCAACTAGTGTGTGGAGGGGCATATCTGAGTGTGCTTTACAAATATTATCATTTTCTATGTACAGCATGATGGAAAGATTTTAGGAAGTTTTGGGGGGAAAACATCAAAGACTATACCTCAGTGAAAAGGTAAAATAGGAAAAATCCACTCGGTCTTGGAGGAAGACAACAGGAAGCTTTAAGACATCTTTGAGATTTTAGGAACATCGGCCTACATCACATGTGGTTTGGGGATTAATATATACATTTTATATATATACATATATATATGATACAGAAACCCCTAAACTGGGATATTAGCACAATCAATGCCCTATGACACCTATGGGGACATTTATAAAGCCCAAATACAAAACCACTCTGAGATACACAATCTCAATTCATGTAACAAAAAATCCCCTAGCAGATAGGTAGGTAGTTAGAATGAAAAATTATAAAACAAATAAGAAAATAATCTACCATGGTGATGTTATGTGACATAAAAAATAAGGATAAGACTCTAAGAACAATATTACAGAAACTACAAAAAATATACTTTAAAGAACTAAATATATATTAATAAAAGGTATAGTCTAAAAAGTAGGAAACATTACTATGTAAAAGGAAATATTAAAAATAGAGTTTTTAAAAACGAAAATAGAGTGATCACAGTACAGACAAAAATGTATTCTGTAACCAACATAATAGACACAGAAAATCTGTGGAATGGAAAACATATTTTTGAAAACTGACAAAAACTCATTACAGAGATAAATAAATGGGACATATGAAAAAGACGTTAAGAGACAAGGGAAACTTAATTAGAACATCCAGTATTCATCTCATAGGAGTTCCTCAAAGAAGGAAAAGAAAGATGGGAGAAAGACAATATTTTAAAGAGATAATAGCTGAGAAATTTCCAGAATTCAATAAATTGTGAATTATCACATTCCAGGATCACAAACAAGTCCCAAAGGATAAAAAAGACAGAACATGCTACAAGAAAGGTATATCCGAGAGTCCAGCTATAACAAAAATGTAGAAAACGAGAGAAAAAAATTATAAAAGCAATCATAAAGAAAAAGAATGTCGATTGTACTGACGGTAGACTTGTCAATAGCAAAAACAGAAGTAGGTCATTCATTTGACAACCGTATTATTGGTTTCCTCCCTTGTGTCCAGCACTGTTCCAGGTTTGGCGATGCAGAAGTGAACAAAACAAAATATTGGTCTAGATAGAACTTACATTCTAGTGGGGGAAGACAGACAATAATGAAAGAAATATGAAGGATTCTGATGGTAGTAAGTGCTGGTTAAAGAGGTAGGAAATACTGTGAGTGTGGTGGAAACATGTCAGTTTAAACAGAATGGTTAGAGAAAGCTTCACTGATAAGGTGAAATTTGAAGAAACTAAGGCAATGGGGCTGATGATGATAAATTAATATCAATCTATAATTCTACATCCATCTTAATTATTACTCAAGAGTAAATAAAGACAATCCCTATAAAAAGCTGCAAGTATTTATTACTAACAATTTCTTGCTCAAAAAAATTATTAAAATACATGCTTCAGAAAGACTGAAATTGAATCGATAAGGAGGACATGTAATACAAGAAGAAACTGAACACTGAAGTATTCACGGAAGTATTAGTAACACCTAAAAGAGTATAACGTAAAATAATAAAAAAAATTTTAAGTAGTAATACTAATTTGCGGGTATTAAATAAGGCAGAGATGAAAGTACTGAAGAATAACATACAGGAGAGAGAAAGATTATTGTAATACCTTTTATTTTGGGAGGAGATTAAAGATATTTGAGTACCCAGGTAATCACTATCAAAACTAGTGTATGTGTAACTATTAGAATATATAACTTCCAAATTAGTAGAAAGAAAAGGGAAAGAAAAAAATCATGATTAATAAAAGAGAAGGCAGTGAAAGAGGGAAAAATGTAAGAAAATACAAGGTTTATAGGAAGATAGAGAAATGAATAAAAATTTATCAACAATCACATCATATGTAAATGCACTAAATTTGCTAGTTGAAAGACTCCCAGATCGATTTTAAAAACCCACCTTTATGCTACTTATATGAGACATCCCAAAACATAGATGGGAGCAAAAGTTAAAGAGATAAGATAAACCCAATGAATAGTAAATAAACATATATTGGTGTGCTTATATTGCTATCAGACTAACTGTACCTTACAACAGATGCCATAATTAGAAATATAAAGGAACCCTGTAAATTATATTTTAAATACCAGAAACTATAGCAACACTGTATTTGTACATATCCAATAGCACAGTCCAAAATATAAAGCAAAAATTAGCAAGATAGGAGAAATTTGTGTATTTATATTATAAGAAAAGTTAATATTAAACATTTAGTAAGCATATAGAATGTTAGAATAACACAAACAAAATAGTTCTTTCCATGCCCATATATAGAATCTGGCACATAAAATTTGGAAACATATATTCATTCAAGCATACATGGAACATTTATAAAAATTGAACATACATGGAATCCAAAAACACATCTCAACATTGCACAAAATATTGATATGATACAGAGCCATATTCTCTGAACACCATGAAATATAATTAGAAACCAAAGGCAAAAAAGTTCCTAAAAAATAAAGTCTGCACAAATTTGAAATTTTAGAGCCATTTCTAAATATCTCATTAACCAAAGAATATATAAGTATTAGAAATGTTTATAACTGAATTAAAGCTAATAGAACATACATAAAAATTTTTATAAATACTTATAGCTCTGGTGGAACTTAAAAATAAAATGAATTAGAGAGAGATACAGACACATCCACTCTAATTTTCATGAAATTTCTTCTTTGATCCATAGACTACTTAGAAGTATGGCAGTTAATTTCCAACATTTGGGGATTTTCTAGATTCCTTTATTGATACAGATTTCTAATTTAATTCCATCATGTTAAGAGAACACATCATATTCTATATAGCTTCAAACCCCATTAATTTATTATGACTTTATTATGGCCAGGTATATTGTCTATATTGGTGAAGATGCCATGTTCACTTACAAGAAATGTGTATTCTTCAGTTTTAGGGTGTTGACAAAATAAATATAAATTAGGCCAAGATAGTTGACAGTGCTTTTAGATCTTCTATGGCTTTACTGATCTTTGAACTGCTTAAATCAATTAAAGAAAGAGGCTTTTAAATCTCCAGTGAAGGTTGTGAATTTCTCTGTCTCTGTAAATTATGTTGATTTTTGCTTCATATATTTTGAGGCTGTTCTTAGAAACATACACATTTATGAAGATTATTTTATGCAAAATATAGGCTCTACCTCTATGGCTCTCCCTTTTCTTGGACTTTCCCCTAACTTTCTAGTGTTTACCCCAATTTTTGTCCCTTAGATTATTCAGTTTGGTTGAAAAGGTTCTGTTTAGCCAAAAAATAGAGGCAAAAAAAGGAGTTGTATGTATGCATTCCTCAGGGTAAGCAATGCTAGTTGCTGTCATAACGCTGACATCAAAATTCTTTGACAAAATTTTTATTTCCTTCTGATATGATCATAAATTCAGTTTGGACAGATCTCCTCCAAGGGGTGACTCTAGATCATAGCTGATTACATCTTGTAGTTTCACCAATTTGTAACTTCAATGCTGCCTTTTCATCATGCAGCCTGTAGACAAACTGTG
The DNA here is from genome assembly GCF_040802235.1 of Manis javanica. Taxonomy (NCBI): domain Eukaryota; kingdom Metazoa; phylum Chordata; class Mammalia; order Pholidota; family Manidae; genus Manis; species Manis javanica. The sequence goes on along the minus strand of NC_133174.1, from coordinate 103,915,368 downwards.
GTATAACAAAAATGTATTTGATCTTTGTCCTAGGTTCCTGACACAGGACCCCTAAAGTGCTTCCTTGGAGGTTTCTGAGAGATACAGAATGTCTTTTGTTATTCATAGCAAACTTCTTTGGACTATACCTGAGTTCATGCTAATGAACTGGCCCATTCTGGAGGGTACTTGGAAGCTTCAGGTTGGGGGCTGGTTGCTAGAAGAAACAACCATGTGATTAGAGGGTTGAATTTCTCACCCTCATCTATGATCTCTTTGTAGGGGAGCGAGACTAGAAAAATCAGGAAACAATGGGGTTTAAGGAATTTCCTAGTTGGTGAATATATCAATGTACCAGGAGGGGGTACACCCCAACTCCACAGAGACAGAGTCTCCTATGTTAGGAATGCTTCCAGACCTTGCCCTGTGGACCTCATCACCTAGCTGTTCATTTGCATCTTTTATAATTAGCCATTAATTGTAGCATAACACTTTCCTGTGTTCTGTGAGTTATTCCAGCAAGTTATCAAACCTGAAGGGAAGTTCTGGGACCCACCAAAACTATAGCCAAGTCAGACAGAAGTATAGGCAGCCTGTGGGCCTGGAACTTGAAGCTGAAATCTGAAGTGAAAGCAGTCTTGCGGAACTGAGCTCCTGAACCTGGGTAACTAGTGTCAGAATTGAAGGCCTGTCCAAATTGTGGGGTCTGCATTAACTCTTGAGTACTTAGTGTCAGAATTGAACTGAATTGTAGAACACTTGGTTGGTATTAGAGAATTGCTGTTAGAAAGCATGCAAAGGGAGAGAGTATAGTGGATCCTGCATCTGATAGTTAATCTTTCTCTTCCAAAAGTGAAGTACATCACTTCTGCTGACATTTCAGTGGAGGGAACTACACATGAGTGACAGGTTACTGTTGTCCATAGTTGGGCAGACACATGTCAGCAACACCTTTACACTACTGAAAGAGTACAAATCTTTGGTGGAAAGCTAGCTTTCTCTTCTGTGGTACCTAGGGCAAGAACAACAGAATGAAACTGAAGTCAGTAAAAGAAATGATAAAATAAGTACAGCAGGTACTTAAAAAACATCAGATGAAATAGAAATAATTAATAAAACCAAAACCAAGTGTTAATTCTTTCAAAAATAGATGGGCAAGCTTGTCAAAATTTAGTGAATAAATAAATAATGCTAAGAATGGAAAGGCAGCAGGCAAAGACAGATTTCAGACAAAATTTAATAGAGAACTATGAACAACCTTTTGCTACTAAATTTGAAAACTTAGATTAATAATGGACAATGTCCTAGAAAATATATATTTCAGAAGTTTTTAATATTTTTTAAAACTATGAATATACATCTAATCATGAAAGAAATTAAATCAATAATATAGAAATAAAACAAGCAAAAATCCCCTACTAGGACCAGACAGATCAATAGGTATGTTCTACCATATATTTAAAGAAGAGAAAGTGTCCATCTTACAGAAAAGTTCAGTGTATAGAGATTATAGCAAAGTACCCAATATCATTTTGAGAGGCTAGTATATCCTTTTTGCCAATAAAAACTAATAAGGAAAGTAAGAGAAAATAACGTTTAAAGCTAAATACATTTATGAATATAGATACACAAGTTTTAAATAAGACATTTAAGTAAAATATTATGAATGTAAGGCTATCAGTGTATTTTAAAAGTGGCACCTGCTTAAACTGGATTCTACTGGGTAATTTAAAGCTGGCTTATCATTAGAGAATATATTCCTTTTAATCACTACATTAATGGATTAAAGGAGAAAATTATACAATAGTCGTAGTAGATTGAAAATAAATGATTAAACTAAATATATTTTTGTAATAAAAACTCATCAAACTACAGATTGAGGAAATCTTTTTAACTCAATAAAGTGTGTCAATAAGTTTCTTGCAATAAGTATCTAATTGTGAAACATTAAAAAACAGCCCCTTAATTTCAAAGGTGTTTACTATACTGCTTCTACTTCCCATGGAGGTGCTAGAAATTCCAAGAAAAGGAAAATTCAAAATTAAGCTAAATTTACAAGGAACAGAAGAAGCAAAATTGTGTCTATTTACTGTCCATATATTTGTGTATATACCAAAACTGGGAAAATTGGAATAAGAACAATGATAGATATTAAAAGAGTTAAACAGTATTTCTGTACACAAAATCAATATGAAAAGAAACTACTGCCCAAGTCCAAAGCACTGACAGTACAAGCTGCTGGTGAGGATACAGAAGAACAATAGCTCTCATTAGGTGCTAGTGGGAATGCAAAATGCTACAGCCACTTTGGGAGACAGTCTGTCAGTTTCTTATAAAACTAAACACATTCTTATAACATGATCCAACTGCTTAGAATTTACCTAAATGAGTTGAAAACTTATGTCCGCATGAAAACCTGCATGTGGATATTTATAGCAGATTTACTTATAATCACCCAAAATTGGAAGCAGTCATGATATCCTTCAATAGGCAAATGGATAAACAAACTGTGCTACATTCAAACTATGGAATATTACATAACAATAAAAAAGAAATAAGTCATCAAAGCATCAAAAGACATAGATGTATCTTAAATGTATTTCACTAAGTGAAAGAAATCAGTTGAAAAGGCCACACATACTGTATGACTTGAATTATATAACATGCTGTGAAAGGCAACACTTTGTAGTGCAAAGTGAAGTGGTTATTAGTTCAGGGTCAGTGTCGGGGATTGAAGAACAGGTGAAGCACAGGAAATCAGTTAGGCTATGAAACTATTCTGTGATAAAGTAATGGTGAATATATGGCACTATGAATTTATCAAAACTTATTGAACTTTACAAGACAAACAATGGAAACTATAAGATTAAAGGCAAAAGCAACTGTATAGCAGTAATGTGCAATAGTGTTTTCCACTGGGATACTGGTTAACAATTTTGATACTGTTACACACATATAGTGGAAAGGAAGTAAATGGATGGTATATGGTGGGAACTAAGCTTCTCACAGTTGGAGTGGGAGTTCACAGATAAGCAAGGTTAGACTGGTCCCTGTGGTAATGAATTAGAATTGGAGTCATCAGTATAACTCATGTTTGTTTTAATATAAATACAGATGATGGCATATAAAAATATTTACAGATACATGCACATACATGGGTTGGTATACATACATATTTATATTTCCTTGCTTTGTTAGCTGTATGGACCTAAAAGCAACAATAACCCAGAAAGAATGAGCTTAATGCCTAGATCTTGCTTTCTAAAGCACTTTCCAATTAAAGTAACCAGAGATCCTTGGGAAAATAGCTGATTTAAGGACTAGGTCATAGAATAATGCAAGCAGGATTAGAGTATCTTGTACTGTCAGAAAATAAGGAAGGGCTTTAAAAAAATCCATGATACTGGGGATATGTCAAATGGACATAGGAAACAGCTGAGAAAACTCCTAACGACCAAAACTTATTTGAAAAACAAAATATGTAAAGTGGTGTTGCATTATAACCTGAAGAATAAAATAAATATCCATGAATTCAAATTTATATAAATAAATGATTGAATAAATAAATGGCAAGAAAAGACAAATTTCCTATCTAGAATAATTCCAAATAATTTATGTGGATACTCCATCCTCAAGAAGTTGAAGCATATTTCCCCTCTCTTTAAGTGAGGGTCTGCAAAAGACTTCCTCTAAAAAGTACAATATGGAAATGGGGAAGAATGGAGTAATTTTCCAGTGGAGAAACCTGACCACCACCACGTCAGCCAGGTATCCAATATTATCATCATCATCATCAGTGATAATAAGTCAGGTTGATAATATGTATCTTGATATTATTTGATGAAAATGGCAATTTGTCACTATTGTCTTCCTCTTCAAAACCCATAATTCCAATCTAATCATGAGGAAAACATAAGAAATAGTAGGTGAGGGACATTCCGTAAACTACCTGACCAGTACTCCTCAAAACTGTCAGACATCAAAAACAAGGAAGGCCTGTCAGAGCCAAGAGGAGCCTAAAGAGACCTGATGCCTAAATGTAATGTGGTGTTGTTACCAGAGTCAGGTCCATGGTCTCATTGCAAGAAAGAATTCAAGAACAGACACAGAAAAGCTGTTGAGAATTAAGTGTTTATTTTGGAGATTTAGAAAGGAGACTTAAGAAAGGAGAGGGTACATGCCTAAGAGCTGAGGTGCAGGCTAACCCAAAGGGGGTTGCACATGGAACAATAGGAAGCCTTTTATTTATATGAATGGAGATGAATATTCACTACATGAGATTAGGTTTCAAAACGAACAGGTGGAGTCTTCCTGGAGTTCAGGCTTGCTCCACCCTCACGTCGCATGAAGGGATTTTTGACTACATTTATTCTCCATTGGAACTGTCCGGTGCAGGCAGGTGTGATTTTTACTATGCTAATGACAGAGGAGTATGTTAATGGATTTTAGGGTGAATTTTGGGTCAATTTCTCCTCCATGTTGGAACTAGATGGTTTTGGCCAGTCTGTTACATATATTCTAACTCCACATCCAATGGGAATAGCTTACACAGAATGTGTAGAATGTAAGCAAGCATCCAACTGAAGTCTCCCTCCCTTGCCCCACTTTTGTCTGGCTATCTAGCTACAATAACAGTATATTGGATTGGATCCTCAGATAGAAAAAAAGGACATTAGGTAATAACCAAAGAAGTTAGAATAAAGCATGGGCTTTAGTTAATAATAATATAGCAATATATTTTCATTAGTTGTAACTAATGCAACAACCTAACGCGAGATGTCAACAATAGGGAACAGTGTGTAGGGAGTATGGGAACTCTCTGTACTATTCTCATGATTTTTCTATAAATATAAAACTTCTAAAAATAAAGTTGATGAAAAAATCAAAATCAATGCATTCCAATATAATTTCAATAAACAATCTTACAATGTAATTTTTAGGAGAATTTTATAATAGCAATAAACACAGTAAGACACTAAGGAACACATTTCTTCCAAGATATTCAAAGGACCTGAATAGACAGTTCTCTAAATAAGATAATCAAGTGGCCAACACGTATATGAAAAGGGGCTCAACACACTAAAAATCATCAGGAAAATGCAAACCAAAACCACAGTGAGATATCACCTTGCATCTATGGCTATTATCAAACAAACAACAGTAAGCATTGGCAAGAATGTATAGAAAAGAGAACACTTGTACCCTGTTAGTAAGAATGTAAATTAGTACAGCCATTGTAGAAAACAATATATATGTTCCTCAAAAAATTAAAAATGGAATTACTATATGATCCTTCAATCCACCTCTGTATATATATCCAAAGGAATTCAGATGTGAATCTCAAAGAAATATCTGTTCTTACATGTTTATTACAGTATTATTCACAATAGCCAACATATACAATCAATAATAAATGTCCATCAAGGACTAATAAAGAAAATGTGGTATATTCATACAATGAAATGATATTATGCCATATTATTCAACCTTTAAAAAAAAAAGAAATCCTGCCCCTTGTGACAACGTGAACCTGGAAAATAAGCCAAGTGAAATAAGCCAAACATGAAAAGACAAATACTACATGATCCCACTTATATGTGGAATCTAAAATAGTCAAGCAGAGAGTAGAATGGTAGTTGCCCTGGGGCTGGAGAAAGGGAAAATGGGGAAGTGTTGATCAAAGGGTATCACTGTCCCAGGTATGTAAGATAAATAAGTTCTGGATATATAATGCAGACATAGGGTCTATAATTAACAATAATTTATTGTCTACTGAAAAATTTGCTAAGAGGGTATATCTTATGTTAACGGCTCTTATTGCAAAAGGAAAAACAAAACAAAACAAAACTAAGAAGGAGAGAGAAAACTTTTGGAGGTGGTGGATAAGTTCATGGCATTGACTGGGATGGTGGTTTTATAGGTGTACACTTATCTCCAAACATATCCAATTGTATACATTATCTACAGCTTTTTATATGTCAATCATACTTCAATAAAATGGTTTAAAATAATGTTTCACCATAACACAATTAAAAAAAATAAGACTCAAGATATTTATGGTGTAAATAATGAACTTCATTAAAAGACATTGTTAAGAAAAATAAATAACAAGCCTAAATGGAGTCATTAGACCATAAAACCAAATTAATTACAGTTTCAACCTATTACAGGAATGTGACCTCATAACAGTCAATTAGGGATTTCTGGTCATCACCAATGAGGTAATCTATCATATAGGCCCTCTCCATCCCCCAAAAGATGAGGTCACCTGCATGATAAGATCCCCTGCTCTTCCCCTTAACGGAGGGTGACCTTACCTGAAACAATCCTTTTCTTTTGCTATTAACTTCTTGCTGCATCATCCTTCCTATAAAAACCTTTTATTTTGTACAATTCCTCAAATCATCTTTCTACTTGCTAGAAGCAATGATGCCCCATCCCCTAATAAAGTCAATTAAATTTTCAAATAATTTACTCAATTAAATTTTGTTTTTTAACAACACAAAGACTCATAAATAGGTGTATGGAAACCTACTATATTCATGAACAGAAAACACTCCACATAGTAATGATGCTAATTCTTGCCAAATCAATCAATAATTTCAATGCAATTTTGATGAAAATCTCAACAGATTTTTAATGGAAGTTTGGAAGCTGACCCTAAAATCCCTCTGAATGATGAAAGAATTAAGGATATTGAGGCAATTTTGAAAAAGAGGAATAAGGTGTGCAGACTATCACAGTTATCAAGATTTATTATAAAGCTGTAATAATGAAAACTATGATACTGATGCAGGTATGAGCTAATAAATGGAACATAGCTTAAACAGAAATAGCTTCATGCATACATAGAAAGTTGATATATAATGAAAGTGGCATTGTAAATCAATGGTGGGAAAGATCAACTATAAAGTAAAAGGTGCTGGTGTTACAGGGCAGCTGTGTCTGGGGAGGTCTCTCCCTATGCACTAGGTGAAACCTCAACCTAGACAGGGGAGGATTCTTGATTCTAACTGAGAAGAAACTCTCAACTAGGTCAGACAAATGTTGCCAAGGAAGGAATTCATTAAAACAAGAGTAGAAGTGAATGTTAGCAGGTGTACAGACAGTAGAGAGCAAGGAAGAACACAGGGAGGAAAGGGAAGTTCACTGAACTCATGCTCAACATAGGGCAAATCCCTTGCCAACCTCTGAAGACAGAGTGACCTGGCATCCAGCATCTGCTTGCATCTTCATGGTGTGGGAACTAAGCCCCTACCACCTCAGGATTTGGGGGAGCCACAGAGCAGTGGGTGGAGTGAGATTACGTTCTTTGAACTTCCGCTTCCCTACTGGTCTGAAATAAAACAGAGACAGAGAAAAGGATTATGTTAAGACTAGAAAGCTGAATGAAATAGAAAAGTGACAAAGACATTTATCACCAGAGGTGGAGGTTAGAGAGTTCCTGTCTTTATCATGGAAAAGTTCAGAGACAAGTGCAATCGACTTATGCAACAAGAAAGTTTATTTGATATAATACAGTACATACTCAGATGGGAGTACAGACAACCTCAGAGGGGGTTTTATAGGACCTTTTGGATAGGGGTCAGCATAAGGCATGATGTATACAGGTGATTCATAATTCCTTTTGTAGAGAAGGCAGAAACAAGGAAACTAATTGTGATATTTTGAGTTTATTTCTTAGAGAAATCACAGGCCCAGAGAGGAGCTGGAAAACGTCCTGCCCAGACCCTGAGAACATCTGCAAGACTAAAGTCCTGCTAACCAAGAGATGGAAATTCTTACACCTACATCCTGCACAGACACTTGGGAGCATCTGCTTGGCTAAAGACCAAGTACTATTAAGCCCCAAAATGTTTTCCTTTTGGTGCTATAGTCTCTCTGACTCAGCCCTTCACTACCTCTGTAGTGATGTCCTCTATTAAATCTTGCTGTCACCAATCTGGACTCCTGCATGTCCTTGGATTTCTTTATCAAACATTTGGTGGCCCATATGGGGACATCTCCTCCACGATACTGCATCATCACCAGCAAATCCCTTGTGGTGGAGTTGCAATTTTCTGGGACCCATTTCAGGGGTGGACAGACTCTCTGATTCAAAAGCTGAAGACCTAGTGTTAGGCCTGTCCACTTCACTGTGGGACCTGGTCCAGAGAGACTCCAAGTTGGGGTACACTCCCTAATCGAGCCTCTCATTAATTCTCAAATGGAGACAGCCATTGAGGATGCCCTTGGCTGTCCTACTTCTCATACACTTCTAGAAAATCTTTTCTCTTTTGCCTCTTAGGGGCCATTTTGGGGAATTCCCTTTCCATTCCACCACAGGAAACCACACCCCCTGCCTTGGTCAAGAACCGACTTACACTCAGCTTCTTGGACATACATCCTAGATGCCTCACTTTCTATTGCAATACAGTTGGGCACCAATATAATGCCATGGGCCCCTAAATAGGACCCTCAATTCAAATATACTCTATGACCTCGATACTTATTGTAGTTGTCTTGGGAAGTGGAGTGACGTTCCCCATATTATTGCCTTTTTTGAACTCTGTCACAATCCAGCACTCTCTTCCTCCAGCTCCTCTATTTTTTTCTTCTTTCCTCTGACCCCCATTGCCCCCCAACACCTGATCACTTCTCATTAGATACTTCTGACTCTGTACCTCTGCCACCCTGCTCTCCATGTACCAGCACTTGCCCTTCAGAATCTTCATCCCAGCCCTCTCCATCTCCAGAGTCCACAGAAACCATCCTTCTGCCTCCACTCCCATACCCTTCCAATGCTCCATCCTTTCTCTCCTTGAACTCCTGAGCCTTCTTCTTTTCCCACAAACCCTTCCATCCTCTCCTGCCTTTTGTAGGTTCTCCAGCAATATACAAATCTTGACCCAGAAATCCCCAGAGGGAAGATCAATTCTGGCCATGAATTTCATATACCAGGTGGCCCCAGATATTCACCACAAATCATAGAAGCTATAAGAAGGACCACAAACCCCCCAGGGGGAACTCCTTAACCTAGCCTTTAAGGTCTTCAACAACAGAGATGAATATCAAAAACAAGAAGAATTAGCAAAAGATAAAAAGAGGGTTAAAGAGAAGCTGTTAACTCTGCCACAAGTATGCGACAGAGCAAATGGCTTCCCAGGGTGGCCGAGCCCTGGAAAGAAAAGCCCGTGTGCCTGTGTAGTGCTCTGTTATAGGGCTGACTTGGACATTACTGAACTTCCAAGATTTTAAGGGATGCTTGGTAAAGCATGGTGGCACACGATGAGATTGGAGGTCTCCTACCTATTAAAAGGACTATATGAGTCCTCGATGTTAATAATCAGTCCTTCAGAGAACAAGAGGAACCAAGCAATAAAAGAGTTCGACCTTTAACTCGAGGTATATCCTTGGCAAATTTAATCTCTCCTGTGAGAAATGGAGCAGCCAGATGCTTTGGTCATACAGTACAGCCATTTACACGTCATGGTGACAGCAGATCCCCAGGTTCTGCCCAAAAGTCATCACGCAGATCGACAGTTCCAACACCTGCCAAAAGGAGAAGTAGCATCCTGTGGTCAGAGACATTAGATGTCAACATGAGAGAGTCTTTAACTGCCAAAGAAATCAAACGTCAGGAGGCAATATATGAAATGGCCCGAGGTGAACAGGACTTAATTGAAGATCTCAAACTTGCAAGAAAGGCCTACCACAACCCCATGTTAAAGTTGTCTATCATGTCAGAAGAGGAACTCACACATATATTTGGTGACTTGGATGCTTACATACCTTTGCATGAAGATTTGTTGGCAAGAATAGGCAAAGCAACGAAGCCTGATGGGAGAGTGGAGCAGATTGGTCACATTCTTGTGAACTGGTTGCCAGGCTTGAATGCCTACAAAGGCTACTGTAGTAACTAGCTGGCAGCCAAAGCTCTTCTTGACCGAAAGAAACAGGACCCAAGAGTCCAGGACTTTCTCCAGCGATGTCTTGAGTCTCTCTTCAGCCGAAAACTAGATCTGTGGAGCTTCCTCGATAATCCTTGAAGTCGCCTAGTCAAATATCCTTTACTGTTAAAAGAAATTCTTAGACATACTCCAGAAGACCACCCTGATGTTCAGCTTCTGCAGGAAGCTATATTGATAATACAAGGAGTTCTCTCCGATATCAACTTGAAGAAAGGAGAATCAGAATGTCAGTATTACATCAGCAAACTGGAGTATCTGAATGAAAGGCAGAAGGATCCTCGAATTGAAGCAAGCAAAGTATTGCTTTGCCACGGGGAGCTGAAGAATAAAAATGGACATAAATTTTATATTTTACTGTTTCAAGACATCTTGGTTTTGACTCGGCCTGTTATACGAAATGAACGTCACTCTTACCAAGTTTACTGAAAACCAATCCCCGTCCAAGAGCTGGTCTTGGAAGACCTGCAGGATGGAGATGTGAGTATAAGAGGGTTCTTTTGAGGGGCTTTTGGCAGCTCAGATAAAGCCAAAAATATCTTTAGAGTTCACTTCCAAGACCCCTCTCCAGGCCAGTCTCACACTCTGCAAGCCAATGATGTGTTCCACAAGCAGCAGTGGTTCAACTGTATTCAAGCTGCCATAGCCCCTTTCCTGCAGGCCACCAGTCCAGCCGAGCTGCAGGGTTTGCCCGGGCTCCATGAGGAGTGTGTCGAGAACAACCCCTCTGCTGGGAATGTCAAAACCCAGAGAAGGGCGTCTACAGCATCCAGTGTGACTCAGGTTGAAGTTGATGGGGACGCTTCAGTGTGTGTCTCCCCTGCGTGTACCACAGATGATATGAAGAGTGTCAGAGCGCACCAAGCACAGCCTGGCTTCCCAAAGCCAAGGGACAAATCTCCATTGGGTGGTGAATGGAAAGAGACTTCTGTATAAAGGAAGTTCTGTGTATTACCAGTGCAGAGTCTGTTTATTTATAAATGTGTACAGTTTGGGTTTTCTTGAAAAGTGAGCATGGGAGTGTTGCAGGGTTACTTAATACTAGTCTTAACATTTTCTGTTTTTGGTTATTTTTATTTTTTTTTAATGGCAGCTAAAAATGCATATACAGATTACTGTTAAAACTGCAACCTTCTTTTTAAGATATATTCTCATAATTTGGAACATGCAAGCCTGGTATTTTTAATCAAATGAAATATTTATGGAATGAGTTTCTTCTTCATTCTAAATTCATCAGGACTTTCCAATAACTGCCTATTGTGATATTTACAGTATCTACCAAACCTAAAAATTTTGCATACTGGGATTTTACCAGTGTTTCTTTGATAAACTGCATGTGCAGAATTTTGAAATTTTAACATTGACTCCTAAAACCTACACAGAATACAGCTGTGTAATACATTAGAATTTATACTGAAACATAAGTTCCTTTTGAAACAAAGTATAAAACTTTATACAGATTTTCCATTTTATCAACTGGAATACTTTACATTAGTTTTTGTCACTACACATTCCTCATTTTCATTCAGTTAACCTGCCAATTATTTAATTTTTTTATTATAAAGTAGTTTTTAGTATTTGCTTTATTTATTTATTTTTACTTTGACACCTTTTCAGATTGGTAGCCTTTATTTTTACCCCTTGATAAAAATGTGTACATATGTGCATATATATATATATATATATTATGTTTTTAAAATCATATTACCTTTAGCAACTGAAACCAAGCCATACTGTTTTTGAGCCAATGAAGAACATTGTGACTTTTCCGGTGTAGCATTGCAAGGTGGTGAACACACATGAACTGACGTGGTGTATTCTGGATGACTGAAAGAAAACCACCTGAAGGGTTTGGTTGAGAGCTTTAGTGTTGTCTGAAAAGCAGGAGCGGGGACAGTTGGCTCCTAATACATAAAAAAGAGGGAAAAAGAGAGTACTTTGGTCTTAAGGTAAAAATGCCTGTTTGTGCTAGAACATGCAAGAAGATAGCAAAAGCTAAACTTGAGGGTGTATAGTAAGTTATAGAAGGCTTGGGGGAAGTGAATTTTATTTGTGTTGGTTTATAATACCTGCAAATAATGAGTTTGAAAAGAAGCAGGTGTGTTGAAAATCTGACCATATTATATCAATTTTGTTGGATTTATTTATAAGAGGGAAAAAGTAATAAATGTTTTACTGTAAAATGTTACTGTTCAAATGAGATCATAGTCTTTAAGTGGAGGACTAAGAGCTCTGTGTCATGGCAGACTTATAATGTGGATCATTCAAGGAAATGACTATTCTGTGAACTATATTTGACCAGCACAGGTGAAAATGGAGAAAGATTGTAAATAGATCAGTCCAAATGATTTCTCTGTATAAATGAATTATACAATTTAAAAAGCACACACATAATCAGCCCTTAAAAGCTTCTTGGCTGGTGGATGTTTGGGAGACATGTGCTAGAACGTGTTGGTATGGCAAGCCTCACAAGGGTTTAAAAATCATAAATACTTAAACTTTTGAAATTCATTGGTGAGTAAGAGAAAGATTCAATTAAGTCAAGTTTTGTGACTTATTAAACCATTTCAAAAGCAGTATAATCAGAAAAGCAGTATAAGCAATCAGATTGAAGAGGGGTGAACATCTAGCCACTTTCTGGATACACTTGTAAATCTAATAGCAAAACATCCTGATTTGACTACTTTAAGCTTTTAACTTAGGGATCTCAGGTTTCTGGGTTTGGATATTCAAAGACAAATGTGTACATTATTCCAATGTTCTGATCAGAAAAAGCAAGTTTCTAACCATTTCTAGAGAGGTTATATAGATTATTGTTCTAGAATTACCTTGATCAGCTTCTAAAGTTACATAAGCAAATAGTAGTTCAAATGTTAATGGAATGATGATGCATCAAAAATCTTCCTTTGATTCACTCAATGGAGAAATTAAGACCCAGAAACTCAGTGATTATATGGAACGAACATTCTTCAGAAATTGCATCTGTATTTGAGAACATTTGATCATCTGGCCCATAGTTCTCTAACCTGTTCAGGCATCAGAATCACCAAGGGTGCTTCAAGAAAAAGGTCACAGGGCTTCATCCCTCCCACACCCCCCATTTCACTGAGTCAGTAGCTTGGGGGGTAGGAAACAGAGGGCTGTTGATTCATATGTGTAAACATTCCATCCTTGGTTCAACATCTGGTAATCACTGATCTAGCAACAGCCATTATGTAAATGATATACATAAGTATTGACATACATCTACTGTCTTCAGCTTGTCTAAACTGTTCAGAGTCTGAGTTGCAGGTAACCTTATTTTGCTTTTTGAACTTCATAAAAAACAGTGAGTGTGCTTTTATATTTATGATCAGAAGATAGTCTCCACCTGGCAAGGTCTTTTTTTTTTTGAGAGGGCATCTCTCATATTTATTGATCAAATGGTTGTTAACAACAATAAAATTCTGTATATGGGAAAAAAAAGAGGGTTAAAGAATGATCATTAGCCTTTCAGTTCTTAGGCTCAGTTGTTTTTCTGGCCTTGTCACCCAGTCAAAATAAACTGCCTCTGCTTGAGGGATCTATAGTAACACTAGTGCCTGCTTTAAATGTAGATAGTCTGGAAAAAAAGATGGTGGAAGAGAAAGGCAAGGCAGAAACCTCCCCCTAAGAACACATAAAAGAAGAAAATACTTCAGATACAACTAAACCTAAAAATGACCTAAAGACTGCAGAACAGACTAATTACACCTGGAGAAGAAGAGAAGACCTCACAGAAAATATAAAGAAACAGAGATGTGATCAAGCAGAACCCAAGCCCTCCTGCCATCCTAGCCTACCATCAGGAGAGAGAGGGACAGAGCAGGGAGTGGACAGGAGTCTAGGATCACTGAACAAATGACCCTGGAGATATACTCCTGAAGCACAAGCCCATATTACTTTGGGTTCTGGTGATGAATAGGGCTGGACACCAAGGAGAGGTGGAACACTCAGGGAGGCTGATACTCCAGCTGCTTGTGTAGAATAGGCAAATTCCACCAGTCCCCTGAGACAAAAGTGGAGCAAACAGTTGGAAGACTTGCCAGAAGTGGAAGGGATACCAGAGGGATAAAGGTTGGACAAAGTACTCTTCTCAGGAGAAAGGGCAGGTAGGTGATACCTTCCAGCCCTCTCTAAGCCCAACAGGTCAAGAAATCTTAGGAGCTTCAGATGATTCATTTCCACCACTGACAATGCAGACCCCAGGCTCCTCCCTGCACACAGTGCCAGATAACCTACTCAGCACAGCAGCAGCTTCAGACATTGCTGCCTGAAAGACAGAGGGAAACTCTCTCAGGTTCCCTGGCTCCGTTTCAGTCCAACCAGAGAGATACATGCAGAAGCCAGCCCCAGGATATCCTTCCTCCCTCCAGGAGTCCAAGCCTGGAGCTGCACATCAGGCCTGGGCAGAGCCTCACATTAGGCTGCCCACATTTACACTTTAGTCCCACCATTGCAGCAGAGCAAGCAGAGGGAAGCCTCTCCAAGAGCAATTCCAGCAGAGACTTCTGCACTGATCACAAAGGCATGGCTGAAGCAAACTGCCACCCAGACTCAGACCACTACAGAAGACAGGAAGCTGGACCCACCAATTGCATACCAATAGCTGGGGCTCCCCCACTGGAGGGTAGAGAGTCTTGAGATTCTGGACACCAGAGGATGCTTTTTTCATAAAGCTATTACTCTATAAGCCAGGAAGCACAGCAGAGCCATCTAATACAAAGCAAGAAACACAGAAACCCTGACAAATGAGGAGGCAAAGGAATGTGTTCCAAACAAAACTACAGGACAAGACACCAAAAGGAGGGATAAATAAAAAGAGATCACCAATCTTCTCAATAAAGATTTCAAAATAAAAGTTATAAATATGCTCAAAGATCTACAGAAAAACAGTATAGATCTCAAGGAGGATTTCAACAAAGAAATAGAAGACCTGAAAAAGAGCCACTCAGAGCTGAAGAATACCATATCCGAAATGAAACATATAATGGAGGGAGGGATAAAAGAGATTATTGCAGGTAGAATAAACTGTGAATGAAATGGAATTAGAAACAGGAATGCAGTGAAGCTGAAGAATAGAGAGCAAAAAGGATCTCTAGGAATGAAAGAATAATAGGAGAGTTGTGTAGCCAAACCAACTGGAACAATATTCACATAATAGGGGTACCAGAAGGAGAAGAGGGAGACAAAGAGATAGAAAATCTCCTTGAGGAAATAAGAGTTGAAAACGTCCTCAATCTGGGGAAGGAAACAGACACTCAGGCCATGGAAGCACAGAGAACCCCTAACAAAAAATACCTCAGAAAGACAACACCAAGACATATAACAATTAATATGGTAAAGATCAAGCATAAGGAGAGAGTACTGAAAGCAGCTACAAGGAGAAGAAAGATTACTTATAGAGGAAACCTCATCGGTCTATCAGCAGACTTGTCAGCAGAAACTTTATAGGCCAGAAGGTAGTGCCATGATATATTAATGTAATGAAACAGAAGGACTTCCAATCAAGGATCTCTACCCAGCAAGATTATCATTTAAATTTGAAGCAGGGATTAAACCATTTCTCAATGAACAAAAGTTGAAGGAATTCATAACCAGTAAACCAGTGCTACAGGATATGTTAATGGGACTGCTATAGATGAAAAAGCTCCTAAGGCTAAATAGCTTTCATCAATGAAAATAAACCCACAGTAAAGGTAGTAGGACCAGTTAGTTAATTACCAAGCAAGTACATAATCCAAACAAAACAAAAGAAGAAAATCAATTATTCACAAAGTCAGACAAGGAATGCACAAAAGTTGTGATTATGACATCTAATACATAAAGTTTGGAGAAAGAAGAAGAGGAAGAAGGAGGAGGAGGAAGAGGAAAAGAATAAAGGTACCTTTAGATTGTATATGAAATAGAGTAATCAGCAATTTAAGATAGACTGTAATATATAGCAAGGAAGCTATTCTTGAAAATTAGGCCAACAATAGATACACAAAATAATAAAAAATAAAAAAGAGATATCCAATCACAACACTAAAGGAAACTGTCAAATAAGAGAAGAGTGTGAGAGCAGAAGAAAGGAACAGAGAGGAGCTATAAACACAACCAGAAAACAATTAATAAAATGAAAGTAAGTACATATCTATCAATAATTGCCTTAATTGTAAGTGGACTGAATGCACCAATCAAAAGACAGAGAGTGACAAAATGGATAAAAAATTAAGACCCATTTATATGCTGCCTACAAGAGACTCATTTCAGACCCAATGACATACACACACACACTAAAAGTGAAGGGATGGAAAAAAATAGTTCATATAAACAATATTGGAGAAAAAAGCAGGAGTAGCAGTACTTATATCAGACAAAATAGATTTCAAAACAAAGAAAGTAACAAGAGACAAAGAAGGACATTATATAATGATAAAGGGGTCATCCCAACAAGAGCATATAACCATTATAAATATCTGTTCACCCAACATAGGAGCAAATAAATATGTAAAACAAATCTAACAGAATTAAAGGAGGAAATAGACTACAACATATTCATTTTAGGAGGCCTTAACACACCACTCACATCAATAGACAGATCAACAAGACAGAAAATAAATAAGGAAACAGAAGCACTGAACAATACAGTAGATCAGGCAAACAACAGATATCCACAGAATAATCCACCCCAAAGCAGCAGGATACACATTTTTCTCAAGTGTACATGAATTATTCTCCAGAATAGATCACATATTAGGCCACAAAAAGAGGCTAAATGAATTAAAAAACATGAAATTGTATCAAGCAGCATCACAGACCACAATGGTATGAAACTAGAAATAAATCACACAAAGAAATAAAAAAAGCCTACAAACACATGGAGGCTAAACATGCTTCTATATAATCAGTGGATCAACGAGCAAATTAAAAAAGAAATAAAGCAATACATGGAGACAAATGAAAACAACTCAACAGCCCAAAAACTGTGGAATGCAGCAAAGACAGTTCTGAGAGCAAAGTAGACAGCAGTATATGTTGACCTAAAAAACAAGAACAATCCCAAATAAATAGTCTAAACTTACAATTAAAGAAATGAAAAGAAGAACAAATGAAGCCTAGATTTATTAGAAGGAGGGACATAATAAAGATCAGAGCAGAAATAAATAAAATAGTGAAGAATAAAACAATAGAAAAAAATCAGTGAAACCAGGAGCTGATTTTCTGAGAAAATAAACAAAATAGATAAACCCTCAGCCAGACTTATCAAGAAAACAAGAGAGTGTACAAACATAAACAAAATCAGAAATTAAAAATGAATAATCCCAATGTATATCCCGGAAATACAAAGAATCATTAGAGAATACACTAAAAAATTACATGCCAATAAATTGGACAACCTAGAAGAAATGGACTACTGTCTATGAAAATACAATTGTACAAGACTGACCCAGGAAGAAACAGAAAATTTGAACAGAACAATTACCAGCAGTGAAATTGAACTGGTAATTCAAAAACTACCTAAAAATAAAAATCCATGTCCAGATGGCTTCACAGATGAATGCTAACAAATATTTAAAGAAGAGGTAAAACCCATCCTCCTTAAAGTATTCCAAAAAGTAGAAGAGGAGGGAATATTTCCAAACTCATTCTATGTAGCCAGCATCCTTCTAATACCAAAAATGAGACAAAGACACTACGAAAAAAGAAAATTACAGACTGATATCCCTGATGAACATAGATACAAAAATCCTCAACAAAATATTAGCAAAATGAATTATAAAATACATGAGAAAGATCATGACCAAGTAGGATTTTGTATAGCAATGCAAGGATGGTACAGAATTAATAAATCAATTGATATCATATACCACATTAACAAAAAGAAGGATAAAAACCACATGATCATCTCAATAGATGCTGAAAAAGCACTTGACAAAATTCAACATCCATTCATGATAAAAACTCTCAACATAATGTATGCAGGGCAATTACCTCAACATAATAAAGGCAGTATACAACAAACCCACAGACAACATCATACTTAATAGTGAAAGGGTGAAAATTTTTCCTCTAAGATGGGGGATAAGATAAGGATGCCCACTCTCACCACTTTTATTCAACATACGTACTAGAGGTCCTAGCCATGGCAATCAGAAAACACAAAGAAATAAAAGGCATCCAGATATGTAAGGAAGAAGTTAAACTGTCACTGTATGCACATGATATGATGTTATACATAGAAAACCCTAAAAACGCCACCAAAAAACTATTAGAACTAATAACTGAATTCAGCAAAGTTGCAGGATACAAAATTAATACACAGAAATCTGTCACATTTCTATATACTAACAATGAAATAGCAGAAAGAGAAGTCAGGAAAACAACTCCAGTTACAGTTGCATCAAAAAGAATAAAATACCTAGGAATAAACCTAACCAAGAAGGTGAAAGACCTTTACACTGAAAACTATAATATGCTAATGAGAGAAATTAAAGAAGACACCAACAAATGAAAATCTATCTCATGCTCATGGATAGGAAGAATTAATATTGTCTAAATGGCCTTCCAGCCCAAAGCAATTTACAGAAACAGTGCAATCCCTATAAAAATACCAACAGAATTTTTCAATGAATTAGAGCAGATAATCCTAAAATTTACACGAAATCACAATGACCCTTAATAGCCCAAGCAATCCTGAAAAAGAAGAAAAAGGTAGGGGATTACACTCCATGACTTCAAGCTCTGCTACAAAGCTACAGTAATCAAAATAGTATGGTACTGCCACAGGAACAGACCCATAGATCAATGGTACAGAATACAGAGACCAGATATAAACCCATGCATATATGGTCAATTAATATATGACAAAGGAGCCATGAATATACAATGGGGAAAAGACAAATTTTCAACAACTGGTGTTGGAAAAACAGTATAGCTACATGTAAGAGAATGAAACTGGATCATTGTCTAACTCCATTCACAAAAGTAAACTCAAAATGGATCAAATACCTGAATATAAGTCATGAAACCATAAAACTCTTAGAAGGAAACATAGGCAAAAATTTCTTCAATACAGGCATGTTTATTTTTTTCCTGGACACATCTCCTTGGGCAAAGGAAACAAAATAAAAAATGAACAAGTGAGACTATATCAAACTAAGCTTCTGTACAGCTATTGTACACACTGTCAGCAGAAGAGAAAGGGCATCCTACAGTGTGGGAGAATATATCTGTGAATGATTCATCTGATAAAGGGTTAACATCCAAAATACAGAAAGAACTCATATGTCTCAACACCCAAAAATCAAATAATCTTATTAACAAATGGGTAGAGGATCTAAGCAGACACTTTTTAAAAGAAGAAATGCAAATGGGCAGCAGGTACATGAAAGATGCTCCACATCACTAATCATCAGGGAAATGCAAACTAAAACCACAATGATGTATCACCTCACACCAGTTAGATTGACCACTATCCAAAAGACAAGAAATAACAAATGCAGGCAAAGGTGTGTAGAAATTGGAGCTCTCCTATGCTATTGTTGGGAATGTAAATTTATGCAACCACTGTGGAAAGCAGTATGGAAGTTCTTCAAAAAACTAAAAAGAGAAATACCATTTGACCCAGTAATTCCACTCCTAGGAATTTACTGAAGAAAACAAAATCTCAGATTCAAAAAGATATATGCACCACTATGTTTACCGCCACACTATTTACAATAGCCAAGATATGGAAGCAACATATGTGTCCAACAGTAGATGAATGAATAAAGAAAAGGTGGTACATATTCACAATGGACTATTATTCAGCCATAGGGTGCATCTACAGGGCACCCTAAAGGGACTGCTCTAGATGGGAGCACTCCTAAAAAGAGCACAGAAAAAAACACCCAACATATGAAGAAGGGAGGAGGAGGAATAAGAAGGGAGAGAAATAAAGAATCATCAGACCGTGTTTATAATAGCTCAACAAGCGAGTTAAGTTAGACAGTAATATAGTAAAGAAGCTAACCCTGAACCTTTGGTAACCACAAACTTAAAGCCTACAATGGCAATAAGTACATACCTTTCAATAATCACCCTAAATGTAAATGGACTGAATGCACCAATCAAAAGATACAGAATAATAGAATGGACAAAAAAGCGAGATCCGTCCATATGCTACTTACAAGAGACTCACCTTAAACCCAAAGACATGCACAGTCTTAAAGTCAAGGGATGGAAAAACATATTTCAGGCAAACAGCAGCGAGAAGAAAGCAGGGGTTGCAGTACTAATATCAGACAAAATTGACTTCAAAACAAAGAAAGTTACAAGAGATAAAGAAGGAGACTACATAATGAAAAAGGGCTCAGTCCAACAAGAGGATATAAACATTCTAAATATATATGCACCCAACACAGGAGCACAAGCATATGTGAAACAAATACTAACAGAACTAAAGTGGGAAATAGACTGCAAAGCATTCATTTTAGAAGACTTCAACACACCACTCACCCCAAAGGATAGATCCACCGGGCAGAAAATAAGCAAGGACACAGAAGCACTGAACAACACACTAGAACAGATGGACCTAATAGACATCTATAGAAGTCTACATCCAAAAGCAACAGGATATACATTCTTCTCAAGTGCACATGGAACATTCTCCAGAATAGTCCACATGCTAGGCCACAAAAACAGCCTCAGTAAACTCCAAAAGATTGAAATTCTACCAACCAACTTTTCAGACCACAAAGGCATAAAACTAGAAATAAACTGAACAAAGAAAGCAAAAACGCTCACAAACACATGGAGGCTTAAAAATACGCTCATAAATAATCAGTGGATCAATGACCAAATCAAAATGGAGATCCAGCAGTATACAGAAACAAACTACAACAACAACAGAAAGCCCCAACTACTGAGAGATACAGCAAAAGCAGTCTTAAGAGGAAAGTATATAGCAATCCAGGCATATTTAAAGAAGGAAGGACAATCTCAAATGAGAGGTCTAATGTCACAATTATCGAAATTGGAAAAAGAAGAACAAAGGAGGCCTAAGGTCAGCAAAAGGAGGGACATAATAAAGATCAGAGAAGAAATAAATAAAATTGAGAAGAATAAAGCAATAGCAAAAATCAATGAAATCCATAGATGCTGAAAAAGCATTTGACAAAATTCAACATCCATTCATGATAAAAACTCTCAGCAAAATGGGAATAGAGGGCAAGTACCTCAACATAATAAAGGCCACTTATGATAAACCCACAGCCAACATTACACTGAACACCGAGAAGCTGAAAGCTTTTTCTCTGAGATCGGGAACTAGACACGGATGCCCACTCTCCCCACTGTTATTTAACATAGTACTGGAGGTCCTAGCCACGGCAATGAGACAAAACAAAAAAATAGAAGGAACCCAGATTGGTAAAGAAGTTAAACTGTCACTATTTGCAGATGACATGATATTGTACATAAAAAACCCCAAAGGCTCCACTCCAAAACTACTAGAACTGATATCGGAATACAGCAAAGTTGCAGGATACAAAATTAACACACAGAAATCTGTATCTTTCCTATACACTAACAATGAACCAATAGAAAGAGATATCAGAAAATCAATTCCATTCACAATTGAATCAAAAAGAATAAAATATCTAGAAATAAATTTAACCAAAGAAGTGAAAGACCTATACTCTGAAAACTACATGTCACTCTTAAGAGAAATTAAAGGAGACACTAACAAATGGAAACTCATCCCATGCTTGTGGCTAGGAAGAATTAATATCGTCAAAATGGCCATCCTGCCCAAAGCAATATACAGATTTGATGCAATCCCTATCAAACTACCAGCAACATTCTTCAATGAACTGGAACAAATAATTTAAAAATACTTATGGAAACACCAAAGACCCCGAATAGCCAAAGCAATCCTGAGACAGAAGTATAAAGAAGGGGGTATCTCACTCCCCAACTTCAAGCTCTACTATAAAGCCATAGTAATCAAGACAATTTGGTACTGGCGCAAGAACAGAGCCACAGACCAGTGGAACAGACTAGAGACTCCAGACATTAACCCAGACATATATGGTCAATTAATATTTGATAAACTAGCTATGGACATACAATGGCGAAATGACAGTCTCTTCAACAGATGGTGCTGGCAAAACTGGACAGCTACATGTAGGAGAATGAAACTGGGCCATTGTCTAACCGCATATATTAAAGTAAACTCAAAATGGATCAAAGACCTGAATGTAAGTCATGAAATCATTAAACTCTTGGAAAAAAACACAGGCAGAAACCTCTTAGAAACAAACATGAGTGACGTCTTCTTAAACATATCTCCCCGGGCAAGGAAAATAACAGAAAAAATGAACAAGTGGGACTATATTAAGCTGAAAAGCTTCTGAAAAGCAAAGGACACCACCAATAGAACAAAAAGGAACCCTACAGTACGGGAAAATATTTGAAAATAACAGATCTGATAAAGGCTTGACATCCAAAATATATAAAGAGCTCACATGCCTCAACAAACAAAAACAAATAATCCAATTAAAAAATGGGCAGAGGAACTGAACAGACAGTTCTCCAAAAAAGATATACAGATGGCCACTAGACACATGAAAAGATGCTCCACATCGCTAATTATCAGAGAAATGCAAATTAAAACTACAATGAGGTATCACCTCACACCAGTAAGGATGGCTACCATCCAAAAGACAAACAACAACAAAGGTTGGCGAGTCTGTGGAGAAAGGGGAACCCTCCTACACTGCTGGTGAGAATGTAAATTAGTTCAACCATTGTGGAAAGCAGTATGGAGGTTCCTCAAAATGCTCAAAACAGACTTACCATTTGACCCAGGAATTCCACTCCTAGGAATTTACCCTAAGAATGCAGCAATCAAGTTTTGGAAAGACAGATGCACCCCTATATTTATGGCAGCACTATTTACAATAGCCAAGAATTGGAAGCAACCTAAATGTCCATCGGTAGATGAATGGATAAAGAAGAAGTGGTACATATACATAATGGAATATTTCTCAGCCATAAGAAGAGGACAAATCCTACCATTTGCAGCAACATGGATGGAGCTGGAGGGTATTATGCTCAGTGAAATAAGCCACGTGGAGAAAGAGAAATACCAAATGATTTCACTCATCTGTGGAGTATAAGAACAAAGGAAAAACTGAAGGAACAAAACAGCAGTGGAATCACAGAACCCAATAATGGAATAACAGGTACAAAAGGGAAAGGGACTGGGAAGGATGGGTGGATAGGGAGGGATAAGGTGGGTGAAGAACAAGGGGGGTATTGAGATTAGCATGCATGATGTGGGGGTGGGAGAAAGGGGAGGGCTCTACAGCACAGAGAGGACAGGTGCTGATTCTTCGGCATTTTGCTATGCTGATGGACAGTGACTGTAGGGGGGTTTGTGGTGGGGACCTGGTATAGTAGACATAGTGTTCTTCATCTAAGTGTAGATTAATGATAACAAAAAAAAAAGAAAGAAAGAAAAGGGGGATTACTCCCTGATAGGATAAAACTAACAGTAAATCAATGATTCAGGCACGCTTTAAATATCCTTAATTTTGATCACTTAAAGGGTGTCAGATGATCGGCTATGGAGGTACATTTTTCTGATAATATTCCTTTCTCTTAAAAAAAAAGCAGTTCTTGTGTGGTGAACTCCAATGAGTTCTATGCAATGGTATAAATGGCATATCAAAGTGTGGGCAAAGGGTCTGTTTGTGTTTATACAGAGGATCAAAGCCTAATTTGGCTACCCAGAAAATGAACTAAGATACGATATGAAGAAGAACTTCCAACATCAGCACTCTCTGGAAGACTCATACCAGAAGATGATCATCAAAAAACCTCAACAAAGATCCAGGCACTGCTACCGTTGTAGCTGCTTCATCCCACTGGTTGCTGGACTTGCCATGGGAATGAAGAAGGAGATATCTAAGCTGGCCTGTGCATACAGTAAAACAACAAATTTGACTGGATCTATATTGTTGGAACTCAACCAAGGATTAGGAGAAGTGCAAGTTGTAGCACTCCAAAATCTTACAACTACAGACTATCTACTGTTAAAAGAACATATGGGATGTGAACAGTCCCCAGGAATGGCTTGTTTTAATTTGTCTTATTTCTCTCAGACTGTTCAAGTTCAGTTGGACAGTATTCACCATATCATAGATAAGTTTTCACAAATGCCTAGGGTGCCTAACTGGTTTTCTTGGTTTCACTGGAGATGGCTGGTAATTATAGGTCTGCTTTGGGTATGTAACTGTATTCCTATTATGTTAATGTGTGTGTGCAATTTAGTTAGTAGTTTAAAACCTATACATGCTTAAGTTACTCTACAAGAAGATATGTCAAAGAAATAATCAATCTTCCCATGTTTTCTTCTGTCTGCTACTTCTATAGCTTTTCTTCCTTCCTAATTACAACCCTTAAATAGAATTCATGCCTCATATAGAATTTACCAAGTATCATAATTCCTCCAAGTGGTAAAGATACCTCAAGACAAATGCTGGGCATAGAAGCCACAGGGCATAAATCTGCAAAGAAGTAAAAAGCTAACCTTTTCAAACAATATGGCTTCTCTCTCACTTACCAACTTTACATTTCCCTGTATGGGCCTGGAAAATGACTGGTTAGCCAGAGACAGGTAAGATTCCTCAAGGGAGGAACAACCTAAGACAGGCACAGTCGCACGGGGGCCATCAGGTGAGAAATTGGGGATCAACAGAGGTGAGGCTTAGAACCTCACCTCTCCTGTTTTGAGAGAAATCTTCTGCATCCGTGGATGTTTTATTGCCATTGTCTAGCTTGGATTAACACTGTCTACAGGCATACACCTGATCATCTACATTTGCTCTCTTACAACACTAAACTATGTTTTCTACCTTTATTTTGCATCTACCTACCACTTCAGCATTTTATTGAAAATAGTAATAATAATAATAATAAGGGAGAAATGTGGGATTCACATATAAATAAAGTATAAAAATCAAACGAATATTCATATGTGACCTGATTGTTTATAGTTCATAATGCGTGATCAAAACCGAAAGTTTCTGTGATGACTGCCCTTGTACTGTTCACCATGTAAGAACTTGTTCACTATGTAAGAATTTGTTCACCATGTAAGAACTTGTTTGCTATGCTTCAGAAGATTGGAGACTGATGAGAATTAGACTTGGGGCAGATTATTGATTGTGCATTGAGCATTGAGTCCCCTATACAGAATTTTATTGTTGTTAACCACCATTTGATCAATAAATATGAGAGATGCTGTCTCAAAAACAAAAAAAACAAAAACAAAAAAAAAGAACTGGATAGTCTGGCCATGGCAGCAAATCCTGCCCCTTTCCAGGGCTTCTGCCTGGTCCCTGCCCTCTTCACAGCCAAGTGGGCCTCTGGAAATCTAATTGCCCAAATGCCACTCAAGGCACCAGGCCCTCAGCACCTAGTTCCCAGCCTCCCCTGTAGGCGGAGGCTCCCATTTTACTGGGAGTATATTCTGAAGACTGAAGGGTCCCTGCCTTGTTTCAGCCTCCATCCACCATCTCATTGATGTAGCCAAGAGTATCCCTCTCGGTTACAGTAAGCACATTTCCTTTGTTACTGGTATGGGAGCCACTTACTCTGCCCTTCCTGAGTTTTCAGGACCTCTTTTCAACTCCTCCATCTCCTTTTTTGGGGTTGAAGGTGTCCCTTCGCACCCATTGATGACTCCCTTACTGCCCTGTAACCCAGAAAGACACCCTTTCTCACACTCCTTAATTTTGCCATGCTTCCCCACACCCATCTTTCCAAAAAAAAAACAAAAAAGAGAAGACTCTTATCAACTCATCCAAGGCCTTAGGCTCGTTAATGAAGCCATTATCTTACTCATTCCCTTAGTTCCCAATCCCAAATCCCCCTTCTTAAGTTTCTCTATCACCACATGCCTACCTAAAGATTCCCAGCTAACTTTCTTTATAATACTGCTGCCTTCCTCTGCCTGCCCCCTGACTGGACTGTCCAATGTGCCCTAGTCTCAATTCTTTCAGCTGTTTCTTTGCATTATGGACCCATCCCTGTGCCATTTATAGTTTCCTCCTCACTCATACACAAGCATAAAAGTGAACTTACTTTCACTGTTTGAATCCTTGCAACTGCAGTAGCTATCAGCATCAGCACTGCTGCCATCATTCACTCCTCCCTGACCACTTCTCAGCTCTCAATCAACCTAGCTGACCAAATTTCTGCCCTCATAAGTATAGCATTCTAGAATGGGCAAATGAGCTAAGAGAAAGAGGAATCAGTTGCAATTGGGAGTATAGCATTTTTAAACACTCATTTCTACCCCTCATAGAATGGATACTACCTTTCATAGGACCTGTTATAGCTGTCCTATTCATGTGTACTTTTGCTTCCTGCCTCCTGAAGTTTATAGCCTTTCAAGTCAGCAGACAAATTGGAAGGTCTTGCAGATAGTCTAGGCAGATGGCAAGTCACCCTAATGACCTATTTCTCTGCAGCCTTCCCCACACTCATACACTTACAGACATATCTATGCCCTGAATCAGCTTGAAGAAGCTACAGAAGCTAGACTTTTACTCCTATGGATAAAAATTTTTTAAACAAGAGAGGGGGGAATGTAGAGAAGGCAGAAACAGAAAACTAATTGTGATATTTTGAGTTTAAGTCTTAGAGAAATTGCAGGCTCAAAGAGGAACTGGAAAATATTCTGTCCAGACCCTGAGAACATCCACAGGACTCAAGTCCTGCTAGCCAAGAGACAGAAATTCTTGCACCTACATCCTGCCCAGACCCTTGGGAATATCTGCTTGACTAAAGACTGACTACTCTAAAACCCCAAAACTTTTCCTTTCAGTGGTGTACACTCTCTGACTCAGACCTCACTACCTCTATAGTGAAGTCTTCTAATAAATCTTGCTGTCACCATTCTGGACACCTGCATTTCCTTGGCTTTCTTGACCTAACACCTTCGAAGTTTTGGCGTATGAATAAGTTCATTTAGGTTACTGTGTTGATATGGATCTCAGCATTCTTTCTCAACATTGGTTCATTTATAGCTTCCAAGGTCTATCTCCTGTCCTGGTTATAAAGTTACTTAATTGATTAAGGGGCTGGAAGAAGAGGAACAACATATCGATTAAATTAAGGAATAAGCTGGGACTTTTCCACAGGCTAAGGATATTTTACAATGGTATGACCCTTGTCCCATTTCCCCACTCGATCTCGCTGGAACAATTATTTTAAGCTAAACCTTATTTCCTCTTAATCTTGCACTTATTACTCCACTCCAACCACTTTGGCTTCCTTGCTGTTTTCCAACTGCACTAAGCTACTCCCATCTAAATACTTGTTTGTGCCCTTGACATTCTCTTTACATGGCTAATTCCCTCATTTCATAAGGTCTTCATTCAAATGTCCTCTTATCAGTGAGGCCTCCTGTCTTTATATCCTCCACTAAAATTTAAGTTCCATGTTACACAGGTCTGTTTTGTTCATTGCTCTATCATTCAGAAAAACAGTACATGCATATGGTAGGTGCTCAATAATTGCTGAGTGAATGAATGATGAAAAAAATTAAATCCCTAAAACACATGTATACAAAAGTCCTTTTCAAATGTATTTGAGACCTACATGGAAAAAAACAAGCCTTGAAAACTATTAAAAGAAGATAGAGAATGAGACTATTATGAACTTCAAGAAATTAAATGATATCTTTAAAAAGACATAAAAGTACAAAACATACAATAAAATAATAAATGTTACCAAACTAAAATTAAAATTTTCTCTTCATCCAAAAAAGGACAACATATATAAGAATTACAGACAACATAGAGAGGGAGAATTATGCCTGTAATTGACCAAGTTTAGTACCCAAACCATATCAACAAATGCCTCAGGTAATAATGTAAACAAAAAGATAAACAATCCTAAGGAAAAATTAACGAAAGTATTACTAGTCAAACACCTTGTGTTTCCCAGATTCTTATCTTCTCAAAGGAAATAATTTAGTTCAAGAGACCAGATAGTAAGAAAAAGTAGTGAGGAATTTTTTGAGTTAAAGTAAAAAGTATACTCTTGAGACAGGAGAGTGGGGTATCTGGAAACCAGAAGCAGCCCCACTATTAGGATTAGGTTGGCTTTTACTTTTTCTTAAGATTGTAGGAAGTCCTTCCCTGCATCTTACATCATTTGATTGACAATTTGATTGATAGCTCTAGGTTATATCACCTTTTTCTTAGTGCATAGGCATCTTACCCATACTACATAAGGGAAGCCCACAGGGTGTCCAAAACCACAGTGCTAATTAGATATAGACATTATTTTAATGAGATGAGGTTACATTTGGACAAGGTCTTAAGACCTTGCACATGCCCTATAATCAAAGAAGCCCCTGTTAGACATTATTTTAATGAGGTGAGGTTACATTTGGACAAGGTCTTCAGACCTTACACATGCCCTATAATCAAATAAGCCCCTGTGGTCCTGGACTTCTTGACAATCTAGGTGTCCTTGACTGTCTGGGCCTCCTGATGAGCTGGGTGTCCTTGACTGTGGAACTGGAAACTAGGGAGGGTTTAGGGGCTGGCCAGGGAAGTCTTCCTTGGTGATGGGCTGGCCCCTTTCTCCTGCTGATGTCTAACTGCTTACTCTAAGAAAAGTACAAACAATTCAGAGAATTATAAACTTGTACATTTTATATATATTTATGAAAAGTTTCTTGGATCAGTAGTTCAGATTAGAGATCTACTATTAGATACATGGGATTTTGGAAACATGATTGAAGAATAAAAGGACTAAGAATTAAGTTGACTTGGAAAGAGGAGCTAGATTTTCTAGAGGAATGATCATAGAGGTAGAAACTATAGTGTGAAAGAAGAGCTAGATTTACTAGAGGAATGATCATAGAGGTAGAAGCTATAGTGTGGTATAGAAGCCAGAGGGGAAAAAATGCATCAAAGATAAATAGTCATTGAGTATGATTTTGGCTAGAAGGGAGCAAAAGGGGAATCCCAGCTTTGATTCTTTCATCAGTATTCTTTTGATTTCTCTATTCTTTGTATTGTAAGGTTTGTAATACTAAAGCATGCATTTGACTATCCTGTGATTATACTGGATTGCTAAAGTCAAAATTAGAAAGCATGTAATTCAAAAGTTCCTCAATAGTAATGAGGAGAATAAAAATAAAACAAATAGTAGGTACAATTTAACCCACAACAATTTTTAAAAATGTTTCCACCATATGGAAGCTAAGGTATGGAAAAACTGTCACTCTTATATACTGTATATACTGATTGTAGGTAAAAATGTGCATACATTGTGACCCTTTGATTCCACTACTTAGTGTATACACTATAGGTTTCCTTACCCCTGGCACAAGGAAATATATGTAAAAATGGTTATTTAGGATTGTGTCTAATAGCAAAAACAAGCTAAATAACTAAATTTAGATATAGTCATACAATAGCATATTACATAGTATTAAAGATAAATCAACTAATGATGCATTTCTCAATAGCAATAAATAAAAACACAAAGTTAAAGAAAAAGTGTAGGGACCAAGGGTAGGCTTCCCCAAGACATGCCGCTTTGACATACAGATTATTTTGAGCTGAAAACCATCAAGGCCTAAAAGACTCAGGAAGATACTTTGACCTCCTTGACCCCAACTGCATAAAAAGAATTTACATGGAGAAACTGCTCCAGGAGGAGAGCTATCACCATAGATAGCTATATTACAATGTAAACTAGGGGTGATATACAGGAGGGAATGTGACAAAGCCTGTTTGTTAGAATTTCTCTTTGTGTCCCATTATTTCTGTGTGGCCATCAGGTATTTTGTTTATCAAACATTAATATTTGCATATTCTTGTAAATTGCCTCCCTTTTGCTTTGAGGTCTTAACGGGGAGGAATTTGGTTCAGAGGGACTGGGAAATGAAAGTACAAGGTGAGGAAGGAACTCATTAAAGTGAAAATAGCAAGGAATGGCAGCTGCCTTGCAAGCAGCAGAGAGCAAGCACTAACAAAGAGATAAGGGATGTGTGTTGAACTCCTTCTAGGCATAGGACACCTCCCTTGCCAACTCCTAAAGCCAGTGTCACCTGAATTCCAGTGTTCACGTGTTTTGCACAGCATGGGAACTAAGTCTCTACCACCCCAGGATTTGGGGAAGCTGCAGAACACTGGGTGGACTAAGATTATTTTCTGAGAAATTCCCAAAGCAAAGAAAGGAGATTTTCAGGCAGGCTACTTATAACTCTGGGGGGAAAATAAGTTCCCAGCTGGGGGCAAATTATCTTTGAAGCCAAAATCAGTCAAAAGGAGAAATAAAGTGGTAAAAACCTGTTCATTGAATACAAGCAGTCATTCACTTCTGCTCAGCCATGTCTCTCATGACCCAGCTGTTCTAATGAACCTCTCTGGTCCAGATATACCCTTACTCCACCAACCCTTGTAATCCTCTATTGATATTGAAATGAACTACCTTTCTCCACATTTGGAAACACCTATTGATATGGAGATGCACTAAGGCCAGGCAAGAGATTCTGGAAATACTGTAATTTTACCCACAGCCCACCACTCCAGAAATCTCACCTCACAATCTACTTGCTCCTCATCTTCCACAATGGCCCCTGTGTGAGAAAACTGGAGCACTTAACCAGACTAATAACATACATTAACAACAGCAATAAAATCATGATAATCCTCAAGCCAAAGGATTCAGCTAGGTTAAAAGTCCTATGAAGATTAAGTCCATAGTTCACCCATTCCACAAGTGCCAGTAGCTGAATGGGTAGGGAATTCAGATCTTCATCATGTGGCAACTGCAGCTACAGGGCAGGTGCAGGCCACAGGGACTATAGAAGAAAATAACCTTAAGGGTAATAAAATACATGTTTTAATGACACCAGCATAGGTAAGTCTTGTCCATCAGTTAGGATGCATGCAAGTGAATGTTCCTATGATAGGACAGTAGCAGGAATGGGATCTCATTCCAGTCTAGTATACCAGACTTTCATCCCCCTCCCTGTGGGAGTTACAGATAGGTCAAAATATAGGGCTATAGGAGGTACATGCACTGGCCATAAATATAAAACAAAACTTCCCCATAAGATGCTCTTACCTCCCGGACGTGTTCGGTACACTACCATGATCTTTGGGAGCCACTCAGCTGTTACTCCAGGAACACACTGGAGGCCAGCTTTCAGGCCTTGTCCCCAATGTGCAAGAAGTGCCCAGCCATTGCTGGTCCATGTGTCAAAATGTCCAGGGCCACGTTTACTCAACAGAGTCTCTAGGATTTAACGCAGTTGGGGCTGGCAGCAGGATGTTACTCTGCTGTCAATATACTGGCTTGAATAACTCCTCTTTGATGTGCACATGCAGTTGTATACAAGAGGCAGCAATGTGTGTTAGCATATCTACAGGGCTCAAGGCTCCTTTCTGGGGCTCCTCATTCAAATGCTGTAGCACTGTCCATAAGCAAACTGACCAGGCCCACAGACTGTTGGTGTCTGACTTCAGGGCAGGTTTCAACAAACCACTGTACCTCTCTATTATGTCTGCTCCGGTATGGTATATGAAACTTCTACTTTATTCCTAACTGCTGCACTGTCATTTAAACATGTATTTTGTCACCCTTAAGGCTGAGTAGAAGTGAACAACTGCTTGTAAGCAATTAATGGGTTTCTCCCACTTTATTTCTCCCTTTGACTGATTTTGGTTTCAAAGGTAATTTGCCCTGGGCTTCGAAAATATTTTCCCCAAAAGTTACATGAGGGAAGGGGATGCAGAGCACATTTGAAAGGGCTTTTCTGTGCTAGGAGAAGCTGGGAGTTGTGAGTTTTCCCTCAATTTTATGTCACTATGTCAGGGGTAGGGATTATGGCAAGAATGTGTCTAAGCCTTTCCTACACTTTCTTACCTATATCAATGTAGCATATTTTCATTTGGCTGATATGTAGAATTTGCTCAGTTAGTTTCTGGATTTCTTTCTAAGGGAGTTGTTCTTTTTGTAGTGGTTTATTTGGTGCGAACATGGGAGATGAATTCAAGAGCTTCCTAACATCTTTTGGACCAGAGATTGAGCTTTGATTTGCTTAACCATTGTTAAACCATCATATAAAGTCCAATTTAAAGAATTTCATATAAAACAGTTTAGAGACTTTCATTTTTCAGTAAAAAACAAATACACCCATTTCCTACTGCTATATTATCTTAGCTAATGCTTCATGAAAACAACAAAAGAAGAAAAAAAACTGTACCACAATTTCCAGAGTAGCATTAGAGGAACAAGATATCTTCAATTTTCCTTGTACTTCTATGCCATAAAATGATTTAATTGTCCTTAAACTTAATCACTTCTGTCTACAGCATAAATCAAAAACTTTTGACATCTCATTCTCAGTGTCAAAAAATCCATTGTTACATTATAATACTCTGGGGAATGAAATTAATTTCATTGCCTAAAATCACGATTTTAAATTTACAAAGAGTAGAAGTAAACTTCACTGGAAGCTTTTTCCCCCCCTGAATGAGAAGATACACTGTATTCCTAACTTTGTTAATGAGTCACTGGCAAGTAAACACATTCATTCTTATTGAAAGTGGGAAATTAGTCCTTTTCTTCAGCTAATTAACTCATCTATCTCTGAAATTTT
Organism: Manis javanica; assembly: GCF_040802235.1. Lineage (NCBI taxonomy): Eukaryota > Metazoa > Chordata > Mammalia > Pholidota > Manidae > Manis > Manis javanica. The sequence continues at coordinate 103,882,758 of NC_133174.1, read as the reverse complement.
GATGACTGACTTAGTAAACATGCAGTAGATTCTGTCCAAACACTATATATTAAACTTAATGAACCAATTCTAGCATGAACATGATATTGTTTGATTGGAAAACAACAAATACAATAGATTTGTCTGTCCTTATTTTTGGTTAAATGTTTTAGCTATGGTCAAAATGGTAATATTAAAGTAGTTATAAATTTTTGATGTTATATTTGAACATCAGGATTTCATTTTTACATTTCAAAGAACCTCAAAGCAATATTCCAATTTTACTTTACAAATGATCAAAGCTTTTTGAAGGAATTGCCTGTGGAATTGAAAACTGAATTATTTAACGTGTTTAGTTTTAAGTAAATTGTTCTTTAAGTTTTACGTATGTTTAGTTTCTTTTTCAGTTTCAGCATTTTTAATATACTGAATTAAAAACCCATATTTTTAAAGGAAAAGTCATACTGAAGTTTATTCATAATATGTGCAAATATATTGTTTATAAATATGTCAAAAAAATTCCAAGCCATAAAAACCTGCTAATTATGAAATGAGATAAAATATATCTATTTATAGTTTTGTTTATATTTCTCCTATGCTGCCACATTTCATACTTACTATTGAATTTTTTCCAAAATATACACCATGCATTTGACAAAGAAATAAAATATGAACTCGATTATGAAAAGTTTGCATACCAATTCAGATATTCAGAGTAAATAGTCTAATCTATTATCATTCATAATAGTAACACTAGAAATGCCCCTTTTGAATTATGAAAAGTTCCTACAGAAAGGAAATAATAACTCAGGATTTGTCTAGGGTATAATATCTAATATGAAGTCTAGTTTAAATGTGCAGGCTTATTCATTTGAATACAATGTTATCTCTACTTTGAGTTCCAGTAATGTAAAAGAATTGTAGCAACCAATAATAACCACCAATATAGACTTTCATTATGATGGTTTTGCTATTAACTGAATGACCTTGAATAAGACAGCCTTCCTGATCCTGAGTTACTCTATCCAACAATAAGATTCCATGATTCCATGAAAAAACACACAAATATAAGAGATCTGCATCCTGCTTGAAGAAAGCATAAAATCATTTAAAATAAAATTTTAAAAGATTTAAATTACAAGGAGGTTGTTTATATAGGGTTTTCATGTTATTACAAAATTTACTGCTGATTTCTGTTAAACATGATATCTTCTGTTGCAGGTCAATGTTTATACATCACTCATAATATCACAAAGAGGCTAGAATATAGGGATTTTTAGCAGAGCTTCATTAAGAGAAGCTAGAGATATTTGAAGCTGAAACAGTAGAATATTTTTTGGCAGAATATCCCCATTATATGTCATAGAAAATCAAAAATTATCAAAAATCCCCAATGTATCACATACTAGTCAACCAGAGCACTTTTAAAAGCACACACACACACACAAATAAGAGTAAATGCAACTTTTGCTAAGAGAAAGAGGAGAGGATTAACACTAAACTGGGAAGTTGAAATGCTTCTTCCTGAGTTCTAGTAAAATTACTGCACTCCAAATATATGCTCTATTTCACCTTTTGTTGTAAGTACTCATAGGATATCAGCATTTAGAATGAAAATTCCTTTTCAGATGTGGAAATGGAACAGAATGGCTAATGGCAAAATGGCATACTAAGGCCACCTAGCAAAGATCACTCATTTCCCCATTTTTTGAACAAAAAACTGAGATTAGAAAATATTTTCAAATGATATATCTGATAAAGGATTGCATACAGAATATACAAAGAACTCTTACACCTTAATAATAATAGTACAAATAACCCAATTTAAAAATACACAAAGGGTGGAGTCAAGATGGCGGTGTGATAGAGCAGAGGAAATCTCCCAAAACCACATATATTTATGAAAATATAACAAAGACAACTCTTCCTAGAATAGAGACCAGAGGACAGAGGACAACATCCAGACCACATCCACACCTGCAAGAAACCAGCGCCTTGTGAAGGGGGTAAGATACAAGCCCCAGACTGGTGGAACCTGAGCACCCCTCCCCCCAGCTCCCAGTGGGAGGAGAGGAGTCAGAGCGGGGAGGGAGAGGGAGTCCAGGACTGCTGAACACCCAGCCCAACCATTTGCAACAGAGTCATGTGTGGGGTCCTGGAGACTAGGGAAACAGGGCAGCAAGACCGATGAGTAGGTCCCTGAGGCCAGCGCCATAGGACAAAAAAAAGCGAGTGGCTTTTTTTTTTTTTTTTATTCAATTTTTTTTGTTTTTTTTTTTGTTTTTTTGGCGAGTGCTTTTTGGAAGTCTTAAAGGGACAGGGACCCCAAAACTGGACAGAAGCAACCCGGACACTTAGTCCAGAGGCAGGGAATCTGGGAATCTCTGGGCACTCTAAACCCCTGGGCAGCAGGGAGCATGGAGGCCCCTCATGGAGATAAATAGCCTCCCGGCCGCTCACCCTCCAATGCAGCTCCACCATTTTGGATCAGCAGCCTGAGCCAGGCTACACCCACAGCGACAGTGGAGATAAACTCCATGGCAGATGGGCAGGAATCAGAAGCCCTGTCTGCATGCAGCTGCCCAGCACAAGCCACTAGAGGTCGCTGTTCTCCCAGGAGATGAAGGCCACAAACAAACAAGAAGGGAAGGTCTTCCAGCTGTCACTCATCCTAGCTCTGCAAACTATTTCTATCACCATGAAAAGGCAAAATTACAGGCAAACCAAGATCACAGAGACAAGACCAGAGAAGGAGACAGACCTAACCAGTCTTCCTGAAAAAGAATTCAAAATAAAAATCATAAACATGCTGACGGAGACGAAGAGAAATATGCAAGAGCTAAGGAATGAAATCTGGAGGGAGATCACAGATGCCAGGAAGGAGATTACAGAAGTAAAACAAACTTTGGAAGGATTTATAAGGAGAATGGATAAAATGCAAGAGGCCATCGATGGAATAGAAACCTGAGAACAGGAATGCATAGAAGCTCACATAGAGATAAAAGGATGTCCAGGAATGAAACAATATTAAGAGAAATGTGTGACCAATCCAAAAGGAACAATATCCATATTATAGGAGTATCAGAAGAAGAAGAGAGAGAAAAGGGGATAGAAAGTGTCTTTGAAGAAATAATTGCTGAAAACTTCCCCAAACTGGGGGAGGAAATAATCGAACAGACCACGGAAATACACAGAACTGCCAAAAGAAAGGACCCAAGGAGGACAACACCAAGACACATAATAATTAAAATGGCAAAGATCAAGGACAAGGAAAGAGTTTAAAGGCAACTAGAGAGAAAAAGGTCACCTATAAGGAAAAGCCATCAGGCTATCATCAGAATTCTCAACAGAAATCCTAAAGGCCAGAAGAGAATGGCATGATATATTTAATGCAATGAAACAGAAAGGCCTTGAACCAAGATTACTGTATCCAGTACGATTTTCATTTAAATATGATGAAGGGATTAAGCAATTCCCAGACAAGCAAAAGTTGAGGGAATTTGCCTCCCAAAAACCACCTCTACAGGGCATCTTACAGGGACTTCTCTAGATGGGAGCACTCCTAAAAGGAGCACAGAAAAAAACATCCAACATATGAAGAATTGAGGAGGATGAATAAGAAGGGGGAGAAGGAAAGAATCTTCAGACAGTGTATATAAAAGCAAAATAAGCAAGCTAAGTTAGGCAGGAAGACACTAAAGAGGCTAACCTTGAACCTTTAGTAACCATGAATTTAAAGCCAGCAATGGCAATAAGTACATATCTTTCAATAGTCACCCTAAATGTAAAATGGACTGAATGCACCAATCAAAAGACACAGAGAAATAGAATGGATAAAAAAGAAAGACCCATCTATATGCTGCTTACAAGAAACTCACCTCAAACCCAAAGACATGCACAGACTAAAAGTCAACGGATGGAAAAATACATTTCAGGCAAACAACAGAGAGAAGAAACCAGGGGTAGCAGTACTAATATCAGACAAAATAGACTTCAAAACAAAGAAAGTAACAAGAGATAAAGAAGGACACTATATAATGATAAAGGGCTCATTTCAACAAGAGGATATAACCATTTTAAATATATATGCACCCAACACAGAAGCACCAGCATATGTGAAACAAATACTAACAGAACTAAACGAGGTAATAGAATGCAATGCATTCATTTTAGGATACTTAAACATGCCACTCACCCAAAAGGATAGATCCACTCGGCAGAAAATAAGTAAGGACACGGAGGCACTGAACAACACAGTATAACAGATGGACCTAATAGACATCTATAGAACTCTACACCCAAAAGCAACAGGATACACATTCTTCTCAAGTTCACATGGAACATTCTCCAGAATAGACCACATAGTAGCCCACAAAAAAAGCCTCAGTAAATTCTAAAATCTTCAAATTCTACCAACCAACTTTTCAGACCACAAAGGTATAAAACTAGAAATAAATTCTACAAAGAAAACAAAAACGCTCATAAACACATGGAGGCTTAACAAGATGCTCCTAAATAATCAATGGATCAACGAACAAATTAAAATAGAGATCAAGGAATATATAGAAACAAATGACAACAACAACACAAAGCCCCAAACTCTGTGGGACACAGCAAACACAGTCTTAAGAGGAAAGTATACAGTGATCCAGGAACACTTGAAGAAGGAGGAACTAACCCAAATGAATAGTCTAACATCAGAATTATCGAAACTGGAAAAAGAACAAATGAGGCCTAAAGTCAGCAGAAGGAGGGACATAATAAAGATGAGAGAAGAAATAAACAAAATTGAGAAGAATAAAACAATAGCAAAAATCAATGAAACCAAGAGCTGGTTCTTTGAGAATATAAACAAAATAGATAATCCACTAGCCAAACTTATTAAGAGAAAAAGAGAATCAACACAAATCAATAGAATCAGAAATGAGAATGGAAAAATCACAACAGACTCCACAAAAATACAAAGAGTTATTAAAGACTACTGTGAAAAACCTATATGCCAATAAGCTGGAGAACCTAGAAGAAATGGACAACTTCCTAGAAAAATACAACCTTCCAAAACTGACCAAGGAAGAAACACACAAGTTAAACAAACCAAAACCAATTACGAGCAAAGAAATTGAAACGGTAATCAAAAAACAACCCAAGAACAAAACCCTCCGATCAGACAGATTTACCTCGCAACTTTATCAGACATACAGAGGAGACATAACACCTATTCTCCTTAAAGATTTCCAAAAAACAGAAGAGGAGGGAGGACTCCCCAACTCATTCTATGAAGCCAACATCACCCTAATACCAAAACCAGGCAAAGACCCCACCAAAAAAGAAAACTACAGACCAATATCCCTGATGAATGTAGACGCAAAAATACCCAAGAAAATGCTAGCAAATCGAATTCAAAAATATATCATAAGGATCATACACTATGACCAAGTGGGATTCATCCCAGGGATGCAAGGATGGTACAACATTCGAAAATCCATCAACATCATCCACCACATCAACACAAAGACAAAAACCACATGATCATCTCCACAGATGCTGAAAAAGCATTTGACAAAGTTCAACATACATTCATGATAAAAACTCTCAGCAAAAAGGGTATAGAGGGCAAGTCCCTCAACATAATAAAGGCCATATATGATAAACCCACAGCCAACATTAGACTGAACAGTGAGAAGCTGAAAGCATTTCCTCTGAGATTGGGAACTAGACAGGGATGCCCACTCTCCCCACTGTTATTTAACATAGTAGTGGAGGTCCTAGCCATGACAATCAGACAAAACAAAAAAATACGAGAAATCCAGATTGGTAAAGAAGAAGTAAAACTGTCACTATTTGCAGATGACATCATACTGTACATAAAAAAACCCTAAAGACTCCACCCCAAAACTACTAGAACTGATATCAGAATACAGCAAAGTTGCAGGACACAAAATTAACACACAGAAATCTGTGGCTTTCCTATACACTAACAATGAACCAACAGAAAGAGAAATCAGGAAAACAACTCCATTGACAATTGCATCAAAAAGAATAAAATACCTAGGAATAAACCTAACCAAAGAAGTGAAAGACCTATACTCTGAAAACTACAAGTCACTCTTAAGAGAAATTAAAGGGGACACTAACAAATGGAAACTCATCCCATGCTCGTGGCTAGGAAGAATTAATATAATCAAAATGGCCATCCTGCCCAAAGCAATATACAGATTTGATGCAATCCCTATCAAACTATCAGCAACATTCTTCAATGAACTGGAACAAATAATTTAAAAATTCTTATGGAAACACCAAAGACCCCAAATAGCCAAAGCAATCCTGAAAAAGAAGAATAAAGTAGGGGGGATCTCACTCCCCAACTTCAAGCTCTACTACAAAGCCACAGTAATCAAGACAATTTGGTACTGGTGCAAGAACAGAGCCACAGACCAGTGGAACAGACTAGAGACTCCAGACATTAACCCAGACATATATGGTCAATTAATATTTGATAAAGGAGCCATGGACATACAATGGCGAAATGACAGTCTCTTCAACAGATGGTGCTGGGAAAACTGGACAGCTACATGTAGGAGAATGAAACTGAACCATTGTCTAACCCCATACACAAAAGTAAATTCAAAATGGATCAAAGACCTGAATGTAATTAAACCTCCAGTACTATGTTAAATAACAGTGGGGAGAATGGGCATCCCTGTTAAGTTTCTGATCTCAGAGGAAAAGCTTTCAGCTTCTCTCTGTTAAGTATAATGTTGGCTCTGGGTTTATGATATATGGCCTTTATTATGTTGAGGCACTTGCCCTCTATTCCCATTTTGCTGAGAGTTTTTATCATGAATGGATGTTGAATTTTGTCAAATGATTTTTCAGCATCTATGGAGCTGATCATGTGGTTTTTGTCTTTCTTTTTGTTGATGTGGTGGATGATGTTGATGGATTTTTGAATGTTGTACCATCCTTGCATCCCTGGGATGAATCCCACTTGGTCATGGTGTACGATCCTTTTGATGGATTTTTGAATTCAGTTTGCTAATATTTTATTAAGTATTTTTGCATCTACGTTCATCAGGGTTATTGGTCTGTAATTTTCTTTTTTGGTGGGGTTTTTGCCTGGTTTTGGTATTAGCATGATGTTGGTTTCATAGAATGAGTTTGGGGGTATTCTTTCCTCTTCTATTTTTTGGAAAACTATAAGAAGAATGGGTATTATGTCTTCTCAGTGTGTCTGATAGAATTCCGAGGTAAATCCATCCGGCCAGAGTGCTTTCTTCTTGGGTAGTTTTTTGGTTACCATTTCAATTTCTTTGCTCGTAATTGGTTTGTTTAATTTTGTGTTTCTTCCTTGGTCAGTCTTGGAAGATTGTATTTTTCTAGGAAGTTGTCCATTTCTTATAGGTTTTCCAGCTTGTTGGCATATAGGTTTTCATAGTAGTCTTTAATAATTCCTTGTATTTCTTTGGAGTCTGTTGTGATTTTTTGGTTCTCATTTCTGATTCTGTTGATTTGTGTTGATTCTCTTTTTCTCTTAATAAGTTTGGCTAGTGGCTTATCTATTTTGTTTATTTTCTCAAAGAACCAACTCTTGGCTTCGTTGATTTTTGCTGTTGTTTTATTCTTCTCAATTTTGTTTATTTCTTCTCTCATCTTTATTATGTCCCTCCTTCTGCTGACTTTAGGCCTCATTTGTTCTTCTTATTCCAATTTCGATAATTGTGATGTTAGACTATTCATTTGGGGTTGTCTTCCTTCTTCAAGTGTGCCTGGATTGGTATATACTTTCCTCTTAAGACTGCTTGAGCTGCATCCCACAGATGTTGGGGCTTTGTGTTTTTGTTGTCATTTGTTTCTATATATTCCTTGATCTCTATTTTAATTTGTTCGTTGATCCATTGATTATTTAGGAGCATGTTGTTAAGCCTCCATGTGTTTGTGAGCCTTTTTGTTTTATTTGTAGTAGTTATTTCTAGTTTTATACATTTGTGGTCTGAAAAATTGGTTGGTAGAATTTCAATATTTTGGATTTTACTGAGGCTCTTTTTGTGGGCTGGTATGTGGTCTATTCTGGGAAATGTTCCATTTGAACTTGAGAAGAATGTATATCCTGTTGTTTTTGGATGTAGAGTTCTATAGATGTCTATTAGGTCCATCTGTTATACTGTGTTGTTCAGTGCTTCCGTTTCCTTACTTATTTTCTGCCCAGTGGATCTATCCTTTGGGGTGTGTGGTGTGTTGAAGTCTCCTAAAATGAATGCTTTGCAGTCTATTTCCCCCTTTAGTCCTGTTAGAATTTGTTTCACATATGCTGGTGCTCCTGTGTTGGTTGAATATATATTTAGAATTGTTATATCCTCTTGTTTGACTGAGCCCTTCATCATTATGTAGTGTCCCTCTTTATCTCTTGTAACATTCTTTGTTTTGAAGTCAATTTTGTCTGATATGAGTACTGCAACCTCTGCTTTCTTCTCGCTGCTGTTTGCCTTAAATATGTTTTTCCATCCCTTGACTTTTAGTCTGTACATGTCTTTGGGTTTGATGTGAGTTTCTTGTAAGCAGCATATTGATGGGTCTTTCTTTTTTATCCATTCTATTACTCTGTGTCTTTTGAATGGTGCATTAAGTCCATTTATATTTGGGTGACTATTGAAAGATATGTACTTATTGCCATTGCAGGCTTTAAATTCGTGGTTACCAAAGGTTCAAGGTTAGCCTCTTTAGTATCTTACTACCTAACTTAGCTCACTTATTGAGCTGTTATATACACTGTCTGCAGATTCTTTTCTTCTCTCCCTTCTTTTTCCTCCCCCTCCATTCTTCATATGATGGGTGTTTTTTTCTGTGCTCTTTCTAGGAGTGCTTCCATCTAGAGCAGTCCCTGTAAGATGCCCTGTAGAGGTGGTTTGTGGGAAGCAAATTCCCTCAGCTTTTGGTTGTCTGTGAATTGTTTAATCCCACCATCATATTTAAATGATAGTCGTGCTGGATACAGTATCCTTGGTTCAAGGCCCTTCTGTTTCATTGCATTAAATGTATCATGCCATTCTCTTCTGGCCTGTAGGGTTTATGTTGAGAAGTCTGATGTTAGCCTGATGGGTTTTCCTTTATAGGTGACCTTTTTCTCTCTAGCTGCCTTTAAAACTCTTTCTTTTCCTTGATCTTTGCCATTTTAATTATTTTGTGTCTTGGTGTTGTCCTCCTTGGATCCTTTCTGTTGGGGGTTCTGTGTATTTCCTTGGTCTGTTCGATTATTTCCTCCCCCAGTTTGCGGAAGTTTTCAGCAATTATTTCTTCAAAGATACTTTCCATCCCTTTTCATCTGTCTTATTCTTCTGGTACCCCTATAATACAGATATTGTTCCTTTTGGTTGCTCACACAGTTCTCTTATTATTGTTTCAGTCCTGGCGATCCTTTTATCTCTCTCTATGTCAGCTTCTATGCGTTCCTGTTCTCTGGTTTCTGTTCCATCAATGGCCTCTTGCATCTTATCCATTCTGCTTATAAATCCTTTCAGAGTTTGTTTCATTTCTGTAATCTCCTTCCTGGCATCTGTGATCTCCCTACAGACTTCATCCCATTTCTCTTGTATATTTCTCTGCATCTCTGTCAGCATGTTTATGATTTTTATTTTGAATTCTTTGTCAGGAAGGCTGGTTAGTTCTGTCTCCTTCTCTGGTGTTGCCTCTGTGATTTTGGTTTGCCTGTAAGTTTGTCTTTTCATGTTGATTGGAGTAGTATGCCGAGCTGGGACGAGTGGTGGCTGGAAGAACTTCCCTTCTTGTTGGTTTGTGGCCTTCCTCTCCTGGGAGAATAGCAACCTCTAGTGGCTTGTGCTGGGTAGCTGTGTGCAGACAGGGCTTCTGCTTCCTTCCCGGCTGCTATGGAGTTAATCACTGCTGTTGCTGTGGGTGTGACCTGGCTCAGGCTGCTACTCCAAAATGGTGGAGCTGCGTTGGAGGGGGAGTGGCCGAGAGGCTATTTATCCCCATAAATCGCTTCTGTCCTCCCTGCTGCCCAGGGGTTTAGAGTGCCCAGAGATCCCCAGATTCCCTACCTCTGGACTCAGTGTCCTGCCCTGCCCATTTAAGACTTCCAAAAAGCACTCGCCAAAACAAAACAATAACAACAACAACAAAAATAGATAAAATATGTATATATATATATAAAAAAAATGCCGCTCGCTTTTCTTTTGTTCTCCTGGCGCCGGTCTCTAGTACCCGCTCACTGGTCTTGCTGCCCTGTTTCCCTAGTATCCAGGACCTCACGCATGCACTGTGTCTGCTCTCAGATCCGGATATCTTGGGCTGGGTTTTCAGCAGTCCTGGGCTCCCTCTCCCTCTCCCCTCTGACTCCTCTCTTCCTGCCAAGAGCTGGGGCCAGGCCAGGGCTTGTATCTTACCCCCTTTGTGAGGTACTGGGTTCTCACAGGTGTGGATGTGGTCTGGATGTTTTCCTGTGTCCTCTGATCTTTATTCTAGGAAGAGTTGTCTTTGTTGTATTTTCATATATATATATGGTTTTGGGAGGAGATTTCTGCTGCTCTACTCACGCCGCCATCTTGGCTCCCCCCTTGTAACCCTTGAAATAAGGTATGTTGTGATCCTTTGCCTTGAACGAACCTCTTGAAAAGCTAACCTATTTTTAATTGGTCTTCTTGCAAGGAAAGCAGGTTCTTATTGAACTCATACAAATAAACATACTGCCATGAAATATAAAAATAGTCACTGAGTTTTTAAATTCTGGAGGGATCAGGTAGAGAGAAAGATATAGTTTTAATTCTGCTTATAAAGATAGACAGTTATTTACTAAATTTTCAGCTTAAGAGAAAAAGTTTAAAACACTTTATCAGCAATATCTGAAACAAAAAGCTACAAAATCATCTTCTTTAGTTTACTTAATCCTATGTAACTAATACTTATTCTGCTGAAATCTAGTTATTTACTAGTTTAGGAGTAATAAAACAGTGACTATAAATGACAAAAGACTTACAAATGACAATGGCTAAAGATCTGAAGAGAGCTTACTATAAGACAGTTGACAAGAAAATTCAGACATTTCTGTACCACAAAATATGCAGTAGCAAAGTTTAGCATCATTCGTTTTGACAGTGTTTTCCAGGTAATTAAGCAGGTAATTATATATCAGATAAATAAGGTAAATTAGCCAAATCACTTTCCTCAATGAGAAAAAATTCCTCTGACATGTTCTAGGGACCCTCTGGAAAATAACAGAGTTAACAAGAGGTAAAAGTACCTTTTTGAATTTGGTTTTGGGAAGTTGTCAGAAGAAAGTTTCTTTGGCACTTGCTTAAATAGGATAAGTTGCTATTAAGCAATAGTTATCTATTTAACTAGAATGACAACAAAATACTACGAAGGCAAATAAAGAAGGTTACACAGTTGTTAGCAAACTTTATCTTTTAGTTCTTTTAATATTAAGATCTCATTTTCTTAAATACTCCAACAACTCATTGATATTTTAAGCATGAGAAACTGCCTTGATAAAACAATTAGAGAACCTTTTGCAATCTTTCAATATTAAGAGCAGAATAACAGTTAAGAAAACTGTCTTTTTAACTGAAAACAAAATTCTAATTTTGCTGTTACTTGATACTGAGACTCATTTGCTTTAATTTTATATAGCATGACCATATTAAATTCTTCCACGAACTTTCTACCTTTTTACATTTAGATTTCTCTCTCTAAATAAACAGCTGTACTTTAGAACAAAGTTACTTTCTTTTATCAAAAGATACATTCTTTAGCATGCAGCAATGTTTTCTTTATTACTTTAAGTAGTTTTAATTAGAGCTTAAAACTATTAGGTACCTTAATTTTTAGTGAACACTGAGAAGTAGGCTATTATAAACTGTTACACTAGCATTCTTTGAATTGACAAATTTATGAATATTTTATAATTTCTGTTAACTATGAGCTTTACAACACAATCTTTCACTAAGCACAAAGTATATCTTTTTAACTTACCAAAATTTTAAGGTTTTAGGTTACTACAAAGATTTCTAGGCTGTAGATAGGTATACACACTGTAACATACAATTAAAAAGGTGTTCACTTGCCACACTTATTTAGTTCACTCATTAGTAATAACTATGCTAGATTACTTACAAGACCTTTACTGAATATTAGACAAAGCCAAGCATTTAAGCATATTATTATTAAAAGATTTAGCAGGTAACATCAACTTAAATGACTTTAGGTAAACTTAGGCAGCTGATAACTACAAGGACATGCCCACCTCAGCCAAACCTAAATTAGCATTAATGCTTAACATTTTTTATCAGATTTTCTGGAAATTTTAGACTGCCCAATTTTCACAAGGACTTGTTTTTAAATCAATTTTTATTAATACCATCCGGAGGTAGGAAAATATTTCTCATCAACACACCTAAATACACAAACATACAGACTGAGACACAATGACTACACTCAGCAATACTTCTTACACAAAAACATATACACAGACAGACAAACCAATATAAAGACTTGAGTCACTGATATCTAATTGCTTTCTTTTCCTTCAGCTTCCTGTCTGTGGCTTCTGGAACCAGAGGGTGGGAGGAGCATGTTCCAGTTGGGGAAGAGGGCAGTGAAGGCATAAGGAGAGGGGGAGGGCATGGTGCAGCCACTGGAAGAGGAGAGTAGGACAATGGCATGGTTGAGAAGGTAGGACTTTAAGATGGCGGCAACACGTGTGAAGACAAAGGACTTAAAGATTGTGGTGGAGAGAGGTGTAGGGGATTGCAAGCTGAGGGAGGCAGGTGAGTGAGGTCTTCAGGTGGATCTGAAAAGGAAGAAGGACTCATCAGAGTAAGAGGCTGACAATCTTTAACTGGAGATGGGGCTAGGAGAACCTGAGTCATAAAGGTCTGGGTGGGAGTGCAAAGTCCAAAAAGCCTGCACATATGGGATTTCACTCCACTCTCTGCTCCAGTGGCAATAATTAATCAAGTTGGTGAGGAGGACAAAATTGAAAGTTCCCTCAGGGGGCCAGCAAGATTGATTGTCTAAGGGATACTGAGGCCCGGCCTTCAAGAAAAGAAAGACTAGCTTCTGTTTGCAAACTTCCTGGGACAAATATAGAGTAGCCAAATTAGAAATGAGACACCACAGTGGGGTCTGAGCCTCCTATTTTGAGGGCTGGTTCCCCATGTCTGTGCCATTTCTCAACTAATCCCGCTAAGAGGAACGCCTAGCGTCCCAAGCACGCCAAGTCAGGGGAGACATCCTGGGAGCCTGGGTGAGGGACATCTCCCACATCACAGGGCAGGGGTGGGCTGGATGCCCACACACATCTTGGGGCCTTGGGTAGGAACGTCTCCTGTACTGCAGGGCCAAGGGTGGGTCAGATGCCTGCAGAGGGTGGGTTGGATGCCCAAGGGGCCAGATGCCCCCACCTGGACATACATACGATTTCTAACCGACCAGGTGAAATGGAGTTAGGAAGGGAAGCAGACCAGGGGAAACTGAGGGACTCACCAGAAAAGAGTCCAGGCAGTGGAGAGCAGGCTGAGGTCCTGGGTCGGGGAAGGAGGGGGTGGGGGCACCGGTGGCCGGTCAGGGCCCCACACTCACTCTCCTTACTGGGTTTCAGCACCAAATGTAAGATAAATTCTAGCTGAAATAAGCAGGCAATGAGAGGCAACAAAGGGCCAGGCAGTTTATTTGAGCACAATTCCCGGGTGATATTCCCCCATCTGGTTATCACAGGCCGGGGAAGTCACACTCAGCAGGGCAGGCAGCGAGTTTTTAAAGAAGGTAGGGGAAGGCAGAGCTTAGATTTACAGCGCATGAGGATTGGCTAGCCTAAGGCACATTTTTCAGGTTGAGAGGGGACAGCAGCCAGGGACTTTGGCACATCATCGGTGTCTGATGTGCTCACTCTTCTCCCCAGTGCCTTCAACATTACATAATGGTTCACTGCTTTAGAAAAGAGTCTGGTGGTTGTTCAATATGTTAAACATAGAGTTACCATATAACCAAGTAACTCTACTTCCACTCCTAAGTATATACCTAAAAGAAATGAAAGTGTCTACACAAAGACTTGTACATGACTGTTCACAGCAGAATTATTCATAAATCAAAAAATAGAAAGAATTCAAATGTCTCTCAACTAAGAATGGGTAAATAGCACTTGCTATATTCATATAGTGGTATATTATTTACCATATAAAGATTAGGTACTGATATATGCTACAACATAGTTGAACCTTGAAAACCTTATGCTAAGTGACATAATTTAGGCATAATAAACAGCATATTGTATGATTTTATTTGTATGAAATGTCCAGGAAAGACAAATCTATAGAGGTAGGAACAAAATCAGTGACTTTCTGGGGGTGGAATTGGGGTTTGACAGCCAAGTAGGGTGATAGAAATATTCTAGAATCAGTTGTATAATTGATAGAACAACTACAGTAAATTTTCTCAAAGTCTTTGAATTAAGCATTTATAGCAGCTGAATATTATGGTGGATAAATTAGACCTCAATAGAATAGAATTTTATATATGTATAATATTTTAAGAATATTATTCATATATAAATATATTTGTTTAAAACATTTAATATTATATATACAATAGTTTTTAATCAGCTATGAAAACTTTTTGCCCTGTTCTCAGAGTACTGCATCAATCAAAGCTATGTTAGAAATGCAAAGAACAATATTTTTGGTACTCTACAACAGAGAGTATATTGCTTGAAACGTTGGTGACATTTGACATTTTTTTTCTCTATAAAATTATGCACAGAACTTTGAAGTTTGAAAATCACCTTTAGAGAAAATTGAGGAAAATTTCTACTTGCCAATAGATTAGAGAAATAATTTCTAATGAACCTCCAAAAGAATTCAGCTAAAACACAATTACTGTCGAATGCAAATAATCCACACTTGCAGGCTGTTGCTCTAAACAGTTCAAAACTGGGGAAGGTATTGACAGTCACAATCTCCAAAGATATGCTGTTGCTCAGTGATTCTATTATGAGGAATAAGGTTAAATAACTTAGAAAAATTACTTAAATGCTATTTCAGGTAATTTTTCATGATTCAAGTTGATTAGCTAATAAAAATAGCTATGATAATGAAAACTTTCAGTCCAATATATTTTAGAATTTAAGGTTAGAGATTCTCTAAGAGAACTTTATATTACCAAAAAATAAATACCATAGGAATTCATATAGTTCCTATGAGGTTGAAAACAGTATTAAATATTAAACATATTTCTCTCTTTTCCTATTATCTACAATGCTAAAGACATGGATGGTTTCTTTAAATTGCTTCCAGATTAACTTTTAGAAAACAGTATTTGTATCAACTCATGGTCTATAAATTATATTTACATGCATACATCAGTTAATAGAGCAGTGTAACATTCAAGAGCACTTGGAATTCAACACAATCATTTATTAGCTATACATCCTTGAACAATTAATTTCACTTCTTTGAACTTCCTTATATATATATATATAAAATGGGAATAATATTAAGATATAACACACAGAATATTATGATGGCATGTGTTAAGTGCAAGGCATATAAATATTAATTAAAAATTGTACTAACATCTTATATATTATGCATATTGTATCAAATTACACTGTGAGTTATTTATGACATATAGAATTTTCAATCATGTATCTGTACCCAATGGAAATTTTTCTGAGTTTCATTTTACTTATCTAAAACATCCTCACACTTTAAAATAATTTCTGCTTCACACTGTTATTGTGAGAATTACTAGGAATTATATATGCAAAATGCCTAAAATAGTTCCTTTCATGGGTAAACATTCACACGGAGTTGTTTTCTTCCTAGTCTGACTTACTGAGATAGTCCAGAAGAATATGCAAAGAATTGTAATGACATAAGTCTAAAGTTTAATGGCAGCAAATTTCCTTAGAGCCTCTGGTCATGGTAGCCAGAAGATACCTTGGTAAAAGTTAATACTACAAAATGACAGAGGGATTCTGTTGCCTTTCAGGCTGACCACCTACATCTGGGAAAGTAGAGAAGACTGCACAGAAAAGGGTAAAGTAGCAGAGTTGTGACTGAGGGGGGCTTAAACTCTCCCCGCACCCCAGCCTACAGGCAGTAGAAAGAGGAACAGAGTGGGGAGGGAAAAGGAGCCCAGGATTGCTGCACACCTGGCCCTGGAGATCTGCTCTGGGAGCACAAGTCCACATTACATTGGGTTCTAGTATTTAGTGGGGCTGGACACCAGGGACAGGTGGAACATTCTGGGAGGCTGAGACTCTAGCAACTATGAAGACAGGCACACTCCACCAGTCCTGAGACACAAAGCAGAGGCAGCAGTTTGAAAGACTTGCCAGCAGCAGGAGGGGTGCCAGAGGGGCAAGGATTGGATGGAGCTCTCTCCTCAGGAGAAAGAGCATGTGGATGATACCTCCCCAGCCCACTCACAACCCAACAGGTCTGGAACTCTTGGGATCTCCAGACACTTCATACCCTTCACTGGCAACACAACCCTGAGGCTCTGTTTCAGCCCAACTGGGGAGTTGCCAGCAGGCGACAGCCAAAAGAACTCCTTTTCCCCATGAGTATTCAATCCCAGTGCTGTGAGTCCCACCCTGCCCCCGAGCTGAACAATGGCCTGACCAACCCTTTAACCCTGTAGCTCAACATTGCTGCAGGGCAGGCAGAGGGTGGCCCCATCCACAGGGATTTCAGCAGAGACTTCTGCACTGATCACAAATGCAAGCCAAAGCAAACTTCCTGCCCAGTCTCAGACTACTACAGAAGACCAACAGAAAGGTGGCCCTGCCCACTGCATGCCAACAGCTGGGGTTCCTGCACTGGAAAGTAAAGAGTCTTCAGCTTCTTGACATCATAGGATGCCTCCTTCATAAAGCTATTTTTTTTGTGTGGATAATTATTTTTTATTGAGGGGTAGTTGACACACTGTATTACATTAGTTTCAGATGTACAACACAGTGATTCAACATTTATATACATGATAATTCTAGCTAACAGCTATCACCATACAAAGTTATTACAATATTTTGACTATATTCCTTATGCTATACATTACATCCCGGTTACTTATTTATTTTACAATTGGAAGTCTGTACTTTTTTTTTTTGAGAGGGCATCTCTCATATTTATTGATCAAATGGTTGTTAACACAAATAAAATTCTGTATAGGGGAGTCAATGCTCAATGAACAATCATTAATCCACCCCAAGCCTAATTTTCATCAGTCTTCAATCTTCTGAAGCATAACGAACAAGTTCTTACATGGAGAACAAATTCTTACATAGTGAATAAGTTACATGGTGAACGGTACAATGGCATTCATCACAGAAACTTTCGGTTTTGATCACACATTATGAACTATAAACAATCAGGTCAAATATGAATATTTGTTTGATTTTTATACTTGATTTATATGTGGATACCAAATTTCTCTCTTTATTATTATTACTTTTAATAAAATGCTGCAGTGGTAGGTAGATGCAAGCTAATGGTAGAAAACATAGTTTAGCGTTGTAAGAGAGCAAATATAGATGATCAGGTGTGTGCCTGTAGACTATGTGTTAATCCAAGCTAGACACGGGCAATAAAACATCCACGGATGCAGAAGATTTCTCTCAAAACAGGGGGGGTGAGGTTCTAAGCCTCACCTCTGTTGATCCCCAATTTTTCACCTGATGGCCACCCTGCGACTGTGCCTGTTTTAGGTTGTTCCTCCCTTGAGGAATCCTATCCGTCTCTGGCTAACCAGTCATCTTCCGGAGCCATACAGTGAAATGTAAAGTTGGTAAGTGAGAGAGAAGCCATATTGTTTGGAAAGGTTAGCTCTTTACTTCTTTGCATATTTATGCCCTGTGGCTTCTATGCCCAGCATTTTTCTTGAGGTATCTTTACCAGTTGGAGGAATTATGATACTCGGTAAATTCTATATGAGGCATGAATTCTATTTAAGGGTTATAATTAAGAAGGAAGAAGAAAAGCTATAGAAGTAGCAGGTGGGAGAAAACATGGGAAGATTGATTATTTCTTTGACATATCTTCTTGTAGAGTAACTTCAGCATGTATAGGTTTTAACCTACTAATTAAATTGTGCACGCACATTAACATAATAGGAGTACAGTTACATAACCAAAGCAGACCTATAATTATCAGCCATCACCAGTGAAACCAAGAAAACCAGTTAGGCACCTTAGGCATTTGTGAAAACTTATCTATGATATGGTGGATATTGTCCAACTGAACTTGAACAGTCTGAGAGAAATCAGACAAATTAAAACAACCCATTCCTGGGGACTGTTCACATCCCATATGTTCTATTAACAGTAGATAGTCTGTATAGTTGTAAGAGTTTGGAGCGCTACAACTCACACTTCTCCTAATTCTTGGTTGAGTTCCAACAGTATAGATCCAGTCAAATTTGTTGTTTTACTGTATGCACAGGCCAGCTTAGATATCTCCTTCTTCATTCCCATGGCAAGTCCAGGAATCGGTGGGATGAATGCAGCTACAGCTGTAGCAGTGCCTGGATATTTGTTGAGGATTTTTGATGATGTTCTTCTGCTATGAGTCTTCCAGAGAGTGCTGATGTTGGAAGTTCTTCTTCATATTGTATCTTAGTTCATTTTCTGGGTAGCCAAATTAGGCTTTGATCCTTTGTATAAACACAAACAGACCCTTTGCCTACACTTTGATATGCCCTTTATACCATTGTGTAGAACTCATTGGAGGTCACCACACAGAAACTGAATTATATTTTTTTAAGAGAAAGGAGTATTATCAGAAAAATATACCTCCATAGCTGATCATCTGACACCCTTTAGGTGATCAAAATTAAGGATATTTAAAGCATGCATTAATCATTGAATTACAGTTAGTTTTATCCTATCAGGGAATAACCCACCTTTTCTTTCTATCTTTTTTTTTTATCATTAATCTACACTTACATGACGAATACTATGTTTACGAGGCTCTCCCCTATAACAGGTCCTCCCTATAAACCCCTTTACAGTCACTGTCCATCAGCATAACAAAATGTTGTAAAATCACTACTTGTCTTCTCTGCATTGTACAGCCCTCCCCTTTCTCCCATGCCCCCATGAATGCTAATCTTAATACCCCCCTTCTTCTCCCCACTCCCTTATACCTCCCTACCCACCCATCATCCCAAGTCCCTTTCCCTTTGGTGCCTTTTAGTACATTTTTGGGTTCTGTGATTCTGCTGCTGTTTTGTTCCTTCAGTTTTTCCTTTGTTCTTATACTCCACAGATGAGTGAAATCACTTGGTATTTCTCTTTCTCCACTTGACTTATTTCACTGAGCATAATACCCTCCAGTTCCATCCATGTTGCTGCAAATGGTAGGATTTGCCATCTTCTTATGGCTGAGTAGTAGCCCACTGTATATATGTACCACATCTTTTTTATCCATTCCTCTATCGATGGACATTTAGGTTGCTTCCAATTCTTGGCTATTGTAAATAGTGCTGCGATAAACATAGGGGTGCATCTGTCTTTCCAAAACTTCATTGCTGCATTCTTAGGGTAAATCCCTAGGAGTGGAATTCCTGGGTCAAATGGTAAGTCTGTTTTGAGCATTTTGAGGAACCTGAATATGGCATTCCACAATGGTTGAACTAATTTACATTCCCACCAGCAGTGTAGGAGGGTTCCACTTTCTCCACAGCCTCACCAACATTTGTTGTTGTTTGTCTTTTGGATGGCAGCCGTCCTTACTGGTGTGAGGTGATACCTCATTGTAGTTTTAATTTGCATTTCTCTGATAATTAGAGATGTGGAGCATCTTATTATGTGTCTGTTGGCCATCTGTATTTCTTTCTTGGAAAACTGTCTGTTCAGTTCCTCTGCCCATTTTTTAATCAGATTATTTGTCTTTTGTTTGTTGAGGCATGTGAGCTCTTTATATATTCTGGACGTCAAGCCTTTATCGGATATGTCATTTTCAAATGTATTCTCCCATACTGTAGAGTTCCTTTTTGTTCTATTGATGGTGTTTTTCGCTGTACAGAAGCTTTTCAGCTTAATATAGTCCTACTTGTTCATTTTTGCTATTGTTTTCCTTGCCCGGGGAGATATGTTCAAGAAGAGGTCACTCATATTTATGTCTAAGAGGTTTTTGCCTATGTTTTCAGTTTCATTCTCCTACATGTAGCTGTCCAGTTTTGCCAGCACCACCTGTTGAAGAGACTGTCATTTCCCCATTGTATGTCCATGGCTCCTTTATCAAATATTAATTGACTATATATGTCTGGGTTAATGTCTGGATTCTCTAGTCTATTCCCTTGGTCTGTGGCTCTGTTCTTCTGCCAGTATGAAATTGTCTTGATTTATATGGCTTTATAGTAGAGCTTGATGTTGGGGAATGAGATCCCCCCTACTTTATTCTTCTGTCTCAGGATTGCTTTGGTTATTTGGGGTCTTTGGTGTTTCCATATGAATTTTTGAATTCTTTGTTCAAGTTCATTGAAGAATGTTGCTGGTAGTTTGATAGGGATTGCATCAAATCTGTATATTGCTTTGGGCAGGATGGCCATTTTGATTATATTAATTCTTCCTAGCCACGAGCATGAGATGAGTTTCCATTTGTTAGTGTCCCCTTTAGTTTCTCTTAAGAGTGACTTGTAGTTTTCAGAGTATAGGTCTTTCACTTCTTTGGTTAGGTTTATTCCTAGGTATTTTATTCTTTTTGATGCAATTGTCAATGGAGTTGTTTTCCTGATTTCTCTTTCTGTTGGTTCATTGTTAGTGTATAGGAAAGCCACAGATTTCTGTGTGTTAATTTTGTATCCTGCAACTTTGCTGTATTCTGATATCAGTTCTAGTAGTTTTGGGGTGAAGTCTTTAGGGTTTTTTATGTACAGTATGATGTCATCTGCAAATAGTGACAGTTTAACTCCTTCTTTACCAATCTGGATTTCTTTTATTTTTTTGTTTTGTCTGATTGTCGTGGCTAGCACCTCCACTACTATGTTAAATAACAGGGGGAGAGTGGGCATCCCTGTCTAGTGCTCAATCTCAGAAGAAAAGCTTTCAGCTTCTAGCTGTTCAGTGTAATGTTGGGTGTGGATTTATCATATATGGCCTTTATTATGTTGAGGGACTTGCCCTCTATTCCCATTTTGCTGAGAGTTTTTACATGAATGGATGTTGAATTTTGTCAAATGCTTTTTCAGCATCTATGGAGATGATCATGTGGTTTTTGTCTTTCTTTTTGTTGATGTGGTGGATGATGTTGATGGACTTTCGAATGTTGTACCATCCTTGCATCCCTGGGATGAATCCCAGTTGGTCATGGTGTACGATCCTTTTGATGTATTTTTGAATTCAGTTTGCTAATATTTTATTGAGTGTTTTTGCATCTACATTCATCAGGGATATTGGACTGTAGTTTTCTTTTTTGGTGGGGTCTTTGCCTGGCTTTGGTATTAGCATTATGTTGGGAGAATCCCCTCCTCTTCTGTTTTTTGGAAAACTTTAAGGAGAATGGGTATTATGTCTTCCCTCTATGTCTGATATAATTCTCAGGTGAATCCATCTGGCCTGGGGGTTTTGTTTTTTGGTAGTTTTTTTATTACTGCTTCAATTTCGTTGCTGGTAATTGTTCTGTTTAGATTTTCTCTTTCTTTCTGGGTCAGTCTTGCAAGGTTGTATTTTTCTAGGAAGTTGTCCATTTCTCCTAGGTTTTGCAGCTTGTTAGCATATAGGTTTTCATAGTAACCTCTAATAATTCTTTGTATTTCTGTGGGGTCCATTGTGATTTTTCCTTTCTCGTTTCTGATTCTGTTGATTTGTGTTGACACTCTTTTCCTCTTAATAAGTCTGGCTAGTGGCTTATCTATTTTGTTTATTTTATTGAAGAACCAGCTCTTGGTTTCATTGATTTTTGCTACTGTTTTATTCTTCTCAATTTTATTTATTTTTCTCTGATCTTAATTATGTCTCTCCTTCTGCTGACCTTAGGCCTCAATTGTTCTTCTTTTTCCAATTTCGATAATTGTGACATTAGACCATTCATTTGAGACTGTTCTTCCTTTTTAAAATATGCCTAGATTTCTACAGATTTTACTCTTAAGACTGCTTTTGCTGTGTCTCACAGTAGTTGGGGCTTGGTGTTGTTGTCGTTTGTTTCCATATATTGCTGGATCTCCATTTTGATTTGGTCATTGATCCATTGATTATTTAGGAGCATGTTATTAAGCCTCCATGTGTTTGTGAGCCTTTTTGCTTTCTTTGTACAGTTTATTTCTAGTTTTATGCCTTTGTGGTCTGAAAAGTTGGTTGGTAGGATTTCAATCTTTTGGAATTTACTGAAGCTCTTTTTGTGGCCTAGCATGTGGTGTATTCTGCAGAATGTTCCATGTGCACTTGAGAAGAATGTGCATCCTGTTGCTTTTGGTTGTAGAGTTCTGTAGATTTCTATTAGGTCCTTCTGTCCTACTGTGTTGTTCAGTGCCTCTGTGTCCTTCCTTATTTTCTGTCTGGTGGATATGTCCTTTGGAGTGAGTGGTGTGTTGAAGTCTCCTAGAATGAATGCATTGCATTCTATTTCCTCCTTTAGTTCTGTTAGTATTTGTTTCACATATGTTGGTACTCCTGTATTGGGTGCATATACATTTATAATGGTTATATCCTCTTGTTGGACTGAGCCCTTTATCATTATGTAATGTCCTTCTTTATCTTTTGTTACTTTCTTTATTTTGAAGTCTATTTTGTCTGATACCAGAATTGCAACCCCTGCTTTCTTCTCTCTGTTGTTTGCATGAAATATCTTTTTCCATCCCTTGACTTTAAGTCTGTGCATGTCTTTGGGTTTGAGGTTAGTCTCTTGTAAGGAGCATATGGATGGGTCTTGCTTTTTTATCCATTCTATTACTCTGTGTCTTTTGATTGGTGCATTCATTCCATTTACATTTAGGGTGATTATTGAAAGGTATGTACTTATTGCAATCGTAGGCTTTAAGTTTGTGGTTACCAGTTGTTCAGGGTTAGCTTCTTTACTATCTTACTGTCTAACTTAACTCGCTTGTTGAGCTATTATAAACACGGTCTGATGATTCTTTATTTCTCTCCCTTCTTATTCCTTCTCCTCCCTTCTTCATATGTTGGGTATTTTGTTCTGTGCTCTTTTTTGGAGTGCTCCCATCTAGAGCAGTCCCTTTAGGGTGCCCTGTAGATGTGGTTTGTGGGAGGCAAATTCCCTCAACTTTTGCTTGTCTGGTAATTGTTTAATCCCTCCTTCATATTTAAATGATAATCGTGGTGGACACAGTAGTCTTGGTTCGAGGCCCTTCTGTTTCATTGCATTAAGTATATCAAGCCATTCTCTTCTGGCCTGTAGGGTTTCTGTTGAGAAGTGTGATGATTGCCTGAGGGGTTTTCTTTTGTAGGTAACCTGTTTTTTCTCTCTGGCTGCCTTTAATACTTTGTCCTTGTCTTTGATATTTGCCATTTTAATAATTACGTGTCTTGGTGTTGCCCTCCTTGGATCCCTTGTCATGGGTGTTCTGTGTACCTCTGTGGTCTGAGAGGCCATTTCTTCCCCCAGTTTGGGGAAGTTTTCAGCAATTATTTCTTCAAAGACACTTTCTATCCCTTTTACTCTCTCTTCTTCTTCTGGTACCCCTATAATGCAGATATTGTTCTGTTTCTATTGGTCACTCAGCTCTCTTAGAATTCTTTCATTCCTGGAGATCCTTTTATCTCTCTCTGCATCAGCTTCTCTGAGTTCCTGTTCTCTGTTTTCTAGTCCATTAATGGTCTCTTGCATTTCATCCATTCTGTTTTGAAGTCCTTCCAGAGCATGTTTTATTTCTGTATTCTCCTTCCTTAGTTCTTGCATATTTCTCTGCAAGTCCATCAGGATGGTTATGACTTTTGTTTTGAATTCTTTTTCAGGAAGACTGGCTAAATCTATCTCCCCGGGTTCCTTCTCAGGGGAAGATGTAGCAGATGCAGAAGCTGTCTGGGTTAGTCTTGTCTGGATCATATTTTTTTGCCTTTTCATGTTGATAGGTGCTATTTACTGTCAGCTGGGAGGGCCAAACTTTTCACTTGCTACTGGCCTTTCTTTACTGGGACAACTGAGACCCCTTATGGCTTGTGTTGGGTAATTGCATGTAGACTGGGTCTTTGTGTCTTGCCCGGCCGGTATGGAGGAAGCTCCTTTCTGAGGGTGTGGCCAGCCTTAGGCTGCTTCTCTGCTTTTGCAGCACCAGGTGGGGTAATGGACGGGGGCTGTTTGGCTGTTTACCTCCGTGAGGGGTCTCAGGGCTGTTGCCCAGGGGGTTAGTGCTCCCAGTTTTCCCTGTAATTTCCAGCCAGTGGGCTGTGACCTGTGTTGTTTCCATCCAGCTTTTACATCCCTGTCCCTTTAAGTCTTTCAAAAAGCACTTGCTTTTCTTTCCCACTGGAGCATCAGCTTCAGAACCCACTCAGAGGTCTTGCTGCCCTGTTTCCCTAGTATCCAGGACCCCACGCATGCACTGTGTCTGCACTCTGGTGCGGGTCACTGGGGCTGAGTGCTTAGAAGTCCTGGACTCCCTCTCCCTCCCCGCTCTGACACCTCTCCTCCCACAGTGAGCTGGGGGGAGGTGTGCTCAGATCCCACTGGGCTGGGGGTTGTATCTTACTCCTTTCACCAGGCACTGGGCTCTCACACGTGTGAATGTAGTCTGGCTGTTTTCCTGTGTCTTCTGGTCTCTCTTTCAAGATTAGTTGTATTTGTTGTATTTTCAAAAATAGATATGTTTCTGGGAGGAGATTCTCACTGTCCTACTCATGCCGCCATGTTGGCTCCGCCTCCCCTCCATAAAGCTACTATTACATAGGCCAAGAAGCATAGCAGTGCCATCTAATAGAAAGGAAGAAACACAGAAACCATGAAAAAATGAAGAGGCAGAAGAATATGTTCCAAACAAAACTACAAGCCAAAAATACCATGAAGAGGTCTAAGTGAAATAGATATCACCAATATTCTGGATAAAGATTTCCAAGTAAAATTCATAAACCTGTCAGATCTACAGAATATTATTCCAGATGTCAAGAAGGACTTTAAGAAAGAGATAGAAGACCTGCAAAGGAGCCACTCAGAGCTGAAGAATACAGTAACTGAATTTAAACACACAATGGAGGGAATAAATAATAGATTGCTGCAAGTAGAGGAGACATTCAATGAGATGGAATTTAGAGTACAGGAACACAGCAAAGCTGAGGAGCAGAAAGAAAAAATGATCTCTAGGAGTGAAAGAATGATAGCAGAGCAATGTGATCAATCCAAGCAAAATAATATTCACATAATAGGGGTAGCAGAAGGAGAAAAGAGAGACAAAAGGATAGAAAGGTTTTTTAGGATATAAGTGTTGAAAATTTCCCTAATCTGAGGAAGGAAATAGACACTCAGGTCATGGAACTGCAGAGAACCCCTACCAAAAATGCCAGGAAGACAATGCCAAGGCATACAATAATTAAAATAGCAGAGATTAAGGACAAAGAGAGTTTTGAAAGCAGCTGGAGAGAGAAGAAAGCTCACTTATAAAGGAAACCCTGTCAGGCTACCAGCAGACTTCTCAGCAGTAACTTTACAGGCCAGAGGGGAGTGGCATGATATATTTAGTCTAACAGAAGGACCTCCAACCAAGAATCCTCTACCCAGAAAGATTATAATTTAAATTTGAAGCAAGGATTAAATAATTAAATAGCTTTCACCAGTGAAAATAAACCCATAGTACAGGTAGTAGACCAATTAATTACCAAGCAAGTATGAAATTAAAACAAAACAAAATCAACAAAATCAACCACACTCAAAATCAGTCAAAGGATACACAAAAAGTGCAGATTATGATATCTAATACATAAAGCATGGAGGAGGATGAAGAAGAAAAAAAGTACCATTAGATTGTGTTTGAAATAGAGTAATCATCAATTTAATATAGACTGTTATAAAGAAAGGAAGCTATCCTTCAACCTTTGGCAATCACAAAAGTAAAGCCTACAATAGATACACAAAAAAAAATTTAAAAAGGGAAATCCAATCACAACACTAAAGAAAACCATCAAATAACAAGAGAAAAGCAACTGAGAGGAAGAAAGGCATAGAGGAGCTATAAAAACAATCAGAAAACAACAAAATGACAGTAAGTATGTATCTATCAATATGTCACCTTAAATAAATGGACTGAATGCTTAATGCTTAGCCTAACTGCAGTTTCAGCCTCCTCTAGAAATGTAGACTTAACAGTCAATCAGGAATTTCTTGGTCAGCATAAATGAGGTAATCTGTGACATGGGCCCTCTCCATCCCCCAAAAGATGAGGTCATCTGCATGATGAGATCCCTGCTCTTCCACATAATGTATGCTAACCTTGCCTGAAAAAATATTTTCTTTTGCTAATAACTTGTTTTCCCACCCTCCTTCCTATGGAAGTCTTCCATTTTGCACTCCTTGGAGCATCTCTCTACTTGCTAGTGGGTTGCTACCCGATTCATGAATCCTTTAGTAAAGCCAACTGGATCTTCAAATTTATTCAGTTGAATTTTGTTTTTCAGGAAAATTATTTGTCAGTAACTACTAAAATTGAATGGATGCATACCTAAGACCCAACAAATACACTCCTAAGTATATATCCAACAGAAATAAGCACACATATTGACCAAAAGATATGTCCTAAAATGTTCATAGTAACTCTCTTCATAATAACTCCAGACTGTAAACAGCCCAAAATGCCCATCAAGAGTAGAATGCTGTATAGTCATACAGGAATGTTATGTAGCAATGAGAATAAATTATAAGTCCACACAAAAATGTATGAATCTCATGTACAAAATTTTCAGTGAAAACCAGAAACTAAAATGCTTATTATGTATGATTTCATTTATATCCTATATCAAAACATGTAAGCTGTTAGAAGTCAGGGTTTTTACCCTTGGCTGGGGTGTGGGGTTGTAATTAGAAGGGATGAGTGGAGGGTTTCTGAAGTCCTGATAATGGTCTATGTGTCGTACTAGGTGCTCATTACTCAGATAGTTCATTTTGTAAAAATTTTCCAATTCTCCTCTATGTTGATTAGAATCTATATAAAAATAAAAGAAACCGGCAGGATGAATGCAGCTACAACTGCAACAGTGCCAGGATCTTTGTTGAAGTTTTTTGATGATCATCTTCTGGAATGACTCTTCAGAGGATGTTGATGTTGGAAGTTCTTCTTTGTATTGTATCTTAGTTCATTTTCTGGGTAGCCAAATTAGGCTTTGATCCTCTGTATAAACACAAACAAGCCCTTTGCCCACACTTTGATATGACCCTTATACCATTGTGAAGAACCTATTGGAGACCACCACACAGGAACTGCTTTTTTTTAAGAGAAAGAAATATTATCAGAAAAATGTACTTCCATATCTATCATCTGACACCCTTTAAAAGATCAAAATTAAGGATATGTAAAGCATGCATTAATCATTGATTTGTGGTTAATTTTATCCTATCAGGGAGTAATTCCCCCTTTTTTTGTTATCATTAATCTACAATTACCTGAAGAATATCATGTTTACTAGGCTGTCCCCTACACCCAGTTCCCCCCCCCACAAACACCATTACAGTCATTGTCCATCAGCATAGCAAAATGTTGTAGAATCACTACTTGTCTTCTCTGTGTTGCACAGCCCTCCCCTTTCCCCCACCCCCCACATTATACATGCTAATCATAATACCCCCTTTCTTCTTCCCTGCCCTTATCCCTCCCTACCCTCCCATTCTCCCCAGTCTCTTTCCCTTTGGTAACTGTTAGTCACATATAAATCAAGTATAAAACTCAAATGAATAATCATATCTGACTTGATTGTTTATATTAATGATGTGTGATCAAAACCGAGTTTCTATGATATGACTCCCTTGCACTGTTCACCATGTAAGAACTTATTCACTATGCAAGAACTTGATCACCATGTAAGAACTTGTTCATTATGTTTCAGAAGATTGGAGACTGTTGTGAATTAGGCTTGGGGTTGATTAATGATTGTGCATTGAGTCCCCTATACAGAATTTTATTATTGTTAACAACCATTTGATGAATGAATATGAGAGATGCCCTCTCAAAAAAAAAAAATCTATGAAAAAATACCTGGCCTGAAGTATCCTAGGCCAAATTCTAACATGCCAGAAACTACCACCTCATTTAGGGCTGACAGGTTAACTCATTTTGTACAGACTTTGGAACAAAATGCCTCCTGCCAAAAAAAAAGGTAAATAAAATAAATAAAATTAAAATAAAATAAAATAAAATAAAATAAAAAATGAAATGAAATGAAATGAAATGAAATGAAATAAAATAAAATAAAGAAGAAATACCTCTCTGGCTTAAGATTTTATCTACAACTTCCCCACCACATGCCAATAATGCTTTCATTTAATTATTGTCCAAGCTAGTGCCAAATCTACAGTTACCTCCCACTTGGGGTGCTCACTTGTCTTGGTCCATGGAAAATATATACTTTTCTACCTCCACTCACTTGTTTATTCTAGCTAAGTCCTTTGCAAATTTTAATATCCTACTTGAATTTATGTTTGCAGCTAAAATCTATATGTATGACCTGTTTAACCATTTTTGACTGAATCTATTAATTACTATCCTCTTCTTTGAAGATGTCACTTCTCCTCTTTGTAGGGAATACTACAGGTCATAAAACTGAGCTGTTAAGTACAAATAAGATCCAAGGCACAGTATGTAGTCACCTTTCCTTTATTAATACCAACTTCCATTTCTAGGATATTTGGGAAAGATAGTCACAACAAGACACTTTAAGTTATATAAATGCAAATGAGTTTTTCACAAGCTTATTATATTGTTCTAAAAATATATAATTTTATCAAGATTTGTGTGTGTGTGTCTGTTTGCTATTAATTCTTGTCTGAGAAAGAGATAATCAAAGACTTTGCCTGAGAGTTAATTTTCCATTATTAAATATTTTGTTATCTTTTAATTAGGTGAATTTAACGTTACTGAATATTAAGTCTGAATTGCTATTTTGTTTTCTGTTCAAAATTCACTGTGCTATGAATAAAGTTGAGTTACTATAGCTGAAATTTATAAGTTTAATACTTCCCCTTAAATAAAGTGGAAACACAGAATTATTGTTATGTAATGGTCCAAAAAGTATATCCATGTTTTATGATCTTCTACTTGGCTCTTGCATTTTATGTGGTATAAAATCAGACTGTGATCCAGGATTCGACTAAATATTCAGCATACTATTCTATTCTTAGAGTATGACAAAGAATAAATACATTTATATAATAGTTATTTCTAATTTCCCTGTCTGCCAAAGTATAAACAATATATTCTTGGGCTGCAGGCTCAGAACTTTTAGTCATTCACCCCAGATGTTCTATCAGTCACCAAGTTCTGCTCATTCATCTTTAGGAATATTGCTTTACTTGTATTTCTGTTTCTAGAACAACAAACACCTTGCTTCCTTTGTTCATAGAATGGGGAGATGAGGATAATTAGATAATATCTTGTCTTACTTGCCTCACTGGATTGTCATGGGCATTATTTCATCAATTTATTCAATAAATATTTATTTAACATTTACTCTGCCAGACATGTTATAGATTTTAGGGTTTTATCACTAAATGAACTGCTTTCATGGAGCTTGCTATCTAGTGAGGCCTGATGATAAACAGATAAACAAACAAATTAGAATGTAACTTTAGATAGTAAAACTTGCTTTGAATCAAAATGAAACAGGACAAAGTGAGAGAGTGATCAGGTGTGGCTAGGGAAATCCTCTCAGACAAGGTGGCATATGAGTACAGGAAGGAAGAGAGGGATTATCTATGAGTACATCTTGGGAATGAGCACTCCAGGGAAATGAGCAGCAACTATAACAGCAGTCAGGTAGGACATTACTTGGTGTGTTTAGGGAACAACCAAGCTGAAAATAGTGCTAGAAGAGAGTAAGTGAGGGGAAATAAAGAATACGATGTCAGAAAAGAAGTAGGAAGGGCAGAATAGTTCCTGTAAAAAAGTCTCATAAAACATGACACATACATAAAAATATATATATGTATTATATATGTGTGCAGATTAGCTTAATTTATACAAAATATCATTATTACTGGCCCTATTCAATACTAAAATGCCTTTATTTCTTCAATTGTCAAGTTGTTGATATCTTCACTCTTTCACTTCACCTATCTTTCTCAGTTTAATAACAAGATTCCTTCTACTCCTATACATACCTCGAAGTGCAATCATTCTCCTCTCATTGCCATTAACCACCAAACTTCGAAGACAAAACAGTTTAAACTTACTGCTTATTTCATCAAATATATCTTTCTTGAATCATTTACAATCTGTCTTCTGCCTCTACCATTCTAAAATCATACCTTTGGAATGTACCTTTGACTTTCCTTCCCCCGTGACTTATTCACTTCCTCTATTTTATACCCATATATATTTATATCGATTTGAACCCTTCATTTTTGCTGGCACTGAAGGACTTTTCTTTATCTTTATAGGTGTCACTCTGCTCCAACTCCTCATGACCTCTATTCTAAACTATATCATTATGCTCCTAATAGACCCTTATTTACCTCAAATAATTTATTTCATATCTCCAAATGAATTAGTTCTCCTAAAGGACAATTCCAATTTCAATTATCTTTTAATTTATTTTATTTTATGCTTGAAGCACAAGCATAAAACATACAAAGAAAAAATGATTTGTAATATCACCACCTCTGAAAAGGTTTTATGATATTCTCCTCTAGTCCTTAATTAAAGGAATACACAATTTTTCTGAGTTTCTAATAAAGCACAAATATAACTTTTTAACTTGTGTATTTATTTTACTTTTTGGTTGTTGTTGCTTTCGTGTTTTTTCCCAGTTTTACTGAGAAATAATTGACATATACACTCTATAAATTTAAGGCACACAGCATGGTTTGATTTACAGATGTTGTAAAATGATTATCACAATAGGTTCAGCTAGCATAAATACTGTGTTCTGTTTGGTTCACTTATATCTTCTTAAGAATATTGCTTAATGTGTGAATATTGCTACATGATCTCCAAATTATCTAACCTAATGATTACATAGTAGTCCATTGATTTGATGCTCTATAATCTACCAAAGTGTTCCCTTAGTGTTAGATATTTAGGTCACTAAATGACTTTCATTTGCCTATTTAAGAGTGAACTCCTTTGACTGGCATCAGAATAATTTCAAACTATTTTCCCAGCTTTCTCTGTATTTGCTTTCATACTTTTGCTTTATGTTCCTGCCAAATCATGCTCTTTCACCAGTCTCAGATTATTTTATTCTCTCAAATTTCATTCATGCTATTTACTGTACATAAACCATCCCTGCCTATCATCTTCCCTTCTTAAAAACTTTTCCAAATTACCTATCCAATCTAAATGGTCTAATTCAGATATCACCCATTCCATAATCCTTACTGATCCCCTTAACTATATATCTCTCCTTTCTCTTAACTAACATTTGCACTAAAAAAACTTATTCTGTGGCAGTTTTTTACCCTGTCTTATATTTCACCAAGTTATGTACTTACCTTTGTTGTATCTTAAAAGATTAAAAGATGTCAATGGACTAGTTTTTAATAAGAATAGTCTTACAATGTAAGGTAACTTATTTTCAAACACTTTTACAACATTTATTAGTTTACAGGTACTATGTTAAGCACTTTACACATATTAATGCATTTATTTCTTCTATCAACACCATTAAATGCATACTAATATAATTTAATCTTTATTGATGAGGAAATGGAGGTCTAGAGAAGTTAAATAACTTTAGAAGTGCAGTAAAGCTGCTAAATGGCAGAACTGGTATTTAAACCTATGTTGTCAGAATCCAGAGAATATAATCTTAATTATTCAGTTTCTTGTTGTATAATCTCTTTAGGAAACTTTATAAAGGAAAGAAAATTAGAATATTTTATATTGATGAATATAATAACATAGAGAATGATTTCCACTTCCTCTAGTGGATAATTAACTTGTTGCAGAATGAATTTCTTACTGTGAACAATTAGAAAAGCTGGATAAAACATCCTTTTTTAAATCTAAAGTCATCAGGAAGCTTCCATGACAATGAGCTTGCAGGGCCAAAGTCTGGGAGATAAAGGAAACACAGCATAGTGGGGCTAAAGTTTCTCTTGAGACACTTGCTGATATTTTAACAGTAGCTGAGAGGCAAATAAAACTACAGCTATGCACATTCTAGTCAAACCACTGAAAACCAATGAAAGAGAAAGTCTTTATGAAAGCCTGAGAAAATTGACACATTACACTCAAGGAAACAAATCATGAGAAACTATGATAGACAGAAAACAGTGGAACAACATCTTTGAAGTACTGGGGAGGAAAAAACTTAACCCAGAATTATCTACACAATGAAAATATCATTCAGAGGAGGTGTTCAAGATGGCAACATGAGTAGGGTGGCAGAAATCTCCTCGCAAAACCATATATATTTTTGAAAATACAGCAAATATGACTATTCTTAAAAGAGAGACCAGAAGATACAGTACAACAGCCAGGCTACATCTACGTCTGTGATAACTCAGCATCTCACAAAAAGGGTAAGATACAAAGCCGTGATGCGGTGGGACCTGAGCACTCCCCCAACCCCAGCTCACCAGCAGGAGGAAAAGAATCAGAGTGGGGAGGGAGTGGAAGCACAGGACTACTAAATAATCAGCCCTAGTAATCTTCACTGATAGCACAGACACACATTGCATGGTGTACTGGATATTAGAGAAACAGAAAAGTAAAATCCGAGATGGAGACTGCGAGTGGGTCCCCACAGCCGGCTCCCCTGGGACAAAAGAAAAGCAGGCACTTTAGAAGTCTTAAAGGGACAAGAGTTTAATAGGTGGACAAAATTGTCCTGGCATGCTCAGCCCAGAAAGCTGAGAATCTTGAGGAACTACAGACGCCCTAATCCCCTGGGTAGCAACACAGCTCCAAAGCCCCTCACAGCAATAAACAGCCAACCTTTCATACCCCACCACTGGCACTGCAAGCAAACCTGCTGATTCACAATTGCAGCAGACCAGCAAGGGAGCAGCCCCACCCACAGCAACCACACAGAGTCTTCTCCCAGTTTGCAGCTGAGGCAGACCCAGAGGCTGCCGCTAGCGTGCAGCTGCCTGGCACAGGCAGAGGAAGCCAGCTCAAGGTCCAGAAGGTACGAAGGGGCACCGTTCTTGCAGGAGCATACATCTGGCATGTCTGCAACCCTGCACAGTGCCCTAGACCATCCTGAGGAATGCCCTGCTCACACAGCTCAGAGAATTAACCCAGAGACTGCTCCCTGGTGTGCAAGTAACAGGCCCAGGCAGCGGAGAAGGGCAAGATGACCAGCAAGCAGGAAGGGACTTTGTTCTCCCTGCTGACACATGCGCCACATGCAGGCAATCACTTCTATCACCATGAAAAGGCAAAAGAATCTGGTCCAGTCAAAAGTCATTAAAACAACCCCAGAGAGAGGGCTTGGCAAGATAGATATAATAAATCTTCCTGAAAAGGAATTCAAAATAAAAGTCATAACCATGTTGATGTACCTGCAGAGAAATATGCAAGAGCAAAGGGAGATAACAGAAATGAAACAATCAATAGAAAGACTTAAGAGCAGACTGGATGAGATGCAAGAGACTGCTAATGGAATAGAAATCAGAGAACAGGAATACAGAGAAGCTGAGGGAGAGAGACATAAAAAGATCTATAGGAATGAAAGAATATTAAGAGAACTGGGTGACCAATCCAAATAGAACAATATTTGCATTATAGGGGTACCAGAAGAAGAAGAAGAGAGAAAAAGGGATAGAAAGTGTCTTTGAGGAAATAATTGCTGAAAACTTCCCCAGACTGGGGGAGGAAATAGTCTCTCAGACCATGGAAGCCCACAGATCTCCCAACACAAGGGACCCAAGGAGGACAACACCAAGACATATAATAATTAAAATGGCAAAGATCAAAGAAAAGGACAGGGTATTAAAGGCAGCCAGAGAGAGAAAAAAGATCATCTACAAAGGAAAACCCATCAGGCTATCATCAGACTTCTCAACAGAAACCCTACAGGCCAGAAGAGAATGGCATGATATATTTAATGTAATGAAACAGAAGGGCCTTGAACCAAGAATACTGAATCCAGCAAGATTATCATTTAAATTTGAAGGAGGGATTAAACAATTTCCAGATAAGCAAAAGTTGTGGTAATTTGCCTTCCACAAACAACCACTACAGGATATTTTAAAGGGACTTCTCTAGATGGAAGTACCCCAAATTCTAAATAGATGTCACAAGAGAAAATAAAATTACAGCAAAGAAAGCAGACCAACCAAATACTAACTAAAGGAAAAAAATAAAATCAACTATCCACAAAAGCAGTCAAAAGAAACACAAAAGAGTACAAAATAAAACACCTAACATATAGAGTGGAAGAGTAAGAAAAAAAGGGAGAGAAATAAAGAATCATAAGACTGTGTCTATAATAGGAAAATAACTGAGTTAAAGGTAGACAGTTAGATAGTAAAGAAGCTACCCTTGAACCTTTGGGAACCACGAATCCAAAGACACCAATGGCAATAAGTACATATCTATCGATAATCTCCCTAAAAGTAAATGGACAGAACACACCAATCAAAAGACACAGAGTAATAGAATGGATAAGAAAGCAATACCCATCTATATGATGCTTACAAGGACTCACCTCAAACCCAAAGACATACACAGACTAAAAGTTAAGGGATAGAAAAAGATATTTCATGCAAACAATAGGGAGAAAAAAACCAGTTGTTGCAGTACTTGTATCAGAAAAAATTAACTTCAAAAGAAAGAAAGTAACAAGAGATAAAGAAGGACATTACATAATGATAAAGGGGACAGTCCAACAAGAGGATATAACCATTATAAATATATATGCACATAATACAGGAGCACCGACATATGTGAAAGAAATACTAACAGAATTAAAGGAAGAAATAGAATGCAATGCATTCATTCTAGGAGACTTCAACACACCACTCACTCCAAAGGACAGATCCACCAGACAGAAAATGAGTAAGGACACAGAGGCACTGAACAACACACTAGAACAGATGGAACTAACAGACATCTACAGAACTCTACACCCAAAAGTAGCATGATACACATTCTTCTCAAGTGCACTTGGAACATTTTCCAGAATAGACCACATACTAGGCCACAAAAAGAGCCTTAGTAAATTAAAAAAGATTGAAATTCTATCAACCAACTTTTCAGACCACAAAGATATAAAACTAGAAATAAATTGTACAAAGAAAAAAAAAGGCTCACAAACATATGGAGGCTTAATAACATGCTCCCAAATAATCAATGGATCAATTACAAAATAAAAACAGAGATAAAACAATATATGGAAACAAATGACAAGAGCACAATGATCCAAATTCTGTGGACGCAGTGAAGGCAGTTCTAAGAGGAAAATATATAGCAATCCAGGCCTATTTAAAGAAGGAAGAACAATACCAAATGAACAGTCTTAAGTCACAATTATTTAAACTGCAAAAAGAACAAATGAGGCCCAAAGTCAGAAGAAGGAGGGACATCATAAAGATCAGTGAAGAAATAAGTAAAATTAAGGAGAATGAAATAATAGAAAAAAAATCAATGAAACCAAGAGCTGGTTCTTTGAGAAAGTAAACAAAATAGATAAATCCCCAGCCAGACTTATTAAGAGAAAAAGAGAATGTACACACATAAACAAAATCAGAAATGAGAATGGAATAATCACAACGGACCCCACAGAAATACAAAGATTATTAGAGAATACTATAAAAATCTATATGCTAACAAGCTGAATAACCTAGAAGAAATGGACAACGTCCAAAAAAAAATAAAACCTTCCAAGAGTGACCCAGGAAGAAACAGAAAATCTAAACAGACCAATTACCAAAAATGAAATGGAATCGGTAATCAAAAAACTACCCAATAACAAAACCACCAGGCCAGATGGATACACCAGTGAATTTTATCAGACATATAGAGAAGACATAATATCCATTCTCCTTGAAGTTTTCCAAAAAATAGAAAATGAGGGAAAACATCCAAACTGATACTATGAGGCAAGCATCACTCTAATATGAAAACCAGGCAAAGACCCCACCAAAAAAGAAAATTACTGACCAATATCCCTGATGAATATAGATGCAAAAATACTCACCAAAATATTATCAAACTGAATTCAAAAATACATCAGGAGGATCATACACCACGATCAAGTGGGATTCATCTCAGGGATGCAAGGATGGTAGAACATTTGAAAATCCATCAACATCATCCACCACATCATCAAAAAGGACAAAAACCACATGATCATCTCCATAGATGCTGAAAAAGCATTTGACAAAATTCAACATCCATTCATGATAAAAACTCTCAACAAAATGGGTATAGAGGGCAATTACCTCAACATAATAAAGGTCATATATGACAGACCCACAGTCAGCATGATACTTAACAGCAAGAAGCTGAAAGCTTTTCATCTAAGATCGGGAACAAGAAAGAGATGCCCATTCTCCCCACTTTTATTCAACATAGTACTGGAGTTCCCAGCCATGGCAATCAGACAAGACAAAGAAATACAAGGCATCCAGACTGGTAAAGAAGAAGTCAAACTGTCACTATTTGCAGTTGACATGATATTGTACATAATAAACCCTGGAGACTCCACTACAAAACTACTAGAATATCTGAATTCAGCAAAGTTGCAGGATACAAACTTAATGCACACAAATCTGTTGCTTTCATATACACTAATGATGAACTAGCAGAAAGAGAAATCAGGAAAACAATTCCATTCACAATTGCATCAAAAATAATAAAATACCTAGGAATAAACCTAACCAAGGAAGTGAAAGACCTATACCCTGAAAACTACAAGACACTTTTAAGAGAAATTAAGGAAGATACCAATAAATGGAAACACATCCCGTGCTTGTGGATAGGAAGAATTAATATTGTCAAAATGGCCATCCTGCCTAAAGGAATCTATAGATTCAATGCAAT
Organism: Manis javanica; assembly: GCF_040802235.1. Lineage (NCBI taxonomy): Eukaryota > Metazoa > Chordata > Mammalia > Pholidota > Manidae > Manis > Manis javanica. Next base: position 103,845,687 of record NC_133174.1, on the reverse strand, counting down.
TCCTGTCAAAATACCAACAGCATTCTTCAATGAACTAGAGAAAATTGTTCTAAAATTCATATGGAACCACAAAGACCCCAAATAGCCAAAACAATCCTGAGAAGGAAGAATAAAGCAGGGGGGATCTCACTTCCCAACATCAAGCTCTACTACAAAGCCACAGTAATCAAGACAATTTGGGACTGGCACAAGAACAGACCCACAGACCAGTGGAACAGAATAGAGAGTCCAGATATTAACCCAAGCATATACGGTCAATTAATATATGATAAAGGAACCATGGATATACAATGGGGAAATGACAGCCTCTTCAACAGCTGGTGTTGGTGAAACTGGACAGCTGCATGTAAGAGAACAAAACTGGATCATTGTCTAACCCCATACACAAAAGGAAATTCGAAATGGATCAAAGACCTGAATATAAGTCATGAAACCATAAAACTCTTAGAAAAAAGCATAGTCAAAACTCTCTTGGACCTAAACATGAGCAACTTCTTCATGAACGTATCTCCCTGGGCAAGGGAAACAAAAGCAGAAATGAACAAGTGAGACTCTATCAAGCTGAAAGTCTTTTGTACAGCAAAGGGCACCATCAATAGAACAAAAAGGCATCCTACAGTATGGGAGAATATATTAATAAATGACATATCCAGTAAGGGGTTGAAATCCAAAATATATAAAGAGCTCATGCTCATGCACCTCAACAAACAGAAAGCAAATAATCCAATTTAAAAATGGGCAGAGGATCTGAACAGACACTTCTACAAAGAAGAAATTCAGACGGCCGACAGGCACATGAAAAGATGCTTCACATCACTAATCATCAGAGAAATGCAAATTAAAACCACAATGAAATATTACCTCACACCAGTTAGGATGGCCAACATCCAAAAGACAAACAACAAATGTTGGCAAGGATGTGAAGTACGGGGAACCCTCCTACACTGCTGGTGGGAATTTAAATTAGTTCAATCATTGTGGAAAGCATTATGGAGGTTCCTCAAAAACTCAAAATAGAAGTACCATTTGACCCAGGAATTCCACTCCTAGGAATTTACCCAAAGAAAACAATATCCCAGATTCAAAAAGACATATTCACCCCTATGTTTATCATGGCACTATTTACAATAGCCAAGAAATGGAAGCAACCTAAGTGTCCATCAGTAGATGAATGGATAAATAAATGTGGTACATATAACCAGTGGAATATTATTCAGCCATAAGAAGAAAACAAATCCAAACATTTGCAACAACATGGATGTGGTATTATGCGCAGTGAAATAAGCCAGGTGGAGAAAGATAAGTATCAAATCATTTCACTCATCTGTGGAGCATAAGAACAAAGAGAAAACTGAAGGAACAAAACAGCCACAGACTCACAGAACCCAAGAATGGACTAACAGTTACCAAAGGGAAAGGAACTGGGGAGGATGGGTGGGAAGGGAGGAATAAGGGGGTAAAAGGGGTATTGTGATTAGCATACATAATGTAGGGGGGCAGCACGGGGAATGCTGTATAGCACAGAGAATACACGTAGTGATTCTATAGCATCTTACTATGCTGATGGACAGTGACTCTAATGGGGTATGTGGTGGGGACTTGATAATGTGGGGAGTCTTGTAACCACAATGTTGCTCATGTAATTGTAGATTAATAATACTAAAATAAAATTGAAAATAAGATTATAGGAAAAATATAGACATTTTAAGATAATAGAAATCTAAGACAATTGGTTACTGGCAGTCTGGAACTATGGAAAATGCTAAAAGAAATTTTTCAAGCTGTAGGGAAATGATATGAGAGGAACTCAGTTCTTCAGGAAGGAATAAAATGCATCACAAATAGAAAATATCTCAGTAAATGTAAAAGTCTACATTTTCTTAAGTTCTCCAAAATATATATAATAGTTTAAAGCCAAAATCATGACACTTTATTGTAACTTATGTGATTTATATATATTGCAACACGTGTGACAACTATATCATAAAGGATGGCAGGGTCTAATGGATCTGTATGGTGGCAAGATTTCCATCTATGTGATGTAGTGCAATATTAAGTCTGAGCAACCACTAAAAAAACAAAAATACAAGCAATTATACAAAAAATAATACATAACTTTAAATGAAACTAAAATATTCAAGTAATAAAAAAAGCAGGAAAGAGGAACAGGGGAACAAAAGAAAGAGGGAACAAACAGATAACGAACATTGAAATGGTTAAATACTTAAATAGAACCATATCAATAAGAAAATGAAATATTAATGATAAATGCTCCAATTCAAAGGCATAGGTTATCAGAATGGATTTAAAAAGAGCAAGACTCAACTACATGCTAGCTACAAGAAATGCAATTAAAGATAAAATAACACAAATAAATTTTAAGGGATAAAAAATGGTATACCATGCATACATGAAGGTTGGAATGGCTTTATTGTCAGATAAAATAGACTTCAAGAAAGAGACAAAAGTCTCCAAAAAGACACTAAAGATAGGAACTTCATAATAATCAAAGGGTCAATCCATCAGGAAAAGAAGAATCACAAAGCAGAACTTCAAAATACACGAGGAAAATCTGATGGAATTTTAAAGGGGAGATGTACAATTCTACAATTACATTAGGAGATATGAATATGGTTTTCTCAGCAATTGATTGAACAATGAAACAAAACAAACTAGACAACCAGACAAAAGAAAACAAATTTTAAAAGATTTGGACAGTACTGTCCACTACCTTGACCAATTTGCCACTTATCAAAAAGCACACCTAACAAACAGGGGATACATATCCTAGGCCATAAATCAAAGCTCAGTAAACAGAAAGGACTCAAATTATACAGAATATATCCTCACTCTACAATAAGAGTTAAATTCAAAATCAGTAATGATAAGATCCAGGAAAACACAAAACATGGAAATTAACCAACAACCTTCTACTCTACAGGTAAAAGAGCTCTTTACGGAAATTAGAAAATACCATTTATCAAAATATATGTGATAAAACTAAAGCAGTTATTAAGTGGACATTATAGCTTTAAATACTTATCTTAGCAAACCTAAGATGAAACAAAATGATTTTCAGACAAAGAAATACCAAGGGAAATTTTTACTAGATGATCCCCACGAAAGGAAATATTAAATGGAGTTTTTTTATACAGAAGGAATACCATCTGAGATGGTAATAATAAAATACAAAAAGGAATGACGAGCACAAAATAGAAGTATGTGACTGTACAAAACACCATTAATAACTTGAAAGGTTCTGACTATATGTTGAATGAAAATGCATTAAAATAGTAACAAGACTGTGGAGTAGAATAAATGGAGTGAACGTGTTCTGTATAATTAAAATGCCTATTATTTGGAAAAGTACATATTAATGTCAGAATTCAATAGATCATTAAGAAGCTATGCTATAATTTCAATGATAATCAGTATAGGAGAGTAAAATTATGTCACTATATACAAATAACAACCTAATAAAGAAAAAATTAAAAGTAGCTAATAAAAGAAAAGTCATGGGCAAAGAGAAAAAAGAGCGTAGAAATCTTGAAGCAAATGTAACAGAAGTACTAGGAACATATTTTTAAGTGTAAAAATATAAAAGTATTAATATTAAATATAAATGGGTTATATACTGCAATTAAAATACAAAAAAATCATCTAACTGAACAGAAAGTTACATGCTTCTTAGAAGAGACATTCTTCAAATATAAGAATACAGAATGATTGAGAGTTAAAAAACAGCAAAATATAGACTCTAAAACCTCTAACCTAAAGTAAATTGTTTTAGATATACCATAATATAGGATGAAATAGACATCAATGTAAGAAGCATCACTAGTGATAAAGGGATATTTAAGAGTTACAAAAAGATTGGCCAAATATGAAGATATAATTAAGTACAGCATAATAGCATAGCTTCAAAATAAATGAATCAAAATTAACAAACTGAAAGAAAATGGAAAAGTCCAAAATTATAGTGGGAGATTTAATATAACCTTCTCAGGAACTAAAAAAATCACACAGTCTAAAAAATCAATAAGGATATGGAATACTGAAGAACATTAAGAAATATAACAGATTTGATATACATGGAACGCTGCACCCAATAATTGCAGAAAACACATTTTTTTCACAAACACAGGGAGCATTTACCAAGATTTAACATACACTAGGCTGTAAATGTCTATACATTTCAATAATTTATATCATACTCTGGCCAATGTGTAATTAAGCTAGAAATTTATAACAACAAAAAATTAGAATATTTCCAAATACTTAAAAATTAGACAACATTTTCCTAAAGAAGGAGCCATGGATCCCAGAGAAACTGCAATGGAAATTAAAATATATTTTCAATAAGTGACAATGTAATTACATAATTTCAGATACCTTTGTTATTTATCTAATGCTATTCTTACAGAGAAATGTACATCCTTAAGTCCATGTATTAAAAGATAAAAAACATTGAAATCCAACAATACACTTAAAGAAGTTAGAAATCTACCTGTAGAAAGAGAGAATGAAATTAAAAAAGCAGAAGCTAATGAAATTAAGCAAAACTCTAATAAGGAGAAAACTAGCCAAATGCTGGTTATCTGAAAAGAATTGTGAAATAAAAGATCAGCAAGAAAGAATGGAAAAAAAGGAGAGAAAGAGATTGAGAAAGTGAGAAGAGGCAGAAGTATTCAATATCATGAATGACAATAAGGACACTGTAGAAGATGGTGACAACAATAAATATTTACAGGATATGTAGGACAACTTTTTAGGAAATTTTACATGAAATGTACAAATTCCTAGAAAATTACAATATTAAAACTAACATAAAAGAATTTAAGCATTTCAATAGTCCTATAGCTATTAAAATAATCTTAGAAAAAAATGTTTAAATTCCCTAAACAAAAACCTTCCCACAAATATAATTCCAGACCCAAACAGCTTCATTGTGAATTTTTGGAAACTTTTTTACTGCGGAAAAATATACATAATATAAAATTTATCATTTTAACCATTTTTAAGTGTAAAGTTCAATGGCATTAAATATTTACATTTTTGCGCAACCATCACCAACATCTGATTCCAGAACATTTCTATCTTCCCAAACTCTACGTGAAATTTCATTCCTATTAAACATTAACTCCCATGATTCATCCAGGCCTTACCGCCAGCAACTGTCATCTACCAATCTACTTTGTATCTATGAATTTCACTACTTTAGGTACCTCATGTAAGTGGAATTATATATTTTTTCCTTTTGTAATAAGCTTATTTCCCTTAACATGTCTTCTAGCAACATCCATATTATAACATACATCAGAATTTCCTTCCATTTAAAGGCTGAATAATATTTCATCATATGTGTATGCAACATATTATTTATTACAGACATTTCAGTTGCTTCCACCTTTTTACTTGAGTAGTACTGCTATGAACATGAGTGTACAGATGTGTGTTCAAATCCGTGTTTCAATTATTTTCGGTATCTTTCTTGAAGTGTGACTGCTGGATCAAATGGTAATTTTATTTTTAATTTTTAGGAACAGCCATAACATTTTCCATAGCAGCTACCCCATTTTACATTCTCACCATCAATACACAAGGGTTCAAATTTCTCCACATCTTCAGCAACACTTGTTATTTTCTCTTTTCTTTTAATAGCCATCCTCATGGGTATAAAGTGGCATCTCATTCTGGTTTTAATTTGTATTTTTCTGATGATTAGTGATATTGAACATATTTTGGTGTATTTATTGGCCATTTGTATTTCTTTTTTAGAAAAATGTCAATTTAAGTCAGTTAAAATGTATTAAATAGGTTGTTTGTTTTTTCCTTGTTGTGTTGTAGTTCTTTATGTATTCTATGTATTCTGGATATTAATCTCTTATCAGATATGTGATTTGCCAATATTTTCCACATTCCATGAGTTGACTTTTTCCTCTATTGATAGTATCCTTTGATGCACAAAATTTTTAATTTTGATGAAGTCTAATTTATCTAGTTTTTCTTTTGTTGCCTGTGCTTTTGTTGTCACATTCAAAAAATCACTGCTAAATCCAAAGTCATGAAACTCCTCCCTATCTTTTGTTCTAAGAGATTTATAGCTTTAGCTTTCACATTTAAGACTTTTATCTATTTTGAGTTCATTTTTGTATATTAATTTTTTCAACTGCACCCTTTTGCATGTTGCTATATGGTTTTCTCAGCACCATTTATTGGAAACTCTAGTCTTTTCCCTATAGAATAATTTTGGTGTCTTTGTCAAAAATCATTTGAACACAGAGCCAAGGGTTTATTTCTGTGCTCTCTATTCTATTCCATTGGTCTATATCTGTCTTTTTCCCAGTAACATAGTGTTTTGATTAGTGTAGCTTTGTAGTAAATTTTGAATTCAAGAGGTGTGAGATCTTCAACTTTTTTCTTATTTTTCAATATTGTTTAGCCATTTGGTTTCCCTTGAGATTCCAAATTAATTTTAGAGCAGATTTATCTATTGTTGAAAAAAAGTGCCATTTGGGTTTTGATAGTGATTGTATTGAATATGTTGTTACCATGGAGATTATATATAACATTTTAAAGTTCTAACAGTTTATTTCAAATTGAAACCATCTTAACTTCAATTATATTGAAAGTTCTACTTTATAGTTGTATCCTTCAATTTATGTTACTGATGTCACAAACTATACCTTTATATGTTGTATATCCATTAACAGATTCATATTTATTTTTATGCATTCATGTTTGAAATCTTATAAAAAATAAGAAGTTACAAACCAAAACTGTAATAATTCTAATTTTTAATTTGTCTGCGTATTTACCAGGAATGGAGAACTTTTCATTTTCATATGTCTTTGAATTACTGTTGTCTAATTTCAATCTGATGGACTCCATTTAGCATTTCTTGTATGACAAGTCTACTCGTAATGAACTCCTTCATATTTTATCTGAAAACAGTCTTAATTTATCCTCATCTTTGAAGCATAGTTTTGTCAGATTTTTCTCTTGTTGCTTTCAAGATTCTCTGTCTTTGGCTCTTGACAGTTCTATTATAATGTGTCTCCTTGTGGGTCTTTTTCAATTTTTTCTATTTATTCCCCTTGGAGTTCCTTCAGATTTTTGGATTTGTAGACCCATGTCTTTTTCAAAGTAGGGAACTCCGGGGCCATTATTTCTTCAACCACCTCTCTGCCCCTTTCTCTCTTCTCCTCCTGGGACTCCTAAATTGTATAGAATTTTCTGCTTGATGATTTCTCATAAGCCCCCTAAACTCTGTTTACTTTTCTTCATTCTTTTTTTCTTTTTGCTCCTCAGACTCAATGTTTTCAAATAACCTTGTCCTCAAGTATGTTGATTCTCTCCTGTTCCTGTTTAAGTCTGCTGTTAAACCCTTCTAGTGAATTTTCAATTTAGTTATGGTATTTTTCAGTGCCAGAATTTCTGTTTGGTTCTTTTCTATCATTTCTATCCCTGTTGACATTCTTATTTTGTTCATATATTGTTTCTCTGATTTCCTTTACTTCCTTGTCCTTGTTTTCCTGTAGTTCTTTGTGCATACTTAAGACAGTTGTTTTAAAAGCTTTAAAGTCTAATAATTCCAGTGCCTGTGTTTCTTCAGGGATGGGTTCTAGAAATGCATTTTGTTCCTTTGAATAGACCATCATATCCTGTTTGTTTCTATGCCTTGTAATTTTTCGTTGAGAACTTGGCATTTGATAAAACAGCCACCTCTCCCCATCTTTGCAGCCTGGTGGAGAAGAACTTCACTAATTAGAAGGGTATTGTCTGAGTGTTGGAATCAACCTAGGGTAAAGGGCTAAGGTCTTCTCAGCTCTTTTTTGGTTATGCATCCTGCCTGGGAGTGTGTGTGTTTTTCAATTGCCCTCTATGTCTTAATTTCTAAAACAATTTTATCCTATTTTCTTCTTGACACTTTAGATGTTTTATTCTCTTTTTCTGCCCATAATTTCTTGTCCCAGGCATCACAGTTTGGCAGTCCCCCTACAGTTTTTATACACAGTGATACCCATCTCTGCTTCCTGCTCCTTTTACCAACTTGCGATCTGAACTACGTCAACCTTCCCATCTGAATCTGAACCTCAAGTCAGTTAAGACAGAAATAAGTCCCTCAGAAAGCCCATAGACATATCAGAACATTGCAAATAAATTCTGCTGTGCTCCTGCTGGCTCAAGGGAAGGAAGTGGGAATTGAGCCACTTTCTTCCAACCATGTCACAGTAGTGGCACAAAGGAAGGAGTAGGGAGAGTGAGTAAAAGTACCACAAAATTTCCTACTGTTTTGAATGTGCCTTTTCTTGATTAGATGTTTGCTTGGTTCTGTATAATTCTTACTGTTTTCTAGAGCTCCTAAAAAGTTATTTTAGTCAGTCTCTAATTGTTTTTTAAGTGTTCCCAGGGGAGAAGGAGGGCCTGGCGCTTATTACTTCACCACCTTGTTGACATCACTTCTGAAACTTAATGAAGAACTAATACTGAACTTATACTAACCTCTCATAGAATAATGAGAAAAATTTTTCCAAGTTGTTTTAGGAGGCTAGCTTAACCTTAACAGCAGGCAAACTAGGAACTAAAGGAAACATGCCTAACTTGATAAACTGCAATTACAAAAAAAACTAAAGCAAACATTACAAAAGTAGCACACCACTGAAAGATTTAACTCTGAGATTGCAAACAAGGGAACAATTCCCACTGTATATCTTTTGTTCACCATTTTACTGGACATACTGGTCACTGCATGGTATAAGAAAATGAAATAAAGTTCTAAGTATTAAAAAGGAAGAAATTTACTTTCATTCACAGAGCAATTATATTTTACGTAGACATCCAACGGAATCTCAGAAATATTGTTAGAATAAATAATAAATACAATAATGTGACCAAGAACCCGAGTCAGTATACAGAAATGAATTGGATTCTATAAACATTTAGAAAATAACATTTCTAAAATATACCACTTACTGTCATTAAAAATACCAAATACCTGGGAATAAATTAGCAAGACATATGCAAGACCTCAAAAGGAAAACTTATAACTTGAGCCCTAGTTTACATCATTTACAAAATAACAATAATCATCATCATCATCATCATCATCATCATCATTCAGGTAGATTATAGATATAAATGGTAAATATTAAAAAAGTAAAACTTATTCATGATAACATAGAGGAATATATTCATGAAACTGAAGTAGATTTCTTCGATGGGATGCAAGAAGTACTAACAATTAAGGAAATACAGACAAATCATACTACATTAGAATTAGGAACTTCTGTGAATTAAAGGGCACCACTAAATATGTGAAAAGGCCAAGCACTGAGTGGTAAAAATATATAACCAACAAAAATGTAACCAGATTATACAAGAACTCCTACAAACTAATAAGAAAGAGGTAACTCAATAAAAATGGGCAAAAGACAGGCACAGACATTTCACAAAGGATGATATACAAATAGCCAATAAGCATACAAAAAGATGCTCAGCCTCTTTAATCATAGCTAAATTGACTATATCATATGACCCAGTTACTCTACTCTTAAGTATATATTCTACAGACTATATGCTAAAACATATACAAAAGGTCCATACCCACATGGGGATCCATATTTCATTGACCTGCAGCTTACACAATTTAGGGGCCTCTGATTCATAAAATATACAAAATTATGAATGTCAGATTAAGTACATAAATGAATTTATAATTAGAATGGTATGCCACAATAACAATAGACTTTGGAATTTGGGTCTCTTTCCTTTGTGAATTTTTAGGTATCTTATCAAAAAATGCCTTAATAGAGCTATTTCATAGGATCTGGCTTCCACTCCGTACCTAAAATAGTCTACAAATTTTAACAACTCATAGCCCTCCTGGAGGCCTGTGCAGATGAGGGGCCCTAATTTGAACCTTCATTAACTTCTTGGTGAATCTGCCTATGCTCATCACGTCATTATTCAGAAAAGCTAGACTTGGAAAAATATCCAACTATACATCAGCAGCAGAATGTTTAAGTGGCTCCATATCCATATCATAGAAAAGTAAACAATGAATAAATCATTGCTATGTGCAACAGCATGAGTGACTCTCACAGCTATAATGTTGAGTGATGGAATACAGACAAAAATGAATATATACTATATGATTTAATTTCTGTATAGTTCAAAACAAACTAGTCTGTGGCAGTAGGAGTATGGATAGTGGTTTACTCCAGGAAAGAGGAAAATTGGAAAATTGGAAATGGGTCACAGAACAGGTTTCTGAGATGCTCATAATGTTCTATTTTTTATCTCAATAGCAGTTACATGGGTGTGTTCACTTTGTGATAATCAATCAAGCCACAGACTTAGGATTTGTGTACTCTTCTCCTTGTACATTTTACTTTAATAAAAAGTCTAGTAAAAATAACAGATGAAGCCAAGGTGTTATTAGTTTTTTAATGGCATAATCAGACAGACTTAAAGGCATATCACCAAGCTATGAGAACCTCTCCTCACAAATTGATATTATTTCAAAGGAGATGAACAATCATGAGGACTGATCAGAATGCCTTATTGTCTAGAGCATCTGAAGAGCTCCTGATAAATTCCTGCACTTTTATCACCTTTTATGTATGATTCTATTCAAAATTCTACTTGTATTTGAATGCTACATTGCCACACATTAGGATTACAACATCTTAACATCTTCACATTCTAGTCATGTTTTCTTGGAAAAACACAACCTTTTCTTTAAGGTAACCTTTATTTTTATTGTCAGACTACAAAAACGTATGTGCTCATTTTCTAAGACTCAACCTCATTTGCCATCTGCTACAAGAACAGCATATCTCATAGGAGAGTTTCCTTTAGCCCAGATTTCAGAATAGGAAGGTACATGGAGTTGAGCCACCTGAAACACAGTGTCCCACATGCAGCATGAGCAAAAAATAAGCTTTTTGAAATAAGAAACTTAGATTTGGGAATTTCTATGTTATATATATTAAAATGATTTATGTTCCTTTTATATGTTTGGACATAAGTATAGGTGGTAGAGAGAGTTTCTATAAATGGTGAGTTGCTGTTAACAAACTGTTTAAGATATTTGTTTATTGGAATTCAAATAATTTTGATAAGCTAATATAAATGCATGGAAATTGTCAGTATCTCTCCAAGCCCATAGAAGTTCCCTGAGATCCTATATTTCATTTGTCATGCAAGTAATACTGATGGAGGGAATTAAATTGAAAGCTAGTAAAAGTAGACAATTTTTAAGTCTATATTCAAGGCTTCTAAATATTTGTAAGAATATTCAGTCTGATATAAAATTGCATGTTTGCAATTAACAATATTATTAGACTACTACTTCTTCAGTCTAAAATGCAGAGCCAATGACTTCATTTTCTTGCATGAGGACATTCCTTTCAGTGAACATAATGAAGTGTAAGAGATTATCGTTACTGGTCCTTACTGCATCTTTGATCATGAAGCAAAGAGAATTCACTAACCTTGATTCAAATCTAATGTAAGTTATTATATTACTACAATGAAATACATTTTAAAAGAATTTGAATTACTACATAATAATTATGTGGCTTACTCCAATGTTTTTTAAAGCATTAAAATAAAGAAATTTTCATTTTCCCAGCCATTGTTTAAAGTATATAAATATTTTATAGAAAAATATAAAATAAATATTATTACTTAGCTCTCTTTAACTTTCCTGTTGGTTTTCTGTGTTGACTAACCAAGGCACTAAGGAAAACTGTATCATTAAAGTTGAAAAACAAAACAAAAACTCACTCCATTAGCTCAATTCTCCAAGTTTCCTAGTCAGGTCAGAAAGTAGGGTTATAACATCCCAGGGAGAGATACCTCATATTGAGTTGTGTGGTGAAATGGTGCTTCACTCATATATTAGGAAAGTAGACCTCTAAATTTACAGTCCATCAATTCTTTGTGGATCACTTAAAGTATTCCCTGGTCTGTGGGCTATATCACAAAGTATTTTTATGACTTCAAGGGGTCAGTACATTTATAGTTGAGTCCTTTACTGGGGAACACTTTGACACAGAATTTGACACAGTCTGAGTATAATAGGTCACATCGTTTAGAATCATTCTCTGAAAGAATCATGCATTTGGAAAGAACTAGGTTTCCTGGTGCAACCCATTAATATATGGCTTGGCATCCCTTGTGTAACCCTGCCAAATGGTGGCTCTACCTCTGCATGACCACTCCAAAATGTAATTCGTTCTATATGGAAAACTATAAATGATTAGAAAATGCTCCCTTAAATTGAGCTGAAATCTGTCTTAATGTAGTGTTTTTTCCCCTGTAAACCTGATTAGATCCACTGAGCAAAACAGACCAATTATAATCCCTCTTCATCCTTTTAAGCATCTGAAGAACTTCCCAGTTTTTTCAACTATTCTTAATATACTGTGGTTTTAAGGCTACTTTCAATCATCATTATTTCTTAACACATATTGGTTTGATTTCTCTTCAAGAATACTCTAGAAATGAAGAGAATTTTTCATGTATAATCTGACCAAGACAGAGAAGTGTGAGTACATGACATTGCTCATTCTGAAGTTTTATTCTGTAAATTAAATTTTATATCATGCTAGGTTTTCTAACCACCTGCATTCTTCAGTTGGCTCATACTGATTTTACATTCCACTAATGTAAATTTGGATATTTTGGGAAGTGGGGGTGCTTGTATACTTTTGCTCATTTTGAGATCTATATTGGTAAAGTTGTATTTTATTTTATGACTCCAAGCATAGACTTCTCACTTTTCCCTGGGAAACATCAACCTCTTAGGTTCCTAATTCTTCAATTTAACATATTAATTACACTTCCTAGCTTTGTTTGATTTCCCATTTTCTTCAGCAACTACAAATATCTTTAATTAATCCATTGTTAGAATAATATTATATAACAAAATCCCTCTGTGCTCCCACTTATGGTTCTGGCTATGAAAATATAACCAGTAGGTTACCAGTCAGAAAACATTGGATTTGAATTTTGTCTAAATCCAGCTAGATAACTATGGGAATACTTTTTTTTACCTTTGAATTGATATAGTATCACATATCTGGCCTCTTCATATGAGTTTTTTGGAAGCACAGGAGATATTGTTTATGAAAAGGCTTTAAAGAGAGTAAAATGCTACATATAAATATATGAAGCATTAATGCTACTTTTTACATATACTAAAAGTCATATTAATCTATTTCCCAATGAAGTGACCAGTTGTTTGACATTATGTAGAGAGATAGTTTATAACAACTTTATACCACATAACACTATATATCAAAATTTATGTGCTCTTCTAAATGGGAGCCTATCAAACTCAGTAATACAGGTATATCAGAGCACTGACTAGGACAATAGGAATAATTCTTGCAAATCAGAAGCACTAGTATTGACAAGGTAATGGGAAATTTGCATTTTTGTACTTCTTTCGTATTTATAATTTTGAGAATTCTGGGCCCTGTTTTAAATGCTTTCTATCACTCATATTTTTAAATGCATGAGATGTCATACATCATTCTGATTGATGAGGAGAAATCTATTCTGATTACATTTTTTTTAAAATGTATACTTTTTTAAAAAAAGTATAAACACTTAAAATTCCTAATTTAATCCTTTCTTAGTTTCTGTTTATATACTCAGTATCACATAAAGTACACACTTAACTCACGTGTAAGAAGCAGTAGGAGGGAAAATTTTTTGAAAGCACTGAGGTGATATTTTTCCATGTTGGAGATGTCTTAAAATATGAGGCTATCGGCTCCCTCTCTCTGGGGGCAGCCATTTTCTCTTTCAGGTAATAAAATCTCTCGTGTGGGCCCATGTCTCCTGAGTCATTCTGGGGTAAGGAGGGTCGCTGCAAGATACCCTTTCATTGGTGCTGTGACTTTGGATGAGATTCTCCCATTGACTTTGCTCTTTCTCCAGGAATCTGAGCTGCTTTGGGCACCCTCAGTGCCTGATCCTCCTCCACGGGCTCACCATCTATTTCCCTGGTCCCTTGTCTTCTCACCCAACTCTGGCCTTCAATTGTCACTCCTCCAGGGCTATCAAGGCCTTCTCATGAAGAATAACAAAACCAGCTAGATGACATCATGAATCATCTCAGGATGCCCGCCCTTCCCCAAATCTACAGCAACAGCCTCGCTAACCCCAGAATCTGTGCCCCCTTCCAGCAGGAAGTAGCTAGAGAATTAGATTCTATGCCCAGTTCCCCAGAGGCCCAATTTAAGAAAAGATGGGAATGAAGGCAAATTCTGATGCACTAAGACCCCCACCCCTTGAGATCCAATCACCACCAACCAGATGGTCACCCACCCCTTAAGATCCAATCACCAATGCAGAACACACCCTACCCCTACTCCTTAAAAACGCACTTCCTCACCCACGAGTTGCTGCTCCCTCTCTCTAGGGGCAGCCATTTTCTCTTTCAGATAATAAAATCTCTTGCGTGGGAAAAAATATATATATATATGAGGCTATCATACACTGCCATAAGTGATCTGTGCATGTGTGTATGTGTGATATTTGTATGTATGTGTGTGGATTTTCTACTTGAGAAGTGCTCATCCCAATGGTTATCTATAAGGAAACTAGTCCCTTCTCTACGCAAACAAGTCAGAATCATTCAAGTAAGCATGAACTGCAGAAAGCAGAACTTCTATAACTGTATGTGGAATTCAGCAAGGACACTGACAGCATGAAATGGAGGGTGACAGGGGAAGTTCAGTAAGAGCATAGCAAGAATGGCACAAGAGAGGAGGCACCTACAGGTTTAGAAGAGATAAAAGCAGCAATGGCTTAGTACTAGAAAAACACCAGTGTTTCACTGTTGTTTGCTGGAAGGAAAAACTATACAGGAATACAGGAATGCAAGTGCAAGAGTACAGGAAAAAGGAAGAATACTTTTGTACAGATTTATAGACAAGGCTAATAAGATAATACACTATTACCTAATAAGGCTAATAACACTATGTGGCATTGATTAAATTTCAGGGAGAGTACAAAATCCCCTGTAACATACATACAAAGCACATATAAAGCGCATACAAAGAAAAGGATAAAAAGGCAGAAGACACAAGGATAGAACTATGATCCATACCTAATCATCCTCCCCTAAAGAACTTAATCCCACAAGCGATCTAAGAAAAATCCCACATGAATATTTATGAGTTGAAACAGTAAATTTACCTCCTTCATAAATATGTTCATAATTTATCCATGCTGTGCTTAAATTAATATCAATTCCCTTTTAGTTTGAAATTTCAATTAAAAAGCCCTAATTGGAAATTGTGTAGAATAAAAATACCTAAATTTAGTTTGAACATATGGACCATCTGGTCACTAAACAGACTGTCACTGAAACACCTGGCCTCCCACAAGTCTTCAGAGGAGAAAAGGAGGGCTTATATATTTGTCTCCTTCTTAGAGTATGATTATAGATCATACATTTTAGAATACTTTATCTTCCACTATGCCCTTGAATTTTAGCAGCCCTCAGGAATCCATGTGTGGTCTGTATCTCTCCTTTCTATTCTTCCCATGGTGCCCTCTGGATTGACATTATCAATGATAACATCTCTGCTGGATATCCCATTGACACCAAAATCTCAAAGTCCAAGAACAATTTCATCAAGTTCCTCCACATCTCTCCTAACTTGTTCCCTTGCTTGTGCTCTGTATTTCACTTGAAAACTTCACCACTCATCCTGTTTCCCAAGCTATAAACTTCAGTGCTAAAATATTTAAACTTTTCTCTTTTCTTTACCCCACAATGAATAGGTCACCCTTTTTGTAGATTTTACCTTCCAAATATCTTCCAAATTTGTTCCCTCATCTTCATACTTCTTGTTACTATCATAGTTTGGGCCTTCAATATCACTTGCTACTGTGCAAATCTCTAATTGCAATCCCTATCTTCACTCTCTCCCATTTTAATGCATTTTCTATACTGCTGCCAGAGATCTATCTGAAATATGATCAGATTATTCCCCTGTATGAAGTATTTCAATAGAGTCAGACTTCCTAACATGTCATTCAAAGACCTCTGCAGCTTAACCAGTGCTTCACCTTTCAAATCTCACCTCCTGCAATTTTTCTATAGGCATCCCATGTCCCCCAAACATGAAATAGCTCCATTCTCATAATATACCATTTCTTTCCTATCTACATATATTTACCCCTCTTCTCGGTTTGTGAAATTTATACTGATCCTTCAAGAACTGGATCAATAGTATCCTCTCTCTGAAGGTTTTTTCAAATGGAAACCCCCTCCCATTACTGGCACAATTAATTTTTCCTTCCCAATGTTAATAGAGCATATAATACATGTCTCTGGAATACATAAAATTACTGCTAGAAGGGGAAACAATTTATAACTCTATTATGTATGCAGCTACTGCATATAATAAGGTAAATGAATACTTACAGGCTTTCAGCATACCAGAATTCACAAATCCATCAGGGGGAAGAATATCAGACTCCTCTCTGTAAGTCCTATGGTAGGACAGTTCGGCCTCAATTTCCTATAAATATCTCATCTACATCTAAGCTATTATTTCTCAGGCCCCCATTGACTGGTAGTTTGTGTGCCCTATACATCTTTTGAGTTTGGGTTCCTGGCCATAGAGCAACTCTTAGGTACATAAAAAAGCTTTCAGGACAGAGACAATGGATTCTTCTCTCACCACCACTGAAGACCAGAATGACTTAGCTGTCTACGGCTGCTCCTTTCTGAGCAGATTTTGCTTTACCAGTGAGTGCCTTTAAATGTTGTTCTTAAAAGGAAGGCATCAACTATGGTGCATATGGAAATTATTAGGATATACAGAGACCTAAGCAGATTTTGCTTTACCAGTGAGTGCCTTTAAATGTTGTTCTTAAAAGGAAGGCATCAACTATGGTGCATATGGAAATTATTAGGATATACAGAGACCTAAGTTGAAGCTGGTGGTTTTTCCAATTTAAAGTTAGAACTCTGCTCACTGCACATGAACCTTACATGACTTGAAGAGATCGTGGTAGAAGCTGAAAACACAAAGTGGAGGTCTCCCAAACCTATCAAGCCTAATTTTCATACAATTATTGATAATCATAATTAAAAAAGTAAATTTGGAACAAATGCTGAATATACTACATACTGGAATAATGGACCTAAACCAAAACTACATAATACATATCTCATTTTTTGTGTGCTATGCAAGATAGAAAATAAGTATGAGATCCCTACCTTCAAAAGAGTTAACAGTCTCAATAAATAAAATGTATTCATGTGAGACAGCTATACAAGAGTAGATATAAAAGAAAAATGCAAAGTGAGTGGTATAGTTTGGGTGATTACAGTAATTCAATTGAGAAGCTGGATTATTTAGAGAAGCCCTCATGGAAGAGTTAAAACTTGAGCTGATAGGAAATTACTGTGTATAATTGAAAGCAACCAGAAGACAGCAACTCACGTTACGTGCAATCATTATTATATGGCCTCTAGTGCTTCACTAGCAAACAACTTAAGCACACAAGCCATGAATAAAATGTCATTACTGTTATTTGGCTCTTGGCCTTGTCTTACAGATCAAATAATACTGGGTTTCCTTCTATGAACACATACATTAGCCCACAATAGCCCCACTTTTCCCTGCACCTCAGTTCCTGAATTCAACCTCATGATTCTATGCTCCCTGGTGTGACCACCAGAGTCATCTCTGGTTTTCCTAGAAGAGAATAAATAAGCCACCAAAGGAGCCTAGCACTGCCCTTCGGTCACACTGTAACTACTAGACCCGACTGCTTCCCTGTCTCCTTATAACACACATTAGCTAGTGTCTAGACCTCATAAATGGAGCCAAGGCAGGACTTTATTAGACTAGTATCCAAGTTAATCTTTCAAGAAGCATACCACAAACACATATATACCTGACCAAGGGAAAGGCACCAAGACTGAATCTAAGGTATGAGCTAAGTCAATCACAATAGTATGAAGAGCCCCTTAGAAATCTATGTTGTTCCTGTGACATTAAATTGATGAGTTTCAGCAGTGTCAGTAGCTCTGTTAACAGCTCCCCTTGATTCTTCTCATCAGATCCTATCAAATGGCTCCATCCATAAAGCATCAGATAAATCTTTTAGATTTGATGATTTATATAAAACTGCACCCCAAGTTAGTGATGCCTTGTCTGTGTTTTGACCTAATTACTATCCATAGATACCTTCCGATACCAACTGGAGATAAGTCTTTTCCATCAGTAAGTCACACTGTGGGCTTTAAATGTCCTGAGTTACTTTTTGAAATTGTTTTTAAGCTCCAACAATATGTTTTCAATCTCTCCATCAGATCTATAGTATATGGATTTTTGCAGCTGTTTTTCTTGGCTGATTCACTAGTCAGATTTCTCATTTAGGCTCAATCATGAATTTCTAAAGGCTCATCTTGCATTTGGAGAAACAAAGTAGCTGCATTCCAGGAAAAAATATTTTGAGTAATAAAAAGTTTATGAAAGGACAATGGAAATGATTATATTATGTAGGAAAGAGCACTGGGACTTTAATTTTGATATCTGTACTACATAACTTTTGCATTTTTTTAATGAACACTTGAGCTCAACATTTTCAAATCATATAGTGAAGAGCTTTCATTCTTTCATTTATGGTGGCAGTTTTCAAGGGACTGACAATCATTTGAATTCTGAATTTAAAGCTTGGAAAAGGTAATTTAACACAGCCTCCTGGTATCTTCAATAATATCTATGTGTATGATTTTCCTGGGAGTGGGAGAAAAAAAAAACTAGTGTGGCATCATAGTCTTAAAATGGGAAGCCTTTAACATCCTCCCAGTTGCAAGACCAAAAAACCAGCTTACATTTGCGAAATGAAAACGATGATTGCAATAAAAGCAGCATATGTGATAGATCATGAAAAGCACAAATTTCAATCAAAACATCACATTTACATGCTAATTTACCAAGGCTACACAGAAATTGCATTTGGGTTTCATGTACACAGGCCCCCCTCAAAAACATTCACCCAGTCTCTACTGAAAATGATTGCAAGTTATATAACAAATGGATATTTTATTCCTCACAATGAAGCACAGAACATAGCGAAGTCTCAATGACCAGCTATTATAAAGGGAAACCTGCTTTAATAAAATGGATTTCTAGCTTGTATTTAGTCAAAGTTTCACTCAACTCCTATATTTATGGGATGTAGAGATCAATTAAAAGAAAATGTCATACTTTTGGTGACAGCTTTTTAAGTTCAACTTCTCCAGATGACTTTTATGTACGTGTACCTTAATTGCAGCCATGCTCACTCAAATGAGTCCAGCAATGTCCAGTGGAGTTTGGTGCACCTGATCCCTCTCTTCTCTCTGGTTAGGTTTCCAAGATATCCAAATAGCCAGTCAGTCCAGTGCATTACACACACAGATTCATTGAATATATGTATGGCTACATCATAATAAAAATATGTTCTGACCACCTGAGATATGATGTCCACATCTCAAGTAATCTCTAACCTTTCTGACTTTGCCTTGACTAACCAGACTTCCTGATCAAACTGTGAACTGCTTGAGGTCAGACACTGGGCCCTATTAATCTTTCTATCACTAGTGCTTAGCATATTGGTACCTGACACATGACAAGTGATCGAGGAATGGATGAATAGAAGGATGGATGATTGATCTTTGACCCTGATATTCACATATTTAACCTCAATTTAGTAATCTGACTTAGAGTCAGATTCTTCTTCTAGTTTAATGGTTGGTTTGAGCTTCTTAATCCCTGTTTCTAAAATCTAATTAACCTAATCATAGTGACTCAGTAAGATGGGCCCAAATCCCTTTTCTTAAAATTGGTAGATGATAACAAAATAAGTGCAAAATACAGATATAATGGTTCTGGCTATAGAACTGTGGATATTCTGCTTTAAAATAATTTGAGAATAAACTAACAAGGATAATTAGTTAGTTCACTTTTCAACAGGCAGTGTAGCATTTTAAGAACTGGTAAAAAAGAGATTTTTTGGTGATAAAATTTGCTAGATCAGATAAAGGATAATCTAAATAAAACAACTTTTATACCAAATCTCTTCAGACTGCTTAGAAGAAAACAGTAAGTTAATTATCAAGGTAAGTTTTCCTGATTAGAAAAAAAAACCTATATAGGTCTCTGTTTAAAGTTACATGACTGGAACTTATCCTTTTGTTAATTACATAGCTAAATACAAATATGGCCATCAATCCAATACAAATCATACCTTTAATAGTAGCATTTTGATAAAATATTGGAAGGTAGGGTAAGAATACTATAATTTTCGTGACAAAAAGATATTTCTCTATCTTGTGGAAAGAATGGCAAGCAAAGTTATGCCATTTAGTTACTTCTCCCAGCCACAACCCATCCTCAACCCCACTTGCCAATAAAAACATCCAAAAAGCTATTCAAAACTATTAGGAAAACTGAAAAATTCCATAAGCTTTTTCCTTTTTGACCATAAATTCTTGTTTTGCAAATTTAGAATTATCCACTTACATTATTATACATAGGGCCCTGGAAATTCTGGAAGAATTAGGGAATACTTGCAAAAGACTCAATAGTTCACCTATAGTTCAGCATTACTCTGACATTAAAGCAGTTGGGAAACAGAAGGAAATTTCAATTATTCCAATTTTACTAGAGGAAAAACTGAACACTGAAACAGCAAATTATCAACCAGTTCTTCAAAGATTATCATTATAATACCTGGTATATGCATAATAATTTGTCTGTCAAAGTCATTTCATACAAGATATTTTCTTTGGTACTCATAACAGGGCAAATAATTAGGGATAAGTAACTCTTTCTAATAAGAAAAGAATAAAATAAAAGATTGCTCAAGTTTCCTATATTCAATAGTTTTGCTATTAATTTTACCCAGTAACTGAGCATAGTAAATTCCTAACCATCGCAAAATAAGGACTGAGAGTTTGTGCTATTTGCAGTTCACTGAAAGCTTCCATTTTTCTCAAAACAGTATCAAAAAGACAATCTAACATAGGTAAATGAGATTTTTATTTTATTTTATCAACTGAATTCTATTTTCTTTTATGCTCACACCATTTCGATTAAAAACAATCCTTCCAAAGCAGTGGTAGAGAGCTCTTGCTTTAATTAGAAATATATAAGTTTCTAAAGCTTGTATCTGGACAATATTAAGTAATCTAACAGCCTTCATAGATGCTGGCATCTCTGTCTTATCTTTGGCAATCTCTGAATAGAGTTTCATTTTCTTTTCAGACCACATTGGTCTAAGATTCTGGAAATCTGTATTGGGGTAGGGTGCAGTGTTCCATCTGGCATTCACAGATTTTTCTGCCAAGAAACTTGTTAAACTTAACTTTTCACTCTGAGTTATTCCTTCTAAGCAAGCGGAAAACCACACTTTGGCCAAGCATCTTGGAACCAACAGCTGGAAGCTAGAGGCTTATTCCAGCAGCTTACATGTAGCAGAAAAGGGACAAAGAAAAGGTTGGAGCCAAGGGTAAAAATGGAAATCAATACATTTCATTTATATCATCAAAGTTTACAGTATCAATGTAAACCATTTTATTCAGAAATTGCCTTTTCCATTTTCTACTAAACTTCAGTCATCTCCTTTATTCATTTCCATAGTCTTAGTCATCAAGTTTTATTCATTTTACCCACTTGTTTGTCTCAAGTCCATTTGCTTTTCAGCAGCTCCATTGCCGTGACCTTTGTCTGAGCCAATACCACCTCTTGTCTGAACTATTGCCAAATTGTTCTCCTGGTCACCAAATGGTCTCCTGGCCACCACTCTGCCTCCTTCCTATCTACTCTCCACAATTCTGAAAGACTGACCTTTTAAAAAGAAACTGTAAAGAAAAAAAAATCAGAAAACGTGTTTTTCGTGCCTCTAACCCATCCCAGTTCCTGCCATACTTAAAACCTTCCAATGACTTTTCATTGCTCCTGCATAAAAAGACATTTCTTACTACAACCTCCAGGCTTTGCTTGGGCTTCTTCATGCCTGCATCCACAGTGTCATCTTTGCACCAGACTCCTCTAAAGTTTCTCTGCTCCAGTCACACCAATTTTGTGTGTATGTGTGTGAGCATTTTCTATGTTTACATCCCTACAATAAGAATTCTGTGGTATTCCACTGACTAAATCACTCTTCTGTAGGCATCATCTCCACTATTTTACATTAAAATCTTATCATCCTTCTGGTCTCAAGAAATTTCCCTCAGACAAGCCTTCTCTGACCCCTCAGCCCATGCCAGATAACCCTGTTATATATTCTCACAGCACATGTACCTTTTCTTCTTAGCAACTACCAGTCACTTGACTTTATAGTTCTTTGTCGATCTGCGATGATTTGATTATGCTTCTCTCCACCACTAGATTGCTAGTTTCATAAAGACAAATGCTGTATCAGTGTTGCTCACCATTGTACCAACCATTTCTAAGACACTACCAGGCATATAGTTATGACAGTGATGGACACCACTAACCAGTTTATGCGACCTATAAAAGGTTCTTTTCCTTTGCAGTTTCTTCTCCTATAAAAGGTGGATGGGATAAATGACTGGTAAAACTAGCTTGCTAATACACAAAAAGATACAAAGTACTTATGGACATGGTATAATTAATACAGGGAGCCATGCCAGTGAGGGTGAGTAGAGTATGATCCTTATAGGATGGTCCTGTTAGAAGAGAAGATATGGCTTTCATGGCCAAGAGAAGAAACTTTAGTTAGTGGGCCTTTCTCTGTTTACATGCATTATCTCAGTGAATCTTCACATTTGAAGTTTGCAGTCATTCTGCATGGGACATATAAGGAAACAATATGTTTTCAAAATCTCTCTGTCTCTCACATGACCTTAGCAATGCAGTCTAAAATATCATAAAGCCCAACACTGTTCCAGTGATTAAGGAAATAACTAATCAAACCCCATAGCTGTTGTTTCTTCATATAACTCATATTAGGAGCATTGAATATAGACCATTGTTAATGTGCCATTTTCAGTGTTAAATTCAACTTCTGTGTCCTTCTTCCTTTTTCAGTTCCTTTAATTAATAAATTAATGTCCAGTCAGCCCTTATGTATCTTTTTATCCCACTGTTCTATATCTTTTGATTGGAGAGTTTAATCCATTTACTTTTAAAGTAATTCTTAATAGGAAAGTATCATTGCCATTTCATTAGTTGTTCCCTCTGAGTCTTGTAGTTCATCTGTTTCTTTTCTTCTCTTGCTATCTTCCTGTTTTGTTACCATTTTGTATCAGTATGATTTTATTACTTTCTATTTTTCTTTTGTGTAATTTATAGAAGTGTATATTGGTGGTTACCATGAGTCTTACAGAAAACTACTTAAAACAATCTCTTTTAAGCTGATAGTAAATTAACTTTAATTGTATAAAAACTCTACTCTTTCATGCATTTCCATTATCAATTCATGTTTTTGATATAAAAAATTACACCTTTATGTATTCTGTATTCATTAATATAGTTTAATAGTTATAGCTATTTTTTATGCTTTTGTTTCCAATTTCAGAAGCCACTGCCTCTGTTCTTCCCCTGGGCAGCTAGACTCTGCCAGATCCATCAGAGCTTTAGGACTGGTAACGTAGATGCTAGTTCTTTGGGCAGTCTTGGTGGAGTTCGGGTACTGGATGCATGGATTGACTCATCTCCTCCCCAAGGGGAAGCTGAGAGCTGGGATTTTTCATGCACTCACTCTGTGCTGAGCAGAGTAGAAGATCAATGGAGTCTATCAGCCCAAGCTGCCACCTCTATTCTCCCCTGGGTGGCTAGACTCTGCCAGTCATGTCAAATCTCCAAGACCAGCAAGACAGAAGCCAGTCCTCTGGGAAACCCCCTCAGAAAAATTGGGGCACTTTACACATTAACCAACCCCTTCCTTCCTGTGGGTGATGCTGAGTGCTGATGGGTCTCTTCCTGATCATATAATGCTTCACTGGGGACAGCGGCTCCAGTGAGAGGTGTCCTGAACCTTCTTACTAGCTTTTGGTCAGTTTAGTTTCATGTTCACCCACTGTGCAGCAGCCTTTCAATTAGTTCCTTATTGCTCACAAAGGGAATTTGTCCGTAAATTATTGTTTGTTAAGGGGAAGGAGGGTCCAGGCTTCCAACTCAGCCATCTTGCACATGTATATGTATATGTATATACTTTTAATTAAGAGTAATTGAAAATCAAATTCTTGTACTTGAAATTCTTCATTTTAAGACACTTGTATTCTGAAAAAAACCAATGTGAATTTTTCTAAGAATTTTCTATGTTAGGATTTGTGAAAATCAATGGGCTTTCCTTCTGAGGAATTGTAAAGGGAAATCAGTCTTTTCTCAGTTCAAAGAACAACCATATACCAGAAAATTCATAGTCACGAATAGAATCATGAAAACATACAATTAGCAAACCTGTTAGATGTAATGGCTTTCCTGCCCAAACAATTATCAGGTCTCATAGAAAAGGACATCTCTGAACCAGATGAAGCACCACAGTGAATCCAGGCAGCAGGACTGCACCTTTTCTCTCTCTCTCTCTCCCCATGGTCCTATAAGGCTCTCACATAGAACACTGCTAACCAGAAAAATAAGAGATGCATCTATAATAATGGATCCACTTTGAAAATTAGGACCACTTGGCATGCTAGAATCAAGAGGAAGAACAAAGGCATTGACATGTTATCTTAGGTGATAAGACTTTACTGGAAAGTCTTTATACATAAAGACATAATGTGCATAGGAAATAGTCTCAAAAAATTTAATGGTTGGCCTCATGGAGTCTTTAAGTTTTATTCAGGATACCACAGCAATTTTAGTCTCCCAAGAAAATCTCTAGTGCTTGAATATTTTTGGAAGTCAGCTTCTATCTCTCTTTTCTCTTTTGGCTTCCACTGGATTTTACCATATGGTTCATATTTGAATATGCTATAGAAAAGGCTCAATTTAGGTCAATTGGTCATTGTCCAATATAGGGTGTCCCTAATGGTCTCACCTGAACCATTCACATAATGCTAGTTAGCTTCAATCCCTCTTCTAATCAGATATGCCCAAGGTGTCAGGGTCATATGGGGTCAAACACCATTAAAAAATATGTGGCTCTTTTTCTTAAAAGGGTCAATGTAATCAGAAAACAATTTGGGGCTTTGAGGCTTCAACAATGACAAAAAAACATTTATTATATTCATAATAATGGTTGATGAAGAGTGTAAAGATGAAGTCAAAAGTCATAGCTAATTGTTATGACCTTCATACATACCCAAATGTCATAATTAAAAGGAAATGACTAACAGGTTACTTCCAGAAGTGATTCACTTCATTCCAAGAGGGAATCATGAGATTTTTTGATAATACGGCTTTTCCTACCTGAGCGTATGTTTGGTATCTCAGGTTACATGATCACGTCCAAAGAAATGAAAAAAAATCAAAAGAATAGAATTTTAACTTTTAAAATAAAAATGTCATCCTCATGCTGTCTTTATTGCCATTTTCTCCACTTTCCCTTGTTCTAGTTGGTCCTTAAATTATGATTCAAAAACTTCTAAAAGACTTTATGCTGCACTGATCTTCTAGAGTGGAATGATTGTTGTCTGATTAAACATAGTAAAGTGCTTGTTCAGTCATAACAAAAGCATGTCATAACCTTCAATGAGCTAACACATGCTTTACAATGTAGTGAGACATCAGTAACTCCTTCAAAGCACATTCATGTCATTTAAATGACTAAAATCTGACTCTATTAGCAATAGCTTGAACATAAAAATTTCTTATTTTTGATGGTTATTAAATATTAGGAAAACAATGCCAACCCTAAACATATTTTCTACTTTAATCTAAAATGCTTCTTCCAATGACTCCCATTGCTATGATACTGCCTTGATGTGCCTGAGGAGTGAAAGAAGTAAACATTAGTTAGAGAACTGAAAAAAGGTACAGAATAGCAGGACATCAACATCATGAATTTCATCATTTGAGATAGTGTTTTGAAGCCTTATTATGTCTTATGGTAATAACCCAGTAGTTACCATTAATCTCTGGCACTTAAGGGAAAATTATATGTTAAATTCTTTGTAAAAGGAGGAAAATTTAACTATATTTAAAGAAATGAGCAATTAGAGACTGAAAACTTTTATAATGAGTTTGTGGGGGTTAGGTAAGCTACCACAAGTTTTCATTTTAGCATCATCTTGCTACTTTGTTGGAAATAAGATTCCATATGACAATAAAACAAAAGATACACTTCACTTCTCCCCCCTACAGCCTACACTTCACTTTCCCCCTAAAGCACTTACACCTGCCATAGGCAACTTACTGTTTATTAGCTATGCTCCCCCAAATTCTTCTTATGCACTCATGTAACAATAGCTACTACCCAGTAATAAAAATTGTCAGTTCTCACTGCATTGTAAGCTACCTCCAATGAAGACAAGGACCATATCCTCAACAGTACATCCTTAGCATTTAGCATAGTGTCTGGTACATAATTCTGTTTAATTAAAAATAAGTGCTCTAGACACAGTAACATAAAAGAAGCTTCAAAAACATATTTTCATCTCTACTACTTCTTTCCCATCTGTATCTGTGTATGTGTGTGTCTTTCTCTAGTTTAGTTGTTTTGATGGGGCATTTTGGGTTGGTTTGGCTACATAGTTAGCAAAGAAAAGTGAAGGATATTTGTCAGCCATAGATAACAACAAAAATCAATTCTCATGCAAACACAATGTCACAAAGTGAACAGCTGCATATTTTCATGAATATGCATAATATACATGATATAGATAGAATAAGTAACTATTGCTATATTCTTACCTGCTTCTTTCCTATGTTCAAGAAAGAGATATGTGAGGAATTCTCAAGATGGTGGTGTGAGTAGGGTGATAAACATCTCCTCCCAAAAGCATACATATTTTGAAAATAGAGCAAATACAAATATTCATAAAAGGGACCAAAAAATACAGTACACCATATAAGCTACATCTACATCTGTGAGAACTCAACATCTCACAGAAAAGGGTAAGACACAAAGCCATGACCTGGAGGGACCCAAGCACAACCCCCACCCCAGCTCACCAACAGGAGGAAAAGAATCAGAGCGGGGAGGGAGTGGAAGCACAGGACTGCTAATAACCAGCCTTAGTAATCTGCACTGGGAACACAGAAACACACTGCATGGTGTACTGGATATTAGAGGAACAGAAAAGCAAAATCCTAGACTAAGACTGTGAACAGGTTCCCAGAGCCTGGGGACAAAAGAAAAGCAGGCACTTTAAAAGCCTTAAAGGGACAAGGGTTTAACAGGTGAACGAAATCATCCTGGAACACTCAGCCCAGCAGGCTGGTAACTTTAAGGAACTTCAGGAACCATCACACCCTGGATGGCAACACAGTTCCAAAGCACCTCATGATGAAAAGAAGCCTGCCATTCGTTCCCCCCAACTGGCACTGCAAGCAAACTGTCTGACCCACCATTGCTGTGGAAGAGCTGGAGAGCAGCCCTGCCTACAGTAAACACAGAGCCTTCTTCCTGTGCGTGGCTAACCATCCAAGATCCAGAGGCTGCCCCCTGCACAAGGGGAACCAGCACAGACAGTGGAAACCAGTGCAGAGACCAGAAGGTACAAAGGGGCTTTGTCTCACAGTGAAAATGCACTGCTCACCTGCAACTCTTGCCAGTGCCCTAGGCCAACCCAAGGACTGCCCTGCCCATGGCAGCTCAGGGGATTAACCCAGAGGCTGCTTCCTGTGTGCAGTTGACTGGAACAGGCAGCGGAGATGGGCAAGGCAACCAGCAAGCAGGAAGGGACTGTGTCCACCCAGCTGATATGTCCCACTCACCAGCGAACACTCCCATCACCATGAAAAGGCAGAAGAACCTTGTTCAGACCAAAATCCCTCAAACACCAAAAAGAGGGCCTGGTGAGACTGAGATCACCAATCTTCCTGGAAAAGAATTTTTAAAAAAGTCAAAACCATGCTGATGGAGATACAGAGAAATATGCAAGAGCTAAGGGATGAATTCTGGAGGGAGATAACAGAAGTGAAACAAAAAATGGAAGAATTTAAGAGCAGACTGGATAAGGTGTAAGAGACTGTTAAAGGAATAGAAATCAGAGAACAGGAGTACAGAGAAGTTGAGGCAGAGAGATAAAAGGAACTCTAAGAATGAAAAAATATTGAGAGAACTGTGTGACCAATACAAACAGAACAAAATTCTACCAACCAACTTCTCAGATCAGAAAGGTATAAAACTATAAATTGTACAAAAAAAACCCAAAAAGCCTCACAAACACATGGAGGCTTAACAAAATGCCCCCAAATAATCAATGGATAAATGAGCAAATTAAAACAGAGATCAAGCAATATATCTAGACAAATGAAAACATGAACACAATGCCCCAATTTCTGTGGGACACAACGAAGGCAGTTCTATGAGGAAAGTATATAGCAATCCAGGCCTATTTCAAGAAGAAAGAACAATCCCAAATGAATAGTCTAAAGTAACTATTATTGAAACTAGAAAAAGAAGAACAAGTGAGGCCCAAAGTCAGCAGAAGGAGGAACATAATAAAGATTGGAGAATAAATAAATAAAATTAAGAAGAATGAAACAATAGATAAAATGAATGAAACCAAGAGCTGGTTCTTCAAGAAAATAAACAAAATGGATAAACCCGTAGCCAGACTCATTAAGAAAAAAGAAAATCTACACATGTAAACAGAATCAGAAGTGAGAATGGAAAAGTCATGATGGACACCAGAAAAATACAAAGAGTTATTACAGAATACTATGAAAATCTATATGCTAACAAACTGGATAAACTAGAAGAAAATGGTAACTTTCTAGAAAACTACAACCTTCCAAGACTGACCATGGAAGAAACAGAAAATCTAAATAGACCAATTACCAGCAACGAAATTGAATCAGTAACCAAAAAACTACCTAAGGACAAAATCCAGTGCCAGATGGATTCACCACTGAATTTTGTCAGACATTTAGAGAAGATATAATACCCATTCTCCTTAAAGTCTTCCAAAAAATAGAAAAGGAGGGGATGCTTCTAAACTGATCACTCTAATACTGAAACCAGGCAAAGACACCACCAAAAAAAAGAAAATTACAGACCAATACCCTGTTGAACACAGATGCAAAATATTCAACAAAATATTAGCAAACAGAATTCAAGAATACATCAAGAGGATCATACACCATGATCTAGTGGGATTCATCACAGGGATATAAGGATTGTACAGCATTCGAAAATTTATCAACATCATCCACCACATCTACAAAAAGAAGGACAAAAACAACATGATCATCTGCATAGATGCTGAAAAAGCATTCAACAAAATTCAACATCCATTCATGATAAAAACTCTCAACAAAATGGGTATAGAGGGCAAGTTCCTCTACATAATAAAGGCCGTATATGATAAACACACAGCCAACATACTTAACAGCGAGAAGCTGAAAGCTTTTCCCCTAAGATTGGGAACAAGACAGGGACGCCCACTCTCCCACATTTATTCAACATAGTACTGGAGGTCCTAGCCATAGCAATCAGACAACACAAAGAAATAAAAGGCATCCAGATTGGTAAGGAAGCAGCCAAACTGTCACTGTTTGTAGATGATATTGTACATAAAAAAACATAAGAATCCACTCCAAGATTAATAGAACTAATATCTGAATTCAGGAAAGTTGCAGGATACAAAATTAATAAACACAAATCTGTTGCTTTCCTATATACTAACAATGAACTAGCAGAAAGAGAAATCAGGAAAACAGTTCCATTCACAGTTGCATCAAAAAGAATAAAATACCTAGGAATAAACCTAACCAAGGAAGTGAAAGACCTATACCCTGAAAACTATAAGACATTCTTAAGAGACATTAAAGAAAACACTAAAAAATGGAAATTCATCCCATGCTCTTGGGTAGTAGGAAGAATTAATATTGTCAAAATGGTCATTCTACCTAAAACAATCTACAGATTCAATGCAATCCTTATGAAAATACCGGCAGCATAATTCAAAAAACTGGAACAAATAGTTCTAAAATTCATATGGAAACACCAAAGACCCTGAATAGCTAAAGCAGTCCTGAGAAGGAAGAATAAAGCAGGGGATCTCACTTCCCAACTTCAAGCTCTACCACAAAGCCACAGTAATCAAGACAATTTGGTACTGGCAGA
Organism: Manis javanica; assembly: GCF_040802235.1. Lineage (NCBI taxonomy): Eukaryota > Metazoa > Chordata > Mammalia > Pholidota > Manidae > Manis > Manis javanica. Next base: position 103,815,450 of record NC_133174.1, on the reverse strand, counting down.
AAAACAGACTCATAGAGCAGTGGAACAGAATAGAGAGTCCAGATATTTACCCAAGCATATACGGTCAACTAATATACGATAAAGGAGCCATGGATATACATTGGGGAAATGTATATCCCCAACAGCTGGTGTTGGCAAAACCTGACAGCTATCTGTAAGAGAATAAAACTGGATTACTGCCTAACTCCATACACAAAAGTAAACTCAAAATGGATCAAAGACTTGAATGTAAGTCATGAAATCATAAAACACTTAGAAGAAGACATAGGCAAAAGTCTCTTGGACATAAACATGAGCAACTTCTTCATGAACATATCTCCCAGCAAGGGAACAAACTAAAAAGCTTCTGTACAGCAAAGGACACCATCAATAGAACAAAAATTCATCCTAAAGTATGGGGGAGTATATTCACAAATGACATATCTGATAAGGGGTTGACATCCCAAATATATAAAGAGCTCACGCACCTCAACAAACAAAAGGCAAGCAATCCAAGTAAAAAAATGGAAAAAATATCTGAACAGACACTTCTCCAAAGAAGAAATTCAGATGGCCAAGAGGCACATGAAAAGATGATTCACACCCCTAATCATCAGAGAAAGGCAAATTAAAACCACAATGCAATATCACCTCACACCAGTTAGAATGGCTACCATCCAAAAGACAAACAACCACAAATGTTGGTGAGGATGTAGAGAAAGGGGAACCCTCCTACACTGCTGGTGGGAATGCAAATTAGTTCAACCACTGTGGAAAGCAGTATGGAGGTTCCTCAAAAAACTCAAAATAGAAAAACATTTGACCTGGGAACTCCACTTTTAGGAATTTACTGGAAGAAACAACTTCTCAGATTGAAAAAGGCATATGCCCCCCCTATGTTTATCACAGCACTATTTACAATAGCTAAGAAATGGAAGCAACCTAAGTGTCTATCAGTAGATGAATGTATAAAGAAGAAGTGGTACATATACACAATGGAATATTATTCAGCCATAAGAAGAAAACAAATCCTACTATTTGCAGCAACATGGATGGAGTTAGAGCATATTATACTCAGTGATTTCAGGCAGAGAAAGACAAGTATCAAATCATTTCACTCATCTGTGGAGTATAAGAACAAAGAAAAAACTAAAGGACCAAAACAGCAGCAGACTCACAGAACCCAAGAATGTACTAACAGTTACCAAAGGGAAAAGGACTGGGAGGATGGGTGGGAAGGGAAGGATAAGTGGGGAAAAGGGGAATTATGATTAGCACACATAACGTAGGTGAGTGGGGCACAGGGAAGGCAGTATAACACAGAGAAGACAAGTAGTGGTTCTACAGCATTTTACTATGTTGATGGACAGTGACTGTAATGGGGTATGTGGGGCGGACTTGATAATAGGGGGAGTCAACTAACCATAATGTTGTTCAAGTAACTGTACATTAATGATATCAAAATAAGAAAAAAAATCTGAAAATAAAATACCATTTGACCCAGGAATTCCACTCCTAGAAATTTACCCTAAAAATGCAAGAGCCCAGTTTGAAAAAGACATATGCACCCCTATATTTATCGCAGCACTATTTACAATAGCCAAGATATGGAGCAACCTAAGTGTCCATCAGTAAATGAATAGATAAAGAAGATGTGGTATATATACACAATGGAATACTATACAGCCATAAGAAAGAAACAAATCCTACCATTTACAACAACATGGATGGAGTCATAGAGTATTATGCTCAGTGAAAATATCCAGGTGGAGAAAGACAAATACCAAATGACTTCACTCATTTCTGGAGTATGAAAACAAAGAAAAACAGAAGGAACAAAATACCAGTAGACTCAAAGTCACTGAGAAGGGACTAGTGGTTACCAAATGGGAGGGTTTGTGGAGGGTGATGGGGAGGGAGAATGGTATTAAGGGCCACTACAGTTCACAATCACCGTGTAGGTAGGTCACGGGGATGGCAGTACAGCACGGAGAATGCAATTAGTGACTCTGTAACATCTTGCTAGTTGATAGACAGTGATCACAATGGAGAAAGACTAATACCATATGATTTCACTTATATGTGCAATATAAAAACAAAGCAAAAAAGAAGGAACAAAACAGCAGTAGACTCATAGACACTGAGAAGTGACTAGTGATTACGAAGGGGGAGGGTGGGGGTGAGGATGAGTGGGAGAGGGATAAAGTGACACAATAATTTACAAGCACAATATAAGTTGGTCATGGGGATGGTAGTGCAGCATGGAGAACATAGTCAATGATTCTGTAATATGTTTCTATGTTGATTTACAGTAACCATCAAAAGTAATATGGCTAACTGTTGAACTGCTGTATTGTACATTTGAAACTAATATAAGATTTTTTTGTCAATGATACTGCAATAAAAAAGATGAAAGATATTCTAAAAGGCACAAATTGAAATTATAGATATGAAAAATAGCATACATTATTGGAAAATTACATAAAATGTAATAAATATATTAGGCACTATAGAAGAAAAGGTTTGTGAATTTGAAGACATTTCTAACAATATTGAGGAACCTACACACATGAAACACAGGGAATAGACTAAACAAAAATAAACAGAGCATCAATGAAGTGAAATAAAAGCTTAAATATATGTTTAACTGGATTCTACAAAATAGGGAAGGGGGAGAGAATGGGAAAGAGATTTGAAACAGTAATAGCTGAATATTTTTTAAGTTTAGGAAAACTTTAAAGTCCCAGATCTAAGATGCTCAACAAATCTCAAATACAATAAATGTAAAGTAGACTACCAGCATGGTATATTGCTACCAATTTGTTTAAAACCAGTGGGAAAGAAAATATCTTAAACACAGCCAGAGGAAAAAGAAGCAAACAAAAGAAGGAAAAACAATAAAATAAAAATAACAGCCAACTTTTTAGCAGAATCAGTGGAACACAGAAGAAAGTGGAGCAACATCTTTGAAGTACTGAAAAAAAATTCAAACTGGAATTCCATACCTATAAAAATATCTTTCAAAAATGAAGGCAAAATAAAGACTTTTCCCAGATGCAAGACTGAAATAATTAATCACCAGCAGCCTTGCACTACAAAGAATGCTGAAGAAAGTCCTTCTGGGAGAAGCAAAATAATAATAGATAGTAATATGGGTCTACCTGTCTCCTTGGATAGTAAGGGTTAAGTGAGAAAAAATATGCAAACTACTTGGACAGTGCTTGGCACATTGAAAGTCCTTAATGTTATCTATATGGTTAACAACAACTATTATTGTTCAAGTGAATACAAACTATGTGTAAAAATTATCCCTTTGGTTACCTATTTCACTAACTCTACATAGCTCCAAGGCTTTTCACAAATATTCCTTGATGAGCTTCCTTTTTTTCTGGGCACCCTAAGCTGAAACAACCAATGAATGTATTTCCCTTTTTAAACTCCTTGGGTCTCTAAAACCACCACATATTCTTCTCAAATGAACATGGAACTGTCACTATCCCAAGAATATGGTGTGAATATCCTTACTGAGTTTATAAATCCTATTCATGTACTTTCTTTTCCTTTGAATATGAATGTACCCTAATCCTAAATTTATAGGTGATTATTTAATGTTAACAATAAACATATGATCTTCCATTTATTCAGACTAGTATTCACCAGACATTTCATATCTAATTTCTCATGTAATCTTCAGCTCAATCCTGTGAGTAGATAGTATTATTACACCTATTTTACAAGTGAGAGAACTGAGATTTAGATAAGTTAAATAATTTGTCTGTGGTCACACCATTAGTGAATAATGGAACCCTGATTCACACCCAAATCTGTGAGACTTTTCACTTCATGTCTTAACTAATCCATCATGCTGCCTGAAAGAAAATGGAATAAAGAAACAGTATCTTTACCAGGATATTGGATTAGGTTCTAAGAAGAGAGACACATGCACGGTAAAGAGCACATAGAGGGCATAAAGGGATACAAAAAAGAGCAATGTCCTTCCCTACATGTTGGCTATGTGGGCTGGAAGTTGACAGAGATATAGTCTAACCTCCCTCATTTTCACATGGCTATGTAATAACAGAGCAGGGTATCAAGCCCAAGTGTCTTAGATCCCAGATCTGATCCTACATATGTATGTAGAGAAACATACCCATCATTGAAGCTAAAATCAGAAATTATTGATTGAACATAATTTAGGTAACATGGAGAGAGTTAGTTTTGTAACTCATATATTCTTGTTTAAAATCAAATCAATTACTGTAAAAAAAGATAAAGGGGTTTTGTCAATGAGGATGCAAATATTAAAGGAAAATAGGAAGAATTCAATTCAGTTTTTGGAAAATTCTTGAGACTGTGGTCTCGAGAGTCTACAGTCACTGGAGCTTTCTGAAATACTGTAAAATAGACTATATATGTCTTCAAAAGTGATATAAATATATATCTTCAAAAAAATCAGAGGGAGCCAAGATGGCAGCGTGAGTAGAGCAGCGGAAATCTCCTCCCAAAACCACATATATTTATGAAAATATAACAAAGACAACTCTTCCTAGAATAGAGACCAGAGGACACAGGACAACATCCAGACCACATCCAGACCACATCCACACCTGCGAGAACCCAGTACCTCACGAACAAGGTAAGATACAAGCTCCAGCCCCGCAGGAACTGAGCGCCCCTCCCCCCAGCTCCGGCAGGAGGAGACAAGTTGGAGCGGGGAAGGAGAGGGAGCCCAGGACTGCTGAACACCCAGCCCCAGCCATCCACACCAGAGCGCAGACACAGTGCATATGTGGGGTCCTGAATAATAGGGAAACAGGCCAGCAAGACCGGTGAGGGGGTACTGGAGCCGGTGCCGGAGAACAAACAAAAGCAAGCGGCCATTTTTTTTCTTCTTTTTTTGGCGAGTGCTTTTTGGAAGTCTTAAAGGGACAGGGACCCCAATACTAGGGAAAAAGGGCAGCAAGACCGGTGAGCAGATGACTGAGGCCGGCACCTGAGGACAAAGAAAAGGGAGCGGTTTTTGTTGTGGTTGTTGTTTTGTTTTGGCAAGTGCTTTTTGGAAGTCTTAAAGGGGCAGGGCGGGACACTTAGGCCGGAGGTAGGGAAGCTGGGGATCTCTGGGCACTCTAACCCCCTGGGAAGCAGGGAACATGGAGGCCCCTTACTGAGATAAATAGCCTCCTGGCCACTCCCCATCTAATGGGGCTCAACCATTTTGGAGCAGCAGCCCAAGTTAGGCCATGCCCACAGCAACAGCAGAGATAAACTCCATAGCAGCCGGGCAAGAAGCAGAAGACCTGTGTGCGTGCAGCTGCCCAGCACAAGCCACTAGAGGTTGCTGTTCTCCCAGGAGAGGAAGGCCACAAACCAACAAGAAAGGAAGTTCTTCCAGCCATCATTCATTGCAGCTCTGCAAACTCTTTCTATCACCATGAAAAGGCAAAATTACAGGCAAACCAAGATCACAGAGGCAACAACAGAGAAGGAGACAGACCTAACCAGTCTTCCTGAAAAAGAATTCAAAATAAAAATCATAAACATGCTGATGGAGATGTAGAGAAAAATGCAAGACCAATGGGATGAAGTCTGGAGGGAGATCACAGATGCCAGGAAGGAGATTACAGAAGTGAAACAAACTCTGGAAGGATTTATAAGTAGAATGGATAAGATGGAAGAGGCCATTGATGGAATAGAAACCAGAGAACAGGAATGCATAAAAGGTGACATAGAGAGAGATAAAAAGATCTCCAGGAATGAAACAATATTAAGAGAGAACTGTGTGATGAATCCAAAAGGAACAATATCTGTATTATAGGGGTACCAGAAGAAGAAGAGAGAGCAAGAGGGATAGAAAGTGTCTTTGAAGAAATAATTGCTGAAAACTTCCCCAAACTGGGGGAGGAAATAATCGAACAGACAATGGAAATATACAGAACCCACAACAGAAAGGATCCAAGGAGGACAACACCAAGACACAAAATAATTAAAATGGCAAAGATCAAGGACAAGGAAAGAGTTTTAAAGGCAGCAAGAGAGAAAAAGGTCACCTATAAAGGAAAACCCATCAGGCTATCATCAGACTTCTTGGAATCCACTCCTAGGAATTTACCCTAAAAACGCAGCAATCAAGTTTGAAAAAGACAGATGCACCCCTATGTTTTTAGTAGCACTATTTACAATAGTCAAGAATTGGAAGTAACCTAAGTGTCCATCAATAGATGATTGGATAAAGATGTGGTACATATACCCAATGGAATATTACTCAGCCATAAGAAGAAAACAAATCCTACCATTTGCAGCAATATGGATGGAACTAGAGGGTATTATGCTCAGTGAAACAAGCCGAGCGGTGAAAGAAAATACCAAACGATTTCACTCATCTGTGGAGTATAAGAACAATGGAAAAACTGAAGGAACAAAATAGCAGCAGAATCACAGAACCCATGAATGGACTAACATGTACCAAAGGGAAAGTGACTGGGGAGGATGGGTGGGTAGGGAGGGATAAGGGAGTGGGGAGAAGAAGGGGGGTATTAAAATTAGCATGCAGAAAGGAGGGGGAGAAAGGGAAGGGCTGTACAAGACAGAGAAAACAAGTAGTGATTATACAACATTTTGCTATGCTGATGGACAGTGACTGTAAAGGGGTTTAAAGGGAGGACCTGGTATAGGGGAGAGCCTAGTAAACATAATATTGTTCATGTAATTGTAGATTAATGACAATAAAAAAATAAGAAAGAAAGGGGGATTACTCCCTGATAGGATATAACTAACTGTAAATCAATGATTAATGCATGCTTTAAATATCCTTAATTTTGATCATTTAAAGGGTGTCAGATGATCAGCTATGGAAGTATATTTTTCTGATAATATTCCTTTCTCAAAAAAAAAAAAGCAGTTCCTGTGTGGTGATCTCCAATAAGTTCTTCACAATGGTATAAAGGGCTTATCAAAGTGTGGGCAAAGGGTTTGTTTGTGTTTATACAGAGGATCAAAGCATAATTTGGCTACCCAGAAAAATAATTAAGATACAATATGAAGAAGAAGTTCCAACATCAACATACTCTGGAAGAGTCATTCCAGAAGATGATCATCAAAAAACGTCAACAAAGATCCTGGCACTGTTGCAGTTGTAGCTGCATCCATCCCACTGGTTCCTGGAACTGCCATTGGAATGAAGAAGGAGATATCTAAGCTGGCCTGTACATACAGTAAAATAACAAATTTGACTAGATCTATACTGTTGGAACTCAACCAAGAAATAGGAGAATGCAAGTTGCAGCACTCCAAATCTTGAGACTACAGACTATCTACTGTTGAAAGAACATTTGGGATGTGAACAGTTCCCAGGAATGTGTTGTTTTAAATTGTCTGATTTTTCTCAAACTATTCAAATTCAGTTAGACAATATCCACCATATCATTGATAAGTTTTCACAAATGCTTAGGGTGCCTAACTGGTTTTCTTGGTTTCACTGGAGATGGCTGGTAATTGTAGGTGTGCTTTGGTTATGTAACTGTATTCCTATTATATTAATGTGTGTGTGCAATTTAATTAGTTGTTTAAAACCTATACATGCTTAAGTTACTCTACAAGAAGATATGTCAAAGAAATAATCAATCTTCCCATGTTTTCTTCCACCTGCTACTTCTATAGCTTTTCTTCTTCCTTCCTAAATACAACCTTAAACAGAATTCGTGCCTCATATTGAATTTATTGAGTATCATAATTCTTCCAAGTGGTAAAGATACCTCAAGACAAGTGCTGGGCATAGAAGCCACAGGGCATAAATCTGCAAAGAAGTAAACAGCTAACCTTTTCAAACAATATTGTTTCTCTCTCACTTACCAACTTTACATTTCCCTGTATGGACCTGGAAGATGACTGGTTAGCCAGAGACAGGTAAGATTCCTCAAGGGAGGAACAACCTAAGACAGGCACAGTTGCACGGGGGCCATCAGGTGAGAAATTGGGGATCAACAGAGGTGAGGCTTTGAACCTCACTCCCCCTGTTTTGAGAGAAATCTTCTGCATCTGTGGATGTTTTATTGCCCGTGTCTAGCTTGGATTAACACATAGTGTACAGGCACACACCTGATCATCTACATTTGCTCTCTTACAACACTAAACTATGTTTTCTACCTTTATCTTGCATCTACCTACCACTTCAGCATTTTAATAATAATAATAATAATAATAAAAGGAGGAATGTGGGATCCACATATAAATCAAGTATAAAAATCAAATGAATATTCATATTTGACCTGATTGTTTATAGTTCATAATGCGTGATCAAAACTGAAAGTTTCTGTAATGACTGCCCTTGTACTGTTCACCATGTAAGAACTTATTCACTATGTAAGAATTTGTTCTTCATGTAAGAACTTGTTCGTTATGCTTCAGAAGATTGGAGACTGACGAGAATTAGGCTTGGGGTGGATTAATGATTGTGCATTGAGCATTGACTCCTCTATACAGAATTTTATTGTTGTTAACAACCATTTGATCAATAAATGTGAGAGATGCCCTCTCAAAAAAAAATAATAGTAATAATAATAAGGGAGAAATGTGGGATTCACATATAAATCAAGTATAAAAATCAAACAAATATTCATATTTGACCTGAGTGTTTATAGTTCATAATGCATGATAAAATCTGAAAGTTTCTGTGACGACTGCCCTTGTAGTGTCCACCATGTAAGAACTTATTCATTATGTAAGAATTTGTACACCATGTAAGAACTTGTTCGTTGTGCTTCAGAATATCCGAGACTAATGAGAATTAGGCTTGGGGTGGATTAATGATTGTGCATTGTGTCCCTTGTACAGAATTTTATTGTTGTTAACTGTTAACAACCATTTGATCAATGAATATGAGAGATGCCCTCTCAAAGAAAAAAAAATGGTTATTGACTCAATGTAAATGAATGATTCTCTAATTAATAATACCAGGCACTAGAAGGAGGTGGCAGAAATATTTAAGGGTATAGGGCAGTGCTGTCCAATAAAAATATAACACAAACCGAATATGTAATCTAAAATTTCCTAGTGGTTACATTTAAAAAGTAAAAATGAAAATAAGGTTAATTGAATAATATATTTTATTTGGCCCAATCTGTCCAAAATATCATATCAACATGTAATTAATATAAAATATTACTAATGAGGCATTTCACATTCTTTTTTCACATGAAGTCAAGTCATTACTCCTTACAGTTTGTGTTCTACATTTCAATGAGAAATCCGCAATATGTATTTAGACTTCATAAAATTTGTAATTGAAAAAGTAGATGCACATATGCAAATTATTCCAAATATAAGTAAAAGTTTTCCAATAACTGTATCAAATGCCCCCTAAAATTCCTTGAATATTTGTATGCACAATAATAAAACAGTTTTATCTTTTTTGGAAATCTGTTTTTATATAAGAATATATCAATTTCAAAACTATGTCTGTCCATGTCAAGTAAATCCACAAATTCTTGTATCAACTCAGTATTATTAACATTAAATTCAAAGGGATATTACAGTCTTAAAAATTTTCTTGTAGTTTTTAGAGTCAATTTATTTAATACTATCAAAACTCTCACATTAGTTCATGTTAGAAAAATGTGTACAGTCATAATTATGGATTTGTGTTATAAAAAGTCAATTTCAGCACAAATTCTCACATTTGTCTAGTGAGGGACAAATGAACTTATATATAGTGGGAAAACAAAAATCTCACTGCCATTCTTTTTTGTCTTTGATTATTTAATATTTGAAAACCATTCACTTTGTTCTGAGAAAATCTTAAATTTCATTTAATAGTGCAGTAAATCGTTGTAAAACTCTTCCATGACTCAACCAATGAGAATTGGGGGTGGGGGGAAGGATGACAATTAAATTCCCTTTTTTCTATTTCTTCTGTTTCCTCAACAGATGATCACAGCAAGCATAATTTACAGCACAATTTTAATAACTGTATCCATGACAGTTTTCATACACAGCCAGCTTCAGAAAACTGAACACAAATATTTTCAATATGTACCACGCAGTTTAACAAAGTATCAAAAGAAATACTAGTCTTTTAAGAGTCTAATGGAACTGGATTTTCAATCTAACAGACATGCAGCACAGTTTCTCATGTTAGAAACAAATATTTTCATAGCTAGATGAAATGTTTCTGTGAAGAATCCAAATACATATGCCACACTTTTTATTTTTGTAAGTTGAGAATTGACAAAATTTCTTCCTAAATTTGGAAGTCCTTTGAGATAAGACATACCTAATGTATTATTTATGTTGTGTTACTTATATCACAACTGAAATACAGTTAAATAAAAGTACTTGTATTTTTCAAATTTTGAATCAATTCATCTATACCTATTAGAAGAGTCTTGCATTCTATCAGCATTGGTTTGATAGCTCAATTATATCTTTCACTTTATGCAAAATATCTTTTTTTACTCTTTCCTGATATATTTCTAACAAAGTTTGTATAACCAAAATAATTTGTTTTACCATTTAAATATAAATATAAATATGGTTTTCAATTTGTGAAAAAAATCCAAGCTGTTTTATAGCTGGCCAAAGTTAGAAGCTCAGATCCCAATAAGAATAATTTGTATAGTGTTGTATATTTAATTCTGACTTGGGGCAATTAATTTTACTGATTCTTCTTGACTATTGAAAGGAAATTTCTTATCAAATTCACTATACTTTTGCTGAAATTGTCACTCAATACTGTATACTTAAAATCTTTATATAATATACAGCTTTTTTTTTTCTGTCACAGCAAATTGCATAGAAAGAAGCCAAATGAGTTCAATATGTGACAGTGCAATAAGTGCAATTATATTTTTCCTAGAACTAATATTTTATCAATATTAAATCCCCATATTGCTTGTAAGAAATACATTTACTTAAGAATCATTTGTGATATTTATCAGGTAACTGGATGGATCCATCGTGCTCCCTTTAAATTGTTATGTAATTTTTCAAAAATTTTTGCTATTCAGGTTTTGTATAAATAACAGTGAATGCCAAACTGAGCATTTGTTGAATGGTTCTTAGTGTGTTTTGTGGCAGATAACTTAGCCAGAGTCAAAAGTAAGCATGATTTTTTCAATATTAGTAGTTCCTACACAAAATGAAAGTTTAGTGGTAATTTTTTTAAAGAGAATTTAATAACAAAAACAATTCATTGTTGAATTCTAGTAAAAAAATAGACATTTGTCTCTTGCACACTGGAGATTTACACCTCAGCATGATGCTTAACAATGGATATCACTGCCTTCCTACCTACCAAGGCTATCTCTAATGGCTAGATTCCAGTCAGACTGATTCAAGACACACACACACACACACCCCAACCACATGCATGCACACACACACACAAATAAACCACTTGTTTCTTTTCTGTGCTTTATTCCACACTTTCCTCTACCTTGAGTGTCTTTCTTCCTTCTTATCAATTTTTATCTATTAATACCTTCTCGACCTTTTTCCTCCAAGAAATCTGATTTACCCTACCTATAATAATCATAATTTGTGGCCCTTGGCTACATTCAGGATTTATAATAAAATCAATTATACTCATAGAATAGCAAACGTAGAAAGAGCCCTTAGAGAACATTTAGTCCAATGGCTTTGAAATTTTTATTAATCATTGTAATAGAGTTCTCCAGAGAAACTGAACCAACAGGATATAAATATCTAAGGAGATTTATTATAAGGAATTGGCTCAGATGATTATGGGGACTGGTAAATCCAAATGTGCAGTGTCAACTGCAGGCTGAAGATCCAGGAGAGCCAATGGCGCAGCTGAAGTCTGAAGACAGTCTGCTGGAGAATTACCTTGTGTTCAGGAGGCTGGTCTTTTTGTTTTACACAGGCTTCAAGTGATTAGGTGAAGGACATCCACATTACAGAGGGAAATCTGCTTGCTCAAAGGCCATGGATTATAATGTTAATCTCAACCAATAATACCCTACAATTTGACATATAAAATTAACTACCACAGCCATAAAAGCTTCTTCAAACTAAATCTTTAACCAATATGTTGTTGTTGTCACTGTCATTGCCATCATTTAGCTAATGCTATTTGAGACCTTATTGGGTTGTGAGCACTATTATAATTGCTTTAGCTTTTCAATCCTCACAATGACACTATGGCATAAGTACTGTTATTATCATCCCCGTTTTACAGATGAAGAAACTGAGCTATAGTTTGTATAATTTGCTCAGAGTTACACAGCTAATGACTGACAGGACCAGGATTTGAATGCAGACACTCTGAATTAATGCTTCTCTATACTATATTGCCTATACCTAAGAGATATAGCATGTAGTACAAATATTCTAAAAATGGACATTGAGGTACTTCCAGAACATCCTTATTGCTGATTGGGTCTAACCTCATTGTTGAACATACTATCATACATACACTGTGAATTATTATCATTGTTTCTCTAATGAAACTTTCCTGTGGACAAGTAGCTAACAATTTATTTTCTCTATACTCAGAGCCAAAATTCAAGGAAGAGGGAATCAGAAGAAAAGATATAAGTTGCAACCACGTCTAGGTAATGTCTTTGTTTTTCTGAGATTCTCTTATACAGGTTATCCAGAACTGTGGAATTTTCAGAAATAGACAATAAATATAAATATAATGCATGGCTTTGGAAAAAGGTAGATTCTCCTTCAGCATGTACTAAGCCATTTCCAGAGAAAATAAGAGGGAGAGTATGATACAGTAGCTAAGTATATAGACTATGGATTTAGACAACTCTGACCTTGAATCCTGCCTTCACAATATACTAGGCAGTTCCTTCATCATTTCTGTATTCAAGTCTCCTCATTTGTTAAGAGGGGTATTGATAGTACCCACCTCACAGAGCTGTAGTAAGAATTAAACATGGTAATGCACATGCATGTCAAATACAGTGCCTGGCACAGAATTAGTTTTTGAAAGTATAAGCAAGCTAGGTAATATTACTTATCTAAACAATTACATATAATACTCAGCAAGTTTTTGAGGTGTTACTGAAATCACTATTTTACAGAAGAAAAAACTGAGGCAGGTAGGCAAAGTGATTTGCTTAAGGTCTCACAACTAGTTAGGATGCAGAGCAGGGATTGAAACCCAAGGAATCTGTCTCCAGAAACCATGTACTTGGCAACTAAACTGTACTGCTCCTCAGGATACAGTGCTGTTTATTTCTGTAATTCCTCTTACAGGCGAGGAGAAATATCATCTCCGAAAATGGTAAAGTTTTGTCCCTTTTTAAAGGGACTCCAGACTTCAACAACTGGATAGGACCTGTATTGGGGGTGGTTGGGGGGAACAGACTTCTTCACAGGTTCTCAGAAATCACTGGTGGTAACCTGTTTCCTTTCTGAGAAGGCCCTCTTGTTTTTCAGGCCAAAGTGAACTTGCCTTAACTACTTGCTCTTCCCCAGCCACGTGATTTATACATAGCAGACCTGGAGCTGTCACCAGGTAAATGAAGCTTTCCCAGTCCTGACATAGTGCAGTAAAATATTCCTAAATGTTTTCAGAGACATCAGCTCCTGAAGCAATCATGGTGCTGCAGCAGCTACTTCACCTGGTGGGAAGACATCATTTTTCAATACACTTCACTTAGGACCATACGCATGCTTCAAAATGAGTGTGACTTTTATAAAGGATACAATCTTGGCATGGCTATATTCATTGTAAAATTTAGCAATTAACAAAAATAATACTAAAATATCATCAGTGAGTAGCAATTCAAAAGATATCGCTTTGTGAAGTGAAATGTCTTCAGCCTTCATCAGCAGGACTGTGCTCAAAAATATTGGTACATACACGGAATGGTTCCGAGCCACTGCTAGAGATGCCGTGCTCTATTTCCAGAATGTTCTCGCTCTGTTAATAGATGGGCCAAACCATAGATCTCTACTGAGTGCCTGAGTATAAAAGTCTATTCCCCAACACAAATTTTCAAACTCTGATCTATAGAGCTTTAGCATTTCACTCAGTCACCTAGGGAGCCTTTGGTGATATCTTATGAAGCAAGATTGACTGTGCAGGGCTTGCCTGCCATCCCCACCTCTGCTTCAACCATAGTAACTCCTCATTTATTTTCTGATATATTTGGATTTCTCAAAATATTTAATTTAAATTAAAAACTAATATTTTGATAAGACAAAATTTGGAAGTGATCCTTGGGAACAGAAAAACAAGCATATGTTCACTGTTTTCAGTAAGATTTACTATCTTTTGGGAATAGAGGATACACGCAGTGCAAGCAATCTATTATAAGTATCTGGGGAGGAAAGAATAGTTTTGAGCCCATGCAGGGTTGCAACACAATCAGATAAGGTAACACAGCTAGTCCCAGGCATTTTGTATCCATTAGTACAATAAATCTTTACAGCAGTCTTGAAAATGCTTATCATTGCCCCAATATTATAGAGCAGAAAACTGAGTTTCAGACCATTAAAGTAACCTGCATAAAACTAAAAATCTTGCAAACAAGGGACTAAAATCTATGTCTGTCTCCAAAGTCCATGGTCTTTGAATGCTGCATCAAACTACATCTACAACACGTAGCACTGTCACATGATTTCAAAAATGGAAGGCATCATTGTAAACATGTTGTCCAAGGTGGCTCACCAAATAAGTCCAGCACACAGAAGTTAATTCCGTATATCAGTTTGGCCACTGTCCACTAAGGAGCTTCAAAAGAGTTAAATTACAGAGGTGGCAGACAGGCAGCCCCTCGGGCTGTACTCAGCTCATGATGTGCTTTTTTTGGCCTACATAGAGCTCTAAAAAATCAAGACAGTCTATTAAACATCCAGGTTTCCAGGTTTCTTTTCTATGAAAGTGGAATAATTGGACAACCCAGTTCTATGTTTCTGCATGACATAAATCAAGTGTAACTAAGCAGCAGCTTCTCTATTTAAATCAAAGTAGTATATATTCTCTAGCCCCCGACAGTCCTCACCATTCCCTATTGCTTTTTAATGCATGCTATATTCATTTATGCTACCAGACTAGCTTCTGTAGGAAACTGCATTTGTAAGCCCTTGTAGGAACTAGGAACAGAAGAAGAGAAAATCTTTCTCCAACTGGCCACTATGAGACCATACACCTGGAAAAGATATGAGATAGTTTGGATTGAGGAACACATTAATAATATGGGCTGAGATCACAATCTGGAATATAGTGTAAAAGAAGTAAATTCAATAATTTAGGTGAACAATAACAAGAAACTAGTAGGGTAGAAAAAACTATATAAAGCTAATAAGAAGAAAAAATCCATTCATACAGCACATATTTATTAATAATTACTTACCATGTTTCTCAAAGCAACAGGGAGACAGAAATTTATAAAATATGGTCCCTGCTCTCAAGTTGCTCAGTCTAGTGGGGCAAAAAGACAAAGAACATAATGTGAAAAAAGAAAAGCACAATGTAATCAAAATAAGTGTAACGTGTTATGGGGCACAGACACAGTGTATAAAACCAGAGATTCAGGAAAAGTTGATATGAATGAAAATTAAGGGTTACTAGACAAGGAATAGATGAGGGAGAGAGGAAGAACAATCCAAATACGGGAATGGTAATTATGACAGCAGAGGATTTGAAACACCATGAGTCTTCACAGAAATATGTTTTCTCCCTATGACTGAAGCACAGAAAGCATTTTGTAGAAATGGTTGACAGTAAGGCAGGATAATTAGGCATACATTTGTACATACATCTACCCACATATTCACTCAGCAGAACCTTAAATGTACCAATTTAGGCATTGGGAAAACAACAGAGAACAAGACAGATGAAGACCTTTACCCTCATGAAGGTTGCATTCTTAAAGATTGAGCAGATAAGCAAACAATGTAAATGACTAACTAGATGAGTGCCATGATGGAAATTTTTTTTAAGTGCTATCATAGAAACTAATAAGAGAGCTGGCCTTAGATAAGGTGATCTAGAATAACCAGTAGTTCATAAACTTACATGTCATATTTGTTTATTAAAAAACAGAGTTCTATTTTGTTCTAATTGGCAGAGAGAGCCATGGAAGGATATCAAGGAGGGATGGCGTTGTAGTATGATTTGGAGCGAATTTTAAAGATAACTGTGGCAATAGTATGAAGGACACACTGGATAAGGGAGACATTGGAAGTAAATAGACAAGTTAAGAGACTTGCTGGTGGTATAGTAAGAGATGTAATGGCTTCAACTGCACTATTTTTGGCAGAGATGAGAGGTGGACAGATAAAGAGTTGTGGACTCACTAAATGATTGCAGTGAATGAGAGAGGAATATGTACCAGTTCTAGGTTCCTAATGCTACTGCATCAATATCAAGATATGACCCGAAGCTATGGTCAAGTTGAAGTGAAGGTCAGGGAAGGTGAGTTTAATTCACAAAGCAATAAGGAAAATAGATCAAGTCATGGACTCCACCAGTTCACCTGGTTACAATGAAAACAATCTTATTACCTGAGCAGTACCAGTCCCCTTTTGAAGCTATGCCATATTTCGTAGCAAGTAAAAATGACATTTGGTATTTGAAAAACGCAACAGGTCATGACAAAAGATTTATGGAGAATTTGACTCAATCCAATGAAGAACGGGAAAATCCAGGCAACTACAGATATGGAAGGCAATGTGAATTAACAGCACAATGAGAAAAAGTTGCAAAGATGAAAATGACCAACGTATTTCAAGGTGATAGTGGCTGTAGCAGAAAATTCATGTTGGTACAAATGGAAACAGTGACTTATTTCCATTATTATCCACAATTACTGAGACAGAAGAATATTAAGTATTCTACACACAGAAATTTTGCAGAACTCTCTATTTCCAGATGTTTCACCTATCAAAATTTACTTGGCCTTTTGTTTTAAGTCTCTACATATATATAGCAAATAGGTTAATTTTCTTATGAAAGCATAATATATTGAGAAATTACTAGCAGAATATTATCTAATGAAATTGAAGTCCTGCCAAATGAAGTACAAATTGCCTAATATGGGAACTCTTTTCACTATAAATTAATGAACTCAGGAAATAGTTAACATTTTAATGGAAATGCACATTCCAGACAAGATACGATAAAGTGATCTTATTGAAACTATAACAGAGGGTTGCTTTTTCTTTCCATCTGTCTAGGTTTCATTAAAAAGTACCATCTGTAAAAAGAAATTATAGATTAGAGAAATGACTTCATTTTTACCAATGTGTCGTTCTACATAGAATCTGAGCAGATGGACACATTTCTCATGTGTTTGTAGAGAAATGAATAGATTATCTAACTTTCAGCAATAACTCTGATATTTGAAAATTATCATTAAAATATCTGAATATCTTAATATAAAATTCAGAGGCTTCAGTCAGAACGTATAAATTGAAGGGGAAAAGAAAAGATAAAATTCCATCAAGTACATAGTGATGCTCAATGAAGTCCCAGAGTAACCGAACTATGGACCAGACTGCCCAAAACTATCGAATCTAGAGAACTAGGTAGAGCAGAATTATTTGAATCTTGTCTCAGAGTTCTCATCTAAGGTTCCTATTTATCAAAAACTCTCATCAGTTACTCTCTTCACTTCTTATCCAGCCTCCCAGATCATGATGACATTCCTTAGAACATTATGGCTTGAGGTTGGGTCTGCAACTTATATTGACTAACTGAAAAAAAGGCTTATTTAGTTTAGATGGGCCCTGGTTAAGATCACTGTTCTCAGTCTTTCTCGTTCTGTATTTTAGATTTTATATTTGTATACTTAATGTACTTCTACATTTTATTTTACTTTTTTTCCAGTTTTATTTATTTACTTTTCTTTCTTTTTTTTATTAAGGTATGATTGATATATACTTTTATGAAGGTTTCACAAGAAAAACAATGTGGTTATTACATTCACCCTTATTATAGAGTCCTCCCCATACCCCATAGCAGTCACTGTCTATCAGTATAGTAAGATGCCACAGAGTCCCTATTTGTTTTCTCTGAGCTACACTGTCTTTCCCGTGACCCCACACACATCATGTGCACCAATCATGATACCCCACAGTTCTCCCTCCCTTCCCACCCACCCTTCCCCACCCCTCCCCTTTGGTAACCACTAGTCCCCTTCTTGGAGTCTGTGAGTCTGCTGCTATTTTGTTCATTCACTTTTGTTCATTAGTATACTCCACAAATGAGGGAAATCATTTGGTATTTGTCTTTCTCTGCCTGACTTATTTCACTGAGCATAATACCTTTAGCTCTATCCATGTTGCTGCAAATGGTAGGATTTGTTTCTCTCTTATGGCTGAATAGTATTCCATTGTGTATATGTACCACCTCTTCTTTATCCCTTCATCTACTGATGGACACTTAGGTTGCTTCCATATCTTGGCTACTGTAAATAGTGCTGCGATAAACATAGGGGTGAATATGTCTTTTTGAATCTGAGAAGTTGTTTTCTTTGGGTAAATTCCTGGGAGTGGAGTTCCCGGGTCAAATGGTATTTTTATTTTTAGTTTTTAAAGGAACTTCCATATTGCTTTCCACAATGGTTGAACTAGTTTACATTCCCACCAGCAGTGTAGGAGGATTCCCCTTTCTCCTCATCCTCACCAGCATTTGTTGTTCCTTGTCTTTTTGACACTGGCCATCCTAATTGGTGTGAGGTGATATCTCATTGTGGTTTTAATTTGCATTTTCCTGATAATTAGCAATGTGGAGCATCTTTTCACATGCATGTTGGCCATCTAAATTTCTTCTTTAGAGAAGTGTCTGTTCATATCTTCTGCCCATTTTTTAATTGGGTTATTTGCTTTCTGGGTGTTGAGGCCTGTGAGTTTTTTATATATTTTGGATGTTAACCCTTTGTCAGATATGTCATTTACAAATAAATTCTCCCATACTGTAAGATGCCTTTTTGTTCTGCTGTACTTTTACAGTTTAGTGATCAGTTTTAAAGATTGGTTTGGAATTCAGACAATGTTCTTAATTGACAAAATGAGAGCCATTTAGCTACTCTCAGAATAAGCTTCAGAGTCTGCTTACATATACTCACTTAGCACAAATTCACTTCTTCATCAAATGAGAATAGTGTTGTAAAACAACTTGTATATGTCTTCTTGAGTGCTTGAAGTACATTTCAAAAAATCTGGAAAGTCATTTTTCTAGCTAAAAGATTTAATTAGAAATAAGATGTATGAACATCTCCCTCAAATGAAACTGGGTTTTATTGGAGCTGAGCTAAATACTGGGTGGCATAGCCAAAAGAAAATAAATCCATCTCCAAAATCCAAATAGCATAAGCAATTAATTGTAATCAGGGACAGGTAAGTGTCACAGAAAAAGTAACACTGGAGCAGGGGTTTAAAAATGAGCATGTTTTCACAAGGCAAATGGTGTATGAGTAGAATCCTAAAGGAATTCCAGGCAGGTGAAACAGCATGAACAATTACCAAGGGGTATCTAAGTTTGTTAAAGAATCAAAGACTAGGAATTAGTGTAGTAGGGCTAGAACATAGGACACATGATAAGGAAGCAGGAGCAGATTGGATGCCAAGATTCAGGTATGGGCTGAGGCCAAATTGGAAGTCTTTAATGCCAAACAAAGGAACATATGAGTTGGAATTTAGATAATAGAGAGGCCCTAAAAATGTTTAGTCAAGGGAATTACATGCTGAAAGTTATGTTTTAGTAAGAATACCCTGGCAGAAATATGGAGAATAGATTGGGGATGGAAAACAATAGAGATATGGAGGCCGATTAGGAAGTTGGCAAGAGAAGCTAGGAATTTGAACTAGGG
The DNA here is from genome assembly GCF_040802235.1 of Manis javanica. Lineage (NCBI taxonomy): Eukaryota > Metazoa > Chordata > Mammalia > Pholidota > Manidae > Manis > Manis javanica. Next base: position 103,795,684 of record NC_133174.1, on the reverse strand, counting down.
AAAGAGGAGTGGGAGTGGAAATTAAGGAAGATAAGAGTTTGAAAAGTACAAACAACAGTGGGAGAAGAATTTCACATTGGAAGTATGAGAAACAACCAGCCATAAGTCCTCAGTTACTACCTTGATTTACTTAGTAGATAGCACTGTGTCTTTCGTCATAAAACTTAATGTATTTAGAAGGAAGTATGGGGTCATGTTCACAGGGTAATGACTTCAGTTTGGGACAATTTGTGTGACATCCAGCTGGATGAACAGGTCTGAGATAGGACTAGAGATGCGGTATTTAGGAGTCAACGATGGGTAGAGATAAGGTACTTAGGAGTCAACGATGGGTAGAGATACGGTATTTGGGAGTCAACAATGGGTAGGATACGGTACTTAGGAGTCAACGATGGAAGGGTAAGGCCACCCACAGAAAAACTGCAGGGAGAGAAGAGGGTTGAAAAACCGTAGACGACATAAGTTTTTAGAGGAATTAGAGAAAGAGGAATTGGAGAGGCTGAAGCAAAGCTGGCCACTGCAGGGGAATCTGGAAAGAGCAGTAAAAGTATAGCCAAGAGGAAAGAACTCCAGGAAGAAAGAGATTGTGGTCTCTCTTTGTCATACTTTGGGATGAAAGAGATGTTTGCTCAGACCCCATCTTCCTGAATCCTTAACCACCTGTCTATACCCATATAATCTGCACAAATTACATATATACATGCAGTACCAAGAAAACTCCAGAAATATCCACACTCTTATTAGCTCAGACCCTGACCAATACCACCTGATGAGCCCCTATTCACTGAGCTGTGCTGAACCTGCAAAAGCTGAACTCCTTTTGGCCCTGGGCTCAGGAATGAGATAGAGGCATACTCAGTGTCCAGTCCTTGGCACTATGGTCTTGACTCCATGCCCTTGTCATTTGACCACAAATAACAAAAAGTATGAGAAAGAAAACTCACATAAAGCACCTTGCCTCCTGGCCACAGCTTCCCACTCTCTTTCCTGTACCACCACCCATAATGGCCAGGATTTTACTGTAACTGGGTTTAACCCAAAGCTATCCACAAACTAGGCCAAAGATGTACCTCCATTCTGTTACCCATATTTAGCCATATGCAGCTAAATTGTCCAACATAGTTCACCAGAGAGAAGATTTATGAAACATCCATCAGAAAAAAGCAAACGACGCTGCAGGAAAACATAACGTGTCTCACACTTGCCTTCTCTTTGAAACACATACCAATTTAAAGGCCCTTCTGTTTTCAGAATAAATCCTTGCTCCCAGAGAAAAAATAAAGTTCTAACAATACATTTATTATGGCTTATTCCCAGCAGAAAACAAAAATATATATACTATTTTATGTATAGTCATCTTCCCTCCTCTAGTTCATAAGTTTTCTTATCATGAAATATTTCAAACACTCAGAAACGTAGAGATAAAAATAGAATATATAATCACCACCCAGCTTAAATAAACCTGAACTATTTTCCAATTCTTTTGTATCTTAAATATCACAGAGGTATAGCAACTTGTATGTATCTCCCCAATTCCATTCCCCACTTTAATGCTGAGGTTGATAAATATAATTCTGATTTTTTTACATATATTAGTTGCATATGTATTTTTCTCTAAAATATGTGTGAATGCTTTATATATTTTAGTTTGCATAAATGGTACTTTGCTGTGCATATAATTCAGGAATTTTTACTTTCATTATCATTTAGTATCAAATATGTATGATTTCCCTTATGATTTGCTTGTTATTTAGCAATTCATATTTTTAACCTCCAAATATATGGCTTTTAACTGTCATATATTTTTAAATTCATCCTTCAACTTCAGTGTGTTAGGAGAAAGTTTCCTGCATGATATCAGTTCTTTGAAATGGATTTAGATTTCCTTAAGGATCTAGTGCGTAATAATTTTTGTAATGTGATAATTTTTATGTACAATGTGATCTTGAAAACTATATATATTCCATATTTCTTCTCTGAAGTAATGTGTGTGCATAAGATCAAGCTTATTGTTTGCATTTTTTGAGTCTTCTCAATACTTAACTATTTTTCTGTCTGCTTGATCTACCAGGTTCAGATGGATATGTGTGAAAATCTCCCACTGTAGTATAGATTTCTCCATTTCTGCTTGTAAATCTGTCAGTTAATACTCTCTCTCTCTCTATATATATATATATTTAATACTCTATATGCTTTTGAAGTTATGGTTTTCTCAGTGCATGAAAGCTCATACCAGTTACATATTCTTGGTAGTTTGATCCTGTTATTATGATATGATGTCCTCTTTTACCTCTGCTAATGCTTTATGCCTTAAATTTTATCAAAAGAACTTCGCCCATCCTTTCCCTTTCTCTCACATGTAGTCTAAATTCTGAATTTTTTGTTTTATTTTACCATATTTGAAGCCTAAAATAATACACTTTAATTGTGTATATTTTCAATGTTAGATAAATGAAATTATATTCTTTTGTAACTTCCTTTTATCACTCAAGATTATGGCTAAGAGATTCATCCATGTTGTTGCTTAGCATCATTTGTTCATTTATATTGCTATATAATGGTCCATTGCATGAATATACAATTGATCTATTTTGTAACAGATATACATTTGTCTTATTTCCAGATTGTGACCATTAATAAATAGTGCAGGTCAGACCATTTTTATAAACATTTCTTGAAATGCATACATTAGAGTTTCTCTCAGGGTTTGGCAAACTATTTCTGTGAAGGTTTAGATAGTAAATATTTAGGCTTGTGGCCCATACATGGTCTCAGTGGCATATTCTTTTTTTTCCCTACAACTCTTTAAAAACAGGAAAAACTTTCCTAGTTTGCAGTCCCTTACGAAAACAGGCTGCAGGACATACTTGTCCATGGCCTTTGTTTACCAATCCCTGCAGAGTAAAAAGCCAGGAATGATATAGATGCCAAACTTTTATATTTTTGTCAACCTGGTGAATATGAAATGGTATCTCACTGCCATTTTAATTTAAAAATGAGACCAAACATTATTTCATATGTTTATTGGCCACTTGGGTTTCCTCTTCTGTGGAGAGACTTCCTAGTCAAAACTTTAGCCAGTTTTCAAGTGGACTGATTTGTCTTATGTCCTGCATATTAGTCCCACCTGAGTTACAAGTGTTGCACATGTCTTTTCAGTTTGTGCCTTATTTGCTGAATAGAAACACTGAAACTTAATCTAATTTATCTTCCTTTTCTTCATTCCATGTACCTCTTGTCCCTTATATTATCTTCTGAAAGTTCTATTATTAATAATATCAGCCTGCAGTTCTTAATATACCTGGAATCTATTTTTATGTACAATGTGCATGGGAGTACAATTTCATATCTTTCTATTACAAATTCCATTCCTTCCCTCCTGAACTGGAATGCTCATTCTGTCTTACATTAGGTTCTCATGAAATTAATGCTGCAATAACAAATGGCCTCCAAATCTCAGTGACTTACACAGTTTACATCTTGCTTACATTACATACTGATAGCATGTCAGCAGTGGGTCTCATCTACATTTCTACTTTTTCTGTCAGGATTCAAACTGAAGGAGCAGTCCCTATTTGGGGCATGACGCTTTTTGGCAGAAGGAAAAGAATAGTCAAACCATGCAATGAAATTTCTGTCATTATATCGTTTCCATGGTTAAAGCTTCTGTCCAGTGTGGTGTACATCTGCTCACATTTTGTTGAATAAAACAAGTTAGATGGCCAAGCCAGACACCAGTGTGGCTGGGGGAAAGGACACATTCCCCTCAGCATAGAGGCATTCCAAGTTATACGGCAACAAGTGGGCACATATAATCCTCTTAGAGAGAGGAGAGTAATTTGGGAGAATAATAATATAGTTTACTACAACATATGTGTGAATCATTTTCTGGGCTGTCTATTCTGTTCCTCTGGTCAGGTTATCTGTCCCTGACTCTCATAATTAACTAAGCTATCTTAACTAGCATAGTTTTATAATAATTATTGCTATCTGATAAGGCAGAGCACTGCATCTTACCATTTTCTTTTAGCAGTGTCTTGACTATCCTTGGCCTTTGTTCTTCCATATGTATTTAAAACTCAATAGTAATATTTTACTAGTAATATTTCATAAAATATAAAATTCTTAAATTTTACTAGTAATAGTATCTTTTTAGACATATTCTACTGGTTTCTGGTGAATATAAGTGTACCTGGTGGAATTTTGTGTCCAAGAAATTTGGCAACCTGTTTATTAATTCTATTAATTCTTCAAATTCTTTTAGTTTTTACATAATCATATCAAGAACAATAACAGTTTAATATACCTTTATTAATATATCCATTTTCCAACTTTATATTTAATTTTGTTTTAGGTCTCTCTATTATATGCACAATATAATTGATTTTTCTCAAACCCAATCTGATACTCTTATTTGCTTCTCTTTTGATTATGATATATTTGAGTGCATTTCACCCACTCTCTTTTGTGTTTTCTTTTTACAATCCCCTCTTAACAATTCATTTCCACACTTTACTGCTTTTTTTTAACTTATAAAGTTTTCCATAAACCTTTATCTTTCCTCTGGCCTCTTGAAATATATGGATTGCATTTCTATTTTATAAAGAGACTTTATATTTTTGCATATATCTGTACCTAAAAAGAAGTTTCTAGTAATATCTAACATTATTGAATATATCTTTTCTCCTCCTCACACACACAAAAAAATAGTCTTGACTTGCTTTGAGTAACCACTGAACATATTGAAGAGTACCAACTCAAATCCCATTGTTATTTTAGTTCCTTCTTTAATTTAAATTGTAAAATATTTTCAATTCCATACAAAATTTAATTTGCCAACAGCAAAATCTGTGGTGCTTGCCACTGTTTCATGCATTACACATTTTTACATTCACTTTCATTCTTACCTCCTTTAGGGCATCTTTCAGACAGTCTTTGTGTGATTATGCATCCTAATCTCTGTATTTTTAAAAATGTCTTTATTTTTCTTTGCTCTTTCAATGGTAGTTGGACTGACTATAGTATGCCATGGACTTCTGGCATCTCTTCATTCCAGAGAAATCCAGTTTTTAAATTACTCTTTTATAGATCATCTGTCTTCTATGTATGGTACTTTTAAAAATTTTCCCTGTACCTTAATATTTGACAGCAATATTCTGCAGTTTCTCAAGTTGTATCTATATATGAATTTAATTTTATTTATCCTGCTACTTAAAGTTTACTTTTGAGAGTACGACTCATGCCTTTCTTCAATTCTGGAAATTGTTTTCAAAGTCTCTTCAAATGTTTCTGTGCCATTCCCTTTTTTCTTATTTTCTAAGTCCTATTAGATTTATAGTGGAGTCTGTCAATCTATTTCTATTAACTCATGTTCCATCATTTTTATATCCTTACTTATGTGCTGCATTCTGAGTAAATTCCTTGGTCACATAATCCATTTCATGAATTCCCTCTTCACTTATGTCCAGTTTAGAATTTATTTTGTTTACTGAACTGCTAGTTCAATAATGATATTTTTCATTTCTAGAATTTCTAATAGGATTCTTTTTATCTTATTCTCTCCCCCAGTTTTATTGAGATAAAATTGACATATTACATTGTATAAGTTTAAGGTGCACAACATGATGATTTGATATATATATATATTGTGAAATGATTACCACAATGAGTTTAGTTAAGAACCATCACCTCATATAACTTGTTTCCTTGTAGAGACCTGTTAAGATCTACTCTTTTAGCAAATTCCAAATATGCAATACAGTATTAACTATAGTCACCATGCTGTCCATTACATTTCCGGAACTTAACTTCTAATCGGAAGTTTCTACATTTTGACTACCTTCACCCTATACTCCTACGTCCCACCCCCCACCTCTGGCAACCACAAATCTGATATCTGTTCCTACGAGTTTAGTTTTTAGATTCCACATATAAGTGAGATCATACAGTATTCACCTTTCTTTATCTGACTTATTTCACTAAGCAAAATGCCCTCTACGTCCATCCATGTTAGCGAGATGGCTCTTTTCTTAAACCTCATGAACCAACCTCTGCTAACTTCAAACTTTTCTTCTGCAGCTTCTTTGCCTTTCTCTGTATTCTTAGAATTAAAGAAGGTTAGGGCCTTGCTATGAATTTAGTTTTGGTTTCAGGGAATGTTGTGGCTGTATTTTTTCCCCTTTAACAATGTCATCTATTTTTATCATGTAGTTGTACAGGTTTGACTTTCTTTTTTGTTGTTGATATACTTTTTCATTGAAGTATATTTGATATGCAATACTATATTGGTCTCAAGTATACAATATAGTGATTCATAAGTTATCTACAACATACTGATTCAACAGTTATCTACATTATTAACTTGTATAATAACACCCCAACTTGTATAGTTATTGTCAATGTAGAAAGATGCTACAAAACTATTGACTATATTCTCTATGCTGTACTTTCATCTGCATGACTAATTTATACTATGATTGGGATTTCCTGACTTTTTATCTTCTTCACCTATTTCATCACCCCCAACCCCTCCCCCATGGGAACCACCAGTCCCTTCTCAGTATCTACGAGTCTACTGCTATTTTGCTCATTTTGTTTTGCTTTTAGATTCCACACATAAGTGATATCATATGGTATTTGTTTTCCTCTGTCTGGCTTATTTCACTGAGCATAATAACTTCTAGGTCCATCCATGCTGTTGCAAATGGCAGGATTTCTGTCTTTTTTAAGGCTTAGTGATATTCCATTGTGCATATGTACCACATGTTCTTTATTCATTCATCTATTGATGGGCACTCCATTGTTTCCATATCTTGGCTATTGTAAATAATGTGGCAATAAACATAGAGGTGCATATATATATTTTCAAATCAGAGATTTTATTTTCTTCAGGTAAATTACTAGAAGTGGAATTACTGGGTCATATGGTATTTCTATTTTAAGCTTTTTGCTGTACCTCCATATTGCTTTCCACAGTAGCTGCACCAATTTATATCCCCACCAACAGTCTAGGAGGGTTCCTTTTTCTTCACATCTTTGCCAACACTTGTTATCTTTTGTATTTTGGATAGTGGCCATTCTGCCTGGTGTGAAGTGATATCTCATGTGGTTTTGATTTGCATTTCCCTAATGATTAGAAAAGATGTGGAGCATCTTAACATGTCCCTGTTGGCCACCTGTATTTTTTCTTCAGAAAAATTTCTATTTAGGTACTCTGCCAATTTTTTAATCAGGTTATTTTTTTCTTGATTTGAGGTATATGATTTCTTCATATATTTTGGAATATAGCCCATCTTCTATCCAGACCACTAAAACTTTCTCCATATCATCAATAAGGTTGTTTTGCTTTTGCTTTCTTATTACTCCTTTGTTCACCGTAGTAGCACTTTAATTTCCTTCAAGAACATTCCCTTTGCAGTCACAGTTTGGCTAACTCTTTGGTGCAAGGGGCTCAGCTTTCATCCTATCTCAGCTTCTGAGATGCCTTCCTCACTAAGCCTAATAATTTCTGGGTTTACTTTAATGTGAGAGACACGCAACTCTTCCTTTCACTTGGACACTTAAAGGCCATTGTGGGGTGATTAACTGGCCTGATTTTAATGTTGCTGATTCCAGCGCATAGGGAGACCTGAGAAGAGGGAGAGAGACAGGGAATGGCCAGTTGGTGGAGCAGTGAGAGCACACACAGAACTTATTAAGTTCATCATCTTACGTGGGCATAGTGCGTGATGCCCCAAAGCAATTACAATAGGAACATCAACAAACACAAATCACAAATCTTTTGTACATCTTGAATTAAGATTTCCCAGTCCTTAAACTAATCATCTTGTATACAGCTATGAGACTGCTAAATGTGGAGATTATAATTATGCTTGGAATCTCACTTTTCTTGCAACTTAGGTCACCTCAAGGTATGCAGTAGCATTCTTACACAACCCGGACCTGCCATACCCACTTCCAGCTCCCCCTCACTCACATATACATATATAATGTATCAAGTACAAGCAGCTGAGACCAACAAAAGCATGTTGTTGACCTCTTAATGTGTACAACTGCCCAAGAAACGAGAGCTTTTCATTTCTAATGTGACTCTGTTATATGTGAGTGAAATAACCCTGATTGATTGCTCAGTCACTCTATCCATCCATTTTGCTTCCTATGGGCTTCTTGCCATGATGAGGCAATTATAGTGAAGTAATCATCTAACATCACGTTGTATTCTGAAGTCCTAGTAATATTCCCCTTACTCTCTAACAACTCTATTTCTGTTGAAATTGGAAATAGATTACATACCATTCTGGGGGGAAATTATTGTTTTTAACTTCACAGAAGAAAGTGAGTTTCAATTTTTGAAGATTTTTCATAATAACAATAATAGCTACCATTGAGCATCCTAATTGTTTTACATATGCTATCTCATTTAATTCTCACATCATTCCTAGGACACTTATAATTATTATCATCTTCATTTTATAGATGAAGAAACAGGCTTAAAAATGTTAAGTAAATTGACGTCAAAGAGAGTGAGAGGTGTTGGATGTAAACTTCAATGTTCCTGACTCCAGAGCTAGAACTCTGAGTCACCATATTATACTGCTGGCCTTGCACTGACCAGTCCTGTTTTCAGATGGACTAAAAAAACACTTGCCTGAAGATATGCCAGTTTATCTACAACATTCAGAAAACTTTTCTATAAACCCAAAAACATACAAAGCTAAATGCCATATTGTGTTAGATTTACATATTTATGTAGTAAAAATGTAAACAAGGAAATGATAAACACAAAAGTCAGGATAGTTACCACTGGAGGGTAGAAGGGTGGATGATCAGGAAGGGGCTCATGGAGGCTTTAGAAGACTGGTAACGTTGTATTTCTTAAGCTGAGTAGTGGGTACTTGGGTGTTGATTGCATTGTATTAATAATAGTTACTCATTTGTATATGTGTTTTATACAGATGGAAAAGAAAATTAAGAGTCCACATTTCTATGTATTAAATTATTTTCTAAGATTAAATTTAAGTGATTTAGTTTTACATTTAAATTTAATTCTAAAATTAAATTACTTTCTAAAATTAAAAATTAAGAACATATTCTTTAAAATATCAAATTATTTTCTTCTGTAGGTTTGGAAAGATGCTGCCACTCAGATATTTCACTCCCTTTCAGTGGCTTGGGGTGGCTTAGTTGCTTTATCATCTTTCAGTAAGTTCAATAACAACTGCTTCTCAGATGCCATTATAGTTTGTTTGACAAACTGCCTCACTAGCGTGTTTGCTAGATTTGCTATTTTCTCTATCTTGGGACACATGGCTCATATATCTGGAAAGGAAGTCTCTCAAGCTGTAAAATCAGGTATGTCATGCTGTATATTATTAACTATGATTAATCCAATGTACCTCACTTAAGAAACACTAATATATTTTTATAGCAATTTACTTAAAGCATTCGAGATTTAGGGTATTGCATTTTCTTTCGCATTTCATCTTATATAATTTAGTTGTTTTAATGATGTAATAATTCTTAAATGATCTGAGAAAATAGAACTATGTTAGGGAACCATTATTTAAGAAGACATTTTTCCAAGTTTTGTTTAGGCCTTAATATGAACTACTTACTGCACAATTAAAGTATGAGGCACCATGCTAAGCACTATACATCCATGTATTTTTATATATATACAATACATATGTATGAATATGTGAGCGACAACACATACAAAAATTCCTCCATGTACAATTACTGCATTGGGTTTGAATTTTTAAAACACATTAATATCATATAGATAGAAACCCAAGTGACTCTGATTGTCCAGCTGTGTCCAGGTTTGAAGGAATCTGATCAATGAACTTCCTAACTTTAAAGACATTAGCTAGGGATGCTTAGTTATCTGGTTAAAGATTCTTAGGAAGAGTTCTAAGGTTCGTTAAAGTATGAATTACTCATTAAATTTTGATTTATCATTTGATGGAGGGACTGGTGAATGAGAATAGAATATTAGGAAGTGACAGAGCCTAGGGTAGAAGCTAATTGTCCTGAATCCTAGATGAGTTTTCTGGAAGGTTGGAGAAACTTAGCATACTTAAAACTAAATATTACACAATATAATTGAATGTTTTTTTTAAAAAAGGATCTCTGATGGTAACATACATCAAATAGAAAAGATTCAGTTTATAGTTTTATTATGTACAATTTTTCAGGTGCCCATACACTAATTAAAGTAGCACTGCATATAATGATTTTGGGTAAAGATTTGGAGACACAGTTGAAGACTAAAAAGTTAGTTCCATAAATCTTTCTTACATGGTGTAATTATTTTAGAATTTTTAGGCTAAGAAAAGGTGACCTGACTTAGGTTTCTGGAGTTTCAGACAGTTGCTAGTCTTCATTAATGTTAAAAAAAATGAAATCAGTTAAACAAAATCATTGAAATAGCTAAAGATTTCCTCTGTGAAAAACGCACCATTTACAAAATGTATCTAACTTAACTCATGCCACATGTTCACATTATCACATCATAGAAGAACCAAGTCAAATATTTTTAAAGGTGAAAGTGAAATAGTTGCTAAAGAATTTATATCATGGATTGGGGTACCAAATTATGATGAGATTTTTCTAGTATCATCTCTTGAAAATGTCCAAATATGTGAATTTCTTGGCAACTAACTTAAAATGCCATACGTTTTTTCTTAGGTTTTAATTTGGCATTCACTGCTTATCCAGAAGCTCTAGCCCAACTCCTCACTTGCAATTCTGGGAAGATATACACACATTTCTACTGAAATAATATCTAATTGTTGTGTATGGGGGTTTGGGGTACGATGGGGAACAAGTCCCCTTCAAGAGCTGACTACAAAGAGTTTGTGTGACTTTCTTCACAAGCTTGTAAAGTACAGATCTTAACAGTTACTAGCATATTTTAGGGTGATGAATGACAGCTCTCATTATCACACAGATTCAACAGTGGTTAAGACAGAGTCTTCTGCATAATGGAAAATAAAACATCAAATCCCATCTTATACAAAGTGGAGACATCTGCAGAATTGTAAATCATTACACAAAACTGTTTTTCACACTCAAGTGAAATTAAAGTCAGCATCTCAACTATATTTTTACTGTATTTTATGTAAAAAAAAAAAAAGCTCTTGTGCTGTTTTTCTCTATTGTGCTTTCATTCCTTCCCCAGTAATATGCATTAGCCACATATAACCAATTCTTTAAATGTGAGTAGGCAAATTGATAAGAGTCTGGATTTTGTAACTGACTTGGCATTCCCTCTCCTTCTAAACAATAATTTATATGGTATAAACACATACAATCAAATGAATCCACTCAAAGTGGACTCAAAACATTTAATGAGTGCCTTTAATGAGTGTCTTCATCATCAGTATGGTCTGTAAGCCCGTCGGTGGACGTCGAGCTATCTGATGCACTCCAGGCAAGTAGATGTTCCAATTCAGTCAGCGTGAGTCGCATGATCCTGACGTTTCCCAGTATTTGCTCCAGCATGTCTTCTGAATCAGGATAATTACTTAAACTATCCCGAGAGAGACTCTTGACTGAAAGGCTATCAGTGTTGCTCTTAGTTGACCCAGAAGAAGAGGACGACGGCCTTACTGGGGCGAGAGAATTCGAACTTGTGGGTGTTTCACCATTGTGTGTCTGTAAGGGAAAGACATTACACATATGTAGTTTACTGAGTTTAGCAATTTCTAATACTACCAAATAACATGCTGAGTCTTGGTTACCAAAGTGACCTGACTGTCCTCCCCTAAGGATCAGAGATTACAAATCTGTTGAATGACTACACTAAAATATGAAGGCAGCCTTTTAATGCCTAAATGCCATGTCCTTGGCTTACATTTCTGAGCAGCCAAGTCAGTCTATGTTTTTACCGTGTCTGACCCATATCTAAAAGTACTTCATTTGCAACTTTAAATAGCACCAGGAAACCCACATTGTGACCGGAATTATTTGTGAATGCTCAAAACGCTCTCACACACACAAAAAAAAAGATGGCAGAAAAGGAAAATACAGCTGAGGAAGGCAAGTAGTGACATGGGGGGCAGTGGAAGCCACAGATAGAGAAGGTACACACTCTTAAAGTGGGAGGTGGTGGTAGGGAGTGGGCACTTTCAGCTCTTCAAGTGGGTGGAAAGCGGGCAGTATCGCTTAGTGACGGGGCTTTTTATGATGGACCCGGGCCGTCGAATGGTCCGCCAACGTGAGAGAAGTGTGAGGGTAAAGAGTAACCACCTGGGGCTCTCAGGAGAGAGAGAGGAACGAATTGACCTCCCCCTAACTTTACTATTTTACTACCTTTCTACTCTTAGACATCCCCCCAACCCCCGCCCGCCCTCCACGTATTCATCTAGCTTCACCTAATTCCAGTTACACTTTACCTCAAAACAGCATTTACATAAACAGAACAACAAGGCTAAGAAAATGACGCTCAGTAAGAACAGGAGGATGCTCATGGTGTCTGCTCAGGGTCTCCCTCTTCTCCGGAATGGAGGCACCCGGTTGGCAGTTGGTTGGAAAGCAGGGGGACTCTAGCTGCCCGGTGAGGGGAAGGCGCGGTGCAGTCACGCTCCGCCGTAGCTGAGGGGCGCTTCGGCTCCTGTAGCCTACAGGGTGCCTGGCCTCACAGTGAGCATGCGCGTGGGGGTGCTCGCGATGTCACAACGTGACGACGTCAAGCCGGCCGGAGGATGACCGGCAGGCAGTTTGTAGCCTCGCGCTGCAGTTCCTGGGTCAGGTAGTTAAGAGAGGGGAGTTAAGGCACGATGGGGGAGTTTGGGACTCCCGGGAAGCTGAAACGTGGTAGAAATAGATTCCAAACTGACTGGTGAAGTACAAGATTTTAGAAGTACTCCTCCCTCCTTTTATTCCATATGGTATGTCTGTCTTTGCCTCAGCCACCACACTATTCATTTCAAAAACACGTTCAAAAACAAGATAGAAATGCACTGTAGAATGTACCCACTGTTTGTAAGCCTTTGCCGGGAAATTCCATGCACCTATCACTATTACAGGACTCACTCCAACTCTGTTTGCATTAAGACAATATGTACATTTGTGTCACTGTACAGTTTAAAAACTAATTGCAGGGACATTTTCCAATATAATTCTCACCATAATTTTGTTCTACAGGTATTTTTAATGCCGTGTCTGCTTTTGGAAATGCAGGAACAGATTCAGGTGTTAAGTGACCTTATTTGAAAGTAGTAGCACAAGCAGGACCTGAATCTAGAGTGGCGTCTTGAGACCTCATCTCCATCCTTAGGACCTCTGGTTTCACTTACTGACTTGTGAGCATAAGCATTGAATATTTTCCATCCAAGAAATTGAACAGTATGTTTGAATTAGTATTAATGACAGGTTACAGATACAGTAGGAATTGTACTAGACAAGTTAGAAAATGTTCAGGAAATTCAGGTAAATGTACAAAATGACCCTGAACTAGAAACACAGAAGTGAAAACAATAACCAGGGTAATCTCACGATGAGTGTCAAACTGAAACCCATTAACTCTGGGGAATAACATCTTCCTATAGGTAGGGAGGAAAGGAATTATATTCATACATTTTCCATATCAGATTTACTTCCCGATTGTGAGTTCAAAGATTAAAGATAAATTTCTTCAATAAGTATTTATTTAACACCCATGCAAAGGGCACACACTGTGATATAGTCTGGGAATACGATTATGAGAAAAAACAGTCTCTGCTCAACTGAAATGTGCGGGAGACAGACATTAATACCCACAGAAATGAATGTCAAAGTGCTGATGAGATGAGTGAGAGCAAGAAGTACGTGGAGCTTATAATAGGGTATGGAATGTAAAGGAGAATGAAGTTCCTGGCTTTATGGCTTGTTCGTTGGATGGATGGAAAATAACCACATATGGGGTTACCCATCGTGAATTTGGTCTTGGCTGTGCTGAGTTTGAGGGGACATTGAAGTATGAAATAATTGATCTCGGGAAGATAACTGAAGACATAAATTTGTGAGACATCTACATATAACTGATAGCTAATGCTCTAGATATGGAAGAAATTCTCTCCTGTCATTGTAGGGCATACAAACAGAGAAGTTAGGATAGAGCATTGAATGATTTTAATATTTCATGGCTGGGAATAACACCGCTTTGGTATGTTATTGTGGTTATCTTGACACCTGAGTTTCTTGTTTCATCAGATAAAATTGAGTGAACTCCTGCATTCATTTACTTCTCTGTTCATGTTTCCCTTTAGCTCTTTGAGCAGAAGGACAGCTCTTTTAAAGTCCTTGTCTAGTAAGGCTGATGCATGTATTCCTTCAAGAATGATTCCTGGAGATTTATTTTGTTCCTTTGAATGAGCCATGATTCCTTGTTTTTTTTGTATGCTTTTTGATATTTTGTTGAAAATTAGGCATCTGAACAAGTGCCCATCTGTCCCAGTCTTTGAAGAGTGACATGGAAGCCCTTTACCATTAAGATCACCACTGAGCCTTAGAAACAGTCCATGGTGAATGAAGGATTAAGGTCTTCTGTGATCTTTTCTTGAAATGTGTCTTCTCTGAGTCTATGCATACACTTTTTAAAATTTTATTTCCTCAACTCTATTTAAATGCTTTAATATCCCAAAACAACTCATCTTAGTTTCCTCTTGGGGCTTTAGAATTTCTATTGCATTCCTCTACTTGTACTCTCTTTACCCCAGTCATCCACATGTATGCAGTCCCCTACAGTTTTTACATGTCATGATGCTCTCTGTTGCCTTCGATGATGTCCAGATTGATATCTAACGTTTTCTGCTCAGGAGATTCTCAAGAAGGCAGCGTGAGTAGGGTCACAGAAATCCCCTCCCAAAACAATATATATTTTGAAAATACAATGAATACAACTATTCCTAAAAAAGTGACTGGAAGATACAGTAAACGAGCCAGCCTACATGTAAACATATAAAACACCTAATATATAAAAAGTGGAGGAGGAAGAAAAAGAAAGGAGAGAAATAAAGAATCATTACACTGTGTTTATAATAGCATAATAAGTGAGTTAAGTTAGACAGTTAGATAGTAAAGAAGCTGCCTTTGGTAACCACAAATCCAAAGCCTGTAATGGCAATAAGTATATATCTATTGATAATCACCCTAAATGTAAATGGACTGAATGCACCAATCAAAAGACACAGAGTTAGAGGCAGGCTAAAAATGGTGGCATGAGTACGGCAGCAGAAATCTCCTACCAAAACCATATATATTTTTGAAAATACAACAAACACAACTACACCTAAAAGAGAGACTAGAAGATACAGTACAACAGCCAAGCTACATCTACATCTGCAAGAACTCAGCATCTCATGAAAAGGGTAAGATACAAAGCCATGATCTGGTGGGACCCGAGCACTCCCCCAACCCCAGCTCACCGGCGGGAGGAAAAGAATCAGAGTGGGGAGGGTGTGGAAGCACAGTATTGCTAAATAATCAGCCCTAGTAATCTGCACAGGGAGCACAGACACACATTGCATGGTGTACTATTAGAGAAATGGAAAAGTATAAAATCCAAGACAGAGACTGCAAGCAGGTCCCCACAGCCAGTTGCCCTGGGACAAAAGAAAAGCAGGTGCTTTTTGAAAATCTTAAAGGGACAGAGGCTTAACAGCTGGACAGAATCATCCAAGCACACTCAGCCCAGCAGGCTGGAAATCCTAAGGAACTTCAGGTGCCCCATCCCCCTGGGGGGTAACCCAGCCCCGAAGTCCCTCACAGCAATAAGCAGCCTGCTATTCATTCCCCCGGCCTGCGCTGCAAGCAAATCGGCTGATCTGCCACAGTGGCAGAGCAGCGGGAGAGCAGACCCACCCACAGCAACCACCCAGAGTCTCCTCATAGCACACAGCTAACTAGCCCAGATCTACAGGCTGCTGCCGACACGTAGCTGCCCAGCACCAACAGAGGTAGCCGGAGCAAGGCACAAAGGGGCACCATTCTCATAGAAGAACACACCTGGCATACCTGCCACTCCCTGCAGGGCTCTGGGCTAAAATGGCAACTCAGGAGATTAACCCAGAGGCTGCTCCCTGTGTGCAGGTAACCAACACAGGCAGCGGAGAAGGACAAGGCAACCAGCAAACAGGAATGGACTTTGTTCTCCCAGCTGACACACATGCCACCTGCCTATGACCACCTCTATCACCATGAAAAAGGAGAAGAATCTGGTCTAGTCAAGAATCACTCAGACAACACCAGAGAGAGGGCCTGGGGAGATAGACATAACCAAACTTCATGGGAAAAAATTCAAAATAAAGGTCATACCCACACTGATGGACCTGCAGAGAAATATGCAAAAGCTAAGGGATGAAGTCTGGAGGGAGATTACAGAAATGAAACAATCAATAGAAGGACTTAAGAGCAGACTGGATGAGGTGCAAGAGGCTGTAAATGGAATAGAAATCAGACAACAGTGTTACAGAGAAGCTGAGACAGAGACAGATAAAAGGATCTCCAGGAATGAATGAATATAAAGATAACTGTGTAACGAATCCAAATTGAACAATATTCGCATTATATGGGTACAAGAAGAAGAAGAGAGAGAAAAAGGGTTAGAAAGTGTCTCTGAAGAAATAATTGCTAAAAACTTCCCCAAGCTGGGGAATGAAATAGTCTCTCAGACCATGGAAGCCCACAGATCTCCCAACACAAGGGACCCAAGGAGGACAACACCTAGACACATAATAATTAAAATGGCAAAAACCAAGGACAAGGACAGAGTATTAACAGCAGTGAGAGAGAGAAATAAGGTCACCTACAAAGGAAAATCCATCAGGCTATCATCAGACTTCTCAACAGAAACCTTACAGTCCAGAAGAGAATGGCATGACGTATTTAATGTAATGAAACAGAAGGGCCTTGAAACAAGAATACTGTATGAAGAACGATTATCATTTAAATATAAAGGAGGGATTAAACAATTCCCAGACAAGTAAAAGTTGAGGGAATTTGACTCCCACAAACCACATCTACAGGATATTTTAAAGGGAGTGTGCTAGAAGGAAGCACTCCTAAGGCTAAATAGATGTCAACAGAGAAAATAAAATCACAACAAAGAAAGAAGACCAAGAAAATACTAACTAAAGGCAAAAAATAAAATTAAAAACTCACAAAAGCAGTCAAAGGAAACACAAAAGAGTACAGAATAAAACACCTAACATATAAAGAATAGAGGAGGAGGAATAAGAAGGAAGAGAAACAAAGAATCATCAGACTGTGTTTATTATAGCTTAATAAGTGAGTTAAGTTAGACAGTTAGACAGTAAAGAAGCTACCCTTGAACTTTGGTAATCGCGAATCTAAAGTCTGCAATGGCAATAAGTACATATCTTTCAATAATCACCCTAAATGTAAATGGACTGAATGCACCAATCAAAGGACACAGTGTAATAGAATGGATAAAAAAGCAAGACCTGGGCAGAGCCAAGATGGCGGCATGAGTAGAGCAACAGAAATCTCCTCCCAAAACCACATTATCCATGAAAATATAACAAAGACAACTCTTCCTAGAATAAAGACCAGAGGACACAGGACAACATCCAGACCACATCCACACCTGCGAGAACCCAGTGCCTCGTAAAGGGGGTAAGATACAAACCACGGCCTGGCAGATCCTGAGCACCCCTCCCCACAGCTCCTGGCGTGAGGAGAGGACTCAGAGCAGGAGGGAGAGGGAGCCCAGGACTGCTGAACACCCAGCCCCAGCCATCCAGACCAGAGCTCAGACACAGTGCATGCGTGGGGCCCTGGATACTAGGGAAACAGGGCAGCAAGAACAGTGAGCAGGTACCAGAGGCCGGCACTGGAGGACAAAAGAAAAGCAAGTGGCCATCTTTTTTTGTTGCTGTTGTTGTTGTTGTTTTGTTGTGGTGAGTGCTTTTTGGAAGTCTTAAAGGGACAGGGAACCCAATAGTAGGGAACCAGGACAGCAAGACCCATGAGCAGGTATCAGAGACCGGCGCCAGAGAACAAAAGAAAATCGAGTGGCCATCTTTTTTTTTGTTGTTGTTGTTGTTGTTGTTTTGTTTTGGTGAGCGCTTTTTGGAAGTCTTAAAGGGATAGGGACCCCAATACTAGGGAAACAGGGCAGCAATACCGGTGAGCTGGTGCCCGAGGCTGGCACCAGAGAATAAAGAAAAACGAGTGGCCATTGTTTTTTTTTTTTTTTGTGGTCGTTGTTTTGTTCTGGCATGTGCTTTTTGGAAGTCCTAAAGGGGCAAGGCAGGACAGTCCAGAGGTAGGGAATGCGGGGATCCCTGGGCACTCTAATCCCCTGGGTTGCAGGGAGCATGGAGGCCCCTTACGAAGATGAATAGCCTCCCGACTGCTCCCCATCCAACGCAACTCCACCACTTTGGAGCAGCAGCCCGTACAAGGCCATGCCCACAGCAACAGCGGAGATAAACTCCATAGCAGCCGGGCAGGAAGCAGAAGCCCTGTCTGCACACAGCTACCCAGCACAAGCCACTAGAGGTCGCAATTCTCCCAGGAGAGGAAGGCCAAAAACCAACAAGAAGGGAAGTTCTTCCAGCCATGACTAGTCCCAGCTCTGAAAATTATTACTATCACCATGAAAAGCAAAATTACAGGCAAACCAAGATCACAGAGACACCAGAGAAGGAGAAAGACGTAACCAGTCTTCCTGACAATGAATTCAAAATAAAAATCATAATATGCTGACAGAGATGCAGAGAAATACACAAGAGAAATGGTATGAAATCTGGAGGGAGATCACAGATGCCAGAAAGGAGATTACAGAAATGAAACAAACTCTGGAAGGATTTATAAGCAGAATGGATAAGATGCAAGAGGCCATTGATGGAATTGAAACCAGAGAACAGGAACGCATAGAAGCTGACATAGAGAGAGATAAAAGGATCTCCAGGAATGAAACAATATTAAGAGAACTGTGTGAGCAATCCAAAAGGAACAATATCTGTATTACAAGGGTACCAGAAGAAGAAGAGATAGGAAAAGGGACGGAAAGTATCTTTGAAGAAATAATTGCTGTAAACTTCCCCAAACTGGGGGAGGAAATAATCGAACAGACCATGGAAATATACAGAACCCACAACAGAAAGGATCCAAGGAGGACAACACCAAGACACAAAATAATTAAAATGGCAAAGATCAAGGACAAGGAAAGAGTTTTAAAGGCAGCTAGAGAGAAAAAGGTCACCTATAAAGGAAAACCCATCAGGCTAACATCAGACTTCTCAACAGAAACCCTACAGGCCAGAAGAGAATGGCATGATATATTTAATGCAATGAAACAGAAGGGCCTTGAACCAAGGATACTGTATCCAGCACGACTATCACTTAAATATGATGATGGGATTAAACAATTCCCAGACAAACAAAAGCTGAGGGAATTTGCTTCCCACAAACCACCTCTACAGGGCATCTTACAGGGACTGCTCTAGATGGAAGCACTCCTAGAAAGAGCACAGAACAAAACACCCAACATATGAAGAATGGAGGAGGAGGAAAAAGAAGGGAGAGAAGAAAAGAATCTCCAGACAGTGTATATAACAGCTCAATAAGCGAGCTAAGGTAGGCGGTAAGATACTAAAGAGGCTAATCTTGAACCTTTGGTAACCACGAATTTAAAGCCTGCAATGGCAATAAGTACATATCTTTCAATAGTCACCCTAAATGTAAATGGATTGAAAGCACCAATCGAAATACACAGAGTAATAGAATGGATAAAAGAGCAAGACCCATCTATATGCTGCTTACAAGAGACTCACCTCAAACAAAAAGACATACACAGACTGAAAGTCAAGGGATGGAAAAATATATTTCAGGCAAACAACAGCAATAAGAAAGCAGGGGTTGTGGTACAAATATCAGACAAAATAGAACTCAAAAGAAAGAAAGTAACATGAGATAAAGAAGGACACTACATAATGATAAAGGACTCAGTCCAAAAAGAGGATATAACTATTCTAAATATAGATGCACCCAAAACAGGAGAACCAGCATATGTGAAACAAATACTAACAATACTAAAGGGGGAAATAGACTGCAATGCATTCATTTTAAGGGACTTCAACACACCACTCACTCCAAAGGATAGATCCACCAGGCAGAAAATAAGTAAGGAAACAGAAGCACTGAACAACACAGTAGAGCAGATGGACCTAATAGACATCTATAGAACTCTACATCCAAAAGCAACAGGATATACATTCTTCTCAAGTGCACATGGAACATTCTCCAGAATAGACCACATACTAGCCCACAAAAAGAGCCTCAGCAAAATCCAAAATATTGAAATTCTACCAACCAATTGTTCAGACCACAAAGGTATAAAAGTAGAAATAAATTATAGAAAGACAAGAAAAAGGCTCACAACACATGGAGGCTTAACAACATGCTCCTAAATAATCAATGGATCAACAAACAAATTAAAATAGAGATCAAGGAATATATAGAAACAAATGACAACAAAAACACAAAGCCCCAACTTCTGTGGGACGCAGCGAAAGCAGTCATAAGAGGAAAGTATATAGCGATCCAGGCACACTTGAAGAAGGAAGAACAATCCCAAATGAATAGTCTAACATCACAATTATAAAAATTGGAAAAAGAAGAACAAATGAGGCCTAAAGTCAGCAGAAGGAGGGATATAGTAAAGATCAGAGAAGAAATAAACAAAATTGAGAAGAATAAAATAATAGCAAAAATCAATGGAACCAAGAGCTGGTTCTTTGAGAAAATAAACAAAATAGATAAGCCACTAGCCAAATTTATTAAGAGAAAAAGAGAATCAACACAAATCAACAGAATCAGAGAAGAGAACAGAAAAATCATGACAGACTGCACAGAAATACAAGGAATTATTAAAGACTACTATGTAAACCTATATGCCAACAAGCTGGAAAACCTAGAAGAAATGGACAACTTCCTAGAAAAATACAATCTTCCAAGACTGACCAAGAAAGAAACACAAAATTTAAACAAACCAATGATGAGCAAAGAAATTGAAACGAAAATCAAAAAACTACCCAAGAACAAAGCACCCGGGCCAGACGGATTTACCTCGGAATTCTATCAGACACACTGAGAAGACATAATACCCATTCTCCTTATAGTTTTCCAAAAAATAGAAGAGAGAATATGCCCAAACTCATTCTATGAAGCCAACATCACGCTAATACCAAAACCAGGCAAAAACCCCACCAAAAAAGAAAATTACAGACCAATAACCCTGATGAATGTAGATGCAAAAATACTTAATAAAATACTAGCAAACCAAATTCAAAAGTATATCAAAAGGCTCATACACCATGAGCAAGTGGGATTCACCCCAGGGATGCAAGGACGGTACAACATTCAAAAAATAATCAACATCATCCACCACATCAACAAAAAGAAAGACAAAAACCACATAATCATGTCCATAGATGCTGAAAAAGCATTTGACAAAATTCAACATCCATTCTTGATAAAAACTCTCAGCAAAATGGGAATAGAGGGCAAGTACCTCAACATAATAAAGGCCATATATCATAAACCCACAGCCAACATTATACTGAACAGCGAGAAGCTGAAAGCTTTTCCTCTGAGATTGGGAACTAGACAGGGATGCCCACTCTTCCTACTGTTATTTAACATAGTACTGGAGGTCCTAGCCACAATAATCAGACAAAACAAAGAAATACAAGGAATCCAGATTGGTAAAGAAGAAGTTAATCTGTCACTATTTGCAGATGACATGATATTGTACATAAAACGCCCTAAAGACTCCACTCCAAAACTACTAGAACTGATATTGGAATACAGCAAATTTGCAGAATACAAAATTAACACACAGAAATCTGTAGCTTTCCTATACACTAACAATGAGCCAATAGAAAGAGAAATCAGGAAATCAGTTGCATTCACAATTACATCAAAAAGAATAAAATACCTAGGAATAATCCTAACCAAAGAAGTGAAAGATTTATACCCTGAAAACTACAAGTCACTCCTAAGAGAAATTAAAGGGGACACTAACAAATGGAAACTCATCCCATGCTCATGACTAGGAAGAACTAATATAATCAAAATGGCCATCCTGCCCAAAGCCATATAGAGATTTGATGCAATCTCTATCAAATTACCAGCAACATTCTTCAACGAACTGGAACAAATAATTCAAAAATTCATCCGGAAACTCCAAAGACCCCGAATAGCTAAAGTAATTCTGAGAAAGAAGAATAAAGTAGGGGGGATCACACTCCCCAACCTCTAGCTCTACTATAAAGCCATAGTAATCAAGACAATTTGGTACTGGCACAAGAACAGAGCCACAGACGAGTGGAACAGACTAGAGACTCCCGACATTAACCCAAATATATATGGTCAATTAATATTTGATAAAGGAGCCATGGACATACAATGGCAAAATGACAGTCTCTTCAACAGATGGTGCTGGCAAAACTGGACAGCTACATGTAGGAGAATGAAACTGGACCATTGTCTATCCCCATATACAAAAGGAAATTCAAAATGGATCAAAGACCTGAATGTATGTCATGAAACCATTAAACTCGTGGGAAAAAACGTAGGCAGAAACCTCTTAGACATACACATGAGTGACCTCTTCTTGAACATATCTCCCCAGGCAAGGAAAACAACAGCAAAAATGAACAAGAGGGACTATATTAAGCTGAAAAGCTTCTGTACAGCAAAAGACACCATCAATAGAACAAAAAGGAACCCTACAGTATGGGAGAATACCTTTGTAAACGACAGATCCAACAAATGCTTGACATCCAAAATATATAAAGAGCTCACATGCCTCAACAAACAAAAATCAAATAATCCAATTAAAAAATGGTCAGAGGAACTGAACAGACAGTTCACCAAAGAAGAAATACAGATGGCCAACAGACACATGAAAAGATGCTCCACATCGCTAATTATCAGAGAAATGCAAATTAAAACTACAATGAGGTATCACCTCACACCAGTAAGGATGGCTTCCATCCAAAAGACAAACAACAACAAATGTTGGCAATGCTGTCGAGAAAGGGGAACCCTCCTGCACTTCTGGTGGGAATGTAAATTAGTTCAACCATTGTGGAAAGTATGGAGGTTCATCAAAATGCTCAAAACAGACCTACCATTTGACCCAGGAATTCCACTCCTAGGAATTTACCCTAAGAACGCAGCAATCAAGTTTGAGAAAGACAGATGCACCCCTATGTTTTTTGCAGCACTATTTACAATAGCCAAGAATTGGAAGCAACCTAAATGTCTATTGGTAGATGAATGGATAAAGAAGATATGGTACATATACACAATAGAATACTACTCAGCCATAAGAAGAGGGAAAATCCTACCATTTGCAGCAAAATGGATGGAGCTGGAGGGTATTATGCTTAGTGAAATGAGCCAAGCAGAGAAAGAGAAATACCAAATGATTTCACTCCTCTGTGGAGTATAAGAAACAAAGGAAAACCTGAAGGAACAAAACAGCAGCGGAATAACAGAACCTAAAAATGGACTAACAGGTACCAAAGGGAAAGGGACTGGCGAGGACGGGTGGATAGGGAGGGATAAGGGGGGGAAGAAGAAAGGGGGTATTAAGATTACCATGCATAGGGGGGAGAGGGAGAAAGGGGAGGGCTGTACAACACAGAGAAGACAAGTAGTGATTCTACAACATTTTGCTATGCTGATGGACAGTGACTGTAAAGTGGTTTATAGGGGGGACCTGGTATAGGGGAGAGCCTAGTAAACATAATATTCTTCATGTAAGTGTAGATTAAAGATTAAAAAAAAGAAAGAAAGAAAAGGGGGATTACTCATTTATAGGATAAAACTAATGGTAAATCAACGATTAACGCATGCTTTAAATATCCTTAATTTTGATCACTTAAAAGGTGTCAGATGATCGGCTATGGAGGTACACTTTTCTGATAATATTCTTTTCTCTTAAAAAAAAAAAGCAGTTCCTGTGTGGTGACCTCCAATGATTTCTACACAATGGTATAAAGGGCATATCAAAGTGTGGGCAAAGTGCCTGTTTGTGTTTATACAGGAGATCAAAGCCTAATTTGGCTATCCAGAAAATGAATTAAGATATGATATGAAGAACTTCCAACATCAGCACTCTCTGGAAGACTCATACCAGAAGATGATCATCAGAAAACCTTCACAAAGATCCAGGCGATGCTGCAGTTGTAGCTGCATCCATCTCACCATTTCCTGAAATTGCCATTGGATTGAAGAAGGAGATATCTAAGCTTGCCTGTGCATACAGTAAAAGAACAAATTTGACTGGATCTATACTGTTGGAACTCAACCAAGAATTAGGAGAAGTGCAAGTTGTAGCACTCCAAAATCTTACAACCACAGACTATCTACGGTTAAAAGAACATATGGGATGTGAACAGTTCCCAGGAATGGGTTATTTTAATTTGTCTGATTTCTCCCAGACTGTTCAAGTACAGTTGGACAATATCCATCATATCACAGATAAATTTTCACAAATGCCTAGGATGCCTAACTGGTTTTGTTGGCTCTACTGGAGATGGCTGGTAATTATAGATCTGCTTTTGTTATGTAACTGTATTCCTATTATGTTAATGTGTGTGCACAATTTAGTTAGTAGTTTAAAACCTATACATGCTTAAGTTTCTCTACAAGAAGATATGTCAAAGAAATAATCAATCTTCCCATGTTTTCTTCCATCTGCTAACTCTATAGCTTTTCTTCTTCCTTCCTAATTACAACCCTTAAATAGAATTCATGCCTCATATCGAATTTATTGAGTATCATAATTCTTCCAAGTGGTAGAGATACCTCAAGACAAATTCTGGGCATAGAAGCCACAGGGCATAAATCTGCAAAGAAGAAAAAGCTAACCTTTTCAAACAATATGGCTTCTCTCTCACTTACCAACTTTACATCTCCCTGTATGGCCCCAGAAGATGACTGGTTAGCCAGAGACAGGTAAGATTCCTCAAGGGAGGAACAACCTAAGACAGGCACAGTCGCAGGGGGGCCATCAGGTGAGAAATTGGGGATCAACAGTGGTGAGGCTTAGAACCTAACCTCCCCTGTTTTGCAAGAAATCTTCTGCATCCGTGGATGTTTTAATGCCCTTGTCTAGCTTGGATTAACACATAGTCTACAGGCACACACCTGATCATCAACAATTGCTTTCTTACAACACTAAACTATGTTTTCTACCTTTATCTTGCATCTACCTACCACTTCAGCATTTTATTAAAAATAAAAATAATAATAATAATAAAGTGAGAAATGTGGGATCCTCATATAAATCAAGTATAAAAATCAAACGAATATTCATATTTG
This sequence comes from Manis javanica, assembly GCF_040802235.1. NCBI lineage: Eukaryota > Metazoa > Chordata > Mammalia > Pholidota > Manidae > Manis > Manis javanica. The sequence continues at coordinate 103,770,337 of NC_133174.1, read as the reverse complement.
ACCTGATTGTTTATAGTTCATAATGCGTGATCAAAACTGAAAGTTTCTGTGATTACTGCCCTTGTACTGTTCACCATGTAAGAACTTATTCACTATGTAAGAATTTGTTCACCATGTAAGAACTTGTTCGTTATGCTTCAGAAGATTGGAGACTGATGAGAATTAGGCTTGGGGTGGATTAATGATTGTGCATTGAGCATTGACTCCCCTATACAGAATTTTTTGTTGTTAACAACCATTTGATCAATAAATATGAGAGATGCCCTCTCAAAAAAAATGTCTAAAAATTAAAAAATTAAAAAATTAAAAAATTAAAAAAAAGATGGGAGCACAACCCTGACGCACTCTTTTCACTTCTTGTGAAGAACCATCTGCCCCATCCATTATAATTCTCCTTCCTCTGTGAGGAGCTCTCTTTCCACTATTATCATGCCAGTATTCACATAGCCAGCTCCTTAATTTTAGATCTAAATTTAAATGTAACCTCAAAAATACCTTCTCTAATGACCCAATCTAAAAGAGGTACATTTCTTATTTTTTATCTTAGCTCTTTGTCCATTGCATTCTGTACAATTTGCAGTTCTTTTATTTGTATTTTCATTTTACTTGTATCTTTTTTCAGTCTCCTTGACTAGAATGTAAACTTAATGAAGAAGGGATAGTAGTTCTCATTTTCCATCATCTCCACCATTTAATATTATGCCTGACAAACATTGCAAGTGATCAAATATTTTTTCAGTAAGGGAATAATTGAAAGCATCATACTAAAACTAAAAAAGTCTGCTTTTGATATCTCCCATTGCAAATGAAAAACAAAGAACAAAAAAACTATAGATGAAAAAATATATATAGCCTTTGTATTTATAAAAAGGCCACAGGCATACCAATATTTAATCACACTTGTCCTAATGCTAACTTAACCTACATTTGTTTTAATGAATTCAATAATGTTCCTAAATAGAAAAACAAACATTTTCCTGAGTCTGATGAAATATAATTGGAAACAGGGACTGAACAAGGGTCAGGGAGAAATAAGTGATTCAAAGTATCCAAGGGAAAACTTTCATATGTAAGAGCAATTCTTTAAAAAATTGAAAAGTATATTTATTTAAGAATAAATTTTAGGAAATAGAGTTACACATCAAAAAATAAATAAATTTCTTAAGGAATAGGTTTTACTTTATTTACAAATAACTATAATTTTCCTAAAAAATGGAAAAAGTAGTTTTCCTTGAAGAGAGAAAGCTTAGTTTATGTCAGAAAAAGGTTTATGATGGGTCCTTAATGTCAATAACAAAAATATAATAACACCATCAACATGATCAAGATGCATTTGTTAACATAACTAGTTGAACACTAACATGTTCTAGAAATGAAATTTTGGGCTAATGGTCCATTACTTACCACAAAAACTTCCAAAAAGTGCTTGCTTTCTGAGGAAACAGCATGCATGCTTGACATCTTATCACATTCCGCTCATGAATCAGATTCTGGAGGTCACGCAACACTCCCATACAGAACTTGTGAGAATCTCCCACTGATTTCAAAGTCACCTTTACACAGAGAAAAAGTCCATGCAACATAGGAGAAGGAACCATACAAAAGGGGTAAAATATAAACCTGTAACTATTAACTACCTACCTACCTATCTAAGAAACAAATAAATGTAGTATTTACTTATTTCTATATTTTTACCTTGCTTTCTAAATGTTGTGTTTTAAATTTAGTATATTCACATTAGTTCTATAAGGCTTATAATAGGAAACAGTGGTCCCCTGCTCTTCTCCTCCATTACCCAGATTCCTCACCTCCATAGGAAATGTATATCTATGTTACCTGTCCCTTTTGGTATTTACCTCCATGATTGCAAAAAATATATAAATAAATAAAAATAAAAATAAGAAAAGCTTGCAATGTTTTTTGGATTTTCAGTTTTATATACATTTTTACCATCTTCCTGTTTCTTCTTACACATACACATACACACACACAAACACACACACACACACACACACACACACACACACACTCCTCCTTGTCCCATCCTCACTATAGATTTCTATTATTAATTTGGGTTAAATCAGTATTCAATGCTTCAATTACGTAACTACTGGGACTATGTAACTACTTTTGATAGACGAGGGATACAGGGTGGTATAATTGCTTTTTTTTTCTTTCACAATTTTTAGTTTCCTCCCCTCTGACATGATTTATCATTTTTTTCAAATCTACTTTCCAGTTTCCAAAATTGTGTTAACATTTCATCTGCTCTGCTCTTCCCTTTTTCCCTGTGGATTTATGTCTTTTTATTCTATTAGTGGAGTTTTGGAAGGAGCAGAGATAAATGCATGTTCACTCTGCCATGTTTAGCTGGAATTTGGCATTGACTTTCTTGATATATCAAGGATAAGCTGTAGACAAAATCATTTCATGCTCCGTTGCCATTGTGAAATGAATTTGTCAATTATTGCCTGAGATCAACTGGTTCTAATAATGGCAAAGTTGTATGTTAAAAATCTTTGTAAGGGACTTGGATTAAAGATGGCTGTGTGACAGGAGAGACAGAGGCTTCTTCCTAAAACTGGATACAATTAGAAAATTGAATTGGCGCAACTAATCCTGAGAGAGCAACAGGAAAGAGGATGTGTCAGACAGCACACACCTGGAGAAAAGCGCAGACCTCAGTGAATGGGGTAATGTACAGAGCTGTGGCTCCGCAGGACACAAGCCCCTCCCCCACCCAAGCTCACTGGCAGGAGGAAGACAAATGGAGCAGGGAGGGAGTGGAAGGCTTGGGACTGCTGAATACCTAGCTCCGGAAATCTGCACTGGGAGCACAAACCTTCATTTCATGGTGCTTTCATGAGACTCGCATGACTACCGGGTTGGAAAGTTAATACAGGCAGAATTCCTGGGGAGACTGGGATTCTGGCCACTTGTGGAAAGCAGGGATTCATATCTGGCTGCTCTGGGACAAAAACTTATACCTGTGTGTCCAGCCCACTGGCTCAGGCAGTGCAGACAGGCACAGGAGCCAGGAGGCGGGGAACAGGTCTTTCCAACCCCCAGTACCGCTCCCCTGCAACCCCCAACATTGCTTCAGGGGCTCAGCAGCTCCAGAATAGAGCTTCTCGACACTAGAGGGTGCCATATACAAACATAAAACACCAAAGGAACCTTGTCCAGACTAAAATTGTTAATACAACTCCCAAGAATGATTTAAATGATATGGACCTCGTGACTCTTCCTGAAAGGGAGTTCAAAAATAAAAATAATCAACAACCTAATGGAGGTATGGAAAGACATCCAAGAACTCAGGAATGAATTTAGCAGGGATGCAATCATTAAAGAACACAATGGACGGTATTAAAAGCAGGTTGGATATGGTGGAGGAGACAATAAATGAAATAGAAACTAGAGAAGAGGAATACAAAGAAGCTGAGGCACAGAGAGAAAAAAGGATCTCTAAAAATGAAAGAATATTGAGAGAACTGTGTGACCAATCCAAAAGGAACAATATTCACATTATAGGGATACCAGAAGAAGAAGAGAGAGAAAAAGGGATAGAAAGTGTCTTTGAGGAGGCAGTTGCTGAAAACTTCCCCAATCTGGGGAAGGAGATAGTCTCTCAGGCCATGGAGGTCCACAGATACCCCTACAGAAGGTACCCAAGGAAGACAACACCAAGACACATAGTAATTAAAATGGGAAACATCAAGGATAAGGACAGACTGTTAAAAGCAGCCAGAGGCAGAAATAAGATCACATACAAAGGTAAGACCATCAGACTAACAACAGACTTCTCAGCAGAAACCTTACAGGCCAGAAGGGAGTGGCATGATGTATTTAATGCCATGAAGCAGAAGGGCCTGGAACCAAGATTACTTTATCCGGCAAGATTCTCATTTAAATTTGAAGGAGGGATTAAACAATTTCCAGATAAGGAAAATCTGAGAGACTTTACCTCCCACAAACCATCTCTGCAGTCCATTTTGGAGGGACTGCTGTAGATGGAAGTGTTCCGAGGGTTGGATAGCTGTCACCAGATGTAGTAAAATCATGGTAGGGAGGGTGGAGCAGCTGATTGTGAGGTAAATGCAAAATTAAATTGACTATCCCCAAAGCCAATCAAGGGATAGAGGAAAAGTATAGAATCTGATACCTAATATATAAAGAATGAAGGAGGAATAAAAAGGAGGAGAAATAGAAAAGAACCTTTAGATTGTGTTTGTAATAGCATACTAAGTGAGTTACATTAGACTCTTAGATAGTAAGGAAAGTAACCTGGAACCTTTGGTAACCACGAATCTAAAGCTTGAAATGGCAATAAGTACATACCTATCGATAATCACCCTAAATGTAAATGGACTGAATGCATCAATCAAAAGACATAGAGTCACTGAATGGATAAAAAAACAAGACCCATCTATATGCTGCTTACAAGAGACTCACGTCAAACCCAAAGACATGCACAAACTAAAGGGATGGAAAAAGATATTTCATGCAAACAATAGGGAGAAAAAAGCAGGAGCTGCAGTACTAGTATGAGACAAAATAGACTTCAAAACAAAGTAACAAGAGATAAAGAAGGACATTACATAATGATAAAGGGTTCAGTCCAGCAAGAGGATATAACCATTATAAATATATATGCACCCAACACAGGAGCACCAGCATATGTGAAACAAATACTAACAGAACTAAAGGAGGAAATAGAATGCAATGCATTCATTTTAGGAGACTTCAACACACCATTCACTCCAAAGGACAGATCCACTGGACAGAAAATAAGTAAGGACACAGAGGCACTGAACAACACACTAGAAGAGATGGACCTAATAGACATCTACAGAACTCTACACCTAAAAGCAACAGGATACACATTCTCAAGTGCACATGGAACATTCTCCAGAATAGACCACATACTAGGCCACAAAAAGAGCCTCAGTAAATTCAAAAAGATTGAAAACCTACCAACTAACTTTTAAGAACACAAAGGTATAAAACTAGAAATAAATTGTACCAAGAAAGCAAAAAGGCTGACAGACACATGGAGGCTTAACAACACGATTCTAAATAGTCAGTGGATCAATGACCAAATTAAAATGGAGATCCAGCAATATATGGAAATAAATGACAACAACACAAAGCCCCAACTTCTGTGGGGTGCAGCAAAAGCAGTCTTAGGAGGAAAGTATATAGCAATCCAGGCATATTTAAAGAAGGAAGAACAAACCCAAATGAACAATCCAATGTCACAGATATCAAAATTGGAAAAAGAAGAACAAATGAGGCCTAAAGTCAGCAGAAGGAGGGACATAATAAAGATCAGAGAAGAAATAAACAAAATTGAGAAGAATAAAACAATAGAAAAAAATCAATGAAACCAAGAGCTGGTTCTTTGAGAAAATAAACAAAAATATATAAGCCTCTAGCCAGACATATTAAGAGAAAAAGTGAATCATCACTCATCAACAGAATCAGAAATGAGAAAGGAATCATCATGACAGTCCCAACAGAAATACAAAGAATTATTAGAGACTAGTATGAAAATCTATATGCTAAGAAGCTGAAAAACCTAGAAAAAATGGACAACTTCCTAGAAAAATACAACCTTCCAAGACTGACCAAGGAAGAAACACAAAATCTAAACAAACCAATTACCAGCAAAGAAATTGAAGCGGTAATCAAAAAACTACCCAAGAAAAAGTCCCCTGGGCCAGATGGATTTACATTGGAATTTTATCAGACATACAGAGAAGATATAATACCCATTCTCCTTAAAGTTTTCCAAAAAATAGAAGAGGAGGGAATACTCCCCAACTCATTCTATGAAGCCAACATCATCCTAATAACAAAACCAGGCAAAGACCCCACCAAAAAAGAAAACTACAGACATATATCCCTGATGAACGTAGATGTAGAAATACTTAAAAAAATATTAGCAAACCGAATTCAAAAATATATCAAAAGGATCATACACCACGACCAAGTGGGATTCATCCCAGGGATGCAAGGATGGTACAACATTCGAAAATCCATCAACATCATCCTCCACATCAACAAAAAGAAAGACAAAAACCACATGATCATCTCCATAGATGCTGAAAAAGCATTTGACAAAATTCAACATCCATTCATGATAAAAACTCTCAACCAAATGGGTATAGAGGGCAAGTACCTCAACATAATAAAGGCCATATTCAATAAAACCACAGCCAACATCATACTGAACAGCAAGAAGCTGAAAGCTTTTCCTCTATAATCAGGAACAAGACAGGGATGCCCACTCACCCCAGTGTTATTTAACGTAGTACTGGAGGTCCTAGCCACAGCAATTAGACAAAACAAAGAAACACAAGGAATCCAGATTGGTAAAGAAGAAGTTAAACTGTCACTATTAGCATATGACATGATATTGTACATAAAAAACCCTAAAGGCTCCACTCCAGAACTACTAGAACTGATATCAGAATTCAGCAAAGTTGCAGGATACCAAATTAACACACAGAAATCTGTGGCTTTCATATACACTAACAATGAGCCAAAAGAAAGAGAAATCAGGAAAACAATTCCATTCACAATTGCATAAAAAAGAATAAAATACCTAGGAATAAACCTAACCAAAGAAGTGAAAGTCCTATACCCTGAAAACTATGACACTCTTAAGAGAAGTTAAAGAGGACACTAACAAATGGAAACTCATCCCAAGCTCTTGGCTGGGAAGAATTAATATAGTCAAAATGGCCATCCTGCCCAAAGCAATATACAGATTCAATACAATCCCTATCAAACTACCAACAGCATTCTTCAATGAACTGGAACAAATAGTTCAAAAATTCATATGGAAACACCAAAGACCCCGAATAGCCAAAGCAATCCTGAGAAAGAAGAATAAAGTGGTGGGGATCTCACACCCCCACTTCAAGCTCTACTACAAAGCCATAGTAATCAAGACAATTTGGTACTGGCACAAGAACAGAGCCAAAGATCAGTGGAACAGATTAGAGACTGCAGACATTAACCCAAACATATATGGTCAATTAATATTCGATAAAGGAACCATGGATATACAATGGGGAAATGACAGTCTCTTCACCAGATGGTGCTGGCAGAAATGCACAGTTACATGTAAGAGAATGAAACTGGATCACTGTCTAACCCCATACACAAAAGTAAATTCAAAATGGATCAAAGACCTGAATGTAAGTCATGAAAGCATAAAACTCTTAGAAAAAAACATAGGCAAAAATCCCTTGGATGCGAACATTAGCGACTTCTTCATGAATATATCTCCCTGGGCAAGGAAAACAAAAGCAAAAATGAACAAGTGGGACTATGTCAAGCTGAAAAGCTTCTGTACAGCAAAGGACACCATCAATAGAACAAAAGGGTATCCTACAGTATGGGAGAACATATTTGTAAATGACAGATCCGATAAAGGCTTGACATCCAAAATATATAAAGAGCTCACACACCTCAACAAACAAAAAGCAAATAATCCAATTTAAAAAATGGGCAGAGGAGCTGAACACACAGTTCTCCAAAGAAGAAATTCAGATGGCCAACAGACACGTGAAAAGATGCTCCACATTGCTAATTATCAGAGAAATGCAAATTAAACCCACAATGAGATATCACCTCATACCAGTAAGGATGGCTACCATCCAAAAGACAAACAACAACAAATGTTGGCAAGGTTGCGGAGAAAGGGGAACCCTCCTACACTGTTGGTGGGAATGTAAATTAGTTCAACCATTGTGGAAAGAAGTATGGGGGTTCCTCAAATGCTCAAAATATACTTACCATTTGACCCAGGAATTCCACTTCTAAGAATTTACCCTAAGGATGCAGCACTCCAGTTTGAAAAAGACAGATGCACCCCTATGTTTATTGCAGCACTATTTACAACAGTCAAGAAATGGAAGCAACCTAAGTCTCCAGCAGTAGATGAATGGATAAAGAAGATGTGGTACATATACACAATGGAATATTATTCAGCCATAAGAAGAAAACAAATCATACCATTTGCAACAGCATGGATGGAGCTAGAGGGTATTATGCTCAGTGAAATAAGCCAGGCAGAGAAAGACAAGTACCAAATGATTTCACTCATCTGTGGAGTATAAGAACAAAAGAAAAACTGAAGGAACAAAACAGCAGCAGAATCACAGAACCCACAAATGGACTAACAGTTACCAAAGGGAAAGAGACTGTGGAGAATGGGATTGTAGGGAGGGATAATGGCGGGGAAGAAGAAAGGAGGTATTATGATTAGCATGTATAATGTGGGGGGTGGGGGAAGGGGAGGGCTGTGCAACACAGAGAAGACAAGTAGTGATTCTACAACATCTTACTATGCTGATGGACAGAGACTGTAATGGGGTTTGTGGGGGGGACTTGGGGTAGGGGAGAGCCTAGTAAACATAATGTTCTTCTATAAAATAAAAATAAATTAATTAATTATCAAAAAAAATCTTTTTAAGGGTCGGTTATGTCTACCCAGTTCTTAGGTCACAGCCATACCTTACTGTTCATCCCCAGGACAGCTCACAAATGTTTTCTGGGGCCAATAGCAGGACCAGATGAAGGACAATATATAGTCTTTTTACTTTTATTCTGCAGTCTAGGAAAAGTTACTCAGAAATACTCTTTATGAAAAATAGTTATAATATGAATTACTAAGCAGGTAGCATGTCCTTAAACAGCAGCCTGAGATTCCTCTTGTCTTACCACTATTTCCAGGAGCTCCATGTCCCTGAACATATGGAATCCTAGGACCAGCCTGGGGGTACATCCAATCCTCTAAGCACTTCACAATTCCTCTTTCCTGAGTGTTTTAGGAGCTGTGGCTAAATGCTCAGCAATGGCAGCAAGAGAGAAACTGAGGTAGTGTAAATGTGCTTTAGGCAGTACTGCCTGCTTCCCATTTTCCTGCTGAGTCAGAACAATTATGCACAAATGATATAGGCTGGACAGGAAGAGAGCTGGGACATATTTAAAGCTTTGACTTGACACCAGAGAAATAGCCTACTATAGAGACAGACAATTTCAGTTGCTCTGCCTAGAAGTAGGATGCATAGAGTTATCCAACTGGGGCTGACACTGATGTAAGTGTTGACACTGCTCTTCAGCACTCCACATCCTCCTCAGAGCTTTTTGTCCACATTTGCTTTCATTGCTTAAGTAACTTTGACATGATTAAAAATCAATAATGTTTAACTCTTTTAAGTTGAATATACCTCAGCAATGCTTCTCTACAAATCATCTATTGTTTAAGTAAACACACTAAATGTCTCATCATATCTAATTGAAATGCTTTTTGAGGGCAGGAAATTTACATTGTCATGATCTCTCTCATAATAGCTTGACAATAATCTGCATAAGTATGAAGGTACTACAAACACAGGAAGTAGGAGATATATATGACTCAAATTGTTTTAACAGATATCTTTAGAATTTCACTTTGACCCAGCCCTTCACTGAAACAGATGTCAAAAGTTATTTTGACCTAAAAATCCTCAAATTTAATAGGACTGACATTGCTGATCACTTTCTTTCTCGAACTTCTCTCTTTCCTTGCCTTCCTATGATTCTCTATTGTTTTTGTTTTACTGCTACAATCTGATCACAACTGCTCAGTGTTCCCTGGCCTTCTCCTTTATTCTCTTGTAGTTTAAGACCCTGTTGTCCCACATCTAGAATACTGAGTTAGATTCCTATCTGGCTTTTTGCCACCAGTACTTCCCTACATGTTATTACAATTACATTTCAGAAATACAAACCTGCTTATATTACATCTTTCCTCAGAAACCTTTAACATGCTCTCCAACATTTAAAATGTAAAATCATGTTTCTCAATATTCTGTAAGATGATCCTAGTACACACTCTTAATTTTATCTAATACTGATCTGCCCTATCAGTCCTGGCCACCCAACCCAAAAACTGTTTGCCCAAATTTACCACTCACTTTCTTAACTATATTTTTGCTCATGGTGTCTCTCTTCTAATCCATAATGCCCCACCATCTCCCTTCACTCACACATCTCTATCCTTTAAAGATCTTACTCAATTTCAACCTCATAAAGAGGATCTCCCAAATCAAAGTTCATCTCCATCAGCCCTAGTGCCTTCCCTTCATGTTTTTTGGTAAGTATAATGAATCTTGTATTGGAAAATGTGCTCAAGTTCCAATAAAGTATAAGCTCTTGGATGGCAAAGTTAAATTTTCTAGGCCTTTTTCTTCTCTCCCTTCATTATTTAACTCATAAGTACATTCTTTTCATTAATAGAAATAATCAGTTCTGGAGGATCCTTTGGCACTAAAATGAAATTATTACAAATAAAGCAAAACAAAAAGCTAGCAAAACAACTTTCCAATGGTTTATACCCAGTTATTATTGATGGAACTTTCTAACAAATAAAGGATGGGTAGTGTTTTGTTTACCAGGAGAAGCATTGAACCAACTGCCATCATGTTATATACTTCAAATTGCTTTTCTATCATGGAGATTAATTTTTAAATTTCTTCTCCTTTGGTACCTACTTAAAGTTGCACTTCCACCTGTGATACAGGAAAACCCAAAGTACTGACTCTTGTTCAACGTCCTAGTTTCATGAATCATGGTGTAAACAGTGAAGCTCATATGCCACTATTTTAAAAACAGTTTATTGAGATATAATTCACATGCCTTATAAGTCACCTATATAAAATCCACAATATAATGTTTTTAGTATATTCAAAGAGTTGTACAACCATCAACACTATCAATTTTAGCACATTTTCATTAACTCCCAAAAGCAACACCATATCCATTAACAGGCTCTTCTCATCTACCCCCACCAACTACAGCCCTAGGCAACCAATAATCTAATTTCTATCTAGATATGGCTGTCTGGATATTTCATATAAATTGAAATAATAAAATAGATGGCTATTTGTGTCTGGTTTCTATCACTTAGCATAATGCTTTCAAGGTTCACCTGTGTCATAATGTGTATCAATATTTCACTCTTTTTATGGCCAAATCATATTCCATTCTACGGATATATCACATTTTATTTGCTCATTCATTAATTTATAAAAATTTAGACTGTTTCCACTTTTTGGCTTTTACAAATAATACTGCTAGGAACATTTGTATAGAAGTTTTGTGTGGATATATGTTTTTCAATATTTTAAGTGAAATTGCGGAGTCATAATATAACCATATATGTTTTACCTTTTGAAGAGCTGCCAGAGTTTTCCCCAGAATACTATACCATTTTATATTCCTAGCAGCTGTGTAAAGGGTGTAAAGGGTTCCAGTGTGCCCACATCCTTGATACCATTTTTTTTGTTATCTGTGTTTTTTATTATATTCATCCTATTGGGTATAAAACAGTATTTCACTGTGGCCTTGATTTGCATTTCCTAATGACTAGGGATGTTGAGCATCTTTGCATATGCTTCTTGGCAATTTGCATATCTACTTTGGAGAAATGCCTTTTGAAATCCTTTGCCCATTTTTAATAGAGTTTTGTGTCTTTTCATTGTTGGGATATACAAATGCTTTAATTTTTCTGTATAAAAGTTCTTTACGTAATATATTGTTTGTAAATATTTTCTCCCATTCAGGACATTGTCTTTTCACAAAGGCACAGTGAGGAAAGTTTCCCACAAATTTTTCTTCAATTTGATGAAATCTATTTTTCTTTTATCACTTCTACTTTCAGTCACATATTTAAGAAGACTTTGGCTAATCAAAGGTGACAAATATTGAAGAGTATATTTTATAGTATATAATTTTAGCTCATACATTTAGCTCAATGATACATTTGGTGTTAATTTAGTGTATAGTTTAAGAAAGGAGTCCAACTTCGGTCTTTTTTTGTATGTGAATATCCAGCACCATTTTTAGAAAAAGACTATCCTTTTCTTCATTGAATTGTCTTGAGACCCTTGTTGAATATCAATGTCCCATAAAGGACTGGATTTATGTCTGGACTCTATTCCGTTGATCTATCCTTATACCAGTTCTACACTGTTTTTATTACTGTAGCTTTGTAGTAAGCTTTGAAATCAGGAAGTATGAGTCCTCCAACTCTATCCTTTTTCAAGATTGTTTTATCTATTCTGCATCTGTCATTTCCACAAAAATGTTAAGAACAAGTTTCCAATTTCTGAAAAAATAAAGTTGAATTTTGATATAAATTGCATTGAATCTATAGATTTGGGAGATACTGCCATTTTAAAAATATTAATATTTCTGAACCGTGAATACATGCTATCTTTTTATTTATTTAGGTCTTCTGTAAATTCTTTCAACAATGGGTGTATTCTTCAAAGTAGAAGTTTTACACTTTTGTTAAGCTTATTTTGAGGTATTTTATTCTTTTTGATACTACGTTAAGTGGAATTTTGCTAAATTAGATTTTTGGATTTTTTTATGTACAGGATATAGAACTGCAATTTATTTTTATGTAGTAATCTTTTCTCCATAGTCTTGCTGAACTCAATTATTAGTTTGACTTAGTATACTTAGTATTCTTTAGGATTTTTCTATTTACAAGATCATGTCATGTGTAAGTACAGATAGTTTTACTTCTTACTTTCTAATCTTGAGTTTCTTCTGTTTCTGTTTATTACCTAATTGCCCTGGCTAAAACCTACAGAGCAATATTCAGTAAAAATGGTGAAAGCAGATATCTTTGTCTTATTCCAGCTTTCCTGATTTTGTAGGGAAAACACTAATCTTTCAACCTGAAGAATAAGGTTAACAGTGGGTTTTCTGTAAATAGTCTTTATCAGTTTATGGAAATTGTCTTCTAATCTCAGTTTATTGAATGTTTGTATCATGAAACCTAGTTCAATTCTGCCAACTGTTTTGTCTGTATCTATTGAAATGGTCTTGTGATTATTAATACGTTGTATTACATTGATCAATTCATATAGTAAACCAACCATGCATTTCTTGCATAAGTTTCACTTTGTCATGGTATATAATTATTTTTATATGATTCTAAATTCACTTTGCTAGTATTTTGTTTAGGGTTTTGGCATGTATACTCATAAAGAATATTGGTCTTTTGTTTTCCTGCTATGTCTTTCTATGATTTAGGAATCAGGACAATAGAATGAGTTTGGAAGTGTTTTCTTCTATTCATTTATATATTTAGAGAAGGATTCGTGTTAATTCTTCTTTAAACATTTCATTCAGTAGTAAAGCCTTGGGCTTTTCTTTGTACAAATTTTAAAATGCTAACTCAATATCTGTATTTTTATTAAGTATATTCAGATTTTTCTATTTTTGTGTTACTTATGATAGTTTTTGACTTGCTAGGTTTTGATCATATTATCTGTTATCTAATTTATTGACATGCAATTATTATAGCAGTCCCTTATAGTGCTTTTTATTTCCATAATATCAGTAATAATGATCTCTTTTCAATCCTCATTTTAATAATTTGAGATTTCTCTCCTTTTGTTTTGGTCAGTCTAGCTAAAGCTTTGTCCATTTTGTTGATCTTTTCAAAGAACCAAGTTTGGTTTTATTTATTCTGTTGTTTTCTATTCTCTGGTTTATGTCTACTCTTTATTATATCTTGCATTCTGCTTGCTTTGCATTTTATCTACTTTTCCAAGTTCCCTGGAGCTTAAAGTTAGGCTGCTGACTTGGGAGCTTTCTTCTTTATTAATATAGGCATTTATAGTTGTAAATTTCCCTCTAAACATTACTTTAATGACATCCCATATATGTTAGCATGTTTTGTTTTCATTTTCATTTATCCCAAAGTTGTTGCTACTTTTCCTTGTGATTTATTTTTAACATAACATTTATTTTATTATTTTTGGTATCATTAATATACACTTACATAAACAACATTGTGGTTACTAGAATCTCTCCAATATCAAGTCCCCATCACATATCCCACTACAGGCACTGTCCATCAGCGTAGGAAGATGCTGTAAAGTCACTACTTGTCTTCTCTGTGCTATACTGCTTTCCCTGTGCTCCACTGTTTTCCCTGTGCTCCCACCCCTACATTATGTGTGCTAATCATAATGCCCCTTTTGCCTTTATCTCGCCCTTCCCACCCATCCTCCCCAGTCCATTTCCCTTTGGTAACTGCTAGTCCATTCTTTGGTTCTGTGAGTCTGCTGCTGTTTTGTTCTTTCAGCTTTTGCTTTGTTCTTATACTCCACAGATGAGTGAAATCATTTGGTACTTGTCTTTCCCTGTCTCATTTATTTCACTGAGCATAACACCCTCTAGCTCCATCTACTTTGTTGCAAATGGTAGTTTTAGTTTTCTTATGACTCAATAATACCTCATTGTGTATATGTGCCACATCTTCTTTATACATTCATCTACTGATGGATACATAGGTAGCTTCCATTTCTTGGCTATTGTAAATAGTGCTGCAATAAACATAGGGGTGCATATGTCTTTTTAAAACTGAGATCCTGCATTCTTAGGGTAAATTCCTAGGAGTGGAATTCCTGGGTCAAATGGTATTTCTATTTTGAGTTTCTTTTTATTTTATTTTGGTATCATTAATCTACAATTACATGAAGGACATTATGTTTACTAAGCTCCCCCTTCACCATGTCCCCCCCACATCCCCATTCACAGTCACTGTCCATCAACATACTAAGATGCTGTAAAATCACTACTTGTCTTCTCTGTGTTGCACAGCACTCCCTGTGCTCCCTCCACACTATACATGCTAATTGTAATGCCCTCTTACTTTTTTTCCCACCCTTATCCCTCCCTTCAAACCCGTCCTCCCCAATCCCTTTCCCTTTGGTAACTATTAGTCCATTCTTGGGTTCTGTGATTCTGCTGCTGTTTTGTTCCTTCAGTTTTCTTTTGTTCTTATACTCCACATATGATTGAAATCATTTGGTACTTGTCTTTCTCTGCCTGGCTTATTTCACTGAGCATAATACCCTCTAGCTCCATCCATGTTGTTGCGAATGGTTGGATTTGTTTTTTTCGTATAGCTGAGTAATATTCCATTGTGTATATGTACCACATCTTCTTTATTCATTCATCTACTGATGGACATTTAGGTTGCTTCCATATCTTGGCTATTGTAAATAGTGCAGTGATAAACATAGGGGTGCATCTGTCTTTTTCAAACTGGAGTGCTGCAGTCTTGGGGTAAATTCCTAGAAGTGTAAGGCAGAGCCAACGTGGTGGTGTGAGTAGGACAGTGGGAATCTCCTCCCAAAAACATATATATTTTTGAAAATACAACAAATACAACTAATCCTAAAAGAGAGACCAGAAGACACAGGACAACAGCCCGACTACATCCACACGTGTGAGAGCCCAGCACCTGGTGAAAGGGGTAAGATATAACCCCCGGCCTGGTGGGACCCGAGCATGCCTCCCCCCAGCTCCCGGAGGGAGGAGAGGTATCAGAGTGGGGAGGGAGAGGGAGCTCAGGACTGCTAAACAACCAGCCCCAGCCACCCACACCAGAGCACAGGCACAGTGCATGTGTGGAGGGCTGGTAAATAGGGGAAGAGGGCAGCAAGACCTCTGAGCAGGTTCCGAAGCTGATGCCACTGTGACAAAGAAAAGTGAGTGCTTTTTGAAGGTCTTAAAGCAACAGGGATGTAACAGCTGGACGGAAACAACACAGGTCACAGCCCAGTGACTGGAAATAACAGGGAAAACCAGGTGCACTAACCCCCTGGGCAACAGCTCAGAGACCACTCACAGAGGTAAACAGCCAAACAGCCTCCCTGTCCAATACCCCTCTGGGGTGCTTCCTCCATACTGGCCTGGCAAGACACAAAGACCCAGTCTACATGCAATTACCCAACACAAGCCACTAGGGGGTCACAGTTGTCCCAGTAAAGAAAGGCCAGTAGCAAGTGAAAAGTTTGGTCCTCCCAGCTGACAGTCAATAGCACCTATCAACATGAAAAGACAAAAAAATATGATCCAAACAAGTCTAACCCAGAGAGCTTTGGCATCTGCTACATCTTCTCCTGAGAAGGAACCCGGGGAGATAGATTTAACCAGTCTTCCTGAAAAAGAATTCAAAACAAAAGTCATAACCATGCTGATGGACATGCAGAGAAATATGCAAGAACTAAGGAAGAAGAATACAGAAATAAAACAAGCTCTGGAAGGACTTCAAAACAGAATGGACAAGATGCAAGAGACCATTAATGGACTAGAAAACAGAGAACAGGAACACAGAGAAGCTGATGCAGAGGAAGATAAAAGGATCTCCAGAATGAAAGAATTCTAAGAGAGCTGAGTGACCAATTGAAATGGAACAATATCTGCATTATAGGGGTACCAGAAGAAGAAGAGAAACAAAATGGGATAGAAAGTGTCTTTGAAGTAATAATTGCTGAAAACATACCCACAGCTGCTGGACTGTGACCTTGGATGCTTCCATCTAGCTGTAGGGTCCCTGTCCCTTTAAGACTTCCAATAAGTACTCGCTTTTCTTTGTCACAGGGGCACTGTCTTTGAGACCCACTCGCAGGTCCTACTGTCCTGCTTCCCTAATTTCCAGCACCCCACAAATATATTGTGTCTATGCTCTGGTGCGGATGGCTAGGGCTGTGTGTTTAGCAGTCCTGGGCTCCCTCTCCCTCCCCACTCCGACTCCTCTCCTCTCGCCAGGAGCTGGGGTGAGGGGCGCTTGGTTCCCGCCAGGCTGTGGCTTGTATCTTACCCCTTTCACCAGGCGCTGGGTTCGCACAGGTGTGGATGTAGTCTGGCTGTTGTCCTGTGTCTTCTGGTCTCTCTTTTAGGATTAGTTGTATTGTATTTTCAAAACTATATATGTTTTTGGGAGGAGATTCCCACTGTCCTACTCACACCACCATCTTGACTCCACCCCTCTATTTTGAGTTTTTTGAGGAACTTCCATACTGCTTTCCACAATGGTTGAACTAATTTACATTGCCACCACTAGTGTAGTAGGGTTCTCCTTTCTCCACATCCTCACCAACATCTGTTGTTGTTTGTCTTTTGGATGGTAGCCATCCTAACTGGTGTGAGGTGATATCTCATTGTGGTTTTAATTTGCATTTCTCTGATGATTAGTGTATTGGAGCATGTTTTCATATGCCATTGGGCCATCTGAATTTCTTCTTTGGAGAAGTGTCTGTTCAGATGTATTTTCAAATGTTGTACCATCCTTGCATCCCTGGGATGAATTCCACTTGATCATAGTGTATGATTCTCTTGATGTATTTTTGAAGGTGGTTTGCTAATATTTTGTTGCATATTTTGCATATATGTTCATCAGGGATATCAGTCTGTAGTTTTCTTTTTTGTGTTGCCTATGCCTGGTTTTGGAGTTAGAGTGATGCTGGCTTCATAGAATGAGTTTGGAAGTATTCCCTCCTCTTCTATTTTTTGGTAAACATTAAGGAGAATGGGTATTATATCTTCTCAAATGTCTGATAAAATTCAGTGCTTAATCCATCTGATCTGGCAGTTTTGTTCTTAGGTATCATTTTTATTACTGATTCAATTTCACTGCTGGTAATTGGTCTGTTTAGTTTTTCTGTTTCTTCATTGGTCAGTCTTGGAAGGTTGTATTTTTCTACAATGTTTTCCATTCTGTCTAGGTTATCCAGTTTGTTAGGATATAGATTTCCATAGTATTCTCTAATAATTCTTTGTATTTCTGTGGTGTCCATCGTGATTTTTCCTTTCTCATTTCTGATTCTGTTGATGCCTGTACATTCTTTTTTCTCTTAATAAGTCTGGCTAGGGGTTTGTCTATTTTGTTTATTTTCTCAGAGAACCAGTTCTTGGTTTCATTGATTTTTTTTTATACTTTTTTATTCTTCTCAATTTTATTTATTTCATCTCTGATCTTTCCTATGTTCCTCCTTCTGCTGACTTTGGGCTTCATTTGTTCTTCTTTTTCCAGTTTCAATAATTGTGACTTTATTCTATTCACTTGGTATTGTTCTTCCTTCTTTAAATAGGCCTGGATTGCTATATACTTCCCTCTTAGAAGTGCCTTCACTGTGTCCTGCAGAAGTTGGGGCTTTGTGCTGTTGTCATTTGTCTCCATATATTGCTTGATCTCTATTTTAATTTGGTCATTGATCTGCTGATTATTTAGGAGCATGTTGTTAAGCCTTCAATGTGTTTGTGAGCGTTTTTGTTTTCTTTGTACAATTTATTTCTAGTTTTATACCCTTGTGATCTGAGAAGTTGGTTGGTACAATTTCAAACTTTTTGAGTTTACTGAGGCTCTTTTTGTGGCCTAGTATGTGGTCTATTCTGGAAAATATTCCATGTGCACTTGAAAAGAATGTGTATCCTGCTGCTTTTGGGTACAGAGTTCTGTAGATGTCTGTTAGGTCCATCTGTTCTAGTGTGTTATTCAATGACTCTGTCTCCTTACTTATTTTTGGTATGGTTGATCTGTCCTTTGGAGTGAGTGGAATGTTGAAGTCTCCTAGAATAAATGTATGACATTCTATTTCCCCTTTCAATTCTGTTAGTATTTGTTTCACATATGTAAGTGCTTTTGTGTTGGGTGCATAGATATTTATAGTGGTTATATCCTCTTTTTGGATTGCTCCCTTTATCATTGTGTAATGCCCTTCTTTGTCTCTTGGGACTTTCTTTGTTTTGAAGTCTATTTTGTCTGATACAAGTACTGCAACACCTGCTTTTTTCTCCCTATTAGTTGCATGAAATATCCTTTTCCATCCCTTCCCTTTTAGTCTTTGTATGTCTTTGAGTTTTAAGTGAGTCTCTTGTAGGCAGCATATATATGGGTCTTGCTTTTTTATACATTCTGTAACTCTGTGTCTTTTGACTGGTGCATTCATGCAATTTACATTAAGGGTGATTATCAATAGGTATGTACTTATTGCCATTGCAGGCTTTATATTCATGGTTACCAAACGTTCAAGGGTAACCTCCTTTCTATAAGAGTCTACCTTAACTCACTTAGTATGCTATTATAAACACAATCTAAAGTTTCCTTTTTTCTCTCCTTTTATTCCTCCTCCATTCTTTATATATTAAGTATCATATTCTGTACTCTTTGTCTATCCCTTTTTATTATCTCTGGTGACAGCTATTTAAATTAGGAACACTTCCATCTATAGGACTCCCTCCAAAATACACTGTAGAGTTAAGTTCTGTCCGCTTTTGCTTATCTGGAAATTGTTAAATCTCTCCTTCAAATTTAAATGATAATCTTGCCAGGTAAAGTATTCTTGGTTCAAGGTCCTTCTGCTTCATTGCATTAGATATATCATGCCACTCTCTTCTGACCTGTAACGTTTCTGCTGAGAAGTCTGATGATAACCTGATGGGTTTTCCTTTCTATGTGATTTTTTTCTCTCTTTGGCTGCTTTTAATAGTCTGTCCTTACTCTTAATCTTTGCCATTTTAATTATTTTATGTCTTGGTGTTGTCCTCCTGTTGAGAGATCTGTGCACCTCCATGGCCTGAGAGACTATCTCCTTCCCCAGACTGGGGAAGTTTTCAGCAATTAGTTTCTCAAAGACACTTTCTATCTCTTTTTCTCTCTTCTTCTTCTTCTGGTACCCCTATACTAAGAATATTGTTCTGTTTGAATTGGTCACACAGTTCTGTCAGTATTCTTTCATTCTTAGAAGTCCTTTTTTCTCTCTGTGCCTCAGATTCTTTGTATTCCTCTTCCTTAGTTTCTATTTCATTTATCTCCTTTTCCACCATTTCTAATCTGCTTTTAATACCCTCCATTGTGTTCTTCAATGATTGGATCTCCATCCTAAATTTGTTTCTGAGTTCTTGAATATTTTTGTGCACCTCCATGAGCATGTTAATGATTTTTTTGAAATCTCTTTCAAGAAGATTAATGAGGTCAATTTCATTTGAATTTTTCTCAGGTGTATTCATAATTTTGCTTTGAACCAGGTTCCTTTGATGTTTCACAATTTGTCTGTGGTGCCCTCTAGTGTCCAGAAGCTCTACTCTCTGGAGCTGCTCAGCCCCTGCAGGGATGTTGGGTGTCACAGTGGAGTGGTGTTCATGCTTGGGGGAAGCAAAGAGCTTTTTCCTGCTTCCTGGCTGCTATGCCTGGCTCCATTGCCAGACATAATGGGACAAACACACAGGTGTAAGCCTCTATGCTTTGTGTTTGTAGCTGTCATGGGTGGGGCTTCCCTCTGGCTGCCCTTATGTCAGGGCAGGGGTTGTCAGTTTGTGAGCCAGGTGCAGGCTATCCAGGGGGAGGACACAACAGGTTGCATATCATGGTGGGGAGCCTTTGAGCTTCATAGCCAGCCAGGGTGATGGAGTGCCTGAAGATTGTTTAAGCTCCCAACTTGCTGGGCAGAGTACACCTGGACAATTTTGTCTACCTGTCCTTTCTCTTTAGCAGTAAGCTCTGTGCAACCCTTGCCCCTTTAGCAGCCCTCTCACTTTTAGGAAGTCTCTCAGAGTGCCCACCCAGATCAGCCAGATAAGAATCCTTGTTTTCCACAAGCAGCTGGAATCTCCATCTCTCCATATGTCATGCCTGTCTTAGCTTTCCAACCCCACTAAATCACTAGAACACCATGCAATGTAAGTTTATGCTCCCAGAGCAGATCTCCAGGGCTAGGTGTTAGGCAGTCCCAGGCCTTCTCTCCCTCCCGACTCTCTTTCTCTTCCTCCTGCCGGTGAGCTAGGGTGGGGGAAGGGCTTGGGCCCTGCCAGGTCACAGCTTCGGTACATTACCCTGTTCCATGAGATCTGCTCTTTTCTCAGGTGTATGCAGTCTGGTGCAGCCTTCTTTCCTGTTGCTCTTTCGGGATTAGTTGTATTAATTATATTTTCATATTATGTGTGGTTTAAGGAGTAGGTCTTTGTCACATCTCTCATGCCATCACCTTTAGTCCAATCCCTTGTGATTTCTTTTTTAAACCATTGTGGTTCCTTTGTGGTTACCATGGGGATTATAGATAACAGAGTTATAAAAATCTATTTTAAGCTGATAACAACTTAACTTCAATTGCATACATGTCTACTCCTTTACATCTCCACTCCCCCCACTTTATTACTGGTATCACCAATCACCTTTGTATTTGGGGAACTCATTATCATAGATTTATACTTTTATGCTTTTGTACTTTAATTTCTGCAGAGGAATATGAGATAGGGTTACAAACAAAAATTACAATAAAATTTTATATTTGTCCATGTATGAACCTTTACTAGGGAACTTTATAATTTCATATAGATCCAAGTTACTCTTTTGTAATCTTTCATTTCAACTTGGACTCCCTTTAACATTTCTTGTTGGGAAGGTCTAGGGGTAATGAAACTCCTTCAGTTTTTGTTTATCTTGTTATGTCTTGATTTCTCCCTCATTTTGAAAGTAAAGTTTTGCAGGGTATATAATTCTCAATTGCAGAATTTTCTTTCAGTACTTTTAATATATCATCTCATGGCCTTCTGTCCTCCAAGGTTTCTGCTGAAAAATCAGCTGAAACTCTTATTGAGAATTCCCCATTATGACAACTTCTTCTTTTATTGCTTTGCTGGTTCTTTGATTTTGCCTTTTGACAATTTTATTATAATGTGCCATGATGTGGGTCTCTTTGTATTTATCATTCTTGGGTTTGTTGAATATCTTGGATTTATATATGCATCTCTTTCCTCAAATTTGGAAAATTTTTGGCTGTAATTTCTTCAAATAAGCTCACTGTCCCTTTCTTTTGTCTCCTGGGATATGCATAATGCATATAATGGCCCTTTTGAAAGTACCTCTTGAATCTCTCAGCTTCTGTTCACTTTTCTCCTTTCTTTTTTTATTTTTAACTCCACAGATTTGATAATTTCAAATGGTCTATCATCAAATTTGTTGATTCTTTTTTCTGCCTGTTTGAATCCTCTGTTGAACCCCTTAGTGAGTCTTTCAATTCAATTACTGTATTTTTCTGCTCCAAAGTTTCTATTTGGTTCATTTTCATAATTTCTATCCCTTTGTTGATATTATCGTTTTGTTTGTATAATATTCTACTGATTTCCACATTTCCCTTTTTCTTTGTATGCATTTTGACCTTTTTTTGAAAATTGATCATTTGAAAAAAAAACAGTATCCTTTCCCAGTCTTTGCAGACTGGCTCTGTATGTGGGGAAATCTTTACTAATTACTTTTCAGCCGAGTATGAACACTTAGTATTCTCAGGCTTTTTATGGCTATTTGTATTCTCTGGTCCTGGGTATATGCTTTTTTTCTGATTCTCCCATATAGAAGCCTGCTTTTAAATTACTTAATTTACCTAAGAGTCTCATCTCTGTTTCTTCTTGGGGCCTAAAATGTTAAATTGTCTTCCTTTTCTCCTAATGTCTTGCCCCCTGGTGTCCACCAGTTCTCATTCTCCCTGTAATTTTCATGTTCTACAGCACCAACCACTGCTTTCTGCAGCTTCCAGTTTGAGATTCACACTATGTCACCTTCATTCCTGTCTAAGCCCTGAGTCAGGTGATTAAAAAACCAGTTTCGCAGGCAGCCTGCAGAAGGGCCAAAATGTTGCAAACAAGTTTTGCTCCTTAGATTATGAGAGATAGAGAATGAGCAATATAATAATTTCCTCCTGACCATGTTGTATGGGGGAGGAGTGTGCAAAGGCAAGCAAAAAATGCTACAAAATTTCCTACTGTTTTGCACGTGGCTTTTTCTTGTGGTTATTTCCTTCATTGCTGCAGATCTTTCACTGGTTTTCAGAGCTCTTACAAAGCTATCTCAGTCATTCTGTAGTTGTTTACTTGATATTTCTATGGGGAAACAAGTGCCTGGAGCTTCATAATCTGCCATCTTGTTAACATTGTTGTCTATGTCTGAGCCATAGCTTTCACATGTATAAAACAGGGATAATACCTTATTATGCATATTTGCCTGAGGTAATAATGTTTCATATTTATTGAGTGTTTATAACACGTTACAATGCTATTTTATAAGACATAATCCCATTTATTCTACACTGATATAGAATTGAAAAGCCAAAAGAGACACCCATTTTCAGATGTCCCTTTTGGCCTTTCAATTCTACATCAGCAGCTTTTTCTTTATTGATGATACATTATAGTAGTAGCATGGCTCTTTCAAATTCACAGAGGAGAAAATCAAAAAGGAGATTTGTGAATAAAATGAAGGTTCCTGTGGCCAGGATTCTCACATGGCCCTGGTTGGCTAGCTCACTACACATATGGGCAATACTTTACTATTGACTCTATATAAAGAGCTGCACCCAGTGGTCTGTGCGACAACGTGGCACGGTTACAAGGCTACAGGAGAGCAGAGTGGAGGCTGGAGTAGTGGCAGTGCCTAGGACAGAGTCCCAGAGGATGGCTGTGCCAGATGACTGTGCAGGTAGAGAGGCCCAGAGGATGGCTGTGTGGGCAGAGGGTCCCAGAGGCAGAGACCAGCTTGTTGCATGCCGTCTTGCTCTGAGTGAATGGAATTTTAGTGATTAACCTGCAACCATGGAAATAAAGTTGGGTATAACCCTTCCAGCCCAAAGGAACGTTTTACTGTCATTTTGTTGGTCACATTGAATCCATAGTGAACTTGCCAGGACTGAAGCCCACTAAGACAAGACTCTATACCCTTTTGGAACACCAAAAGGATTTGAACTATCTCTCATCTTTTATTGGTGACAAAACACTGAAATTCTGGTTAATTATCAAAGATGATTAAAATCAAGTATGTCAATTTCTATTGCTTTTTCAAAGCTTCATTTATAGACTGTAAACATTGGAATCGACCCAAGTGCTGAGTAAATAGGCCACATCCTAGACCTATGGAATCAAATAGTCCAGGGTGAGACCATGGAGTCAGCATTTTCACAAAGCTCCCCCAGATGAATCTCATGCACTAAAGTTTTAGAATTACCACATGAGACCCTTTAAAGAAACAACCACATGATGTAGAAAACCCAGTTTTCTTCCTATAACCACTTTTAAAATGAATATATTGAATGGTAAAAAGAGTTACAACTTACTGAGTACTTCTGTAAGCCAGGCACTATTTTATGATATCCATATGGATTCTTATTTAATCCTCAAAACAACCTTACTAGGTAAGGACTACTGTTGTGCTCATTTTATAGTAAGGAAACTGAGGCTCACGGGATCTATGTAAATTTCTCAAGGTCATAGCAATAATAAGAAGAGATAGATACAGTATTTGTACATAACTGGCTGCTTGAGCCCACTCTCTTCACCACAAATTGTTTTGACTCCTAATATCCACATATATGAAGGGGACACGAAAATAGGAATCTCCAGGAAGTGAAGATGTTCAAAGTTTAAAATGGTCAAAAGAAGTACTCAGTAAGTTGTGACTCTTAAATGGTTTATATGATTTGTAACAGAATCTTATTCAATAGCTAGGACTACAGGAGATTTACTACAGATCTAGTTTGTTTGCACTATCAAAAATCCCCCTATCTTGGAAAAATATACTCAAGAAGTTGCTGAGAGGACTGACAAGGCAGGGACTGACAGATGAAAATTAAAGCACAACAGACTCTTTATACACATGGATTTAACATTTGTAATTTTGTCTCTTCACAGACAGGTCCATGGCATGTAGTAATTTGTAACAGAGATCATGAAAAATTCTCATAGGGTTGTGAATATTAATATTGTATATAAAGTGTCATTTATTGGGAGGCAGGTATGTGGGAACAAATCAAATAGTTAGTGAATAAATTTAACCAGCGACCTGGAATCCATATCACATTTAGTACTATTAAAAAATTTAGGGAATTCTAAAGGTCTTATAATCCATCTCTTGTGGCTATAAAAGTTATTTTATAGAAATCATGAAAAGGAAGGCTTCACTGAAGACTAGCTCAAAAGTGAGGCTATGCTGGGTCTATAGTTTCAGTTACGTCTTAAGCACAGTAAAAGAGTTGGATATGCAAAAAGCAAAATGAAGAGCATTTCAAAAGACCTCACCACCACTGGAAAATTTTTCAGTTGCTCTGAATCTGGCATGAGGAAATGAGAGTAGGCCAGCACATGAGAAAAAAGAGCAGATGCTTAAAGATGAAAGATATCAGAACTTGGATAAAGGAAAGTTGAGTATCTACTTAGTATGTACCAGTCCTTACACTGACACACTGGCCTTATCTGATTTAATTTTCACACTGATGTTTTTTTAATTGATGTATATACAATAAAATGCATAAATTTAGTTGCACAGCTCAGTTAATTATGACATGTGTATACACTCACGTAACCGTTGCCCAGATCAAAATATCAAATATTCTCACTTTTTTCTCCTTCACCTATTTCACCCATGCTGACATTTTGATGTAAATATCATTTTTATTTCTATTTTAGAGATGAGGAAACTGAAAGCCAGAAAATTAAGTAACTGGTCCAAAGTCAGACAGATGGTGACAAAACTGGGATTTAAAATTGTCTGTTTCATTCTAAATCCCCTGATCTTTTCATCACGCTATTTTTCCCTCTGTGGAAGTTCAAAGAAGTTTTGTACCAACTGTCGCCAATTCCTAGTCTCATTAGGGTTGTTATAAATAGATACTACAATTTTATATAGTAAGAAGTTCTTTAAAGAAAATGAAATAGAATGCAGTGATAAAGTACGATTGCAGGATAGAGATAAGAGATATCAAATAGGGACAACCTCTCCAAGGCTCTCCAAGGTAGTAACATTTGAAGTAAAATAATTAGAAGGGGTCAGATAGGGAAGGTTTGGGGGGAATCAAAGAGAAATATATGAGGAAGAGCAGTCTTGATGTGTTTGAGGACCAGCAACGACGTCACTATTAGGATAGCAACTGAATATGGAAAAGCCTGATAAGAGATACTGACATATTATATGGGGTCCTGTAAACCATGAGGAGGAATTTGGATTTTTTACTCTGATGGGAAGCGAATTGAAGGACTTAAAGCAAGGAAGTGTTATTATTTATTTCACGTTAAAAAATTAAAATTCTTCTGGATTTTGTGTGGAGAATAGCTTGCAAGAGAACTACTATGAAAGCAGGGAAACCAGTTAGAAGACAATCATACAGAGGAGAGGTGATGATGGCCTGGAGTAGGGTGAGTAACCAAAATTGGTAAAATGTAGTTGGATTTGGAAAGTATTTTCAATGCAGAGCTGATGAAGTTGCTGATGGATTAGATATAGTGAATGAGATAAAAAAAATAAATCAAGATTCTTAAATGTGGGGTTGGAGAACTTGAGTAAATGTTATTTCCATTAAGTTAGATGGGGAGGATTAAGGAAGAGATGTCAATTTTGGAGGGGGGTGGAGGAGACAGTGGGAGGATGGAAACATTTTTAGATGTATTAAGTTTAAGATGCTTATTCAACATCCTAATGAAGATGTCAAGCAAGCAGTTATATATGAGTCTAGAGTTCAGTCTTTCTCAATACCCTTAAAGAGAAGTGCACCTATCCTCCCCATGTACCCTCAAGCCAATGAGCCAGATAAAAGGTGATAAAAGATTGTAAGCCTTATACCCATTAGGCTACTCCCTGTGCCAGAGATGTAATGAGATGCCCCACATATCACCATAAAATGCTTTACAACATTGCAGTTCATGATTATGCCCAAAGCATGTGAATGAAGAGCAAGTATGGCTTTCAACATCAATACTTTCCTAAAATTGTGTAGGCTAATCCAGAGCTGGTGATTATAAAAAACCTAGTACACCTATTGCCAACAGGTAGTCCCTCAATTTAATAGACCTTCAGTTGTACACACACACACACACACACACACACACACATATATATATATATATATAAATACAGATGTCTTTCACCCTGCAGCATGCTATAGTTCACAGAAAATCAGTTTGGGCATCAGAAATAGATCTAAATCATGTTTCTTTCAGTACGTACGACATAAGTCTTCTTTACCTCATCTATAGAGATATTAACAATACCTATGCTATAGTGTTGTTATAACAATTAAATTATATAAATCCATATAAAGCCTTAACAAGATGCTCAGTAAATGTTGATTCTCTTTTATTTTTGACATTATATTAGGATAAACCAAATGCAATCACTAATATTTGATATTTTTTTACTAACAAAACAGCAATTGAAGGTGGTTAAAAAAATTAAAAATTTAGGTCCAGTTCACTTGCAATGGTAGAAACAAAATGGAAGTTATATTCCACTGCTCAAAGCACATGAAAACCAGACCTCTCTCTGTATGTCCGGGGAGAAAATCCCAGGGCAAAATATCTTTGAAACCAAAATCAGTCAAAGGGAGAAACAAACTGGGAGAAACCTGTTTATTGCTAGAAGCAGTCATCCACTTATGCTCACCTGTGTCTCTCACTATTCGGTTCCAGAAAAAAACGGGCCCCACTCAATCTCTGCAGTCTAGATATGCTCTTGCTCCCCCTTGTAATTACCTATTGATATGGAGATGACTACCTCTCTCCACCCCTTGGAAACACCTATTGATATGCAAATGTACTAAGGCCAGGTGAGAGATTCTGGAAATAATGCAATTTTACCCACACTCTCCAAACTGGGGTTAGGCTATGGGGTGTTGGTAATGAAATTAGACGGTATTCCTATCACACAATTACTTATAGTCCAGGCAGGAAAAAAAGACTCATCTACTTCCTAGGCACACGCAGCTCCTATGTGAGGACTGCGAGCTAAAATATAGATTGTGGGGAGAGAGGAGAAGAAAAAAAGTCTACTAGGGGCTCAGAAATCAAACATCATAGGTGGTCAGTGCCTTCTGATAATATCAATACCAGGTCAGCTATCCAGTCACTTTCATCTCTTTCTGAGACAACTAACCAATTCCTTTTAATGACTGCACATGGTGCCTCCAAACTGAGTCATTATTTTAAAAAAAAAAACTTTTAAAATTCTAGAACAGTCTTAGATTTACAGAGGAATTATAAAAACAGCACAGACAATTCCTGTATAACCCACACCCAGTTTCCCTTTTCATTAACATCTTATATTAATATGATACATTTGTTACAATTAGTGAACCAGTATTGATAAATTTTATTAACCAAAGTCCACACTTTCACCAGATTTCCTTAGTTTTTACCCAATGTCCTTTTTCTATCTCAGGATCCTATCCACATTAAGACTTTAGTTTTAGTCATTGTATCTCCCTGCTCTTCTCCTGGCCATAACAGTTTCCTTGACTCTCTTTGTTTTGATGACCTTGAAAATACTGAAAATCATCAGTCAAGTATTTTGTAAAAAATATCCCATACTTAGGCTTTATACAATGATTTTCTAACAATTAGTCTGTGATTATGAGAATGGGAGGAAGAACAAACACACAAGTATCATTTCATCACATCAAGAATACATATCAATATGATTTACCACTATTGATGTTGACCTTGATCATTTGGGTAAGGTATGTTTGTCAGGTTTCTCTGCTATAAAGTTACTCTTACTTTTTTTTTCCATATTATACTCTTTGGATGGAAGTCACTATGTACATATCCCTCTTAAGGAGTGGGGAGTCATGCTCCACCTCCTTGATGAAGGAATACCTACATTAAGCATTTGGAATTCTTCTGGAAGATTTGTCTCTTCCAAGTTTATTTATGTATTCAATGAATTCTTTATATATACATGGACTCATGAATATTTATTTTTTACCTTGAGTTATAACCCATTACCATTTAACTTATTTTGTTACTCAAGTTATTCCAGCATTGGTCATTGGTGACCCTTTCCACTGGCTCCTGTGTTCCTTTAACATACATCCATCATTGCGGGGTTTGATTTATTTTTTGAGTAATTCATTATTTTCTGGTACTACAAGGTACTCCAGGCTCATCTTGCATATTTCTTGCCTCAGTCCTTGTATATTTGCCTAACTTACTTGAAAACTATGTACACACAAATCTGCATGAAAAAAATTATAACAACGTTATTCCTAATTGGAAAAAATTAAAAGCAGCCAAGATGCTCTTCAATAGGTGAATAGATAATCTGTGGTATATCCCTATAGTAGAATATCACTCAGCAATAAAAGAAAATATATTAAGCCATGAAATTGCATGGATGAATCTTAAATGCATATTGCTATGTGAAAAAAGCCAGTCTGAAAAAGCTACATATCACATGATTCAATTATATGGAATTCTGAGAAAAGCAAAACTATAGTGATGGTAAAAATATCAATAGTTGTCAGGGATTATTCAGCGGGAGAAGGCAAGTATGAAATAGGGGAATCACAGGGTATTTTATTATGTTAGTAAAACTCTTCTGTATGAAAATGTATTGATGGATACATGATTGACACTATGCAATTATCAAAACCCATAGCACAAAGAGTATAATTTAATTTAATGTTTGCAAAATTTAAACATTATCTAGGAGATAAAAAGATTCCAGAATGAAATTCAGAATATGATAAATCAACCTAACTGTATTTTAAATGCACAAAACCATCTCAGTTAATGAGCCTGGGGAAAAGTGCCTGACCTAAGTAACTTGGGAAATGAGTGGGGACTATAAGACTAAAGGCAAAATAATCTGTTCATAAACACTGAACTTTAACTGATAAAGGTTTTTTTTTCCCATAAGGGAATAGGTTAGCAACTGTGATACTGCTCTACATGTGTACTAGGACTGAAAGTTAAATAAATGAATGGCAGTTGGCTGGAGCCACCTTTCCACTAGTGTGGGGGGTTAGAGATAAGCAAGAGGAGAAGGCTAGAATGACTAATTGTGGTAATAGATTAGAGTAGATATCAGTATGAACTCATGTTTAGCTTAATATAGATACAGATTGTTAGATGTAGAAATATTTGTGAATATGTGTATATATATACATATAGATTAGTTTATGCACATGCATTTCCTGTCAATTGAGATGGACTACAAGCAATGACACTCTACTAGCAATGGGCACATCTGTTGCCAAGATATGTGTTTCTAATACTCTTCTCTAATAAAATGAACCAGAAATCCCTAAAGAAATGACTGATTTTGGGCATTTTTTAACCTTAGATGCACAAAATCAGATGAATCATTATCTGTTTCATGGTTAAGAAATTCTTGGTCTATTAGTTCATGGATGACCCTCTTTTTTCTAATTCTGACTGTGCCCCACACTAGTTATGTGTACATAGGCAAGACACAACCTCTCCTAATATTAACTTTCTAATCAGTAAAATAGGACTACTGAAAGCACTTAACTTACATAATTGTTATATAGATTAAATAGCATGACACATGTGTGATTTTAAAAAGATAACCTGGCATATAGTAAGCACTGCAATTATAAGCCTCTCATAAGTTTTCTAAGTAGGACACAAAGGAAAATTTGGAGGCATACAGAAGACTGAATAAAATTAACCTATTTTTCAGAGGGCAAAAGTTTTCAGTGTCTTTTTTCATTCTGAAAACTGTAATTCCCACACTAGACTAGAAGAAAGAGTGAACAACAGAACTAGGCATTGGATGGGTGTGGTGGTGAGGTAGACAATAAAGTGGGTGTTGGGAGGCCTAGCTAAATAGAATTGAACTACATTGCCTTTTTTTATTCTCTTGAGCTTATCTTGGAGAACAATGGGATGAGATGAGATATATGGAATAAGGAAGCATAGAGGTATGTTTGTGTGGGAGGGGGGTTTACATAATCATAAAAGGGACAAAGAACTATATGGAGAAAAAAATTTGATAGGAATGGGAAGGAGATAAATAGCAGAGAAAGAAAGGTCCAATTACAGTTCCAATTTAAAACATACAGGTATGTCTGAGATAGCCTAGCAGAAAAATTCTAGTAATCTGGAGAACATCGAGTGGCTAATGGTCTAAAATGTTTATTTTTCATATGACGGCTTTGGCAAAATGAAGAAACAGCTTTAATCCAAATTAAAGATTTCATAATAATCCTTTACCAGATATATTTATTTTATAAAATATTTCAAAGTAGTTTCAATAGAATAAGATGGTAGAATAGGAAGTTCCAGTTTTCATCCTCCCAGAGAAACACTGAATCCACAATATACAGAATAAAACATCTTTATGAGAACTCCAGAAACTTATTAAATTACAGTACCCCAAGCAAGCAAACAGCTGAGAATAGCCACATTGAAGCAGGAAAAAAGAGTTGTTTCAGTTTATCCATGATAGACCCTTCCCCACATTAGCACAGCTCATCTTGGCTTACAGCTTTTTCCTTGGGAGAAAAGAGAAGAACAGAATTTTTTTGCTATTGTTCAATCTTTTTGGAGGGCTTCCTGAGGGACTGATTTCTTTCATGCTTGACTAAGGTGCTAACAGGATCAATATAATTTAAATGCCCAAGGACTGCTGAAAGCAAGGGAGAGTGGAGGCAGCTTGTTACAATACCAGAAGACCTGCAGTGCCACAGACAGGATGGCACTATTTAACACAATCAGAAAAACATACTCAACTTACGGTTTCTCCTTCAGGAAGGAGAGACAAAAGAAGAGCATGAGTTGACAATTCTTGTTTTTCAACGTGATACCAAAAGGACTATAAAGTGGGTGTTGTAGGCCTAGCTAAATAGAATTGAACTACATTGCCTTGGGGATGCTAATGAGATATGGGGAGCTAATGAAAAGTCAGCATACTTTGGATGCCTGGAGGCCACTAAGAACTAAAGAAATCCAGGCAGCTTGCTGGAGTACCAAAAAGGCTACAGAAAAGAGAGCATACAGGAGATTATGAAGTCCTGAGAAAACAAAACAAACAAACAAAAAATAGTAAATCTCTCTAATTGTGAAAGTACACTCACAAGCCCAGAAAAGCTATATACCCCAAAAAAGCTTCAGAAAGCCCCAGTATCTCTAGCCAGGCTGATTGGTGAAGTTCTTCCCCTGTATAACCAATCTGTAAAGACCAAGAGAAGTGGCTTTTTTTTCAAACACATAAAACTCAGCAAAAAAACAAGACACATGAAGGAAGAGGGAAACATGGCACAATTAAAGGAACAAAATAGATCTCCATACACTAACCCCAAAGAAACAGAGATTTGTGAATTATCTGACACTCAAAATAATTGTCTTAAAAAAGCATAAATGTCTATAATAGAATACAGATAGACAAACTAGGAAAATGATACATGAACCAAAAGAATATCAATAAAGAGAATGAAATTATTAAAAAGAGCCAAACAAATTCTGGAGCTGAAGAATACAAACTTCAACTGAAATTTAACTAGGGGGATTCAGTAACAGACCTGATCAAGCAGAAGAAAGACTCAGTGAACTCAAAGACAGAACATTTGAAATTATGGAGACAGAGGAGCAAAGAGAAAAAGAATGAATAAAATTAAGGAAAGACTAAAAGACTCAAGGGAAACCATCAAGTGGCAAAATGTACACATTTATGGAGGTTCTAGAAGGAGGAGAGAAAGAGAAAAAGGGACAAAGAGCTTATATGAAGATGTAATGACTGAAAACTCATATCTGAGAAAGGAAATGAACTTACCAAAACTAGAAGCTCAGAAGACTGCAACCAGAATGTATTTGAAGAGGCCCACACCAAGATAATATTCAAACTGCAAATGTCAAAGGAAACAGATCATCTTGAAAGCAACAAAAAATAAGCAACTCATCATATATACAAAGGAGCTCCCATTACATTATCAATGAATTTTTCTGCAGAAATCTTGCAGGCCAGAAGGGAGTGGAATGATATCTTCAAAGTGCTGAATGATAAGCTGTTAACCAAAAATAGTATATCTGGCAAAATTGTCCTTCAAAAGGGAAAATGAAGACTTTACTGGATAAACAAAAGCTGAGTGCATTCATTTAAACTTGCCTTATAAGAAATACTAAAGGGAGTCCTACAAGTTGAAATGAAAGAATACTATACAGCCACATGAAAGATTATAAAAACATAAAGCTGAATGGTAAAGGTAAATATATAGACAAGTAAAGTAATACTATAATAGTGGAGTATAAAGCACTTTAAATTCTGGTGTAGAAATTAAAAGACAAAAATATAAGAAATAACTATAATTATCCAACTACATTAATGCATACAGAATATATAAAGATACAATTTGTGACATTAATAAAAAGTGGAATGGAGATGTGAAAAAAAATGTGAAATTAACTAAAGTTAATTTCTTATCAGTTTAAAACAGATTATTATAACTCTTAGTTTTATGTAAGCCCTATGGTAGCTACAGAGAAAATACCTATAGAAAATACCTATAGAAGATACACAAAAAGAAACTGTGAATGTTTAAAACCAAATGTAAGAAATAAACATACACAGATTTCTTGTCAAAGTATGACAATACAAAAAAAATAAAACACAAAAGAAAACAACAGGAGAAGAAAGAGACAAAATAGTTACAAGAGAGACAAAAAACAGTTAAGAAAATGCAACAGTAACTCCCTCCCTATCAGGAATTATTTAAAATATAAATGGATTAAACTCCCTAGCTTAAAGACATAGAGTGGCTGAATGTATTTAAAAAACAAGATGCAAGTATGTGCTATCTATAAAAAATTCACTTTGGATGTAAAGACACACAAAGGCTGAAAATGAAATTATTTCAAAATATACTCCATGCAAATAGTAACCAAAGGAGAGCAAGAGTGGCCATACCTATATCAGACAAAATATATGTTAAGTTTGAAACTAGCACAAGATACAAAGAAGTACACTATAAGGATAAAGGGTTAATTCACCAGGAAGATAAAACAATTATAAACATATATGCATATAAAAGCAGAGTACCCAAATGTATAAAGCAAACATTCACAGAACTGAAGGGAGAAATAGATTGAAACACAATAATAGTAGAAGTTGGACCTAATAGGCATATGTAGACCATTTCACTCAACATGAGCAAAATACACATTTTCTCATGTACAAATGGAACATTCCCCAAGATAGAACATGTTAGAATAGAAAAAAAAAAACTGAAAAAAGTAAATGAAACTGAGTTCATTTTTTTTGAAAAGATAAACTTAACAAATCATTAGGTAGTAAGAGGAAAAAAGACTCAAAAAAATAAAATAAGAAAGAGGGGTCATTACAATGTATGTCATAGAAATTAAAAGGATTATAAGAGATTATTATAAATATTCATACGCCAACAAATTGGATAACCTAGAAAAAATGGATAGATTCTTAGAAATATACAAGTTAGAAAGATTGAATCACAAAGAAACAGAAAATCTGAACAGACCTATAACTAGTAAAAAGATTGAATTTAGTAATCAAAAACTTCCCAATAAAGAAAATCATACTACCAGATGGTTCACTGGAGAATTCTACCGATATTTAAAGAATTAACACTGATCCTTCTCAAACTCTTCTGAAAAATAGAAGGGGAGAGAACTCTTCCAAACTGACCTTATGAGGCCAACATTATTCTGATACCAAAGCCAGACAAAGATATTACAAGAAAAGAAAACTACAAACTTATACCTCTGTTGAATGTTGATGAAAAATCCTAAGGAGAATACTAGCAAACCAAATTCAATTGCATATTAAAAGGATTTTACATGATCACATGAGATTTATCCATTGGATGCAAGGATGCATCAACATACAAACATCAATCAATGTAATACATCACCTGAATAAAATGGATAAAAGTCTCATGAGCACCTGAATTGAGAAAAAAATTGCATTTGACAAAATTTCATCCCCTTTCATGATAAAAACACTGACCAAATTTGGAATAGAAGGAAATTATTTCAACATAATAGGAGGCCATACACGAAAAGCTCAGACCTTACATCATACTCTGTGGTTAAAGACTGAATGTTTTCCTCTAAGATCAGGAAGAAGGCAAAGAAGCCCACTCTTGCCACTTCTATTCAACATAGTGTTAGAAGTCCTAGCCAGAGTGATTACTTAATAAAGGAGATAGAAAGAATTCAAATCACAAAGGAAGAAGTAAATTACCTGTTTTGGCAGATAACATGATCTTATATGTAGGAAACCCTAAAGATTCCACAAAAAAGTCCTGTTAGAACTAATAAATTAATTCAGCAAAATAGCAGGATACATCAACTGGCAAAAATCAGTTGCAATTCTATACATTAAGAATGAATAATCCAAAAAGCAAATTAAGAAACTAATACCATTTACAATAGTATCAAAAAGAATAAAATACTTTGGAATAAATTTAACCAAGGAGGGAAAAGACTTATACACTGAAAAATTAACCAATAGTGAAAGAAATTAAAGAAGATACAAATAAATGGAAAGATATTACATGTTCATGAATTAGAAGACTTAACATTATTAAAATGTCCATACTACACAAGGTGATCTACAAACTGTGCAATCCTTATCAAAATCACTATGGCATATTTTGTAGACATAGAAAAAAATCATATGGGATCTGAAAGGACAAAGAATATCCAAAACCATCTTGAAAAAGAACAACAAAGTTGGACCTCTTACATGGCATGATTTCAAAACTATTACAAAGCTACCATAATCAAAATAGTATGGTACAAGTGGAATATTATTCAGCCATTAACAAATAATGAACTCCTGCATTTGAGATAACATGGATAGAACTTGAAGGCATTAGGCTATGTGAAATAAGACAGAGAAAGACAAATACTGTATGATCTCACTTATATATAGAATCTAAAAGAAAAAAACCTAGCAAAGATATAGAAGCAACTTAAATGCCCATCAGTAGATAAATGGATAAAGATGTGGCACATATACACAATGGAATATCTCTCAGCCATAAAAAAGAAGGAAATCTTGCCATTTGTGATAACATGAATGAACCTAGATTACTGTAAGTAAATTAAGCCAGGCATAAAAATACAAATATCATATTATTTCATTTATGTGTAGAACCTAAAACAAAACCAAGCAAACAAACAAACAAAAGAAGAACTAGACCCATAAATATGGACAATAAGGACTGTTGGTTACCACAGGGTGTGGGGGGTGGAATTGGTAAAACAGGTGAAGGGAATAAAGAGGTACAAATAGCAAATAGTAAAATAAGTTAGTCATAGGAATGGAAGTACAACATGTAGAATATAACCAATGATATTGTATTATCTTTGTATGGTAATGGGAAACTATACCATGGCAAGCATCTAGTAACATCAATATGTTGTACATCTGAGACCAATAGAATATTGTATATC
Organism: Manis javanica; assembly: GCF_040802235.1. Lineage (NCBI taxonomy): Eukaryota > Metazoa > Chordata > Mammalia > Pholidota > Manidae > Manis > Manis javanica. The sequence goes on along the minus strand of NC_133174.1, from coordinate 103,734,265 downwards.
AACTTTATTCCAACAAAAAAAACTCAGAAAAAGAGATCAGATGTGATTACCAAAGGTGTGGGGTAATTGGATTAAGGTATTCAAAGGTACAAACTTCTGGTTATAAGATAAATAAGTACTAGGGGTGTAATATAGAAGATAATGACTATAGCTAACACTGTTGTGAGATATACAGGAAAATTGTTAAGAAAGTAAATCCTAAGAGTTCTCAACACAAGGAAAAATATTTTTTCTTTTTCTTTTATTTTGTATCTATATGAGATAATAGATGCTAACTAAACTTATTATGATAATCATTTCACAATATGTGTAAGTGACATCATGTACACCTTAAACTTATGCAAGTGATGTATGTCAATTATATCTCAATAAAATTGGGAAAAAGTACAATATTAGCATAAATATGGATATATATATCAATGGAACAGAATAGAGAGCCCCCTCCTGTACATGGTGAAATGATCTTTGACAAGGATGCTGAGACAATATAGAATGGGAAAGGATTGTCTCTTCAACAAATAGTGCTGGAGAAACTAGATATCTCCATGCAAAAAAGTGAAGATGGGTCCTTATTTTACACCATACAAAAAATTAACTCAAAAGGATGAAAGACTGAAATATAAGACTTGAAACTATAAAAGTCCTGGAAAAAACATGGGGAAAAGCTTCATGCCATTGGACATGGCAATGATTTACTGTGTATGACACTATAAACACAGGCAACAATACCAAAAATAACAAATAAGACTACATCAAACTTAAAAATTTTTGTACAGCAAAGAATCAATTAAAAGTGAAAAAGCAACCTACAGAATGGGAGGAAATATTTGTAAAAAATTTGTCAGATAAGAGATTAATATCCAGAGTATATATAAACTCCGAAAATTCAATAACAATAAGGAAAACTCCAAATAATCCAGTTAAGAAAGGGGTAAGGGACTTGAATAAACATTTCTCCAAAGATTTACACTGGCCAACAAGCATATGAAAAAATGCTCAACATCACTAATCATTAGGGAAATGCAGACCGAAACCACAGTGTGAAAATACCTCACATCCATTAGGATGACCACTTTAAAAAAACAGGAGGTGTTGGGGAGGATGTGGACTCCTGCACGCTGTTAGTGAGATTGTAAAATAGTACCACCTCTATGGAAAACAGTATGGAGTTTCCTCAAAAACTTAAACATAGAACAGCCTTATGACCCAGCCAAATCACTTCTGGGTATGTATCCAAAGGAAGTGAAATCAGGATACAGAATAATATTTTTGCACAGTCATGATCATTGCATCAGTATTATTCATGATAGCAAAAATGTGGAAACAATATAAATGTCCATCAGTGGGTTAATGGATAAAAATCATGGGGTTAGAAATACATCATGGAGAATATAGTTAATAGTATTGTGATATCTTTGAATGATGATAAATAGTAACTACACTTATCATGGTGAGCATTTAGTGATGTACATAACTGTCAAATCACTATGCTGTACACCTGAAACCCACATAATATTGTATATCAATTATACTTCAATAAAAAATTAATAAATTTTAAAATTTTTAAAAAGGAAAAGAAAATGTGGTATATACATACAATGGAATATTAGCCTTAAAAAAGAAAGAAACCCTGTCATATGCTGCAACATGGATGAAAATTTAATATGCTAAGTGTAAAAAAGCCAAATCTTTTATGTTTGAAGAAATACTTTATGATTCCACTTATGTGAGATATCTAATAATCAAACTCACAGAACCAGAAGGTAGGTAGGTCATTTCCAGGAGTTGGAGGAGGGGGAAATGGGGAGTTGTTCAATAAGTTTCAGTCATGCAAGGGAAAAAGTTCTAGAGATCTGCTGTACAACAATGTGCATGTAATTATCAGTACTGTAATGTACACAAAAATTGTTAATAGGTTAAAAAAAGGTTTCAATTATGTTGGAAAGAAAATAAAAGCTTTATGATACCCAAAAAAAAAGGGAAAGAAACACTGCTGTCATCTTACTATGCTGATGGACACTTATTTCAATGGGGTATGGGGGGGATTTGATAATATGGGTGAATGTAGTAACAATGTGTTTTCACGTGAAACCTTCATAAGAGTGCATATCAGTGATACCTTAATAAAAAATAAAAAAGAAACAAAAGAAACACTGTTGTCAATATTAGTCTTGTAGTCAATTAAAAAAAATTAAAACCTTAAGTAAAATGTTTTTTCTTCAAATATTCCATAAAAATATTAACTAATTTTATGAGAAATGCTTAGTTTAGTTGCTTCAGAACCTTCCTAAATCCCATGTTTAAGTATTGCAAAGTAATTGATTATGATAAACAAAGCTCAGACCAATTTTCCAACATATGGGCTCCATGTGTGTGTTCCTAAGACAGAAGGCTTTAATTTTCCTGGCACTTGTTACTGTTTAGCAGGCTTTTCAGGAAAAAAGCCAGAGCTGTGTGGAAACTTTGTAGACTCTGATGAAATATAATTAGGTAGCAATAGCTTTACAAAATCCTTTATTACATTCACCACAGTGAGCACATTATAGAACTGCTGCACCCTATAATATACTGCTCAGTGTCTCCTATCAATGAAAGAATTTTCAATCCAGACACTCTTTAAAAATGCACCATATATTCCAGAGAATATGTAAATGTACTGTCACCAAATATAAGTATATTTCCCAACCAAAGTAATGAAATAGAGTTATTACAGGGATAAACTCTTTTGTATTCCATGGTTAAAATGGTGATTATCTTCTATGTCCTTATATTCTTACAATAGAAAGTCAAGCATGATGTCGAAACAACATTGAGAATAAAATATTTGATGGTCTCAATTCTGTTCACAAGTCCAAGAATAAGCTGATTGGATGTTACCTAACAATGTCTTTGAAAGATTCTTTCAAGGGGGTGTTCAGCAAGATATATGTTTACCCTCTATCCTAATAAACAACAATTATCACACACTTCATTATCTGAGATCCTAAGGTCAGGAGAAAAAAGATGCTGAGTACATACCTCGGTGAAACTGCCTATCTTTGATACCACTTGGCAAGGATGTTAGCCTTCAAACACAGAGAAAAATACATTTTGAATCATGTACCTACTGTAAAACCATAGATGTTTGTCTCTGATGCAACAGTTTCTGCAGTTTTACCCTGGTTCCTAGCTGCCATCCTCACATGCCAAGTCCGTGATGCCTTTTGGCCATCCTAAATTAGCACTCTATTTGACAATGCTGTTAAAGTACCATTTTAACTACTACCTAGATCTAGTACTGGTAACTAGATCTGCTAACCCTATCCTTTCGCCCTCATCTCATTTCACCATCTCATTTAGAATTCTTTTGATTCCAAAGAACCCAAACAAGCATTAACGGATTGCTTAAGAAACCCCACTGTACTGTTTCAATCATTACATTTTGTTTTATACCGAATAATCATACTCTAAATAGAGCCAGAAATCCAAGAGGAGGTAAATCACTTACCTACTAATAATATTCACTTTTAATTTGGGAGATATTATTGCCTTCTTTTGCTGACAGTTCTTAAGTCATTTATTCTCTTAAGCACATTAACTAATCACCCCTAAAAACTCAGGATTGGAGTTACCTTACTAGGTGACAACAGCTTAAGGAACACAGTCCTTTCCTTACTTCAACCTTCTTTTCCTTGGCAATAAAGCATTGATAGCAACAGAGTCTAATTATTCTCCAAAGAAGAAGCTAGAGCACATGGTGAGGTAGTTTCAGACATATTTCTGTTAAAACAGGAAAGAAGGAAAGGATGGATGCATATGTAAATTTCTATTTTTTATGGTAAGGAAGAAGTTACACAAACACAGGAACTGAATAGGCAAACCATTTATTGCTTAGTAAAGTTATAAATTCATTTTCTTAATTCTAGAACCCTTTACAGTATACAAGAGCTTCCTATGTCAGCATGCTATATTTCAAACTCTATTAAGATGAGAACCATTCCTGTCTTGCTCATCACTATACCTTATATCTCTATGGAATAACATGATGCCTGGCATACAGTAGGTGTTCAATAAATATTTATTTAGTGAGGAAACTGAATATTATAATTATTTCTTAACATGTTCATCTTTCTTCCTAGACTCCTTGTGCCCAAGGACAATGTGTATATTCCTCAAATCCCTACAAGTGTTTGATACATGCTTAGTCATTGCCTGATCAATAAGCTAATGGATTTTCATCACATATCCCTTGTATCTATCCCAGTTCCAGCTCCAACTGGTTATCCAAAATATCTGTCATTCTGAATTCTCCATTTTGTTTTCATCTGCAGCCTTATATGCTAATTTTACATGCCTTTTATCTCTAAAGTAATGAATACCTTCAGCCAAGATACATGATTTCATTTGGGTTTTTTTTGCCTCAGGCTCTACAAAAAAGATCCTAATTCTCTGAAGGCCCTAATCCCAGGCTTATGTGCATCTCTGATGTTTACATAAGATAATACTCTGAATTTACACCTACATTACTCCAACTTATTTTTCAGCTAAACTCATTCACACTTTGTCTCTTTTCCAGTTACGTGTTGTTTTCTCCTTTTTCCAAGATGTCTATGTCACAATTTTCTTTTAATATTTGTCGGATCCTTGACTTACTTAGCTCTGTCACTTCAAAAAAAATGTGTCTCTACAGAACATTCATAATAACATGCAGTAGTAAACTTTGCTACCTTTAAATTGTCACCAATGTTTATGTAATTCAACTGTTTGCAGAGCAGAATCAGGGAAGAAAGTAGTCCCAGATAATTTTAAGACACTTTAGCTCAAAGGCTCTGAATATGATTTGTAGACTCATTGGCAGGGTGGAGTGCATGAAGGACATGCGAAGAGTGTATAGTTTTACATAGTGCTGAAAATACCTAAGAAGACCAAGCATCTTCTACAAATGGAATATATGACATGATATGGCTGGTTTCCTCATTCTGTCTCCCCATCTCATGCCTACCAGGACTTCCCTAAAACCACTCCTGCTAAAATAGCTAATTGATGAAAAGTTGTGATTTGTTGAATGAAAGGCACTAGAGGACATTCATATTCACCATGCTCCCTCCCAGTACAGGTGGTACCACATGCTAGTTCCTATCCTTTGGCCTAGTTAATTTCTAATCACCCGTCATATTCCAGCTTAAATGTCATTTTTGAGCCACTCCGACTGTCTCATCAAGTGATTCCAATGCATTATATACTTCTGAGCATTCATCTCACTTGTAATTTTACATTTATCTATGTGATCCTTTAGTTGATATCTAGTTGCCTCAGTTTATCAGACTATGACTCCATAAGGATAGAGGCCATGCCTGGTTGCGCTCTCCATAGTATTTTCAGGTTGTAGCATAATGCTGGATTAGCACATTTTAGGAGCTTGATAAGTATTTTATTGAACAAATTGACAAAATCTGGACTGTTGAAAAAACTCAGAGATTGATTCATTTAAAATAATTATCCTCCTTCTGTTTGACATAGCATAGATATAACCTTGTTTACATGTAGAGAGCAGTGCCAAATCATACTAGACTATATTTCACCAAATTAGTTGATAGAAAGTATATTTATGTCACATGGATAAACTTGCCAATTCTCTAATGAGTCAAAAAGTAGGGAGGTCTTGCCACTTTGGACTCTGTCTGAACTCTGCAGGGAAGATGGCTAGTTAGGTATGCCTGAGCATGCTGAGGTCAATCTGAAATACAAGGTCAAGATAGAGGAAATGATTACCACTGCCTCCATCAAAAGCACCACAACCAGCACTTTCACAGACCTTATTTTCTGTGTTGACAATCTGCTTCTATCGTTCTCTCTCCTCATAGTTTAGGATTCCTACATGTCTTAACTTCAACTTGAGAATGTCTCTGTAATAGCCGTATTTTCTGCTTACTATACCTTGATTTAGCTTTTGTTCTTAACAACCTGGCGTTTGGGCCCAACTCCTGATTACACTTTTTCCTTTGTGGATTGATCTTGGTTCTCTTTATCCTGGACTAAAAGTGTGATTATGATGATTCTGCCATAGTGGCTTGGCCAAAGAATCTTACTCTGAGTAGCTTTGTTTCAGCATCATCTCTTGAAGCTAAGTGATGGTTACTAAGTAAAAAGTACATTCATCCCAGCTTGTTCAGGGAGATGGTTGAATCTCTTTAGGGTTGCAAACTTTACAATCTTATTCAACAGGGGGGACTTGCTGCCTGTTAGCACTCTCCTTTATCCCATTTTCTTACATATATACTGCTGTAATGTGAGAGAAAAGCATTTGAGTTTGCATGTTCTACTTAGTTATATAATTGATTAAGTCAGCAACAAATGTTAGGAACAAATAACAAAAGGGAATTGTCAGAAATTCTTCCTTGAATAGCCTTTAAATGGTAAGAGATTTATGCATCTTTTGAATAGGTATGAACTGTAGCTAATGTGAATTGATAACGTTCTAAATTTTACTCTAGCCTTCAGGTTCTGTTGTTCTATTTGTTTTGCCAACAGAAACAGTCTAGTGTATATAAATCAGATTGCCAATGCTGTCCATTTTGCTATGACATAATCATTGTACTTCATTTCTCATCACAAATTGAAGGTGTATGGACAAATAGAATAAATGAAAAAACATTCAAGCAGACCTTCTGTTTAGAGCAAGTTAAACAATCATTATTACAAAAGGCAAAGTATTTGTACCCAAGAGATGTGTGGAACAAAATGTAGCCAGAGCAAACTGAATTTTTATAGAAAATTATATGAAGCACTATCTCTATCTAACAGAGATAGCAAAAATAATACAATTTTTTGAAATACAGTGTTTCCAAGATAACTATCCTATAAAAATGTCAAAGACAACTTCCTGATTGTTTTTATCTTAATCATCTTGATTTTTTTTCTATTTTCAAAGACAAAACTTCTTGCAAGTGAATTATGACTTCACAAGTGCATATAGCTAAACAGTTCAAGAGAAAATGATGATGTCATATTTGTCTCTATTTTTATATTATACCAAATATGTGACTCAATAAGTAAAATGTTTGTTGAATAAATAAAGGATCATCTAGCTATTAATAAAAGAAAACCATAATTGAGTCATTATTGAACTACCATACCTTCATTGCGTTCGGTATCCTGGGAGATATCAAAACACTATCTGATAATGTTATCATCATCAAAAACTTTTCCTAGTCAGAAATATACCTTTGTTCAGATGAGAAACTTCTACTTACCTCTGTACATCACCAGTACAGTTCCCCTGCATTTATAGTTAGTTCTAATTTTCTAAGATTAGTCCTTAATGACTCAGTATATTTTTTCAGACCCCATGTGAGTCCTCTGGTCTCCTACTTTTGATGGCCTACTTAACATCATTCCAACATAGCCACTGTTATCCTACAGCTATCAAAGCCTGTGAAGTTTTGCAGGCACTGAAACTTAGGATGTTTTGCTGCAATAAGCATTATCTTCATGTCAGGCTATTTTTCACAAGTACATTCCTAGACATTAAAGCCTGTTGCATGATATTTTAAAGGGATATTTTTTCTTAAATTAGTAGGTGGGAGTTGCCTCATTGCCTCTCCAAATAGGTCTTTACCTTCAATCAAACCCCAGTTCCTTTTTTTGGTCCCTGCTTCCAGATTCTGCATATCCTTGAGAAACACACCTTCTGTTTTTCTCTAATCTACCTGTGCAAACCCTAACACCAACCAGCTGCACACTTCTTATCCTTTGACAATCTCTGACAATAACCCCCTACTCCATTTTCTCCTACTGACCCTTCTTCCTCCACAAAGGATACAGGAAAGGTGTCTGTGAATGGATTGTGACTGGACTTCTTTTCTCTCACCTGAAAGGAAGGGCTTGGTCTTTTCAACTCTAAAATCTGTAAGTTTTTATATTTGCCAGTCCTTTCAGTCTCTGTGAGAGTTGATAACTGTCATATTTCTCAGGAAAACTGCAAAAGGAATGACAAAGTGAAGGTTACTAGGAGATGCGAATGGCTGCTTTTTCAACTTTCATGGTTTGGAGCTTTTATCTTGAGCCTAAAAGCCATAAAGGCAAAGAGAACAATAATTGCACATAAAATGCAAGACATAAAAGCCAGGCTGAATTGCAGCTTCCAGTTCCCTACGACCTTAGTTATACAACACACACTTGCTATAACTGAGCTTTGTGAGCCAGAAATGAAGACAGATGTTCTGTCAAGGTGTTAGAATATTTGAAATTGTAACTGTCTCTGAAAATCCAACTCCATGAAGAATATAGGACACATATTATTTTCTCCATTTGTCAGATGTGAAAATGGAAGCCTAGAAAGATTTAGTGGAGGGAAGCTACGAAAAACAGAGCCTGGATGATAGAGTTCTCGTGTCTTGTCTGTCTCCTAGGCCAGTGTTCTTTCAACTATAGATTCAGTCTCTGCTCCCTCTGAACAGGCCTTGAAAGCATAGCTAATGAACTTCCAAGTCACATCTCTCCCTCAAATATTCATTAAAATTCCTAAATCAAAATGCATAATTATATTATGGAAATAATTAACATTATGTGGGAAAAAATCATTACTCTAAATTCAAATCAGCAACAATTGTTCCTCAGATAGACTTCATGAGCTGTGATATTGCCACTGCACAAAGACACATTAAAAGTTGAAAAGTTAATATAAAAGAAAAAGTTGAGGTAAAAACCACCTGAATCAGAAAAAAATATGAGCGGACTTTTTTTTTTTTTTTGAGAGTGCATCTCTCATATTTATTGATCAAATGGTTGTTAACAACAATAAAATTCTATAGAGGGGAGTCAATGCTAAATGCACAATCATTAATCCACCCCAAGCCTAATTCTCATCAGTCTCCAATCTTCTGAAGCATAAAGAACAAGTTCTTAGATGGTGAACAAATTCTTACATAGTGAATAAGCTCTTACATGGTGAACGGTACAAGGGCAGTAATCACAGAAACTTTCAGTTTTGATCACGCATTATGAACTATAAACAATCAGGTCAAATATGAATATTCGTTTGATTTTTATACATGATCTATATGTGGATCCCACATTTCTCCATTTACTATTATTATTATAATTTTTAATAAAATGCTGAAGTGGTAGGTAGATGCAAGATAAAGGTAGAAAACATAGTTTAGTGTTGTAAGAGAGCAAATGTAGATGATCAGGTGTGTGCCTGTAGACTATGTGTTAATCCAAGCTAGACAAGGGCATTAAAACATCCACGGATGCAGAAGATTTCGCTCAAAACAGGGGGGGTGAGGTTCTGAGCCTCACCTCTGTTGATCCCCAATTTCTCACCTGATGGCCCCCGTGCGACTGTGCCTGTCTTAGGTTGTTCCTCCCTTGAGGAATCTTACCCGTCTCTGGCTAACCAGTCATCTTCCGGGGCCATACAGGGAATTGTAAAGTTGGTAAGTGAGAGAGAAGCCATATTGTTTGAAAAGGTTAGCTTTTTACTTCTTTGCAGATTTATGCCCTGTGGTTTCTATGCCCAGCATTAGTCTTGAGGTATTTTTACCACTTGGAGGAATTATGATACTCGGTAAATTCAATATGAGGCACGAATTCTATTTAAGGGTTGTAATTAGGAAGGAAGAAGAAAAGCTATAGAGGTAGCAGATGGAAGAAAACATGGGAAGATTGATTATTTCTTTGACATATCTTCTTGTAGAGAAACTTAAGCATGTATAGGTTTTAAACTACTAATTAAATTGTACACACACATTAACATAATAGGAATACAGCTACATAACAAAAGCAGATCTATAATTACCAGCCATCTCCAGTAGAGCCAACAAAACCAGTTAGGCATCCTAGGCATTTGTGAAAATTTATCTATGATATGATGGATATTGTCCAACTGTACTTGAACAGTCTCGGAGAAATCAGACAAATTAAAACAACCCATTCCTGGGGACTGTTCACATCCCATATGTTCTTTTAACAGTAGATAGTCTGTAGTTGTAAGATTTTGGAGCACTACAACTTTCACTTCTCCTAATTCTTGGTTGAGTTCCAACAGTACAGATCCAGTCAAATTTGTTATTTTACTGTATGCACAGGCCAGTTTAGATATCTCCTTCTTCATTCCAATGACAAGTCCAGGAACTGGTGGGATGAATGCAGCTACAGCTGTAGTATTGTGTGGATCTTTGTTGAGGTTTTTTTGATGATCATCTTCTGGTATGAGTCTTCCAGAGAGTGCTGATGTTGGAAGTTCTTCTTCATATCGTATCTTAGTTCATTTTCTGGGTAGCCAAATTAGGCTTTGATCCTCTGTATAAACACAAACAGACCCTTTGCCCACACTTTGATATGCCCTTTATACCATTGTGTAGAATTCATTGGAGGCCACCACACAGGAACTGTTTTTTTTTTAAGAGAAAGGAATATTATCAGAAAAATGTACCTCCATAGCCGATCATCTGACACCCTTTAAGTGATCAAAATTGAGGATATTTAAAGCATGCATTAATCCTTGATTTACAGTTAGTTTTATCCTATAAGGGAGTAATCCCCCTTTTCTTTCTTTCTTTTTTTTATTGTCATTAATCTACACTTACATGAAGAATATTATGTTTACTAGGCTCTCCCCTATATCAAGTCCCCCCTATAAACCACTTTACAGTCACTGTCCCTCAGCAGAGCAAAATGTTGTAGAATCACTACTTGTCTTCTCTGTGTTGTACATCCCTCTGCTTTCTCCCACCACCCCCCCGCCATTATGCATGCTAATCTTAATACAACCCTTCTTCTTACCACCCCCTTATCCCTGCCTACCCACCCAACCTCCCAAGTCCCTTTCCCTTTGGTACCTGTTAGTCCATTCTTGGGTTCTGTGATTCCACTGTTGTTTTGTTCGTTCAGTTTTTCCTTTGTTCTTATACTCCACAGATGAGTGAAATCATTTGGTATTTCTCTTTCTCTGCTTGGTTTATTTCACTGAGCATAATACCCTCCAGTTCCATCCATGTTGCTGCAAATGGTATGATTAGCCCTCTTCTTATGACTGAGTAGTATTCCATTGCATATATGTACCACATCTTCTTTATCCATTCATCTACCGATGGACATTTAGGTTACTTCCAATTCTTGGCTATAGTAAATAGTGCTGCAATAAACATAGGGGTGCATCTGTCTTTCTCAAACTTGATTGTTGCATTCTTAGGGTAAATTCCTAGGAATGGAATTACTGCGTCAAATGGTAAGTCTGTTTTGAGCATTTTGATGAACCTCCATACTGCTTTCCACAATGGCTGAACCAATTTACATTCCCACCAGCAGTGTAGGAGGGTTCCCCTTTCTCCACAGCCTCGCCAACATTTGTTGTTGTTTGTCTTTTGGATGGCAGTCATCCTTACTCGTGTGAGGTGATACCTCATTGTAGTTTTACTTTGCATTTCTCTGATAATTAGCGATGTGGAGCATCATTTCATGGGTCTATTGGCCATCTGTATTTCTTTTTTGGAGAACTGTCTGCTCAGTTCCTCTGCCCATTTCTTAATTGGATTATTTGTTTTTGGTTTGTTGATGCGTGTGAGCTCTTTATATATTTTGGATGTCAACCCTTTGTCGGATCTGTCATTTATGAAGATATTCTCCCATACCGTAGGGTTCCTTTTTGTTCTATTGATGGTGTCTTTTCTGTACAGAAGGTTTTCAGCTTAATATAGTCACACTTGTTCATTTTTGCTGTTTTTTTCCTTGCCCGGGGAGATATGTTCAATAAGAGGTCACTCATGTTCATGTCTAAGAGGTTTTTGACTATGTTTTTTTCCAGGAGTTTAATTGTTTCATGAATTACATTCAGGTCTTTGATCCATTTTGAATTTACTTTTGTGTATGCGGTTAGACAATGGTCCAGTTTCATTCTCCTACATGTAGCTGTCCAGTTTTACCAGCACCATCTGTCGAAGAGACTGTCATTTCTCCATTGTATGTCCATGGCTCCTTTATCATATATTAATTGATCATATATGTCTGTGTTAATGTATGGAGTCTCTAGTATGTTCCACTGGTCTGTGGCTCTGTTCTTGTGCCAGTACCAAATTGTCTTGATTACTATGGCTTTATAGTAGAGCTTGAAGTTGGGGAGTGAGATCCCCCCTACTTTATTCTTCTTTTTCAGGATTGCTTTGGCTATTCGGGGTCTTTGGTGTTTCCATATGAATTTTTTAATTATTTGTTCCACTTCATTGAAGAATGTTGCTGGTAGTTGATAAGGATTGCATCAAATCTGTATATTGCTTTGGGCAGGATGGCCATTTTGACGATATTAATTCTTTCTAGCCACGAGCATGGGTTGAGTATACATTTGTTAGTGTCCCCTTTAATTTCTCTTAAGAGTGACTTGTAGTTTTTAGAGTATAAGTCTTTCACTTCTTTGGTTAGGTTTATTCCTAGGTACTTTATTCTTTTTGATGCAATTTTGAATGGAGTTGTTTTACTGATTTCCCTTTCTGTTGGTTCATTGTTAGTGTATATGAAAGCCACAGATTTCTGTGTGTTAATTTTGTATCCTGCAAGTTTGCTGTATTCCAATATCACTTCTAGTAGTGTTGGGGTGGAGTCGTTAGGGTTTTTTATGTACAGTATCATATCATCTGCAAATAGTGAGTTTAACTTCTTGTTTACCAATCTGGATTCCTTGTATTTCTTTGCTTTGTCTGACTGCCGTGGCTAGGACCTCCAGTACTATGTTGAGTAACAGTGGGGAGAGTGGACATCCCTGTCTAGTTCCTGATCTCAGAGGAAAAGCTTTCAGCTTCTTACTGTTCAGTATGATGTTGGCTGTGGGTTTATCATAAATGGCCTTTATTATATTGAGGTACTTGCCCTCTATTCCCATTTTGCTGAGAGTTTTTATCATGAATGGATGTTGAATTTTGTCAAATGCTTTTTCAGCATCTATGGAGATGATCATATGGTTTTTGTCTTTCTTTTTGTTGATGTGGTGGATGATGTTGATAGATTTTCGAATGTTGTACCATCCTTGAATCCCTGGGATGAATCCCATTTGGTCATGGTGTACGATCCTTTTGATGTATATTTGAATTTGGTTTGCTAATATTTTGTTGAGTATTTTTGCATCTACGTTCATCAGGGATATATGTCTGTAGTTTTCTTTTTTGGTGGGGTCTTTGCCTGGTTTTGGTATTAGGGTGATGTTGGCTTCATAGAATGAGTTTGGGAGTATTCCCTACTCTTCTATTTTTTTGGAAAACTTTAAGGAGAATGGGTATTATGTTTTCCCTGTATGTCTGATAAAATTCCAAGGTGAATCCATGTGGCACAGGGGTTTAGTTCTTTGGTAGTTTTTTGATTGCCACTTCAATTTCCTTGCTGGTAATTGGTCTGTTTAGATTTTCTGTTTCTTTCTGGGTCAGTCTTGGAAGGTTGTATTTTTCTAGGACGTTGTCCATTTCTCCTAGGTTTCCCAGCTTTTTGGCATATAGGTTTTCATAGTACTCTCTAATAATTCTTTGTATTTCTGTGGGGTCCGTCGTGATTTTTCCTTTCTCGTTTCTGATTCTGTTGATTTGTGTTCACTCTCTTTTCCTCTTAAAAAGTCTGGCTAGAGGCTTATCTATTTTGTTTATTTTCTCGAAGAACCAGCTCTTGTTTTCATTGATTTTTGCTATTGTTTTATTCTTCTCAAATTTATTTATTTCTTCTCTGATCTTTATTATGTCCCTCCTTCTGCTGACCTTAGGCCTCATTTGTTCTTCTTTTTCCAATTTCGATAATTGTGACAATAGAAAATTCATTTGGGATTGTTCTTCCTTCTTTATATATACCTGGATTGGTATATACTTTCCTCTTAAGACTGCTTTTGCTGTATCCCACAGTAGTTGGGGCATTGTGTTGTTGTTGTCGTTTGTTTCCATATATTGCTGGATCTCCATTTTGATTTGGCTATTGATCCATTGATTATTTAGGAGCGTGTTGTTAAGCCTCCATGTGTTTGTAAGCCTTTTTGCTTTGTACAGTTTATTTCTAGTTTTATGCCTTTGTGGTCTGAAAAGTTGTTTGGTAGGATTTCAATCTTTTGGAATTTACTGAGGCTCTTTTTGTGGCCTAGTATGTGGTCTATTCTTGAGAATGTTCCATGTGCACTTGAGAAGAATGTGTATCCTGTTGCTTTTGGATGTAGAGTTCTGTAGATATCTATTAGGTCTGTCTGTTCTAGTGTGTTGTTCAGTGCCTCTGTATCCTTACTTATTTTCTGTCTGATTGATCTGTCCTATGGAGTGAGTGGTGTGTTGAAGTCTCCTAGAATGAATGCATTGCATTCTATTTCCTCCTTTAGTTCTGTTAGTATTTGTTTCAGATATGTTGGTGCTCCTGTATGGGTGCACATATATTTATAATGGTTATATCCTCTTGTTGGACTGAGCCCTTTATCATTATGTAATGTCCTTCTTTATCTTTTGTTACTTTCTTTATTTTGAAGTCTGTTTTGTCTGATACTAGTATTGCAACACCTGCTTTTTTCTCTCTGTTGTTTACATGAAATATCTTTTTCAATCCCTTGACTTTAAGTCTGTGCATTTCTTTGGGTTTCAGGTGAGTCTTGTATAAGCAGCATATGGATGGTTCTTGCTTTTTTATCCATTCTATTACTCTGTGTCTTTTGATTGGTGCATTTAGTCCATTTACATTTAGGGTGATTATTGAAAGCTATGTACTTATTGACATTGCAGGCTTTAAGTTTGTGGTTACCAAAGGTTCAGGTTTAGCTTCTTTACTATCTTACTGTCTAACTTAACTCGCTTGTTGAGCTATTACAATCACGGTCTGATGATTCTTTATTTCTCTCCATTCTTATTCCTCCTCCTCCCTTCTTCATATGTTGGGTGTTTTGTTCTGTGCTCTTTGTAGGAGTGCTCCCATCTAGACCACTCCCTGTAGGATGCCCTGTAGAGGTGGTTTGTGGGAGGCAAATTCCCTCAACTTTTGCTTGTCTGGGAATTGTTTAATCACTCCTTCATATTTAAATGATAATCGTGCTGGATACAGTAGTCTTGGTTCGAGACCCTTGTGTTTCATTGCATTAAGTATATCAGGCCATTCTCTTCTGGCCTATAGGGTTTCTGTTGAGAAGTCTCATGATAGCCTGATGGGTTTTCCTTTGTAGGTGACCTTTTTTTTCTCTCTGGCTTCCTTTAATACTTTGCCCTTGTCTTTGATCTTTGCCATTTTAATGATTATGTGTCTTAGTGTTTCCCTCCTTGGATCCCTTGTCATGGGAGTTCTGGGTACCTCTGTGGTCTGAGAGTCCTTTTCTTCCCTAGTTTGGGGAAGTTTTCAGCAATTATTTCTTCAAAGACACTTTCTATCCCCTTTTCTCTCTGTTCTTCTTCTGGTACCCCTATAATGCAGATATTGTTCCATTTCAATTGGTCACTCAGCTCTCTTAGAATTCTTTCATTCCTGGAGATGCTTTTATCTCTCTCTGCATCAGCTTCTCTGCATTCCTGTTCTCTGTTTTCTAGTCCATTAATGGTCTCTTGCATCTTGTCCATTCTGTTTTGACGTCCTTCCAGATCTTGTTTTATTTCTGTATTCTCCTTCCTTAGTTCTTGCATATTTCTCTGCAAGTCCATCAGGATGGTTATGACTTTTGTTTTGAATTCTTTTTCAGGAAGACTGGTTAAATCTATCTCCCCAGGTTCCTTCTCAGGGGAAGATGTAGAAGATGTCGAAGCTGTCTGGGTTAGTCTTGTCTGGATCAATTTTTTTTTGCCTTTTCATGTTGATAGGTGCAGTGGAGTGCTATTGACACGTCTATCAGCTGGGAGAGTCAAGCCTCTTTCCATTTGGCTCCTGGCCTTTCTTAACTGGGACAACTGCGACCCATAGTGGCTTGTGTTGGGTAATTGCGTGTAGACTGGGTCTTTGTATCTTGCCTGGCCCATATGGGGGAAGCTCCCTTGCTCAGCGTGTGGCCAGCCTCAGGCTGCTACTCTGCTATGGCCGCGTCCGGAGGGGTAATGGATGGGGCGCTGTTTGGCTGTTTACATCTGTGAGGGGTCTCAGAGCTGTTGCCCAGTGGGTTAGTGTTCCTGGGTTTCCTTGGAATTTCCAGCTGCTGGACTGTGACCTGGGTTTTTTCCATCCAGCTGTTGTGTACCTGTCCCTTTAAGACTTTCAAAAAGCACCCGCTTTTCTTTGTCACAGGGGCATCAGCTTCAGAACCCACTCAGAGGTCTTGCTGCCCTGTTTCCCTAGTTTCCAGCCCTCCACGCATGCACTGTGTCTGCGCTCTGGTGCGGATGGCTAGGGCTGGGTGTTCAGCAGTCCTGGGCTCCCTCTCCCTCCCCACTCCGACTCCTCTTCTCCTGCCGGGATCTGGGGTGAGGAGCGCTCTGGTCCCGCTGGACTGGGACTTGTATCTTACCCCTTTCACCAGGCGCTGGGCTCTCACACGTGTGGATGTAGTCTGGCTGTTTTCCTGTGTCTTCTGGTCTCTCTTTTAGGTTTAGTTGTATTTGTTGTATTTTCAAAAATATATATGTTTTTGGTAGGAGATTCCCACTGTCCTACTCATGCCGCCATGTTGGCTCCGCCCTTGTGTGGACATTTTGACACAGCATTTTGTTACTTCCACTGCTGCTGTACAACCTTTGATGTCCTAAATTAACTGTGTAGCTTCTAACTTATTAAAAATCTGAGTTTCCTAATTCCACTTGGTGAAATTTCTTGCGCCATGATAAACATCTCTATTTAACCTTATTCTGGCATTTGAAGCAACTCAGATTTTGACTATGTGCAAACAGCATATAATTGTAAGGTCAGCCTTGAGAATTACCTTGTTGCCTAGGTAGGAGTCTAGACTGCCACATTTCCTAAAAAAACAAGGGTTGCTCTTGATCAAAAGCAGTGCTAATCCATCCAAAATATTTAACAGGACTGAAGTACTAATTGTTGACACAGACTCAAATGGTCAACAAATCCTGCTGATGGTCATTTATTAGTACTTTGAGCATGTGAATGCCTTTTCTGCTGTTTGCCTGCAATAATCCAGCAGTACACTCACACTGAGCCTCCTTTGTGACAGTCACAGATGTCTCCAAGGCCGCTGAGGCTGGAGTCTGGAGTGTCACCCATGGCAGTAGTACAAGAAAAACCTGACTAAGTGGAGCACACTTATGAGCTTCCTTATTAGCATCTTGTGCTTACATAGGACAGATCCATGGTAATTATTGCATAATGAAAAGAAGGAAAACAAAGTCAGTGTTTTGTACTTTTGTATCACACTTCAGATTGCAACTGGTAGATGAGGAAATGGTGTGAGAGGAAGTAGTAACAGTAAGTGTTGATTACTATTTCAAGAAGCTTATCAATACAAGGTAGGAGAATAGAAAGCCAATATTCTGAGAGAGAAGCAGAGTTAAGGGAGATTGGGAGAGTTAAGGTGGGAAAGACTTAAGCATGCTTAGTCTCGAACAAATCAATATTCTTTCTCTTCCTCTTGTGTCAAGCTCCTATCTACTCCTGACCTATGTACTTGTATTCCCTCAGTTCTTCACCTATTTAGCTCCTTAGGTCTCAGCTCAAAACCATTTCCTCAGACAGGCCTTTCTGAGCCAGCATATCTAAACTAGTCTTATCAGATCCAAATCACTTTCTTGTATATCTCATTTTATTTCTTTATGATACTCACCACACTCTGAAATCATACCATATATTTATTTTTTTCTTACTAACTTCCTTTTCTCTCTCCAATAGATAATAAATTCCATGAGAGATAGATCCTTGTCTTGTCTTGCTTGCTGTGTGTATTTATCCCCAGCAACTAGAACAGTGCCTGGCAAATATAAATATCTATTGAATGAATCAGTGCATGGGTGAATAAGTAAACAAAGTTGGTTGAGAAAACCAGGATTATATCATCAGTAGAATAGGAAGAAAAATATCATATCACCTGAAACAGAAGAAACAGAAATTAGGAAGAGTACAGATATGTTTAGAGGTAGGGAGGTTGATACAAGTACTACTTGAAAATGAGCCATGGTCATCTTCCAAGGGTGAGTAGGACACCTTACCAATTCCTTTTTATAAAGTAATACATGATGTGTTTACATTTTTCTAATGTATATTCCCTGGTACAGGTAATGTGACCATCAATTTTAGATCTAGATACTCTCATATCAGTATTTCCCCATGTGTTCATCACTCCCTTTCTCTGATGGCTGTTATACAATTTACAATTTGAAGGACATTTGCCTTAATGAGGAACATGAAAACAAGAGATGTAACATAAGAGAGATCCCTTCTCTGTTATCTGCTAACATCATACCATCTGCCTCAAGCAAAAGTCCTAGCCCTTTCCATCTTGGCATCCGTAAACGTAGGTGCATAAGCTGTTTCAATTTTGTCTTTGGCACTTTATATAAATTTGAACCTATCCTGGACTTCAACTCTCACAAAAAAATCCAACCACTCATTCAACACATCCTTGAATATGTGTTAACACCATCAACTTCACCCCATCTGTTCCCTTCATGTTCTCTTAATCTAAGTTCAAGCATTCTGGTTTCCTCTTCTTTCTCTCTCCTTCACAAAATTTACATTTGCAGAATAGGATACCCATTTGAGACATCTTCTATTTTCTCTCTTTACAAAAGATAAGGCCAATTTCCATCCTAAGCCTTAACCTACAGAAAGCCCACAGACCCTCAAGAACTAGTGAAATTATTTTGCCTATATTGAGCTACAGCATCCCTGGAGAGGCCTCATGGAAATCATGAGCCAAAGAATCTTGCAAGTGAACTCATCTAGAGCTAGATAAATTCTATCTAACAACTAGAAATTTTGAAAACAACCCACTACTAATTGAGAACCAGAATCAATTCAAGTAACTACTATCAAATTGGCTAGTTTGATACAGTTCACCTTTCCTCTACCCTCCAAACAAGTTTCTGTAAATGAGCTATTGCTCTTCAGGGAAAAGAAATGTCCCTTGATTTTTCAGTCTGAGCTGTTAAGCAACTACCTATCCATTTTTCTCTGCTTAGAGCAGCTAGAGTTCCATTATTAACAATAGCCATCATGAGCACTTTTCATTTATGGAAGCAGGGGTGACTGTGTTAAAGTGATGTACAAACCTAACATCTTATCCTAACACATCCAGAAGATTTGTTTTTTGACCTTTTCTATCAAACCAAATGCAAAAATAAACTTGAGTTTGAGTACACTCTCTATTTCTATAGCAACCAAGCAAAACATAAGCCATACAAGATCATAATGTTAAGATAGGAAAGAAAAATGTGTTAAAGACTTGAGAAGGTAAATATTAATTCTGAAAATGATTAGAAGAAAACTATAAGCACATTTCATCATTTTATTTGTTTGCATTTATTTGTTTAAAATCTAAAATGGTAACACAAAAGCCCGATTCAATGTTCAAGTAAAAAAAAAAAAAAAACAATTTAAAATATTTATACTGGAACTCTATCTGATGTTATTTAAATTACAGTAGTTGTAAGCTTAGAGAAATTTATACAGAAAATGTGAAATTTACAACATTAGCTTGATATTTTACAATTAGGGATATGTCTAGTTAATCTGAATGATTGATTTAAAGAATTTTATGCTATAACTGTAATGAATGCATCTTAAATTTACAGACTCCTACATTCTTATACCCTACATATGTAACTCTGACATATAAACTAAGTAAGCATTTGAGGTGTGTGTGTGTGTGTGCACATGTATGTACATGTATACAAAGATGGGTAGCTGGGCCAGATCAAAAAAACCATAATGTCTCCACTTTCAAGAATGAAATATTTTTGGAGTGTGAAAATACACCCATATGAAAGAGAGTGGTACATGTCTGAGTAGTACACTAGTGATAAAGAAACCCATATGGGCTAGCGTCAACTAAATCTTGAAGGACAGGTAAGATCTGGATAAGCAGAGAGGCAGAAATAATCACTGTAAGTTCAGTGAATATTAAGGTCTGTAAGCTAGTGATTTCCTAAATTTTGCAAACAATGAAGTGGAATTTAAGTGAAAGCTCATTTACAAATGTTAAAAAAAAGAAGAATAACAGGTTTTAGACACTTCTTTAGATACATTTCTTTGAGGCAAACAAAAACATAATTTCATTTATTGTTTCGCTCTTTTCAAGGGTGTCTAATTCAAGCTCTGACATGATCCAAGCTACAATTTGTGACTTAATTCTTGAAAGTAATTATTATGAGCTGAATCTCATTCAACAGTCACTATAATGTCAAAGCTCTGATGTCAAATCAAAAAGTTGGAATTTTAACAAACTTTTCATTGCATTTAGTCATAATTATAGAGCTATGCAAAGATTATGGATAATTCACTTAGTACACTGCACTTTCTTTATTCACAGTCTAGGAAATTAATTATAAAATACAGGGCTGGGCTTGAGAGATATACCTAGTTTAATACCTGTGTTTACACCATATATAGTTTTTATAGATGCCACAGATTTCACAAGTTAGAGAAGCAATAAGTCATAAATTTAATACATTTATAAATTTAAATACATTTAAATTTAATAAATTCTTTATTAAAATATAATATAATGGATTTACACTTACAATGTAGAAAATTGCAAAAAGCCATTATTCTACCCTAACAGTGTGAACAATTCAAGTATGCTGTGAAATCAAAATTTTTAAAATTCATCAGAGAGCTGGGAACACAACTACAACTAATCTAAATAATCTCCAGAAAGTAACACGTATTTCCGAGTAGGGAAGAAACTCCTAGCTACTTCTATCCTTAGCAGGCAAGAGGAGGCAGACAGAATCATAGACTGGTAAGGAGAAGCCAGCACAGTTTTCAAAAATTTTGATGACAAAATACAGGCAGACATGATAGATCTCATGTGTTGCAAAAAGCAATAAACACGGAATAAACTTGCAGTCCTATCCCACCCACCCACCAGCTATTTTCCATGGGCCTTCACTGATAACACAAAGGAAGTATGCTAAAATCAGGAGCAAGGCCAGAGAACTTGGAGAAACCCTTCTGATGCACTCTGGCCTCTGCTGAGGGAGGGCGCAGCAGTGGCTCTGAAGACAGCATACTAGCCAGATTGAGATTCCTCAGAGTGCTGAATGCAAAGGGAAGGACTGCCAAGGAACTTACAGACCCAAAGAACTGTCAGCAAAGCTACAATGCATGAAGAGAACTCCAGAGTCACACAGCTGTTGAGATTTCCTGCAATTTTGGGGAAAAAACATAACCCCATCCTTACACTTAAGTCCAGTGGTAAACTGAATCATAATAAAACTGAAACAAAGCCAAAATAGTTAAGAGAAACAGATCAAAAGATGGTCAAGGTGTTGAAGTTAACAGAGTGCCTCTGCAATAAATATTATGTTAAAGGATCTAGTGGAAGAGGTAGACAACATGAATTAACAGAAGGGGAACTTAATTAGAGAAATGGAAATTTTAAACATAAAATACAAACAAATGGGAATGCTAACAGTGAAAACTATAATATCAGAGAGGAAGAGTAAATTCCATGCACCTAACAGCAGCAGGCTGAACACAGCAGAGAAAAGTATTGAACAAAGGCAAAACAAAAGCAGACCAAGCAAACGAGATATGCTGGGATAACATCATATGATCTAACATATGAGTAATTCGAGTCCCAGAGGGAAGTAGAAAGTGAGGCAAAAGAAATATTTTAAGATAAAGCAGCTAAATTTTTTTTTCAAAATGATAAATGGTATCAAACCATAGAATTAGGAATCTCAGCTAAGCTCATGAAGGATAAATAGAAAGAAGCTCCCACTTCAGCACTTAATCCTCAAACTGCTTAAAACCAAAGATAAAGAAGTTCTTAACAGCCATCAGAGTAGGAAAAAAGACACATTGTATAAAGGGCTACAATGTCAAGAATGCAGGCTGAGTTCTTGATACAAACAACCAAGCATAGGACAAAATGAAGCAATGTGTTTTATAAAATACTGAGGGGAAAACCTGCCAACCAAGAATTCTATATTAGCAACAATGTGTATTCTTACACTTTTATATGTGCATTGTATTTCTTCAAAAAAGAACTAATGCAATAAAGTGAAAAAAGTAACTATGTATTGGGGGTTTATAAAAATAAGGTAGATAAATAAAATAAACTAGTAAATACATAACTTCGAAAACACAAGAGAAGGAAGGTCTAAGTTGAATTATCTGCTGTAAGTACTTATATTTTTTATTAAATGGTATAAAATTATTTGAAGTTGTCTTGTAATAAGCTGAACATGTATATTGTAATCTCTCTAGCAAGCACTAAAATAATACAACGTCATAAAAATAAGTAAATAAAGGACATAAAATGAAATATTATTTAAACACTTGAGAAATACCAGAGAGAGAAGGTAAGGAACGAGAGAGAAACAAAGAATAGATGGGTTAAATAAAAATTAAATGCCACCGTAGTAAACTGAAACACCAGCAGATGATTATGAGAAAATGAATCACACACTATAATTAAAGAAATTTAGTGAGGTTCACTAAAAAAGTACACCCTAAATATATGGGGTTTGCAGAAATACCCTTGAAATATAAAGATACAGACAGGATGAAAATAAAAGGATGGAAAACTACAGCATACAAACAATAGGCATAAGAGAGCTACTGTGCTGAGTATCAGTCAAGGTACACTTCAAGAGAAATAACACTGTAGAGATAAAAAGGGACATTTCATAAATGATAAAAGGGTCAAATGACCAAGAACATACAACAATTACAAATGTTTATGCACCTAAAAACAAATAGGGCTTCAAAACATATGAAACAAAAATCTATAAAATTAAAGGAAAAATTAGATGAATCCAAAATCATAAGGATTTGGACATTCCTTTTCCACAAACTGATATGATAATTAGATAAAATCAGTAGTGACATAGAATATATTAGTAACAATATTAACAAACTTGATCAAATTGACATCAAAGAACACTAAAACTGGTTGCAAATGCCAATTTTTTTCACCTATATATAGTATTTTCACCAGTATAGATCACATGATAAGCCATAAACTAATTCTCAATAATTTTCAAAAGACTGAAAGCATAAAGAGTAAGTTCTATAATCACAGATCACAAACATATTCAATTAAAACTCAATAAAAGTGGTGTCAGCAGGAATGACAGAGTAAGGACCCCTAAAAATCATCTCCTTATAAAAACAAGTACATTGGCCAAAAAAAAATTTGCCAAAATCAACATTTAAAAAAGTTTGGGAAATAAGGCTTGCAAGAATCCAGGGAGTCTTTAGTCAAGAGAAGCAGCTGAATATCAGTAAGAACAGCAAGCCTTGTGATGTTTTAACCTGCTCTAGTCTTATCCCCTTCCCCTCTGAGGTAGCCTTAAAAACCAGTACTTTATAATCATGGGGAAAACCAGCAATTCTGTTTACCATAGCATCAAAATGAATGAAATACATGTGAGTAAATTTAACAAAATAAGTGCTAGCCTTGTACGCTGAAAACTACAAACATCATTGACAGAAATTAAAGAGCAAAATAAATGGGAAAAAGTCCTGTGTTCATGAATTGGAAGACATTTACTGTTGAAGTGTCAATATACCCTAATTTGATCTACAGATTCAATCCATTCCCTATCAAAATCCTACCTGCCTCTTTTTTTGCAGCAATTAACAAGCTGTTCTTAAAATTCATATGGAATTCAAGGAACCCTGAATAATCAAAATAATCATTAAAAGAATAAGTTGAGGGTCTCACACATCCTGGATGTGATGTCACTTTGTCCTACACCTCTTTGGAATTGTAGAAGAGTAGAACACATGAGAAAGCTGGAGTTAAATTAATTCAGCCTTTGAGGTACTAAAAGAGCTATGCATTTCAATAAAAGATGTGACAGACTGTATGAGACTACTGAAAAGGAAAATCTAGACTCCATTCAACCATCTATGCAAGATTCTCCAGGCTCACTATGAACACAATTATAAATTGGGATGAGAGAATTTCCTATTTTAATTTCACTGGAATATTCATTTCTCTCTGGGAAGAAATTTTATTTTTCACCATAATCTCTTTGTAGCATTTTAATAACTCAGAGTACTTCATTTTCAAAATGTTCATATTCAAATTGTGGGCCTTCCTATATTGCTGCTAATGTATGATTTAGGCTATGTTATGTAGTTCTCATCATAAAACCTATGGTAAAACAAATTGGGCAATACAGTTCTGCAAAATTTGAGTAGGGAAATAGAATCAGTGATGAGTTTTTGGTTTTGAAGGCATGGCCTTTAAGTTAACTTCTGTTTTGTTCCATTTTAGAGTTCTCTGGGAGCCAACTCAACAGGACTAAAGAAGTTATCTGTTGGCCTCCTTCTCTGAGGGCAAGAGTCTAATCTTTGTTTTCCCATAGGCTTGACTATTAATGCCAAAAGATAAACAGAAAAAAATATTAATAACATGTAAGAGAAAAGGAACTCTAGCAACACCACTTGGTTCACACCAGGTGTTTCTCTACATCTTCTGCTTCCAGTTTTCTCCATGCCTAAGCTTGGGCATCTTACAGAGACTCTATTTACTAGCACTGAAGACATGTTGGTTGAAAGACAAGAACTCCATTCTTGTTTCACTCTTCCATGCCTCATCTATGGACCTGACTCAAAAAGTGGACATGTAGCCTACCCTCATTAGGTCCTCTCAGCTCTTTTAGCTCTTTTATCCATGCAACTAGCTAAAAGATGGCAAAATGCAACAATTTGGATACTGCCTTTAGAGACAGGTAAATATCCTGATGAACCATTTATTAAGTTATTTAAGCCCATCTTTAATAGAAATCTCAGAATTAGGGTAACTGGCTGAGGTATACCTTTTATGCTAAAGTACTACTACTGTTTATACATAGATCTTCATCAGGAGCCTCATAGGGATGGAGGTGCTGTAGAGGATGCAACTGGCAGGGTATGAATCAAACATTCCTGGGAATTGTGGCCAAATACCATCTGTATTAATTTCCTAGGGTTACACAACAATGAACCCAAAACTCAGTAACTTAAAAAAACAGAAATTTATTGTCTCACAGTTTTAAATGCTAGAAGTTCAAAATAAAAATATTAGCAAGGTTGGTTTCTTCTCAGGGCTGTGAAGGAGAATCTGTTCCATGCTTCTCTCCTAGCCTTTGGTAGCCTCCAACATCCCTGGGTTTGTAGATGGTGTTCTCTCTGTGTCTTCATATCATCTTCCCTCTGTAAATCTTTCTCTTCATCTGGAACTACTTTTTATAAGGACACCAGTCATACTGGATTAGGGATTAGAAGGCCACCTTACTCCAGTATGACCTCATTTTAATGCCTGTAATTTATGTATTTCCAAATAAAGTCACAGTCTTTAGGTATGGGGGTTAGGACTTCAACATATAAATTTGTGGGGAGACACAATTCAACCCACAATAGTCTTCCCAACAGCCCCCAAATATCCTTCTCACATTCAAAATGTATTCACCCATTCACATCATCCCCAAAAGTCTTAACATCATTCCAGCATCAATTCTAAATCCAAAACAATCTAATACTATCTAAATAAGGTAAGGGTGATACTTGGAATATGATTCTTCTTGGGGAAAAATGCCTCTCCATCTGTAAACCTGTGAAAAAAGACAAGTAAACTGCTTCTAAAATACAATAGGCATAGGATAGATATTATCATTTCAAAATGGAGAAATCAGAAAGATGAAAGGCATAATAGATCCCAAGCAAGTCCAAAATTAAGTGGGGGCAAATTCCACTAGATTATAAAGGTTAAGAATAATCCTTATTGGCTTGATGCTTGCTCTGTTGTCTGGGCCCCCCGACCAAGGAGGTGGCCCCATTCTCTAGAATTTTCCAACTCCTGAAGTTCTCTTTACTTTTTGCTTAACAATTCTCTCTTCAATTTATCAAAATCCTCTTAAATTTTACTATAAACAGCTTGAAGAACCCAAGCTGTCCCTTTACCTCTTTGCTTAGAAATCTCCTGTGAAATAGCCAAGTTCATGGCTTACAAGTGATACTTTCCATTCCAACAAAACACAATTCAGCCAAGAACTCTGTCACTTTATAATAATGACTACCTTTTTTCCAGTTTCCAATAGTAAGTTCCTCATGTCCATCTGAGACCTCGCCAGAAGCACCTTGAAAATGGATATTTTTAGCTATATTCTGTTCATGAAGACTAATATATATATTATATGTATAATATATATATTATACAGACATAGAGATACATAGGTAGAGCTATAGATATAAGTATAGATATAGCTATAGGTATATATATATGTAGAGATCCTCTCAGATGAAAAATCTTTCTCCACTGTTCTCCTCTTTCTGAGTGCTCACCAGAATCTACTTTAATATCCATATTTCTACCAATAATCTTTTCAGGACCAACTAGGCTTTTTCTATCAATCACCACAAAATGTTTCCAGCCCTTACCCATTATCCAGTTCCAAAGCCATCTCCACATTTTTAAGTATTTGTAACAGTAGCATCCCCCTACATTTCCTGGTACTAAATCCTGTACTAGTTTGCTAGGGCTTCCATAACAAAAAACCACAATACAGGAGGCTTAAAGACAGAAATGTATTGTATTGTAGTTCTGGAGACTACAAGTCCAAAATCAAGGTATCTGCAGGATTGATTCCTTCTGAATGCTATGAGAAACAATCTGTTCTAGGCCTCTCTCCTTGGCTTGTAGATACCCATCTTCTCCCTCTGTCTCTTTACATCATCTTCCCTCTTTACGCATATGGCTCTGTAACCAAATTTCTCCCCTTTTATAAGGACATTAGTCAGATTAGATTAGAGCCAATGTTAATGACCTGATTTGACTACCTCTCTAAAGACCCTATCTCCAAATAAGGTCACATTCTCCGGTACTGGAGATTAGGACTCCAGCACATCATCTTAGGGAGATAAAATTCAACCCATGACAGTTGTTTATTGTTTATAATCCTTCAGTTTATATTCATTAGCATTAGGAGAGAATCAAAAGTCATGATCTCCTCTTTCTGTCCGTCTGGTCTTCTGTCATACTGGGTACATCACCATATCCACTTCAACCTCTGACATCTTAGACTTGAGGCATATTGAAGTGCTTTCAGTTTTGCAAATACATCATGCTATTTCATACCTCTATGCATTTTACCTCCATTCCTTTTTGGAATGCCCCTTTCTACACTATGCTTGGCATACATTTATACCTCTTTCAAGAATAAATTACAAGGTCATATCCTCTTTGAAGTCTTTCCAAAACACATCTAAACCATTTTTTCCTTTCATTTCCACTGTCCAGGTAAATTTTTACTTCTTTTTTAATCTCAAATTTTCTGCTCTTACATCTGCTATAGGACATGAAATGCTTTGTTGCACTTATAATTTTTTCTTTGAAGGGGAAAACATTCAAAGAAAAAAATATAAGTCCAACAAAGTATTCCATGTGCAACCATCACCTCTATCTAGTTTCAGAACTGCTAAATGGCCCACAAGAGACCCCATACCCATTAAGCAGTCAGTCACCAGTTATCCTGCCTGCCAGGCTCTGGCAACCAATAAACTGTTTTCTGACTCCATGGATTTACCTATTTTGGACATTTCATATACATGGAGTTAACCAATATGTGAAGCTTTGTGCTTATTTCTTTCACTCACATTGTGTGTTTTTTTGAGGTTCATTCACATTGTAGCTTGCATCAGAACTTCATTCCTTTTTATGGGTGAATAATATTCCTTTGTGTGGATATACCCTCAATTGATGGACATTTGAGTTGTTTTCACCTTTTTGCTATTCTGAAAACTCCTCAGAAACATTTGTATACAAGTATCTATTTGAGCATCCATTTTCAAATCTTTGGGGTCTATAACTAATAGTGGAACTGCTGGGTCACATGGAAATTCTATGTTTAACTTTTTGAGAAACTGCAAAATTGTTTTTCCATAGTGGTCGCACCATTTTACATTCCTACTAGGAATGTATGAGGGTTCTACTTTTTCTACATCCTAGCCAACAACACTTGTTACTGTCCATTTTTAAATTATTATTGCCATCATAATAGATATGAAGTTGTGTCTCATTAAGGTTTTGATTTGCATTTCCTTAAAGACTAAAATGCTTTTCCTGAGGTTGTTTCCCATTTGTATATCTTCTTTGGGCAAATTTCTATTCAAGTTCTTTGTCCCCTTTTTAATGTGTTGTCTTTTGTTTATTGCTCAATTTAAGTGTTTTTATATATTCTGGATGCTAGACTCTCATCAGATATATGATTTGTAAATATTTTCTCCCATTCTGTAGGTTGTCTTTTCACTTAATATTATCCTTTGATGCAAAAAAAGTTTATAATTATGATGAAATCCAATTTATCTACTTTTTATTTTGCTGCTTTTGGTGTCTTGTCTAAGAATTCATTGCAAAATCCAAAGTCATGAAAATTTACTTCTATGTTTTCTTCTAAGAGTTTTATAATTTAAACTTTTATATCTATGTTTTTAATCCATTTTGTATTACTGTTTGTATATGTAGGGGTCCAGCTTCATTCTTGTGCAAATGCATATACAGTTGTCACAGCACAATTAGTTGAAGACAGTATTCTTTCCAAACCCTTGTCAAAAATCAGTTCACCATAACTGTATAGGTTTATTTCTATATTCTCAATTCTATTCCATATATCATTTCACATCCATCCTTATGCAGTGCCACACTGCCTTGATTACTGTATCCTTATAGTAAGTTTTGAAGTCAGAAAGCATGTATCTTTCAACTTTGTTCTTTCATAGAACTCTTTTAGTTAATTAGTGTCACTTGAAATTCCATATGAATTTTAGGGTTGGCTTTTTCAATTTCTGCAAAATGTGTAGTTGGGATTTTGATAAGGATTACATTTAATCTGGATATCCCTTTGGATAGAATTGCCATACTAACAATATTAAGTCTTTTAAGCCTTGAATAGAGTATGTCTTTCCCTTTGTCTTGGTCTTCAGTTCCTTTCAGCAATATTTTGTAGTTTTTAGTGTGCACACCTTGTGCCACTTTGGTTACATTTATCAATTGTTTTATGCTTTGTTATAATTTTTGATGCTTTTCCAAATGGATTTTTTACCTAATTTCCTTTTTGGATTGTTCATTGCTAGTGTATAGAAATACACTGATTTTTGTGTGGTAATTATTTCTTTACTTTTAAGACTAATGCTATAGAAGTAAATGGTTGTTGGTTCACCAAGACAATGTTCAGCTAAAGGATAATAACTGTATTCTTACCTGCTGGTGATTAATTGCCTCATACAGAATACTTAGATTTTTATCATTTAACATAATTAAATGGCCAAATTATAGGTTCCCATCAGAAGTAAACTATTTTAAATGTTGTGCATGCATACCATAAGCAGTCTTTCAAAGTATGTTAATACAATCATGAATATTCATTTGAAGGTAGAAGATGGATAGGTAAATTTCCAGAAATTTCTCTAAGGTTGGAAATGTACTTTCTATATAGCAACTAATAAACTGTTTATCAAATCATCTTTTAAAAGGATAGCCTCCAAAGCAAAATGAAGTTATCCCACTATTACTCCAGTTGATCATTAGAGTAGATTACCTTCTGACAGCCACCTAACAGCCCTCATGAAAAGTAGCTCCAGGGAGGTGGAGAAAAGATGGCAGCATGAGTAGTGTGGTGGAAATCTCTACCCAAAACCACATATATTTTGAAAATACAGCAAATACAACTATTCCTAAAAGAGTGACCAGAAGTAAGAGTACACCAGCCAGTCTACATCTGTGAGAAGTCAACATCTCATGAAAAAGGGCAAGGTAAAAAGCCACAACCTGGTGGGAATAAGCACTCCCCCAACCCCAGCTCACTGGAGGGAGGAAAAGAATCAGAGCCAGGAGGGAGTGGAAGCACAGGACTGCTAAATAATCAGCCCTAGTAATCTACCCCAGGAGCACAGATCCACATTGCATGGTGTTCTGGTGATTAGAGCAGCTAGGAAGCAAAGTTTGAGACTAAGCCTGCAAACAGGTTCCCACATCCAGCTGCCCTGGGACAAAAGAAAAGCAGGCACTTTAAGGGACCTCTCAACAGTAAGAGGGCTGCTAAAGGGACAAGGGTTTAAGAGAAGGAATTTCTGGACAAAATTGTCCCAGCACACTCAGCCCAACAGGCTAGGAACTTTCAGGAGCTCCAAGTGCCCTATTCCCCTGGTTAGTAACACAGCCCTGAGGCCCCTCACCATGATAAGCAGCCTGCTACTTCTTCCTCCTGCCAACACCTGTGCATAAACCAGCTGTCCCCACCATTGCTGCAGACCAGCTGGAGGGCAGCCCCACCTATAGCAACTACACAGCTTCATGCAGAGGCTTATCACTGCACGTGGCTAAACAGCCCAGACACAGAGGCTGCTCCTTGTGTGAGCTTGACTGGCACAGACAGGGGAGATGGGCGCTGAGACCAAGAGCCATGAAGGGGCTTTGCTATCATCCCAGAATCCACGTCACTTGCCTGAGATCCTTGCCATTGCCCTAGGCCATACCAAGGGACACCCAATCCATGGCAGTTTAGGGGATTAACCCAGTGGCTGCTCGCTGCACACAGTTAACCTGTACAGACAGTGGAGACAGCCATGGTGATCGGCAAGTGGAAAGAGACTTTGTCCTCCCAGCTGACACTGGTGCCACTTGCCAGGGACCACTTCCATTACTCTAGGACTATGAAAAGGTAGAAGAATCTTGTTCAATCCAAAATGTATCAAACAACAGAAAGAAGGCTCAGTGAGACTGAAATCATCAATCTTCCTGAAAAAGAATTCAAAATAAAAGTCATAAGCATGTTAATAGAGCTACAGAAAATTATTCAACAGCTAAGGGATGAATTCAGGAGGGAGATAACTAAAACAAAACAAAGAATGGAGAGATTTAAGACCAGATTAGGTGAGGTAGAGGAAACAGAATGTAATATAAATCAGAGAACAAGAATACAGAGAAGATGAGGCAGAGAGAGAAAAAAAGGAATACCAGGAATGAAAGAATATTAAGAGAACTGTGTGACCAATCCAAAAGGAACAATACTCAAATTCTAGGATTACCAGAAGAAGAAGAGAGAGAGAAAGGGATAGAAAGTGTCTTTGAAGAAATATCTGCTGAAAACTTCCCCAAACTGTGGGAGGAAACAGTCTCTAAGACCATGGAAGCCCACAGATCTCCCAACAAAAGGAACCAAATGAGGACAACACCAAGACATATAATAATTAAAATGGAAAGATCAAAGACAAGGACAGAGTATTAAAGGCAGCCAGAGAGAGAAAAAAGGTCACCTACAAAGGAAAACCCATCAGGCTATCATCAGACTTCTCAGCAGAAACAATGCAGGCCAGAAGCGAATGGCATGATATATTTAATGCAATTAAACAGAAAGGGCTTGAAACTAGAATACTATACCCATCACAAATATCATTTAAATATGAAGGAGGGATTAAACAATTCCACGACAAGCAAAAGTGGAGGGAATTTGCCTCCCACAAACCACCTCTACAGGATATTTTAAAGGGACTGCTTTTGATGGAAGCACTCCTAAGGCTAAATAGATGTCACCAGAGAAAATAAAATCACAGCAAAAAAAGCAGAACAATCAAATACTAACTAAAGGCAAAAAAATAAAATCAACTATTCACAAAACAAATCAAACAAAACACAAAATAATACAGAATAAAACACCCAACAAATAAAGAATGGAGGAGGAGGATTAAGAAGGGAGAAAAATAAAGAACCATCAGACTGTGTTCATAATACTTAATAAGCGAGTCATGTTAGAAGGTTAGATAGTAAAGAAGCTACCTTTGAAACTTTGGTAACCGCAAATCTAAAGCCTGCAATGGCAATAAGTATATATCTTTCAATAATCACCCTAAATGTGAATGGACTGAAGGCACCAATCAGAAGACAGAGTAATAGAAAGGATAAAAAAGCAGGACCCATCTATATGCTGCTTACAAGGGACTCACCTCAAACCCAAAGACATACACAGACTAAAAGTCAGGGGATGGAAAAATATATTTCATGCAAACAATAGGGAGAAAAAAACAGGTGTTGCAGTACATGAATCAGACAAAATAGACTTCAAAACAAAGAAAGTAACAAGAGATAAACAAGGACATTACATAATGATAAAGGGGGCAGTCAGTCCAACAATAGGATATAACCATTATAAATATATATGCACCCAATACAGGAGCACCAACATATGTGAAAGAAATACTAACTGAATTAAAGGAGGAAATAGAATGTAATGCATTCGCTCTTGAAGACTTCAACACACCACTCACTCCAAAGAACAGATCCACCAGACAGAAAATAAGTAAGGACACAGAGGCACTGAACAATACACTAGAACAGATGGGCCTAAAAGATATCTACAGAACTCTACACCCAAAAGCAGTAGGGTACACATCCTTCTGAAGTGCACATGGAGCATATAATAGGCTACAAAAAAAGCCTCAGTAAATTCAAAAAGATTGAAATTCTATCAACCAACTTCTCAGACCACAAATGTATAAAATTACAAACAAATTTGTACAAAGAAAATAAAAAGGCCCACAAATACATGGAGGCTTAAAAACATGCTACTAAATAGTCAATAGATCAATAACCAAATTTAAATAGAGATCAAGCAATATATGGAGACAAATGACAACAACAACACAAAGCCCCAACTTCTGTGGGACGCAGCAAAGGCAGTTCTAAGAGGAAAGTAGATAGCAATCCAGGCCTATTTCAAGAAGGAAGAACAATCCCAAATGAATAGTCTAAAGTCACAATTCAGTACTGGCACAAGAACAGACCCACAGACCAGTGGAAGAGAATAGAAAGTCCAGATATTAACCCAAACATATATGGTCAATTAAAATATGATAAAGGAGCCATAGACATACAGTGGGGAAATTACAGCCTCTTCAACAGCTGGTGTTGGCAAACTGGACAGCTACATGTAAGAGAATGAAACTAGATCATTGTCTAACCCCATACACAAAAGTAAATTCAAAATGGATCAAATACCTGAATGAAAGTCATTAAACCATAAAACTCTAAGAAAAAATCATAGGCAAAAACCTCTTTGACATAAACATGAGCAACTTCTTCATGAACATATCTCACCAGGCAAGGGAAACAAAAGCAAAAATGAACAAGTGTAAGTATATCAAGCTGAAAAGCTTCTGAACAGCAAAGGACACCATCAGTAGAACAAAAAAGCATCCTACAGTATGGGATAATACATTAATAAATGACAAATCCGATAAAGGGTTGACATCCAAAATATATAAAGAGCTCACACACCTCAACAAACAAAAAGAAAATCATCCAATTAAAAATGGTCAGAGGAGCTGAGCAGACAGTTCTCCAAAAAAGAAATTCAGATGGCCAACAGACACATGAAAAGATGCTCCACATTGTTAGCCATCAGAGAAATGCAAATTAAAACCACAATGAGATATCACCTTACACCAGTAAGGATCGCCACCATCCAAAAGACAAACAACAACAAATGTTGGCGAGGTTGTGGAGGAAGGAGAACCCTCCTACACTGCTGGTGGGAATGTAAACTAGTTCAACCATTGTGGAAAGCAGTATGGAGGTTCCTCAAAAAGCTCAAAATAGAAATACCACTTGACCCAGGAATTCCACTCCTATGAATTTACCCTAAGAGTGCAGCAGCCCAGTTTGAAAAAGACATATGTACTCCTATGTTGATTACAGCACTATTTACAATAGCCAAGAAATGGAAACAACCTAAGTGTCCATCAGTAGATGAATGGATAGAGAAAATGTTGTCCATATACACAATGGAATATTATTCAGCCAGAAGAAGAAAACAAATCCTACCATTCACAACAACATGGATGGAGCTAGAGGGTATTACGCTCAGTGAAATAAGCCAGGCAGACAAAGACAAGTATCAAATGATTTCACTCATCTGTGGAGTATAAGAACTAAGAATAAACTGAAGGAGCAAAACAGCAGCTGAGTCATAGAACCGAAGAATGGACTAACAGTTACCAAAGGGAAAGGGAGTGGGGAGGATGGGTGGGAAAGGGAGGGATAAGGGCAAAGATGGGGGCAATACTATAAGCAGACATAATGTGGAGTGGGGGTGGACACTGGGAGGGCTATACAACACAGAGAAGACACGTAGTGATTCTATTACATCTTACTATGCTAATGGACAGTGACTGTAATGGGGTATGTGGTGGGGGACTTGGTGAGGGGTCGAGTCTAGTAAACATAATGTTCCTCATGTAATTGTAGATTAATGATACCAAAATAACTTATGTCAGTATTTATTTTCCTTAGCATTTAAGGCTATTATATCTCTGTCTTCTGGTCCATTCTTGCTGTTCAGAAATCTGCTTTCACTCCAACTGATGAACCTTGGAAATTAGTATGTCTTTTTTCTCATTAGTTGCTAGTTGCTTTTAAGATTTCATCTGACGTTATTTAGCTTTTCAGTATGATTCCCCCACACTGCCCCTGCCATCTACATTCTAAACTCTTACTGAAACTTCACATTCATCTTCATTCTGAAGATAAACTTCTTAACAAATTATGGAAAGTTCTCTTTATTATACTTTATCAAACACTTCCAGGTGCTTGTGGAGGAAATATTAAAGTTACATAACCTGCTTTATTGCCAGATACTGAACTGGTCTATATACTTTATACTGCAAATTCTGTTGAAACATTTTTATTCTGCTAGACTATGAGTTCCTTTACGGTGGTGAGGATGTTATATACCTTTCTGTATTCCTGGCATCTGTCATAGTACCAGGGGATAGTAAGTTTCAATGGTTAACTTAATTAATATTTATTGGGAGAATTTAAAGCAAAATCATCCTTTTTTCTGAATTATCTGAATGTTTATAAGTCAGAGTGGGCTTGCTTTTGTTATGAGTTACTTGGGCCATTTCACTAATCACACATTTTATTTTGGCTGTAAAGAACTTGTTTCAATTCTTTTTCTTCCCTATTTTCATATAAATGTAACAAAGTTGTTACATGGCTATAAGTAGAATTGATAGTTCCTTCTCTGTTTAATGTTATATTTCAGTTTCATAGAATACCCAAAACTTATTATAAAACTCAGTTGGCAAATAGTACCTTCATTTATTTCAAATAGCAAAAATAAGACAAATTTGTCTTTAAAATAAACAAAAGAGCTAGATTTTAGAAGCTCCTTCTCATATCACTTAGAAATTATTATGATGCACTAGCCTCTTCTTTAAAACTGTGGTGCTCCATGCATATACACGGACATTTTTGATAACTAGAAAAACTTATGTCAGTATTTATCAGCAATAATAGTTATCTGTGCCAATGTGTTCAGAAGTCTATTACATCAAATGCTATTTGTGGAAACCAATGTCTAATGACCCCTCTTTATGATTCCATTAGTTACTACTCAATGGAAATTATTCATTGAAATGAAAATAAGGAAATAAAGTTCATGCATGGTAGCAGCTGATTCAGTACTGCAACAAGCCTTTAGCACATTTACAAAATCCATAAAACCTGTCTAAATGGCTATATTTTCCAGAGCTCTAATAGCAAATTAAATGACACAGATCTCTCTTTCATCATGCCAATTAGGGATACATTATTTTCCAGGTGGTTTTCTCTATTTTCATCAAAATATGATATTCAATTTGAACTTCCATATGGGTGAGTAATTAAGAAATTGAAATGTGAGTAGGTCTATTTTTCTTGTCTCCAATTTAAATGAGGTTCCTCTATTTTCTTCAGGAGAAGAGATAATATATGTGCAAGAAAGACATCACTTGTTAATTAACAAAATCTTACCGGTTGTATACCCTTGGTGGAAGAACCAATATAGAAAAAGCCTTGCAACTATAACTTTGGTCAAAATAATCACTTGCAGTCTTTTTACAGAAAGGCAAAAATGGCAATGACATACATACAGAAAAAGTTATATGATTGCAGTAGAAAACTAGTTCATCCAACAGGTATTCATTAAGCTCTTTCTATATGCACAACACATTGTTAGCCACATGAGAGGACATAAAATGATGGGTTCTTTCAAAGATATTGAAGTACCATTAGAGGGAAAAAATGTTAGTGTCTGCCATGTATGTATCAACTTAGGAGGATATATGTGTGTGATATTACCTGTGAAAGTTCAGTGAGTAGTCATATGAAAGGGAGCTGATGCAATTGAGGATGGGGGTCTCAGAAGAGGTAGTAATGTGAGGATGCAGTGAGAAATCAGAAGTGAGAAAGAAGTTAGTGCATTAAGTGCACAGTGTGTGGAACAGCATGAATGGAGCAGAAAGCTTTACGAATTAGAGAGCTAGATTTCCAATAGAAGATCAAATGGAGAATATAGTAGGTGACAAAAATGAGTCAGAACATGGTTACATGGTCAATGGTAAGCCATAAAGGTTTTTTTTAAGGTTTTAATATGTAATATTTTCAGGATTCCTTTGTTAAGAACTGGTCTCATATTGGTCTTAAAAAAACCTTGAAGATCAGGAAACAATGGCAGGGTGAGTAGGGTGGAAGAAATATCCTCCCAAAAGCACATACATTTTGAAAATATAGTAAACACAACTGTACCTAAAAGAGTGACCAGAAGTAACAGTACACCAGTCAGTCTACATCTGGAAGAAGTCAACATCTCACGGAAAAGGGCAAGGTAAAAAGCCATGACCAGGAGGGACATGAGCAACCCACTCAAACCCAGCTCACAGGCAAGGGAGGAAAGGAATCAGAGTGGGGAGGGAGTGGAAGCACACTGCTAAATAGCCAGCCCTAGTAATCTGCCCTGGGAGCATGGATACACATTGCATGGTGCTCTGGAGGTTGGAGGGGCTGAAAAGCAAAGTCTGAGACTAAGACTGTGAACAGGTTCCCACAACCAGCTTTCCTGGGACAAAAGAAAACCATGTGTTGTAAAAGTCTTAAAGGAGCAGGGGTTTAACAGGTGGACAAAATTTTCCTGGCACACAGCCCAGCAGGCTGGGAACTTTCAGGAGCTTTAGACACCCTATCCCCCTGGTTGGCAATACAGACCCAAGGCCCCTCACTGTGATAAGCAGCCTGCCATTCCTTCCTCTGCACCAGTACCTGTGCATAAACTGGCTGTCACTGCCATTGCTGCAGACCAACTGGAGGGCAGTCCCACCTACAGCAACTACACAGCTTAATGCAGAGGCTTCTTCCTGCACGCAGTTGACCAGCACAGACAGTGGAGACAGCCTATGAGAGCAGGAGCCACAAAAGGGCATTGTGCTTGCAGCAGACAAATGCGCCACTCACCTGCAACTCCTACCATCTCCCTAGGCCATCCCAAGGGCTGCCCCATACACAGCAGCTGATGGGATTAATCCAGAGGCCACTCACTGTATGTGGTTAACTGGCACAGACAGCAGAGACAGGCATGGTGACCGGCAAGCAGGAAGGGACTTTGTCCTCCCAGCTGACACATGCACCACTTGCCGGTGACCACTCCAATCGCTCCAGGACTATGAAAAGACAGAAGAACCTTGTTCAATCCAAAATGCCTCAAGCACCAGAAAGAGGTCTAGGTAAGACTAAAAATCATCAATCTTCCTGAAAAGAATTCAAAGTAGAAGTCATAAGCATGCTGATGGAGCTACAGAAAAATATTCAATAGCTCAGGGACGAATTCAGGAGGGAAATAACTGAAATGAAACAAACAACAGAGGGATTATAAAGCAGATAAGATGAGGTGGAGGAGACAATGACATAGAAATCAGAGAACAGAAATACAGAAAATCTGAGGCAGAAAGAGAAAAAAAGTCCTCTAGGAATGAAAGAATATTAAGAGATTTGTGTGATCAATCCAAATAGAACAATATTTTCATTATAGGGGTACCAGCAAAAGAAGAGAGAGAAAAAGGGATAGAAAGTGTCTTTGAAGAAATAAATGCTGAAAACTTCCCCAATCTTGGAAAGGAAATATTCTCTCAGGCCTTGGAAGTCCACAGATCTCCCAACACAGAGGGGCCCAAGGAAGACAACACCAAGACATATAATAATTAAAATGGCCAAGATCAAGGACAAGGACACAGTATTAAAAGCCGCCAGAGGAAAGAAAAGATCACCTACAAAGGAAAACCCATCAGGCTATCATCAGACTTATCAGCAGAAACCTTACAGGCCAGAAAAGAGTGGCATGATATATTCAATGCAATGAAACAGAAGGGCCTTGAATTGAGAATACTCTACCAAGTAAGATTATTGTTTACATTTGAAGGAGGGATGAAAAAATTCCCAGATAAGCAAAAGTTGAGGGAATTTACCTCCCACAAACCATCTTTACAGTATATTTTAAAGGCACTGCTCTAGATGGAAGTATGCCTAAGGCTAAATAGCTGTCACCAGGGAAAATAAAAGCACAGCAAAGGAAGTAGATCAACTAAATACTAACCAAATGCAAAATTAAATCAGCTACTCACAAAGTCAGTCAAGGGATGCACAAGGAGAATAAAATATGACACCTAATATATAAAGAGTGGGGGAGGAAGAAAAAGAATGGAGAGAAAAAAGAATCATCAGACTGCACTTATAATAGCATAATAAATGAGTTAAGGTACACTGTTAGATAGTAAAGAAGTTGCCCTTGAACCTTTAGTAACCAGGAATCCAAAGCCTGCAATGGTAATAAGTATATAACTATCGATAATCACCCTAAATGTAAATGGACTGAATGCACCAATCAAAAGTCAGAGTTACAGAATGGATAAAAAAGCAAGACCCATCTATATGCAGCCTACAAGAGACTCACTAAAAACCTAAGACATACACAGACTAAAAGTGAAGGGATATAAAAAGATATTTCATGCAACTAAGAGGGAGACAAAAGTAGATGTTTCAGTACATGTATCAGACAAAATAAACTTCAAAACAAAGAAACAAGAGACAAAGAAGGACATTACATAATAATAAAGGAGTCAGTCCAACAAAAGGATATAACCATTATAAATATCTATGCACCCAACACAGGATCATATGTGAAACAAATACTAACAGAATAAAATGGGGAAATAGAATGCAATGCCTTCATTATCAGAGACATCAACTGTCCACTAACTCCAAAGGACAGATCCACCAGACAGAAAATAAGTAAGGACACAGAGGCACTAAACAACACATTAGAACAGATGGACCTAACAGACATCTATAGAACATTCCACCCAAAACCAGCAGGATATACATTCTTCTAAAGTGCACATGGAACATTTTCAAGAATAGGTCATATACTAGGCAACAGAAAGAGCCTCAGCAAATTCAAAAAGACGGAAATTGTACCAACCATATTTGCAGACCACAAAGGTATGAAATTCCAAATAAATGTACAAAGAAAACAAAAAGGCTCACAAACACATGGAGGCTTAACAACATGCTACTAAATAATCATTGGATCAATGACCAAATAAAAACAGAGATCAAGCAATATATGGAGACAAATGACAACAACAGCCCAAAGCCCCAACTTCTGTGGGACGTGGTGAAGGCAATTCTAAGAGGAAAATATAGAGCAATCCAGGCCTATTTAAAGAAGGAAGAAAAATCCCAAATAAATAGTGTAAATTCACAGTTATTGAAAGTAGAAAAAGAAGAAAAAACGGGGCCCAAAGTCAGTAGAAGGAGGGACATAATAAAGATCAGAAAAGAAACAAATAAAATTGAGAATAAAACAATAGGAAGAATTATTGAAACCAAGAGCTAGTTCTTTTTTTAATTTTATTTTGATATAATTAATCTATAATTACATGAAGGAC
Organism: Manis javanica; assembly: GCF_040802235.1. Lineage (NCBI taxonomy): Eukaryota > Metazoa > Chordata > Mammalia > Pholidota > Manidae > Manis > Manis javanica. The sequence continues at coordinate 103,694,449 of NC_133174.1, read as the reverse complement.
ATTATGTTCACTAGGCTATGCCCTCACCAAGTCCCCCCCCCCACATACCCGTTCACAGTCACTGTCCATCAACATAGTAAGATGCTGTAAAACCACTACTTTTCTTCTCTGTGTTGCACAGCCCTCCTTCTGCCTCCCCCCCACACACACTATACATGTTAATCGTAATGCCACCTTTCTTTTTTCCCACCCTTATCCATCCCTTCCCACCCGTCCTCCCCAATCCCTTTCCCTTTGGTAACTGTTAGTACATTCTTGGGTTCTGTGCTTCTGCTGTTGTTTCGTTCCTTCAGTTTTCATCTGTTCTTATACTCCACATATGAGTGAAACAATTTGGTACTTGTCTTTCTCCACCTGGCTTACTTCACTGAGCATAATGCCCTCTAGCTCCACTCATGTTGTTGCAAATGGTAGGATCTGTTTTTCTCTTATAGCTGAGTAATATTCCATTGTGTATATGTACCACATCTTCTTTATCCATTCATCTACTGTTGGACATTTAGGTTGCTTCCATATCTTGGCTATTGTAAATAGTGCAGCGATACACATAGGGGTGCATCTGTCTTTTTCAAACTGGAGTGCTGCATTCTTGGGGTAAATTCCTAGAACTGGAATTCCTGGGTCAAACGGTATTTCTATTTTGAGCATTCTGAGGAACCTCCATACTGCTTTCCAAAAAGGCAAAAAGGTTGAACAAATTTACATTACCACCAGCAGTGTAGGAGGGTTCCCCTTTCTCCACAATCTTGCCAACATTTGTTGTTGTTTGTCTTTTGGATGGTAGCCATGCTTACTGGTGTGAGATAACATCTCATTGTGGTGTTAATTTGAATTTCTCTGATGACAAGGGATGTGGAGCATCTTTTCATGTGTCTGTTGGCCATCTGAATTTCTTCATTAGAGAACTGTCTATTCAGCTCCTCTGTCCATTTTTTAATTGGATTATTTGTTTTTTGTTTGTTGAGGTGTGTGAGCTCTTTATATATGTTGGATGTCAACCCTTTATCGGACCTGTCATTTATGAATGTATTCTCCCATACTGTAGGATGCCTTTTTGTTCTATTGGTGGTGTCCTTTGCTGTACAGAAGCTTTTCAGCTTGATATAGTCCCATTTGTTCATTTTTGCTTGTTTCCCTTGCCTGGGCAGATATGTTCAAGAACAGGTCACTCATGTTTATGTCTAAGAGATTTTTGCCTATGTTTTTTTCTTAGAGTTTTATGGTTTCATGACATACATTCAAGTCTTTGATCCATTTCGAATTTACTTTTGTGTATGGGGTTAGACAGTGATCCAGTTTCATTCTGTTACATGTAGCTGTCCAGTTTTGCCAGCACTGTCTGTTGAAAAGACTGTCATTTCCCCATTGTATGTTCATGGCCCCTTTATGGAATATTAGTAGACCATATATGTTTGGGTTAATGTTTGGAGTCTCTATTCTGTTCCACTGGTGTATGGCTATGTTCCTATGCCAGTACCAAATTGTCTTGACTACTGTGGCTTTGTAGTAGAGCTTGAAGTTGGGGAGTGAGATCTCCCCCACTTTACTCTTCCTTCTCAGGATTGCTTTAGCTATTTGGGGTCTTTGGTGTTTCCATATGAATTTTTGAACTATTTGTTCCAGTTCATTGAAGAATACTGTTGGTAATTTGATAGGGATTGCATCGAACCTGTATATTGCTTTGGGAAGGATGGCCATTATGATGATATTAATTCTTCCTAGCCAGGAGCATGGGATGAGTTTCCATTTGTTAGTGACCTCTTTAATTTCTCTTAAGAGTGTCTTATAGTTTTCAGAGCATAGGTCTTTCACTTCCTTGGTTAGGTTTATTCCTAGGTATTTTATTCTTTTTGATGCTATTTTGAATGAAATTTTCTTCCTGATTTCCCTTTCTGTTAGTTTATTGTTTATGTATAGGAAAGCCACAGATTTCTGTGTGGTAATTTTGTGTCCTTCAACTTGCTGAATTCTGATATTAGCTCTAGTAGTTTCGGAGTGGAGTCTTTAGGGTTTTTTATGTACAATATCGTGTCATCTGCAAATAGTGACAGTTTAACTTCTTCTTTACCAATCTGGATTCCTTGTATTTCTTTGTTTTGTCTAATTGCCATGGTTAGGACCTCCAGTACTATATTGAGTAACAGTGGGGAGAGTGGGCATCCCTGTCTTGTTCCTGATCTTAGAGGAAAAGCATTCAGCTTCTCGCTGTTCAGTATGCTGTTGGCTGTGGGTTTATCATATATGGCCTTTATTATGTTAAGGTACTTGCCCTCTATACCCATTTTGTTGAGAGTTTTAATAATGAATGGATGTTGAATTTTATCGTATGATTTTTCTGTATCTATGAAGATGATCATGTGGTTTTTGTCCTCCTTTTTGTTGATGTGGTGGATGATGTTGATGGATTTTCGAATGTTGTACCATCCTTGCATCCCTGGGATGAATCCCACTTGGTCATGGTGTATGATCCTCTTGATGTATTTTTGAATTTGGTTTGCTAATATTTTGTTGAGTATTTTTGCATCTACGTTCATCAGGGATATTGGTCTGTAGTTTTCTTTTTTGGTGGGGTCTTTGCCTGGTTTTGGTTTTAGGGTGATGTTGGCTTCATAGAATGAGTTTGGGAGTATTCCCTCCTCTTCTATTTTTTGGGAAACTTTAAGGAGAATGGGTGTTATGTCTTCTCTGTATGTTTGATAAGATTACGAGGTAAATCCATCTGGCCCGGGGGTTTGTTCTTTGGTAGTTTTTTGATTACCGCTTCAATTTCATTGCTGTTAAACGGCCTGTTTAGATTTTCTGTTTCTTTTTGGGTCAGTCTTGGAAGGTTGTATTTTTCTAGGAAGTTGTCCATTTCTCCTAGGTTTCCCAGCTTGTTAGCATATAGGTTTTCATAGTACTCTCTAATAATTCTTTGTATTTCTGTGGGCTCCATCGTGATTTTTCCTTTCTCATTTCTGATTCTGTTGATTTGTGTTGACTCTCTTTTCCTCTTAATAAGTCTGGCTAGAGGCTTATCTATTTTGTTTATTTTCTCGAAGAACCAGCTCTTGGTTTCATTGATTTCTGCTATTGTTTTATTCTTCTTAATTTTCTTTATTTCTTCTCTGATCTTTATTATGTCCCTCCTTCTGCTGACCTTAGGCCTCATTTTTTCTTCTTTTTCCAATTTCGATAATTGTGACATTAGATCATTCATTTGGGATTGTTCTTCCTTCTCTAAATATGCCTGGATTGCTATATACTTTCCTCTTAGAACTGCCTTCGCCACATCCCACAGTAGTTGGGGCTTTATGTTGTTGTTGTCATTTGTTTCCATATCTTACTGGATCTCCATTTCAATTTGGTCATTGATCCATTGATTATTTTGGAGCATGTTGTTAAGCCTCCATGTGTTTGTGAGCCTTTTTGCTTTCTTTGTACAATTTATTTCTAGTTTTATGCCTTTGTGTTCTGAAAAGTTGGTTGGTAGGATTTCAATATTTTGGAATTTACTGAGGCTCTTTTTGTGGCCTAGTATGTTGTGTATTCTGGATATTGTTCCATGTGCACTTGAGAAGAATGTGTATCCTGTTGCTTTTGGATGTAGAGTTGTGTAGATGTCTATTAGATCCATCTGTTTAGTGTGTTGTTCAGTCCCTCTGTGTCCTTACTTATTTTCTTTCTGTTGTACCTGTTCTTTGGAGTGAGTGTTGGGTTGAAGTCTCCCAAAATGAATGCATTGCATTCTATTTCCTCCTTTAATTCTGTCATTATTTGTTTCACATATGTTGGTACTCCTGTATTGGGTGCATCAAGAGCTAGTTCTTTGAGAAAATAAAGAAAATAGATAAACCCCTAGCTAGACTTTTCAAGAAAAGAAGATAATCTACACACCTAAACAGAATCAGTAATGAGAATTGAAAAATCACTATGGTCACTGTAGAAATGGAAAGAATTATTAGAGAATACTATGAAAAATTATATGCTAACAAACTGGATAACCTAGAAGAAATGGATGACTTTCTGGAAAAATACAACCTTCCAAGACTGACCCAGGAAGAAATAGAAAATCTGAACAGACCAATTACCAGCAATGAAATTGAATCCATAATAAAAGAAAACTACCCAAGAACAAAACCTCTGGGCCATATGACTTCACTGCTGAGTTTAATCAGACATTTATAGAAGCCATAATACCCACTCTCCTTAAAGTTTTCCAAAAAGTAGAAGAGGAGGGAATACTTCCTAACTCAGTCTCTGAAGCCAGCATCACTCAAATACCAAAACCAGGCAAAGGCACCACAAAAAAGAAAGCTACAGAACAATATGCCTGATGAACATAGATGCAAAAATACTCAAAATATTAGCAAACTGAAATAAAAAATACATCAAGTGGATCATGCATCATGATCAAGTGGGATTCATCCCAGGATACAAGGATGGTACAACATTCGAAAATACGTCAACATCACCTTCTATATGACTAAAAAGAAGGAAGAAAATCACATAATCATTTCCATAGATGCCAAAAGAGCATTTGACAAAATTCAACACCCATTCATGATAAAAACTCTCAACAAAATGGATATACAGGGCAAATACCTCAACATAATAAAGGCCATATATGACAAACCCACAGCCAACATCATACTTAACAACAAAGTGAAAGCTTTTTCTGTAAGATCAGGAACAATACAAGGATGGCCTCTCTCCCCACTTTTATTCAACATAGTTCTGGACATCCTAGCTATGGCAATCAGACAACACAAAGAAATACAAGGCATTCAGATTGGTAATGAAGAAGTTAAACTGCCACTCTTTGCAGATAACATGATATTGTACATAAAAAACCTGAAAGAATCCACTCTAAAACTACTAGAACTAATATCAGAATTCAGCAAATTTGCAGGATACAAAATTAATACACAGAAATCTGTGGCATTCCTATACACTAACAATGAACTAGCAGAAAGAGAAATCTATAAAATAACTCCATTCACAATAGCATCAAAAAGAACAAAATTCCTAGGAATGAACCTAACCAAGGCAATGAAAGACCTATATCCTTAAAACTACAAGACACTCGAGATAAATTGAAGAGGATGCTAATAAATGGAAATTCATCCCATACTCTTGGGTAGGAAGAATTAATATTGTTGAAATGGCCATCCTGCCTAAAGGAGTATAGAGATTCATCATAATCCCTTTCAAAATATCACAAGCTTTCTTCAGCAAACTGGAACAAATATGGAACCACAAAAGACCCTGAATAGCCAAAGCAAACCTGAGAAGGAAGAATAAAGCAGGGGGATCTCACTTCCCAACTTCAAGTTCTACTAAAAAGCCACAGTAATAAAGACAATTTAGTACTGGCACAAGAACAGAAGCATAGACCAATGTAACCGACTAGAGTTTCCAGATATTAACCCAAGCATACATGGTCAATTAATAGACAATAAAGGAACCATGGATATACAATGGGGAAATGATAGCCTCTCCAACAGCTGGTGTTGGCAAACTGGACAGCTACCTGTAACAGAAGGAAACTGGATTACTGTCATCCCTATACACAAAAGTAAACTCAAAATGGATCAAAGACCTTAATGTAAGTCATGAAACCATAAAACTCTTATAAGAAAACATTGGCAAAACTCTCTTGAATATAAACATGAGCAACTTTTTCATGAACATATCTCCCGGGCAAGGGAAACAAAAGCAAAAATGAACAAGTGGAACTATATCAAATTAAAAGCTTCTGTATAGCAAAGGACACCATCAGTAGAACAAAAAGGCATCCTGCAGCATGGGAGAATATATTCATAAATGACATATCTGATAAGGGGTTGACATCCAAAATATATAAAGAGCTCACGCACCTCAACAACCAAAAAGCATATAACCCGATTAAAAAATGGGCAAAGGATCTGCACAGACACTTCCCCAAAGAAGAATTTCAGATGGCCAACAGGCACATGAAATGGTTCTTCACACCCATAATCATCAAAGAAATGCAAATTAAAACCACAATGAGATATCACCTCACACCAGATAGGATGGCCAACATCCAAAGGAGAAACAACAACAAATGTTGGCAAGGTTGTGGAGAAAGGGGAACCCTCCTACACTGCTGGTGGGAATGTAAATTAGTTCAACCATTGTGGAAGGCAGTATGGAGGTTCCTCATAGAATTAAAAATAGAAATACCATTTGACCCAGGAGTTCCTCTCCTAGGCATTTACCCTAAGAATACAGTATCCCAGATACAAAAAGACATATTCACCCCAATGTTTGTCACAGCACTATTTATAAAAGCCAAGAAATGGAAGCAATGCAAGTGTCCATGAATGGATAAAGAAGAAGTGGTACATATACACAATGGAATACTATTCAGCCATAAGAAAGAAACAAATCCCACCATTTGCAACAACCTGGATGGAGCTAGAGGGTATTATGCTCAGTGAAATAAGCCAGGCAGACAAAGACAAGTATCAAATGATTTCACTTATCTGTGGAATATAACAACGAAGGAAAAACTGGAGGACCAAAACAGCAGCAGTCTCACAGAACCCAAGAATGGACTAACAGTTTCTAAAGGGAAAGCGACTGGGGAGGGTGGGTGGGAAGGAGGGATAAGGGGATTAGGTGGCATTATGATCAGCACAGGTAATGTAGGGGGGGCATTGGGAAGTAAGTATCGCACAGAGAAGACAAGTAGTGACTCTATAGCATTTTACTAGTCTGATGGACAGTGAGTATAATGGGGTTTGTTGTGGGGACTTGATAATGGGGGGAATCTAGTACCCCCAATGTTACTCATGTGATTATATATTAATGATACCATAATAAATATATAAATATGTAGCTGCAAGTCATTAACCTTACATATTCTTGATGGAGAGATGATGACAACAAGTGAACCTAACAGAATGAAGAGTCCAAATTTCTCAAGGTGGCTGGCAATTTCCTGTATATTCTAGTCTCCACCTCCTTTTTGCCATTCCTTGTATCATAATCTACATTATAGCCAAATTTGATAGAGTTCAGTTCTTAGAATATATCATGCCCTCTCTGACCTAGACATTTGACAAGATTCTTCTTGCTACCTGAAATGCTCTCCCTGACCCTTCTTTATCTAACTAGCTTCTTTTAATACTTTAGGTTTCATCTTAAACATCCCTTCCTCAGGCACATATTTATGTACTCTAGGTACATAATAAGCCCACTTGCTGTGTGGTCCCATAGCACCCTGTCATTCTTCTAGTCTTTTACCTATCATACATTATTGTAATTATATCATGTATTTATTGCCTGTCTCTACAAATAAACTAAAACACCATGAGTCAGACACTGAAGATGTCTTGTTCACCATTTATTCCCAATGCCTAACACAGTTCCTGGCACATGGTAGGTGCAGAATAAACAAGTGAATGAATCATAGAATTATATAAGCCCCAGAAATAGTCTTGTGGCAGCAGTACTGCTCATTTGCTCAGTAAGAATTTCTGAGAAACACTAACTTTACACACACAATCACTGGGTGATAATTCAGAGAGTTTAATTTTTTATTAAGCAACATTGTTAGGAATGCTTAGCAGTAGCATCATTCTCCTAAGCAGTTTCTTCAGTGCCTTAGAATCCAAAGATAAAAGGGCTCAAGAGAAACGTTTGCAAATTGAGAATCAAATTCCTTTAACATCTAAATGTCCACAAAGCACCAAATATGGTGTACAGAATGATTATCTCAGGTAAGCCTTATAAAGTTTCAAGAGATATCCTGAAGGCTCATTCCAGATGGGTCTCTAAGGCATTGAGCCAAGCTGCGGTTGGAGAACAGGAAACAGGAAACAGGCCCTGTAGGTTGCCATCTTTATCTCTCTACATGGGAGCAAATAGTTTCCTAGAAACATCCATGTTAGAAAAAAGGCAAAGTAGCCCACTTCTTTTTTGATTTAAAAGGTAGAGGTGAGTTTCTGGAGCTTCCTTTTAGATATTCAAACTCAAGTTCCTAGCTATGTAAATCAGTTCCATCAGTGAAATTTAAGAATGGTGCTCACTTCCCTTTCATAGTAATTCAGTTTCATATAACTAACAAAACCCCCTGAGAGTTTTCAGTATAGGTTTTAGGATGTAAGAAAGTCCTCAGCTGTTTTCCACTTGGAAAAGCATTTTAAGCATTTATAACAATATCCCTCATTGGGTTTTGATATAGATAAAAAATGTATTGTAAAGACTTTGGGGGTAAACATTACTGTCATTGCTCTTGTTTTCCTGTGTGAAAAATAAATTCTTATCAAAGCTGCACTGTTTATCTACTGAGTTCTGAATTTCCATAGCGCCGGCTGTAGACATTTTACTCTGGATGGCCATACCTGGAAGTGTGCCATGTACTTTATTCCTCCCTCCTATAAGGAGATTTTCCCAGAACATTTGTCTATCATTTTGCAGGCACCAATAATACTATCTGTTTAACATAATAGCTACATTCTATTAAATGAGAGGTGAATAAAGTAGCTAAAGACCATATCAAGCAACACTGTTACAGACTTCAAATATAATTTTTACCCTTCTGAGGTATTTGCAAAGTCAAAGTTATTATCAGTATTTGGAAGAATAAAGTCAGTGCTTTATGTCTGTGGCCTACCTGGTTAGAACAAAGAGGGCATGAGATTTAGTGAAGAGGCAGAGATAAGACAAGAGTTACTTAGTGGATGGTTAAGTCATTTGCAAAAGCAAGTTAAAGTAGGTTTTACCAATCTGGTTTCTCTATAGTGAATATTACATTTCATTTCTTTATGTCCCAGAACTTCTAGATTAGGCATAGACACACCATCCATAACAAATTCACACCAATGCTTTTTTGCTTGAAAAAAATGCTATGACTCTTATGGTTCATTGTGATTATGTTTCTTCTCCATTACCCTCAGTAGGGTTAAGATAAATGCCTAAATTATAGCCATGGTGAATTGCAAGCCTTAGGTAAGAATAAAGAGAATGCAGAGCAAAAGCAGGAGGAAAGAAGAAAGATGAAAAGAATGAAAAAAAGAGGTAAAGTAATAGTCTAAATTAACTCATTTAGTATGCTATTACAAATGCAATCTAAAGGTTCTTCTTTTCCACCTCCACTCTATATATACTAGGTATCATATTCTGTACTCTTTGCCCTTTGACTGACTTTGGAGATAGTTGATTTAATTTTGTATTTGCTTAGTAATTAACTGTTCTACATTCTTTACTGTGGTTATATTACCTCTGGTGACAGCTATTTAACATTAGGAACAATTCCATCTATAGCAGTCCCTCCAAAATACACTATAAAGATGGTTTGAGGGAGATAAATTCTCCCAGATTTTCTTTATCTGGAAATTGTTTAATCCCTCCTTCAAATTTTATATTTTATTTTGCTATAATTAATATACAATTACATAAACAACATTATGGTTACTAGATTCCACCTATTATCAAGTCCCCAGAACATATCCCATTACAGTCACTATCCATTAGCATAGTAAGAAGCTACAGAATCACTACTTGTCTTCTCTGCATTATACTGCCTTCCCCGTGTTGCAGCCCCACATTATACATGCTAATTGTAAAGACCCTTTTTCCCCCTTATCCCTCCCTTCCCACTCATCCAACCCAACCCCTTTCCCTTTGGTAACTTTTAGTCCCTTCTTGGGTTCTGTGAGTCTGCTGCTGTTTTGCTCCTTCAGTTTATTCTTAGTTCTTATACTCCACAGATCAGTGAAGTCATTTGATACTTGTCTTTGTCTACCTGGATTATTTCACTGAGCATAGTACCCTCTAGCTTCATCCAGGTTGTTGCAAATGGTAGGATTTGATTCTTTCTTATGGCTGAATAGTCTTCCATTGTGTATATGTACCACTTCTTTATCCATTCATCTACTGATGGACACTTAGGTTGCTTCCATTTCTTGGCTATTGTAAATAGTGCAGCGATAAACGTAGGGGTGCATATGTCTTTTTCAAACTGGGTTGCTGCATTCTTAGGGTAAATTCCTAGAAGTGGAATTCCCGGGTCAAATGGTATTTCTATTTTGAGCTTTTTGAGGAACCTCCATACTGCTTTCCACAGTGGTTGAACAGGTTTACATTCCCACAAGCAGTGTAGGAGGGTTCCCTTTTCTCCACAACGTTGACAACATTTGTTGTTGTTTAGCTTTGGATGGTGGTGATCCTTACTGGTGTGAGGTTATATCTCATTGTGGTTTTAATTTGCATTTCTCTGATGACTGGCGATGTGGAGCATCTTTTCATGTGTCTGTTGGCCATCTGAATTTCTTCTTTGGAGAACTGTCTGTTCAGCTCCTCTGACCATTTTTTAATTGGATTATTTGCTTTTTGTTTGCTGAGGTGGGTGAACTCTTTATATAATTTGGATGTCAACCCTTTATCGGATCTGTCATTTATGAATGTATTCTCCCATACTGTAGGATGCCTTTTTGTTCTATTGGTGGTGTCCTTTGCTGTACAGAAACTTTTCAGCTTGATATAGTTCCATCTGTTCATTTTGCTTTTGTTTCCCTTGCCTGGGGAAATATTTTCTTGAAGAAGATGCTCATGTTTATGCCCAAGAGGTTTTTGCCTATGTTTTTTTCTTGGAGTTTTATGGTTTAATGACTTTCATTCAGGTCTTTAATCCATTTTGAATTTAATTTTGTGTTTGGGGGCTAGACAATGATCCAGTTTCATTCTCTTACATGTAGCTGTCCAGTTTTGCCAACACCAGCTGTTGAAGAGGCTGTCATTTCCCCACTGTATGTCCATGGCTCCTTTATCATATTTTAATTGACCATATATGTTTGGGTTAATATCTGGACTTTATATTCTGTTCCACTGGTCTGTTGATCTGTTCTTGTGCCAGTACCAAATTGTCTTAAATACTGTGGCTTTTTAGTAGAGCTTCAAGTTGGGAAGCGAGATCCCCCCTGCTTGATTCTTCCTTGTCAGGATTGCTTTAGCTATTCGAGGTCTTCTGTGGTTCCATATGAATTTTTAAACTATTTGTTCCAGTTTGCTGAACAATGCTTTTGGTATTTTGATAGGGATTGTATTGAATCTGTAGATTGCCTTAGGCAGAATGGCCATTTTGACAATATTAATTCTTCCTAGCCAAGAGCATGGGATGAGTTTTCATTTGTATGTGTATCCTTTTTAATTTCTCTTAAGAGTGTCTTGTAGTTTTCAGGGTAGAGGTCTTTTACTGTTCATCGTTAGTCTATAGGAATGCCACAGATTTCTGTGTGTTAATTTTGTATCCTGCAACATTGCTGAATTCAGATATTTGTTCTAGTAGTTTTGGAGTGGAGTTTTTAGGATTTTTTATGTACAATATCATGTCATCTGCATATAGCGACAGTTTAACTTCTTCTTTAACAATCTGGATGCCTTATATTTCTTTGTTTTGTCTGATTGCCATGGCTAGGACCTCCAGTACTATGCTGAATAACAGTGGGGAGAGTGGGCATCCCTGTCTTGCTCCTGATGTTAGAGTAAAAGCTATCAGCTTCTTGCTGTCAGCTTCTCGCATGTTGGCTGTGCGTTTGTCATATATGGCCTTTATTATGTTGAGGTACCTGCCCTCCATACCCATTTTATTGAGAGTTTTTATCATGAATGGATGTTAACTTTTGTCAAATGCTCTTTCAGCATCTATGGAGATGATGATGTGGTTTTTGTCTTTCTTTTTGTTGATGTTGTGGATGATGTTGATGGATTTTCTAATGTTGTACCATCCTTACATCCCTGAGATGAATCCCATTTTATCATGGTGTATGATCCTCTTGATGGATTTTTGAATTTGGTTTGCTAATATTTTGTTGAGTATTTTTGCATCTATGTTCATCAGGGATATTGGTCTGTAATTTTCTTTGTTAGTGGGGTCTTTGCCTGGTTTTGGCATTAGAGTGATTCTGGCTTCATAGAATGAGTTTGGAAGTATTCCCTCCTCTTTTATTTTCTGGAAAACTTTGAGGATAATGTGTACTATATTTTCTCTATATGTCTAATATAATTCAGAAGTGAATCCATCTGGCCCAGGGGTTTTGTACTTGGGGAGTTTTATGATTACCAATTCAATTTCATTGCTGGTAATTGGTCTGTTTAGATTTTCTGTTTTTTCCTTGTTCAGTCTTGGAAGGTTGTATTTTTCTAGGAAGTTGTCCATTTCTTCTAGGCTATCCAGCTTGTTAGCATATAGATTTTCATAGTATTCTCTAATAAATTCATTGTATTTCTGTGGCGTCCATCTTGATTTTTCCTTTCTCATTTCTGATTCTGTTGGTGTGTGTAGATTTTCTTTTTCTATTAATAAGTCTGGCTAGGGTCTTAAATATTTTGTTTATTTTCACAAAGAACCAGCTCTTGGTTTCATTGATTTTTTTCTATTGTTTTATTATTCTCAATTTTATTTATTTCTCCTCTGATCTTTATTATGTCCCTCCTTCTGCTGACTTTGGGCCTCATTTGTTCTTCTTTTCCCAGTTTGAATAATTGTAAGTTTATACTATTCATTTCAGATTGTTCTTCCTTCTTTAAATAGGCCTAGATCGCCATGTACTTTCCTCTAAGAACTGCCTTCTCTTCATCCCACAGAATTTGTGGCTTTGTGCTGTTGTTGTCATTTGTCTCCATATATTGCTTGATCTCTATTTTAATTTGGTCATTGATCTATTGACTATTTAGTAGCATGTTGTTAAGCCTCCGTGTGTTTGTGACCCTTTTTGTTTTCCTTGTACAATTCATTTCTAGTTTTATACCTTTGTGGTCTGAGAAGTTGGTTGGTAGAATTTCAATTGTTTTGAATTTACTGAGGCTCTTTTTGTAGCCTATTATATGATCTATTCTGGAAAATGTTCCATGTGCACTTGAGAAGAATGTGTATCCTGCTGCTTTTGTGTGTAGAGTTCTGTAGATGTCTGTTAGGCCCATCTGTTCTAGTGTATTGTTCAGTGCCTCTGTGTTCTTACTTATTTTCTGTCTGGTGGATCTGTCCTTTAGAGTGAGTGCTGTGTTGAAGTCTCCTAGAATGAATACATTGCATTCTATTTCCTCCTTTAATTCTGTTAGTATTTCTTTCACATATGTTGGTGCTCCTGTGTTGGGTGCATATATATATATAATGGTTATATCCTCTTGTTGGACTGCCCCCTTTATCATTATGTAATGTCCTTGTTTATCTCTTGTTACTTTCTTTGTTTTGAAGTCTATTTTGTCTGATACATTTACTGCAACACCTGTTTTTTTCTCCCTATTGTTTGCATGAAATATCTTTTTTCATCCCCTGATTTTTAGTCTGTGTATGTCTTTGGGTTTGATGTGAGTCTCTTGTAAGCAGCATATAGATGGTTCTTGCTTTTTTATCCATTTTATTACACTGTGTCTTTTGATTGGTGGATTCAGTCCACTCACATTTTGGGTGATTTTTGAAAGATATATACTTATTGCCATTGCAGACTTTCAATTCATGGTTACCAAAGGCTCAAGGGTAACTTCTTTACTATCTAACCGTCTAACTTATCTTGCTTATTAAGCTATTATAAACACAGTCTGATGGTTCTTTATTGTTATCCCTTCTTAATCCTCCTCTTCCATTCTTTATGTTAGGTGTATTATTCCATATTCTTTTGTGTTTCCTTTGACTGATTTTGTGAATTGTCGATTTTAATTTTTTTGCATTTAGTTAGTATTTGATTGGTCTGCTTTCTTTGCTATGATTTATTTTCTCTGTTGACATCTATTTAGCCTTAGGAGTGCTTCCATCAAGAGCAGTCCCTTTAAAATATCCTGTAGAGGCGGTTTGTGGGAGGCAAATTCCCTCCACTTTTGCTTGTCATGGAATTGTTTAATCCCTCCTTCATATTTAAATGATAATCATTTTGGTTACAGTATTCTTGGTTCAAGCTCCTTCTGTTTCATTGCATTAAATATATCATGCCATTCTCTTCTGGCCTGTAAGGCTTCTGCTGAGAAGTCTGATGATAGCTTGATGGGTTTTCCTGTGTAGGTGACCTTTTTTCTCTCTCTGGCTGCCTTTAATACTCTGTCCTTGTCTTTGATCTTTGCCATTATTATATGTCTTGGTGTTGTCCTCCTTTGGTCCCTTGTGTTGGGAGATTTGTGGGCTTCCATCGTCTGAGAGACTATTTCCAATCCCATTTTGGGGAAGTTTTCAGCAGTTATTTCTTCAAAGACACTATCTATCCCTTTCTCTCTCTCTTCTTCTGGTACCCCTATAATGCAGATATAGTTCCATTTCGATTGGTCACACAGTTCTATTAGTATTTTTTCATTCCTGGAAATACTTTTATCTCTCTCTGCCTCAGCTTCTGTGTATTCCTGTTCTCTGATTTCTATTCTATTTACAGTCTCTTGAGCCTCATCCCGTGTGCTCTTATGTCCTTCCAAAGATTGTTTTAGTTCTATATTTCTCCCTCCTAACTTGATACTTTAGCTCTTGTATATTTCTCTGCAGGTCCATCAGCATGGTTATGACATATATTTTGAATTCTTTTTCAGGAAGACTGGTTATGTCTGTCTCCTCAGGCCCTCCTCTCTTGGGGGTTGTCTGGGTGATTCTGGACTAGACCAAATTCTTCTGCCTTTTCATGCTGATAGAGGTAAACATAGGCAGGTAGTGCACATGTTACCTGGGAGAACAAAGTTCCTTCCTGCTTGCTGGTCATCCTGCCCCTCTCCACTGCCTGTGTCAGTTCCCCACACACTGGGAGCAGCCCTCGGGGCAGCACAGATTCCTGTGGTGTTGGCCAGGTGCACTGGGTGTGCTCTTGTGCAAGAAAAGTGCCTCTTTGTGCCCTCTCCCAGCTTCCTCTGTGTCCGACATCTGCTTGCTGGAGGTGGCCCCAGAACTGGCCCAGGAGGCTGTGTGCTGGGAGGAGACTCTGGGAGGCTGCTGTGGGCATGGCCACTCTCAGGCTGCTCTGCCGCTGTAGCAGGGCCGCATCAGTGGGGGAATGAATGGCAGGCTGCTTATCACCATCAGGGGCTTCAGAGATTACCTGCCTCCCAGGAGGCTGAGGCACCTGGAATACCTCAGGATTCCTAGCTGCTGGGCCAAGTGTGTCAGGACAATTCCATCCAGCTGTGAGGCCCCTGTGCCTTTAAGACTTTCAAAAAGCACACGCTTTTCTTTTGTCCTAGGGGAGCAAGATGCAGGACCCACTCACAGGTTTTACTTTTCCATTTCCCTAATATCCAGAGCACCATGCAGTGTGTGTCTGTGCTCCTGGTGTGGATTACTAGGGCTAGTTATTTAACAGTCCTGTGCTTCCACTCCCTCTCCACTCCAACTCCTCTCCTCCCACCATGGAGCTGCGGTGGGGGATGTGCTTGGGTCCTGCCGGGCTACAGCTTGTATCTTACCTCCTTTGTGAGATGCCAAGTTCTCAAAGATGTAGATGTAGCCTGGCTCTTGTACTGTATCCTCTGGTCTCTCTTTTAGGAATAGTGGTATTTGTTGTATTTTCAAAAGTATAGATGGTTTTGGGAGAAGTTTTCTGATGCCCTACTCATGCCGCCATCTTGGCTCCTCCCTCTCTAACATATAAATTTTATATCTAGCTTAAGTCATATTCAAGAATAAGGAGCATGTTCAGACAAACAGTAAAACTGAACAGTAAGTAAAGAAATAAGTAAATCTAGTCAAATATGGAAAAGCAATGACTGAAATGAGCAAAAATCATAGCTTTAGAGGCTATAAAAGCAAACTGGACCTAAAATACTAGGCATGACATGGAAGAAGTGAGACAAGTAGTCTAAGTTAAAGCTGTGTATGGACCTTGTATTGTTCAAGATAGAAATTCTGGTTAATATTACACAGTGTTAAGTGAAGTATGTATGCTAACATTTAATGGTAATGAGTAAAAAGAATCAAAATACAAATAAACAAATTCCAAAGAAGTGTAGGAACAAAGAGGGAACAAACACATTAAATACTCTCCATTAAGTGCTTGCAATCTGAAAACAGTAATACTAACACAGCACTTAACTCTAAGTACGTCAAAGCCTTCAAAGAAAAAGTAGAATTTGAGTTGAGTCTTAAAAGAAAAGTAAGTGCTCACCTAGCAGAACATGAAAAGTTGGATTAAAGAGAAATCTGTGAAGGAATACTGTATGTTTAGAAAATGCTACTTTTAAGGTGAATCTAAAGCACTCTGGAACAATGGTGAAGGGAAGAGAGCAGGAACTATGGTGGCATTCAAGATGAAGATATTAGGACGGGGACTAAAATGTAAGACTTTGTTAATACTAATGAGTTTAATAATTATCCTCTAGAGCAAGGGTCTCCATCATTTTTTATTACCACTCTTAGAAGAAAAATCAATGATGTATCCTCTAAAAACACATTTATTTATTTCTAAATTATTCATGTTCTTCACTACTAAACATTATGTACATTTAGAATTAACAAAAATAGAAATTTAAAAGGATGAGAAAAAGTAAGAATTTTAATGGTATAAAATACTTCAATATTGTTGATATACATTATATATTTTCATATTATTTTGCATGGCTAACAAGAAAAGGCTTGTACTAGATATATAATTGTAAGCTCTGCCATATTCTGCTTATACATTTAAATTTACATTATTAACATTGCCTTAAATCCAATGTTTTCACTAGAATATTATTAAGAGACTTTTCCATTTCATGAAGTTCAATTTATTTAAAACTAGGTTATATTATCCATCAATCCACTTACCTGGGCACATGTAGAGTGTAACACATCATGATTTGCTGAAAACAACAAAGAACTAAGGACACTACAGTCAACACTAATCAATTGTGACATATTCATGAAATGCAACACTGTATAGCAAAATTAATATATTAGATTTGTGGGTATCATACTCAAAAATATTAAGTGAAGTTATAGTAAATTTATTGTATAATAATTTATATAAAGATTAAAAGAACACAAAATACTACATATTATTCATGAATACATATCTATGTAATAAAATGTAAATACATGGAAATGATAAACATCCAATTAAAAATAATGGCCCCCTCTGAGAGAAAATGAGGGAGAGGCCACCAGTGATGGAACACAGGATATTTCAGATGTCTTGGTAATGCTTTATGGCTCGAACTCAACATTCAGGGGCGTGGTGTTCATTGTATTATTTTTACTTTTTAAATATTTTAAGTATTTCTTAAAAACAATTTCCTTTTTAAAAAAGGAAGAGAGCAGGTAAAAAAGACTGACAGAATTCCAAAAGGTAAACAGAGAAATAAAAGAGAAAGCTTTTAAAGAATTCAAGAAAAAAAGACTATTTCCAAGATCTAAGGGTCAATAATATCAAATAACAGAGATCATAGCAATAAAATCATTTATTAATTAATAAAGAAATTAATGATTGGGAAATCATTTCAGTGGAGTGGTGGCAGTGGAACCCAAATGGACAATAGGTCAAAGAATTAATAAGTGAAAACCTATACACTGAGTGAACAAGAACTTCCCTCTACAGATCTAGAAATGCTGGATGAATTATCACGAAATAAGTTTACACACTAGATAAGCTCAAAAGAAAGGGGAATTCCTAGGTGACAGAAGCTAAGTTGGATAGTAGCTACTGTCTTAGTATTATGAAAAGTCTCAAGAAACAGATATACACCCTAATAGTCAGGAAATAAGGTTTTAACGTCCACACATGGGCCTCTTGAGATATGGAGTTTAAGCAAAATGACTGAATAAAGATAGGTCAGTGAAAAGGGTGACTCCCTCGTATACACATGGAAGTAAATAGGTAATGTGTTTATATATGAGAATTTTAATTTAGATAAAACACCTGTGAGAAATCAAAATACAGGTATTGGAGATAGATAGTCTGAATCTAAAAGTATGTTGTGCAAAACACAAAGTAAGGAGATTAATATAAACTTTGTTCCAAGATGGTAAAATTTCAAGACCCCTGTAGCATGCAAATACAAGTCTGCTTTCTCAGAACTTTTCTAAACCTCAGAGCACATGGACACCAGAAATAAAAAAAGTATTTACAAATATGGCTCACAATAAAAAATAGAAGCACATGAAGAGAATGGCCTACTGTGACGGGCCCAGACAACAGGACAATTAGATTGTAATAAATTGAACAAATAGAATATAGATAAATTATGAAGTAAATATGGTTAAATGGCAAAAAAACATACAAGCTATGAAGAAAAAAATACAATACAAAAAGGGAAACAAGAACATATAAATTGGTATCAGATTCAAACAGAATTTTTGAAAATTAAAAAATATTGCCATTGTAACAAAAAAATCTCAACAGATGAGTAAATAGAAAATTAGACAAAGTTAAAGAGAAATTTAAAAACTAGGAAATAATTTGGGAAAAGAACACTAAAATTAAGCACTGAGAAGTGAAGAGATAGAAAATTTGAAAGATAATTTAAAATACATGGAATAGGAAATGAAAACATACAATATTCTTATTAGGAGTTCCAGAAGGAAAAATAGAAAAAAAAATTTGGGAAAGATGATATCCAACACGGCAAACTGAAGTATGCTAACTCCCAAGCAGGATTTAAATGATAATAATAGTTGTAACAACAACAATAACAATACCATTAAGTAAAATTTAGTGAAACTTCGGAACACTAAATAAAATCAAAAGAGAAAAATCTTAACAAGGAGGGAGAACAGATTACCTATGAAGAAACAATACCTAGAGTCACATCCAACGTTTTAGCACCAACAGAAGCCAGAAGAGTGTGAAATCGTGTCTTCAGAATGCTGAAGGAAAATATCTGTCAACCTAGAACACCACAACCAGTTAAACTACCAAACAAAAGTGAGAGTGAAACACACATTTTAAAACAAAGGCTAAGTTCACAACTTATAAATCCTCGCAGAAAGAGCTATTAACAGATATACTTTGGTAAAAAGGAAAATTGAACTTCCAAAAAGAGCTTGAGATGCAGTAATATAAACATATAAAAGGTCTTGATATAGAACCTATGGAGTGAGGACCAATTTCCTTAAATTATTAAACAATGAAAAATATAATCCAATAATAAATATATTACTTTCAGAAAAAGAGAAAACTTCTAAATAACTCATGTGCCAATGTAGAAATCATAAAAATATAAAAAATTTGTATGTGAATTGTATTTAAAACAAAATGGAAAAAAATACAGATGCACAGGTATGGCTACAAATAGAAACATATATCTGAAATGTATATATTAGAAAAAAAAGATTTAAGAAATTAAATAATATATATGTATATGTATCTAAATGATATATTAATTAATTTTATTGTTTGAGAATTATACAAATTCTATCTTGGTATATATAGCATAAAAGATAAAGTAATAACAAAAACAAAAATCTGGAGAGTATACTGCTATGTGTATTAACCATGTTTTTCAGTTTCTGTACCTGATATTTTGTCCTCATGGAGCCCTGCTGACAAGAGAGGGACTATCTTTCCCAGGATGAGCAGAGTCCTACAAATAGCAAGCAGCTAGCCAGTGAGCACGGCTTTCATAAGCAAACATTCAATCCAGAATCCAAAGCCCCAAATGCCTGACTTATCATGTACTAACATGGGTAAGACACTAAACCTCCTGCTCTAATCACACAAATGTCAGGCATAAAACCACTAGAGGCAGCCTCTAAACACTCTGAAATTATTTTAACTAGCCAATCCTAGATCTCTATAGCCAAATTATACTAGCCTGCCCATTCCTTCCCAAGGAAACTACAATACAGGCTTTCCCACAGTTCTCCTCACTCCCTATGCCTACAACTGGCTCCATGGTCCTCTTGTGATCCTATGTAGTGTGGCATGCTGAACCCTCCTCTTGAGAAATATTAGTAATAACCTATATTTTCAATGGGAATTATCTCATAATTCATTGGCTTTGCCAGACCTGAGTGAAACTTGGGTATATTTTAAACAGGATAGAGGGGATAATGTCCAAGATGGCTAAGTAGCAGATCCCAACCTTCATACCCCATGAAGATCAGCAATTAGACAGCTATCCACAAACAAAATAGCTCTGGAGAGCTCAGGAATCCACTTAAGAAACTTCAGCAACACAATAGAACAAAAAACCTGAGAACTACTGCACAAAATGTGGATGAAGCACAGCTTGGTGTGGCCAGTATCATCCATCTCGCAGGCCAGCACAGCTCACCACAAAAGGGGAGCTTCCCAGGTAGAAATATTTGCCCTCTCTGAGAAAGGAAGAATGTGGTGAGTAACCTTTTGGGGAACAACATGAAGGGCCCACTTTTGTTTTATCCCACCTACAAGCTGACAAAGCAGAGACATACAGAAATGGCAAGGAATGAGCAAGAAAGGGCTCCCAATTATCAGACAGGCAGCAAGTGCAACTGTACGTCCCAGGACCTGCTGTGCAGAAGAACCCAGCAGCTTTCACCACTGAAGAAATCAAGGACCGCACAGCTATCAGGAACCCCTACAGATCTCACGGGCTTTCACCTCACAGGTATTTGCATTCTCAGATACCAGCTACCTAAGTCCCTTCCTGCTCCCTCCTACCCCATTTCCTGCAGAGCCCAGGGTCTTGACCAGTAGCCAGACAAGGCCTCTGCAGCTGCATGAGTACAAAACGGTAGCCTAGGCCCCTGCAGCTCACTCCTAAAACTATTCATGCACTTGAGGTTAGTCCCTTCAGCTGTACACCTGCATACCACTGACCTAACGCCTATCACCAACCTCTAATGCTGTGTGCACAACAGAAGAAAAATCCTGAATCCTCAGAAGTGCATACTGATAGCGAAGGCCGGCACAACTGGTTGTGGGACCAGATGCAGAACTATCTCAAGTCCCTGGTCTGTGCTCCTGTGAGCACTTGCAGCTAGCTCCCCAGCTGTGTACCTGCACACACCTGGTCCGACCCCCTCACCAGCCTCCATAGCAATGTGAATGTCTGTGGGAAGACTGCAGCTACAGCAGTGCATGTTGATAGCCAGAGTTCCCACATCTGGTTGTGCGCCCAGCTCTGGCCCTGTCTCCTGTCAATGGAATGCACTGCTAGGCTTGTTTTCAACTACCCTTCAACTACACATTTGCACACTGCCATTCCAAACACTGTCATTAGCCCACTGCTGTGCATGTGCCCAAGGCAAGACCCTGAAGCCAAGGGGTGCATGCCAACATCCAGGACCTCAGGAACTAACAGCATACCCATAGTTGACCCTGGCCTTTGCTGCTGACCTTGCCCCCTACCATTACATATATGTCTGTAAATAGCCCCAGTCACTACACAGGAACCTGCAGTTGGCCCTGCAGTCAAGTGTGTACACACGACTAGCTCTGCCCATCACTGCCTGGTCCCTAGCATTTGGACCTGGGAGCACTGCTGAGGACCCCAACAGAACTTACAGCCATTTTGGAAGCCCTGAACACTTATCAAAGACCATACAATAGTCAATGATAGAAACCCCAGTAGTGTGAGTCAACAAAATATCACACCTCCCAGAACCAAAGCCATGATACACCCCTAAATGTGGGACCCTACACCAGTAGACCTGGGGCCAAAGCATGCTCTAGCATGCCCCCACCTGCAGATGGGTCTTTCTTTACTGAGGTCAGCCCAAAACGTCCAGAAAAGTCACAGCTTCTTCAATTGCACAGACTATGCAAGACTACAGGGATCAGAAAAACATGATGCCATCAAAGGAATGCAGTAAGCTTCTAGCAAACTGACCCTAAAGAAATGGAGATACATGAATTCTCCTACAAAGAATTCAAAATAATTGTTCTAAAGATGCTCACACACACACACACAAAAAAAAAACAGTTTAATAAAATGGAATACAATATCAAAATGAGATGCTTAACAAGGAGATAGAAAACACAAAAAAGAACCACACAGAAATTTTGATCCTGATGCATATAATGATTGAACTGAGAAATTCAACAGAGCTATAAAATTATAAATAAAAGACAACATAATTAATAATACAGCAATACAAAGAATCACAAGAGACTACTATGAACAATTATGTATCAAAAAAATTGGTCAACCTATAAGAAATGGAAAAATTCCTAGAAACAGACAATCTACCAAGACTGAACCATGAAGAAATAGAACATTTGAACAGACCAATAAACAAATGAAAGGATCAAATCACTATTCAAAACCCTCCCGCTGCCAAAAACTTTGGCAAAATTCTTGACTTGGCTCTTTCTATCAAATTTCACATTACAGTCCACCAGCAAATACAATCCAATCTCTCCCTCTGAAATCTATTCTGCACTCACATTTCACCCACTCTAATACATCACACTACTCCAAGTCACCATTATTTCTGGTCTGAACTATAACACTAACCTCTTTCCTGTTTTTCCTTTGTCTGCTCTTTTTTGTCCACCATCCACACAATAACCAACATGTTCCATTTAATACACAAATCTGACCATGTCACTCCACTGCTAAAGATTTTCAAATGCCTTCCCATAACTTTTCAAATGAAAGTCCAAGACCTAAATATGGCCCCAACTGATTAAGACCCTGGATATTTCTCCAAACAAATCTCCAACTATTCCCCTCTTCTTTCAGTCTACTTCAACTACTTTGGCCTTCTTTCTGGTCTCTGAACACACTAAGCATATTCCTGCCTCTGGGGGTTGTGTATACTTGCTGATGTCTCTGCTTGGAGATTCCCCTGTATTTTAACCATGGCTTGATTTTCACTTTATCAAAGCATATAATTTTATTTTCTTTTATTCCTGTTTTAATTTTTTTAGTAAAACAACTAACTTTTTCTTATTCAGAATTAGACTTTATTTTCAGTTCACCATGACAAAGTTTTTTAACTTGGGTTTGTTCCATTCAGCTCTGATTCTAGGCCAAGTCTGCCTCCAGGTGACTTGCTTTCTCCTTGGAAAACTGACTTCCTGATAATGGAACAGGCTCATATTGAGTGATCACATCATCTCCCACTCCCATACCTAAGCACACACTGTTTTACATCTCCACAGCTCTTTCCCATCTTATCTGAACCTATGATACAGCATCAAACAATGAGGAAAACAGTGTGCAAATAGATTAAGCAACTTTTCCTATCACAGGAAGTGACAGAGCTTTTGAGCAGAGGCAAAAACACCATAGGGTCTTGATTCTTAGTTTAGTTTATTTCTGGCTAATTTTTAAGAAAGGCAAACTTAGCTAAAGCACAGATACTGAACTACCTTTCTCTTAAGGACAGCATCTGTGGCTTCTGCGAGTTAGACTTTACATGTATGTCACAAACATTGAGAGAGCAAAAACACTAAGAATAGTGTCATTAATTGTCTTCTTCTTCAAAATCCCTCATTTTCCTTGAGCAAGATCCTGCACTAGAGCCTGGTGACTTATCTGGACTGGTTCGATTACATACTGCCTTTATTCTACTTTCTATGAAAATATCATCTAGATTTACTACATCTTCATTGTCCTTTAGAGAGCTTTTAAATAGCTACAAGGTCAATTGCTCTGGGTGGAAACCTAGCCTAAGAAAACAGAGCTAAAAGACTGCTTTTCAACAGAACAGCAATGAACTCTCATAGATACTGAGAACTGATTGGTGGTTACCATAGGGGTGGGGTTGGAGTGGGTGGGTGAAATAGGTGAAGAGGATAAAGAGGAACAAAACAAGGGCTTTGCCTTTCTAACTAATAAAAGGTCTACAAGCCAAAGAGGCTACAATATTCACAGTTTTGTAAAAGTTTCTATTGTGAAAACACTACTTAAGAGTTGTTGAGAGAAAAGATGAATTCCATCAAGAACATTCAAGCAAAAATAATAGACTACTTCCAGTACGCCTAACCTCAAGGAAATGAGAGAGTACTTTTCTAATGAATGAACCATTGAGATTTAAGGGCAAGACTTCCCTCACAGCGTGGTATTTGTAAAAATTACAAGCTTCCTGACATTTTATTTATATTTTCTTCCACACATGCAATAAATAACTTTCTATTTGAATTGCTTATCAGCATGAGGAAAAGAAAGTAAAAACAGACCATTAATGTTTAGATAATGGAAAATAAAAACAAATAATAAGCAAAATCTTTTCCCTAGGGGACAAAAAGCAGTCTGCAAGACACTGAATTCTTGAGCACTCATTGAGGCTACATCTTGATGTGTTGAAAGATATGGTTTGACTGATCAGACTGAGTTTCTCTGCAGTCAAGTCACATTATTTCTCCTGGAAACTGCTGTGACAAACACCTTATCTGCAAAAGAAAAATTAACCTTCTTATCTATTTAACTTAGCTTGTGAAAAACCACAGTCAGCCTGTGAAAGAAAATCCCATTTGATCCATGTTTCCTCACTTTTGTGTAGAAATCCTATATAATGGATGGAAGTTGAGAAAAAAATAGAAGAATATAAAAGAGACTACATAAAGAAACTTCCCCATTTGGTTAACTTGAACCCTTTGGTAGCAGTTTAGCAAACTGAAATAGTATAGACATGCCTCATTTTATTTTACTTTGGTTTATTGCACTTCACAGATAATTGTGTTATTTACTAATAGAAGATTTTTAGTAACTTTGGTTTGAGCAAGTCTATGGGCACCATTTTTCGTACAGCATTTGCTTGCTTCATGTCTCTGTCACATTTTGGTAATTCTCTCAATATTTCAAACTTTTCCATTATTATTATATTTGTTATGATGATCTGTGATCAGTGATTACAACTCACAGAAAGCCCAGATGATGGATAGCAATTTTTAGCAATAAAGTATTTTTAAATTGAGGTGTGAACAATTTTTATATATAATGCTATTGCACACTTAATAGACTACAGTACAGCGTAAACATAACTTTTATATGCACTAGGAAACTATAAATTTCATGTGACTCACTTTATTGCGATATCTGCTTTATTGCCGTGGTCTGGGACCAAACCAGCAATATCTCTGAAGTAGGCCCATGTATTGCTACCATGACCAGATTGTCTACAGGCACAGTTTCCACTTTGCCCCATCTGCTGAGACACTGAGTATAGAAATATTATTACTACTCTATATAATAGTCAACACAGCTCAGAGCTTGCAGTCAAACTGGGCCATTACCCAGAAAGTAGGCAGAATGGGAGGACAAAGGTGAGAGCACAAAGATTAAGAAAGAAAAGCAACAGTGCTAAGCAGACTTTTAAGATAGCCCCCATGAATGTGGCCTCCTGGTGTTTGTGCCCTTGTGCAATCTATTCCCCTTGAAGGTTCTTCTAACCAGAGAATAGAGCACAGATGACGGGATGTCACTTTCATGAGTTTAAAAGAATATGACTTCCATCTTGCCAGCAAATTCTCGCTGTTGTCTTTTTGTCCTACCTGCTTTGATGAAGCAAATACCCACATGGGAAGGAACTAAAGACAGACTTTGGTCAAAAAACTGTGAAAAACTCAGGCCTTCAATCCAACAACCCACAAAAAAGTGGAATCCTGACAAATATTACTACATAAGTGAATCCTTTGCCATAAAAGCCTGGACCAACAGCTTGATTTTGGCCTTGTGAGAAAATCTTAATCCACAGAAACTGAAAAAAAAATCATTACACAGCAATAGATAACTAAAACAACAAAACTTAATTTTGGGGTCATCTAAAATTGTTAGTACATTCACAATGTTGCACATGAGAGAATATCATGGGGAAATGAAAAGCTAAAGCAATCAGAAGAGACCTCTCACAAGCTTCCATTAGCAAATGCACCCACCTACCAGCAACAATGCTTATATACTCAGGCTTCCCTTCTATTACTGTGGGTGAGTTGTCCACATTCCTAGCTAAGGCCAATCTCTACTCGTTCACTAGATCCCATGCTAATACTTACTTACTTATTCAAAGGCATTGGTCTACCAATTCTCTTTCTCTTTCCTGTATCACCAGTTTTTCATTCTACTGTATCATTTCCATCAAATTTAAATGGGTTATTTTTACCATCTCAAAAACAAAAAAATAAGAAACAAGTGAATAACAAAATCAAAAATACTCTCCTGGTCTCATTTGCTCCTCTATTCCTACTTGTGAAAGTATTTACTAATCAGTATTTTAAATTCTCATCTTCCTATACTTTTTTTTGAACCCATTTGTTATGAGTCAAATTGCATCCTTCCCCCCCCCCCACAAAATACATTGAATCCCATCCCCTGCTAGTTGTGATAGTGTCCTTATTTGAAAAAAGTGTTTTTGCAGGTGTAATCAGGCTCAGATGAGGTGATTAGTGTCAGCCCTAATCCAGTATGATTTAAGTCCACAAAAGAGAAGAAACATAGAGGCAAATGGACAGTGGTAAGATGACAGAAGACATAGGGGGAACACCATGTGAAGACAAAGATTGGAGTGTTGTGCCTACCAGCCAAGAAATATCAAGGATAGCCAGCAGTCACTGAAAGCTAGGAAAGAGTCAGGGAACAAATTCTCCCTCAGAACCTCCAGAAGGACTAACTTTGCCCACACTTGAAATTCAACTTGCTGCCTCTAGAACTATGGGAGGATACATTTCTGTTGTTTTAAGCCACCCAGTTTGCAGTAATTTGTTATGGCATCCCTAGGAAACCAATACACCATTCAAACTGCACTTACACCATTCCACTGAAACTCTCTTGTCAAAGTTATCAATGCTTCTATGTTGCTAAATCCAAAAATCAATTCTTGTCATCTTAAACTATCAGCAGCATTTAAGAGAGTAAATCATTCACTCCTCCTTGAAAGTTTCTTCCTCTGGTTGCAAGAACCCCATACTCTGTTGGTTTTTAGCCCAACTCATTATTCAGTCACCCCTTTTCTGTTTTCTTTGCTGATACCTCCTTCATACTGAAGTGCCACAGGACTTAGCCCTTAGATTTCTTTCTCTTTCACTCACCTCCTTGGTGTTTTCATCCAGTCTTATGAGTTCATGCTATTGTTGAAGGATGCCATTGTGAGGATGTGATCACTCATTGACTTATGAGTTAGATCTGGACAATTGGAGACTCTCACCCCCTCCTCTGTCCTTGCGTGTAAGTTCCCTTGATTATTAAGCCTGTCACCTACCAATCTGGAGTGGTCTGCCTCTTTCTTTGATCTCTCCCTACCTTCCACGTATGGGGGCCAGTTTCAGATTACTCCAGGGAACTTCCCAAGGTTGCAAACTGACATCTGTCTGTACGCTCAGGACCCTCAAATTTATATTCTCAACCTTGACATCTTTTTTGAATGCCAGTTGCCTATATTTGAATGTCCAATAGGCTTCTGAAACTTAACATTGGTGGCTCACTCAGTCATCATGAATCACGTAAGAGGGCAAATGGTAGCACTATGTAACATATGACTATGAATTCTTCCCAACCTCCCAGAGACAACTATAATCTATGAGTGATATAATTAATACTTAGAAGGGTGTGGGGAGCGGGCTGATGCCCCTTCCCCCACTAGCTGATGTGGTAGGAATGGAGAACAAAGAACATCCTGTTTACCCATTCCATGAGCAACTGAAGGAGCCCTGCTGTGCCGACCTTTGCCCGGCTACCGCTGATGTCAATACTGTGCTTGATTGTCTATTGGATAATGCTATTTCCTGGAATAGTGTGCCTTCTTTGCTGTATAAATACTCTGGACTCTAATAAAGCTTTGCTGGCGATGCGCAGGAGCATCAGCCCTCCCAGTTCTTTCTGTCTTTCTTTGTTTTCTTCGCCCACTTTCCGCACTTCAGGACCTGCTCGACTCAGCGCAGCCGGACCAC
Organism: Manis javanica; assembly: GCF_040802235.1. Lineage (NCBI taxonomy): Eukaryota > Metazoa > Chordata > Mammalia > Pholidota > Manidae > Manis > Manis javanica. The sequence continues at coordinate 103,666,742 of NC_133174.1, read as the reverse complement.
ATCAAGTGGTGCCCGAACAGGAACCTGAAGGAGAGGGAGAAGGTGAGGGCCACCACATCGAGAAGAGAAAACCCTGGTCAGGGTAACTAGAGAAGACGCGCAAGAGAAGAGGCGTGCAAGGAACGTGGACATGGTAAGTGATTTTTCTGGGAGTCCAATATGGGACAGGCAGGAAGCAAACAGCTTGATGTCTTCAGGTTGAAGAAATTATTGGCTATTAGGGGAATTATAGTAGGGAAGCCCCAGTTAGAAAGATTTTTAGACTTTATTAAGGAAGTCTGCCTGTGGTTTCCAGGAGAAGGGACAGTAGACATAGATTTATGGAATAAGGTTGGAGAGGGATTACAAACTTATTATTCTGCCCATGGACCAAAGAAGGTTCCAGTAGATACTTTTGGACTGTGGACCTTGATTAGAGATTCTTTAGATCGTAGGCATGAAGGATTTAAGATAGAAAATGTGAAAGAGCATGCCCTTGGTACAAGTCAAGCCACTAAGGAAAATGAAAGCAATCTTGCTTCTCCAGCCATCTCACCATCTGCTCCGCCATTAGAAGCGCCAGAAGGGCGGGAGCCATCTTATCACAAACCGGACAGCGGTTCGGATGAGGAGATGGAGGAGTAACAGAGCCCTCTAGTGGAGGAAGCTTTAGTTCAACTTTGTGATAAGGAGATACAAACAATAGAGAGAGCATCCACAGGCTCTAGCAAGAAAGTTTATCCATCCCTGCTCACAGCAACGCAGACAGTTGCCGCAGACCCATCCGGAATACCTTTCGAAGAGCGGTGAAATGAAATTCAGGGCACCCTGAAGCAGCTTACTTTAGCCTTAGAAGTGCAGCAAAAGATGGGACAGCCGCACCCCGAGAGAAGAGACTCTCCTGTGAGTAAGGCTGAAACAGCTCCCCTTGAAAGGGCAGGTATTGATCCTGTTCAGCCTATATCCTCAGAACAAACTAAAGAGAAAACAGTGGAGCAAAAGACAGAGAAGGGTTTAGAACAGAAAGAAAAACAGCCCGTAGAGTCTAAGGAGGAAAAGCCTCATGTGCTCCCAGTTAATATGCAGAAGAGACAGCAAAAAGTTACTCCTCTTGAGGCAGTACTACAACAAGCTCAAGATCAGGGAGAGGACACACAAGAATTTTTTGTCTATCCAGTGTTAGAACGTCCAGGTAACAACGGAGAGGTATTCAGACAACATGTGCCATTTCCTTTCAAACAGTTGAAAGAGCTGAAAGAGGCCTGCAATACATATGGCCCCACTGCTCCCTTTACATTAACCATCTTAGAAGCTATGACTACAGAAGCTTTGCCGGTGGGAGATTGGAAGTCCTTAGCACATGCATGTCTTACAGGGGGAGATTATCTGTTATGGAAATCAGAATTTTATGAGAATTGTCAGAAAACAGCTAGGATTAACGCTGCTCAGCAAATAACCATTGTTTTTGACATGTTGGCTGGAGAGGGCCAATATGCTGAGGTAGATCAACAGTTGGTCTTTCAGTTAGCAGTATATGCTCAAACAAATGTGGCAGCTAGAAAAGCATAGAAGGCTCTCCCTGAAAATACTAATAGAACAGAGGAGGTCTCTAAGATCAGGCAAGGGCCTGATGAGCCATTTCAAGAATTTGTGGCTTGCCTATTGAAGACAGCTGGGAGAACAGTTGGAGAATCAGAGGCTAGTACCACCCTAGTCACACAGTTGGCCTATGAGAATGCCAACAGTGCCTGCCAAATCACCTGTGGCAGATGGATGTCACGCACATCTCTGAATTTGGAAAATTAAAATATGTTCATGTTACCATTGACACCTATTCAGGTTCCTTGCATGCTACCGCTCTCTCTGGAGAATCCACTTCACAAGTTATTCACCATTGCCTCTCTTGCTTTGCTGTTATGGTCATTCTCAAGCTGATTAAAATGGACAATGGATCTGGCTATACCAGTAGCCACTTTCACATATTTTGTGCGCAATGGGATATTGCCCACAAGACAGGCATCCCCTATAATCCCCAGGGCCAAGGCATTGTTGAAAGAGCCCATGGCACTTTGAAAGCCCAGCTCAATAAAATTAAGAAGGGGGAGTTATACCCCGTTACACCTTTGAATTATTTATCCCATGCACTCTATATTTTAAATATTTTAACTCTAGACCTTGTGGGACACAGTTCCGCAGACCACTTTTGGTGCTCTGGTGGTTGTCTGCTCCTCACACAGGTATTATGGAAAGATCCTCTGACCGGGGCGTGGCAAGGTCCAGATCCCGTCCTTCTTTGGGGGCGAGGACACTTTTGTGTCTTTCCACAGGATGCTGAGGGCCCGAGGTGGTTTCTGGAAAGGCTGGTGCATCATGCAGAACATATTCCTACTGATCCTGCTCCAGGTTTGGAGGACCCCAGCTGAAGAGCAAGCAGCGGAGCAAGCAATTCAGTGCATATATTGGGTGTATGTTCCTGACCTCCTCTGCTCCATCCAGTCAGTTGGAAGTCTCCCGAGGTACAGATTTACTCCAATGATTCTGACATATTGGGAGGCCCATCGGAACACCTAGCAATAGGAGCAACGGCACCTTGACTTCTGACCACCCTGTGTGCAGTGTGCTTACATCTTCATCTTCACTTAAAAATGACACATTGCCCCTACCCTGGACAAAGTGCAAGGGCTCCCCTTCACTTGTGGGCACAGGTGGTAAATGGCCACAGCAGATGAACATCACTAAAGAACTTTATGTTGTGGACTGGTCTTTAGGACCAAATTTAAAGACGCCGGCCCTGCAATACAGAGGACTCTCTATGGGACTTTGGTACACTCCAGATGGCTACCCTCAAACCTCTTGGTGGAAAATAGGGGTGGCTATGAGAGGGTTAGATTGGGATAATAGTACAAGCATTAATGTAAACAATGACACACATGTGGCGGCTTGCGTTGCCCCCCCCCCATGCGCTGTTGGTAGGGTCTATTTCTATTAATATGACTTATCAGAAAAATATGTTTCGCATTGCCTGTAAAAATTGCAGTCTCACTAGCTGCATCTCTTCTGTGTCCAACAATACCATGGCTCTTTTACTTATGCAACCCCCTTTACTTTTGATTCTGTGAACCACACAGGACCTTGGTGTGATGATAAAGGCCTATAAATGTTGATAGAATTGAAGAAAGCTCTAGACCATCCCAAGAGAGCTGTGGGCCTCATTATTGTAGGGTTGTTATCTTTAACTTCCTTTATTATATCTTCTACTGTAGCAGCTGTAGCATTAACTGAGAACATACAAACTGCAATCTATGTCATTGGTTTCACCCAAAATGCAACTCAGGCTCTTAATGATCAAGAAAATATTGATGAGAAAATAAGTCATAAGCTTAATTCCCTGTATGACATGGTCATGTATTTGGGCAAAGAGGTTCAGGGCCTAAAGTTAAGGTGCCAGTTGAAATGTCATGAAGCTTATAATGAAATTTGTGTCACATCTAAAGAGTATAATCAATCTAAGTATAGATGGGAAATGGTGAAGAATCACCTACAGGGCATATGGCTTACTGATTATTTCACCAAAGATTTTCTAGACTTACATAAGGAAATATTTGATATGCAAAATGCAGAACTGTGGTTTGATCCTGTTAAAACTGCTCAAAATATCCTAGACATCCTCAAGCACGCAGCCTCTCCTTTTGGCAAGTTGGGAGTCTTACCCCATTTTCTGTTATCCATTGAGACTGCTCTGCTATGTCTTCTTGTAATGATATTATTGATACCTTGTGTCATCAAACTAGGATTACAGTCCTTTTTGCAACTGGGTTCCGAGACCCATATGCTAGCTCTTAAACGCCAACCTCCTTATATGGATGTGGAGAAGGGGAGAGGATAGCCAACAATGGGTAAGTGTCTTGGAGACCTCTGGCAACCTAAGACAGGGCCCTCATGATGGAATGTGGGTACTAATGACGGGTAAGTCCAGATGAGTCATCCAGGAACACCTAAGACAGGCACTGTCACCCTCTTATAAAATAAAAAAGGGGGAGATGAGGGGAGCGGGCTGATGCCCCTTCCCCCACTTGCAGATGTGGCAGGAATGGAGAACAAAGAACATCCTGTTTATGCGTTCCATGAGCAACTGAATGAGCCCTGCTGTGCCGACCTTTCCCCAGCTACTGCTGACATCAATACTGTGCTTGATTGTCTATTTGATAATGCTATTTCCTGGAATAGTGTGCCTTCTTTGCTGTATAAATACTCTGGACTCTAATAAAGCTTTATTGGCAATGCGCAGGAGCGTCAGCCCTCCCATTTCTTTCTGTCTTTCTTTGTTTTCTTCACTCCCCTTCCACACTTCAGGACCTGCTCAACTCGGCATGGCCAGACCACATCAGAAGGGCTGTTAAAATATAGTTTATTACCAGGTAGAAAACCTTCCTTTTAGACAGCCAGGCTTAAATATAGAGTCTAGATGGTATAAAATACTATTTACATTTCAAATACAGTTGTCAATCAAGCTATATCCAGTCTACTTCTGATGGCATTAGAGAAGGGAGACCTCCTCTCTATTCTCTGTTCTTCTTTTCTTCCTCCCCTATGATTCACTGGTTTTGTTATTTCTCTACACTTCCTTCTGGAGTATAGATCTTCCTCCTCCTCCTCTTTCAAAACCACTGGTTTTTCACTTTTAGATAACTAGCTGCATCCAGTTTCTCCCTTGATAGGACAAGGGCAGGGGGACATGCTATTAGTTTAGGCCCTGTAAGTCATAAACATTGGAGAAGGAAAGAAATGGTGTCCCTTTCCAGTCTCAGAGAAAACATTCATAAGACACATATTTTCCTACTAATATTTACCATTTCTTTAAACAATACAACATGCTTTCACTAGAAAACACTCAATATACTAGGAATAAAAGACAACTTCCTCAACCTGATATAGGGCATTAATGAAAGCACACTAATATCATGCTCATTGGTGAAAGACTAGAAGTTGACCCCCTAAAATCAGGAACAAGACAAGGACGCTCATTTTCACTACTTCTCTTCAACACAGTACTGAAAATTCTAGCCATAGAAATTAGGCAACATAAAGAAATAAAAGGCACCCAAGTTGCAAAGGAATAAAATTATCCTCATTCCCAGATGACATGATCTTATATATAGAAAATTCTAACAAATCCACCAAAAACCTATTAAGAGTTAATTAACAAGTTGAACAAAGATGCAGGATACAAGATCAACACTCAAAAACCACTTGTGGAGGATCACGGGAAGATGGCAGCATGAGTAGTTCAGTGGAAATCTCCTCCCCAAAACATGTATTTTTATGAAAATACAATAAATATAACTTTCTTAAAGAGACACCAGTGGACGCAGTACAACAGCCAGGATACATCTACATATGCGAGAACTCAACATCACACGAGGTGGGTAAAATACAAGCTGCAGCCAGGCGGTACCCAAATGCTCTCCCGCCCCAGAACTCAGCGGGAAGAAAGGAGTCAAAACGGGAGGGAGTGAAAGCCCAGGACTGCTAAACAACCAGCTCTAGAAATCTGCACCAGAGCGCAGACACAAGGTGCATGGGGTGGTGGATATTAGAGAAACGGAAAAGCAAAACCTGTGGGCAGGTCCCCACAACTGGTGCCCCTGAGACAAAAGAAAAGCGAGTGCTTTCTGCAAGTCTTAAAGAGACAGGGACTCCACAGCTGGACGAAGTCTTCCTGGCACACTTAGCCAGCAGCTGGGAATCCCGGGGAACTTTAGGCATCATAAACCCCGGGGTGGCAGCACAGCTCTGAAGCCCCTCATGGCACTAAACAGCCTGCCATTTGTTCCTCCAACTGGTGTGGACCCTGACACACCGGCCCAATAGTGGAAAAGACACAGCATGTGCCAGGGGCGGCAGCATCGGAGGGGACCAGAAGCGGATCGCATGTGCCAGCGGCACCAGAAGGAATTGGGAACAGCTCCTGCGAGGCCGCCACAGAGACCAAACAGCCATGGTGCAGCCTGCGCAAGCCTGCGGCAGTGGCACCAGTGGAGCACGGGAGAGGTCCACGCGCACCTGCAGTGGTGCCAGAGGGAGCAGCCATGCTCCCAGCAGCTGACCAGAATCCGAGCCTGACGCACGGCCACCTGGGCCAGAACCAAAGGCCGCTGCTGGCACACAGGGATGGAAGGATGGTACATTTGAAAATCCATCAACATCATCCACCACATCAACAAAAAGGACAAAAACCACATGACCATCTCCACAGATGCTGAAAAAGCATTTGACAAATTCAACATACACTCAGGATAAAAATTCTCAACAAAATGGGTATAGAGGAAGTACCCCAACATAATAAAGGCCATATATGACAAACCCACAGCCAACATCATACTTAACAGTGAGAAGCTGAAAGCTTTTCCTCTGAGATGGGGAATAAGACAGGGATGCCACTCTCCCCACTGTTATTCAACATAGTACTGGAGGTCCTAGCCACGGCAATCAGACAAAACAAAGAAATACAAGGAATCCAGGTTGGTAAAGAAGAAGTTAAACTGTCACTGTTTGCAGATGACATGATATTGTACATAAAAAACCCTAAAGGATCCACTCCAAAACTACCAGAACTAATACCTGAATTCAGCAAAGTTGCGGGATACAAAATTAATACACAGAAATCTTTTGCATTCCTATACACTAACAATGAACTAGCAGAAAGAGAAATCAGGAAAATAATTCCATTCACAATTGCATCAAAAAGAATAAAATACCTAGAAATAAACCTAACCAAGGAAGTGAAAGACCTATACTCTGAAAAGTACAAGACACTCATAAGACAAATTAAGGAAGATACCAATAGATGGAAACACATCCCATGCTCATGGATATGAAGAATTAATATTGTCAAAATGGCCATCCTGCCTAAAGCAATCTACAGATTACATGCAATCCCTATCAAAATAACAATGGCATTCTTCAACAAACTAGAACAAATAGTTCTAAAATTCATATGGAACCACAAAAGACTCCGAATAGCCAAAGCAATCCTGAGAAGGAAGAATAAATCCAGGGGGATTGTGCTCTCCGACTTCAACTCTACTACAAAGCCACAGTAATTAAGACAATTTGGTACTGGCACAAGAACAGACCCACAGACCAGTGGAACAGACTAGAGAGTCCAGATATAAATGCAAACATATATGGTCAATTAATATACGATAAATGATCCATGGATATACAGTGGTGAAATGACAGCCTCTTCAACAACTGGTGTTGGCAAAACTGGACAGCTACATGTAAGAGAATTAAACTGGATTACTGTCTAACTCCATACACAAAAGTAAACTCTAAATGAATCAAATACCTGAATATAAGTCATGAAACCATAAAACTCTTAAAAGACAACATAGGCAAAAATCGCCTGAATATAAACATGGGCAACATTTTCCTGAACGCATCTCCTCAGGCAAGGGAAACAAAAGCGAAAATGAACAAATGGGACTACATCAATCTAAAAAGCTTCTGTACAGCAAAAGACACCATGAGCAGAACAAAAAGGCATCCTACAGTATGGGAGAATATATTTGTAAATGACATATCCAACAAGGGCTTAAGATCCAAAATATATAAAGAACTTACATGCCTCAACACCCAAAAAGCAAATAACCTGATTAAAAAATGGTTGGAAGATATGAACAGACACTTCTCCAAAGAAGAAATTCAGATGGTCAACATGCATATGAAAAGATGCTCCACATCACTGATTATCAGGGAAATGCAAACTAAAACCACAATGAGATACCACCTCACACCAGTTCGGATGGCCAACATCCAAAAGACAAACAACAACAAATGCTGGCAAGGATGTGCAGAAAGCGGAACCCTCCATCACAGGTGGTGGGAATGTAAGCTAGTTCAAACATTGTGGAAAGCAATATGGAGGTTCCTCAAAAAAATAAAAATAGAAATACAATTGACTCAGTCATTCCACTCCTAGGAATTTATCTGAAGAAAACAAGTTCTCAGATTCAAAAAGACATATGCACCCCTATGTTTATTGCAGCACTATTTACAATAGCCAAGATATGGAAGCAACCTAAGTGCCAGTCAGTAGATGAATGGATAAAGAAAAAGTAGTACATATACACAATGCAAAACTATTGTTTTCCATAAGAAAGAAACAAATCCTACCATGTGCAACAACATGGATAGAGCTGGATCATATTATGCTCAGTGAAATAAGCCAGGCAGAGAAAGACAAGTACCAAATGATTTCCCTCATTTGTAGAGTGCAACCATGAAGCAAAACTGAAGGAACAAACAGCAGCAGACTCACAAACTCCAAGAAGGGACTAGGAGTTACCAAAGGGGAGGGGAGGGGAAGGGTGAGTGGGAGAAGGGAATTGAGGGGTATTATGTTTAGTACACATGGTGTGGGGGGGATCATGGGGAAGACAGTGTAGCCCAGAGAAGACAAATAGGGACTCTGTGGCATCCTACTACACTGATGGACAGTGACTGCAATGGGGTATGGGGGGGACTCGATAATATGGGTGAATGTAGTAACCACCTTGTTTTTCATGTGAAACCTTCATAAGAGTGTATATCATAAATACCTTAATAGAAAAAATTGTAATAAAAAAGAATTAAAAGAAAAAGCTTACTCTGAGTCCTCTACATAATAAAACAGCACTTTACCAAATGAGTTGCTGAACTCAGCCATTGACTATTGTCAGTGCTTTCTGAAGCTTTCTTTAGGATTGAGGAACAGAAAGGCAACTTCTTTTAAAAACCAAGGCCAGACTTATTTTGAAAAAGGAAATTTGAAGAAGAAAAAGTTAATCTATTTTTAAACTTTAAGAATCATCCATATTTTGTTCATTTCTTCTAACAGTTGATAATATGAGAGACAGAAAAACAAAATACTGACCAAGAGCACAACTAAGAGCATTACCTGCTAGCTTGACAGCTGGTAAGACAAAGAAATTCATCAGCCATATTTTCTTAGAGTGCAACTTGCAAATTGTCAGATCCTAAAATATGTCCTGACTTTTTCAGATAGTTGAAGTAATAAATATTTTCAGCAAGGACTCATGGTGAAACTGCTATATTATTGCCTCTCCATTGCAGGTCTTTGTACATGTAATACAATAATATCTCACCTCTTTGGAACTGAGTTCTGCAGCAAACCAAATTATCCATTACAGGACTGAGAACCAGGGAATAAAAAATGAATTGCTTCACTCAGTGAAAATAATCCATTACTACAATCATATATTTTACTCAAAGGACAACTCTCCAGTCCTCTATTCATAGCTCATGTCTATACAATTATAACAACTTTGGTTATATGCATTACCAGTTAGAGTCCACATATTAAAATGAAGGTAGAGATATTCATCCAAGAAGTCACACTCTATAAGAAGTGACAGATGACAGCACAGGAGGAGACAGAATATAGAAGTGGCAGATTTAACCACCATTACTCTCCACCAAAAAAAAAAAAGAATGCTCTCATTTTAAGCTACTTATTACTGGAGCAAACATGGATGCAGAGTTAATGAAGTCCAGAGTGTATTACTACATTCCAGCATAAAGCTTGATTCTAACAATAATGATTCCGAGTCATTAATAAAAGGTAGACTAAATAAAAGGGTATATATATTGTCTTTAAGACATGGAAAAAGTGGGTCACATATTATTAAAAGATATGCTGAAAACATTTTTTCAAATATTTTTGAAAGAATATGTCCAACATGCAAGGTAAATTCAAGTACCCCAAACAGCTCATTTTCAGAAAATTTTTAAATGGCTCAGATTTTACTGCAATTGTACCTAAGACTACTGGCAACCCAAGACTTCTGGATGAGGCTTTGAATTAAAGTAAAATATCATCTCATATCTATCCATGCATCCAAATATATCTCTGGAAGTCATGTTCTATATCAGAGGTTTTCAAATGAGACTTCCAATGGTCTCTTCAGAAATAGGATGGTAGGAGTCCACTTCCCTGTTTTCTATTTTATTTATTGGTCTTGCAAGTAAGAATTTATTTGAAGGAAAAGGCCTATTGTATTTTCAAATTTCTACTGAGGTACAAATAACAAATATAAACTGCATATTTTTAATTATACAGTTTGATAACACTGATACCTATACACTCATGAAACCAATGACATAAGCAAAAGAGTGAGCATATCCATCACGGCTAACACTTAACATAGTACTAATAAGGCCACTCCCCTCAGCCAGTCACTGACTTTCCTTCTGTCACTACAGATTAGCTTGCAATTCTTTAGAATTTTATATAAGTGGAATCATAAACTACATGCTCTTAATTTACTGACTTCTTGCATTTCTCAAAATTATTTTGATGTTATTTCATATTATGGTATAAATAGTATATTAGAATATATAATATGTATGTGTAGAAAGTACATATACACAAATATGCAAAATTACATAAAGAGAGAGAATATATATTCAAATTATGATATCAATAATTCATTTTGTTGATGAGTGGTATTCCATTTTGTGACTATACCACAATTTGTTTATCCATTCACCTTTTGCATGACATTTGAGTTGATTTTACTTGAAGGTATTATAAATAAAGTTCCTATGAACATTTGCATACAAGTCTGTATGTAGACATATTCTCTCTTTCGTCTTGTATGTGCCTAGGAGTGGAATGGTGGGATCATGATAGATGTATACTTGACTTTTTAAGAAACTGCCAAATTGTTTCCCAAAGTGGATGTACTATTTTACATTCCCACCAACTGGAAGTCCCAGTTGATCCACATCTTCACCAATATTTGGCATGGTCAGATGTTTTAATTTTAGCCATTCTAATAAATATGTAATGGTATCATATTATGATTTTGATTTGCATTTCCCTAGTGACCAGTGATGTTAAGCATATTTTCTATGTGTTTACTAGCCAACTGTACATATTCTTTAGCAAAGTATCTGTTAAAACATTTGGCCAGATCTTAATGGGATGTTTCTTTTCTTAAGATGCTGAGTTGTTTTTAAAATCTTAAAGAAAGACCTTTATCAGATGTAACCTGAGCAAAGATTTCCTCCCATCTGTGCCTAGGCTTTTCAGTCTCTTACACTGTCTTTTGAAGAGAAGATTACATTTTGATGAAGTACATTTTGTTAATTTTATTTTGCATTGATCATGCCTTGGGTGCCATAACTAAAAACTGCTGCCTACCCCAGAGTCAGAAATATTTTTCCTATATTTTCTTTTAGAATTTTTAGACTTTTAGGTTATATAGTTGGGACTGTGATCTATTTTGAAATAGTTTTTGTATATGGTATGAGATATGCATTGAACTTCTCTCTTTTGCATCTGGATATCCAATCATTCCAGAACCATTTGTTAAAAAAAATCTATCCTTTGTCCACTGCATTACCTTTGCCCCACCTCAAATCCCCTCACCTGGTATGCCTGGATACTCTCTCAGCACAGTAAGTTGAAGCAATCATAAGGCTGCCTTCATTTGTTTCCCATATCTCTGCAGATATTGCCATTTATTACATGATGCCCATTGTCTCAAAAACTGTTACTTTGGGAGCCAAGATGGTGGCGTGAGTAGGACAGTGGGAATCTCCTCCCAAAAACATATATATTTTTGAAAATACAACAAATACAACTAATCCTAAAAGAGAGACCAGAAGACACAGGACAACAGCCAGACTACATCCACACATGCGAGAGCCCAGCGCCTGGTGAAAGGGGTAAGATACAAGCCCCAGCCCGGCAGGAACCGAGCGCCCCACACCCCAGCTCCCAGTGGGAGGAGAGGAGTCAGAGCAGGAGGGAGAGGGAGTCCAGGACTACTAAACACCCAGCCCCAGCCATCCGCACCAGAGCACAGACACAGTGCATGCATGGAGGGCTGGAAACTAGGGAAACAGGACAAGATCTCTGAGTGGGTCCCAAAGCCGATGCCCCTGTGACAAAGCAAAGCGAGTGCTTTTTGAAAGTCTTTAAGGGACAGGGACGCCACAGCTGGACAGAAACATCCCAGGACAGAGTTCAGCAGCTGGAAATTCCAGGGAACTCTGGGTGCACTAACCCTCTGGGCAAAAGCTCTGAGACCTCTCACGGAGGTAAACAGCCAAACAGCCCCCCATCCATTACCCGTCTGGGGCCCTGCCATAGCAGAGAAGCAGCCGGAGGCTGGCCATGCCTCAGCAAGGGAGCTTCCTCCATACTACCCGGGCAAGATACAAAGACAAAGTCTACACACAATTGCCAAACACAAGCCACTAGGGGGTCACAGTTGTCCCAGTAAAGAATGGCCAGGAGCCAAGTGGAAAGCTGATAGACGCATCAATAGCAGTCCAGTGCACCTATCAACATGAAAAGGCAAAAAAATTTGATCCAGACAAGACTAACCCAGACAGCTTCAGCATCTGCTACATCTTCCCCTGAGAAGGAACCTGGGGAGATAGATTTAACCAGTCTTCCTGAAGGAGAATTCAAAACAAAACTCATAACCTTGCTGATGGACTTGCAGAGAAATATGCAAGAACTAAGGAAGGAGAATACAGAAATAAAATAAGATCTGGAAGGACTTCAAAACAGAATGGATGAGATGCAAGAGACCATTAATGGACTAGAAAACAGAGAACAGGAATGCAAAGAAGCTGATGCAGAGAGAGATAAAAGGATCTACAGGAATGAAAGAATTCTAGAGTGACCAATCGAAATGGAACAATACCCGCATTATAGGCATACCAGAAGAAGAAGAGAAACAAAATGGGATAGAAAGTGTCTTTGAAGAAATAATTGCTGAAAACTTACCCAAACTAGGGGAGGAAATGGCCTCTCAGACCACAGAGGTACACAGAACTCCCATGACAAAGGATCCAAGGAGGGCAACACCAAGACACATAATAATTAAAATGGCAAAGATCAAAGACAAGGACAAAGTATTAAAGGCAGCCAGAGAGGGAAAAAAAGGTCACCTACAAAGGAAAACCCATCAGGCTATCATCAGACTTCTCAACAGAAACCCTACAGGCCAGAAGAGAATGGCATGATATACTTAATGCAATGAAACACAAGGGCGTCAAACCAAGACTACTGTATCCAGGATGAATATCATTGAAATATGAAGGAGGGATTAAACAATTCCCAGACAAGCAAAAGTTGAGGGAATTTGGCTCCCACAAACCACCTCTACAGGGCATCTTACAGGGACTGCTCTAGATGGAAGCACTCCTAAAAAAGAGCACAGAACAAAACACCCAACATATGAAGAAGGGAGGAGGAGGAATAAGAAGGGAGAGAAATAAAGAATCATCAGACCGTGATTGGAATAGCTCAACAAGTGAGTTAAGTTAGACAGTAAGATAGTAAAGAAGTTAAACCTGAACCTTTGGTAACCATAAACTTAAAGCCTGCAATGGCAATAAGTGCATATCTTTCAATAATCACTCTAAATGTAAATGGACTGAATGCACCAATAAAAAGACACAGAGTAATAGAATGGATAAAAAAGCAAGATCCATCCATATGTTGCTTACAAGAGACTCACCTCAAACCCAAAGACATGAACAGACTTAAAGTCAAGGGATAGAAAAAGATATTTCAAGCAAACAACAGAGAGAAAGAAGCAGGTGTTGCAATACTCGTATCAGACAAAACAGAATTCAAAATAAATAAAGTAACGAAAGATAAAGAACGACATTACATAATGATAAAGGGCTCAGTCCAACAAGAGGATATAACCATTATAAATATATATGCACCCAATACAGGAGCACTAACATATGTGAAACAAATACTAACAGAATTAAAGGAGGAAATAGAATGCAATGCATTCATTCTGGGAGACTTCAACACACCACTCACTCCAAAGGACAGATCCACCAGACAGAAAATAAGTAAGGACACAGAGGCACTGGACAACACACTAGAACAGATGGACCTAATAGAAATCTACAGAGCTCTACATCCAAAAGCAACAGTATATCCATTCTTCTCAAGTGCACATGGAACATTCTCCAGAATAGACCACATTCTAGGCTACAAAAAAAAGCCTCAGTAAATTGCAAAAGATTGAAATCCTACCAACCAACTTTTCAGACCACAAAGGCATAAAACTAGAAATAAACTGTTCAAAGAAAGCAAAAAGGCTTACAAACACATGGAGGCTTAACAACATGCTCCAAAATAATCAATGGATCAATGACCAAATCAAAATGGAGATCCAGCAATATATGGAAACAAACAACAACAATACAAAGCCCCAACTACTGTGGGATACAGCAAAAGCAGTCTTAAGATGAAAGAATATAGCAATCCAGGCATATTTAAAGAAGGAAAAACCATCCTAAATGAATGGCCTAATGTCACAATTATCGAAATTGGAAAAAGAAGAACAAATGAGGCCTAAGGTCAGCAGAAGGAGGGACATAATAAAGATCAGAGAAGAAATAAATAAAATTGAGAAGAATAAAACACTAGCAAAAATCAATGAAAGCAAGAGCTGGTTCTTCGAGAAAATAAACGAAATAGATAAGCCTGTAGCCAGACTTATTAAGAGGAAAAGAGAGTCAACACAAATCAACAGAATCAGAAATGAGAAAGGAAAAATCACGATGGAGCCCACAGAAATACAAAGAATTATTAGAGAGTACTATGAAAACCTATATGCTAACAAGCTGGGAAACCTAGGAGAAATGGACAACTTCCTAGAAAAATACAACCTTCCAAGACTGACCCAAAAAGAAACAGAAAATCTAAACAGGCCGTTTAACAGCAATGAAATTGAAGCGGTAATCAAAAAACTACCAAAGAACAAACCCCCGGGCCAGATGGATTTACCTCGTAATCTTATCAAACATACAGAGAAGACATAACACCCATTCTCCTTAAAGTTTCCCAAAAAATAGAAGAGGAGGGAATACTCCCAAACTCATTCTATGAAGCCAACATCACCCTAAAACCAAAACCAGGCAAAGACCCCACCAAAAAAGAAAACTACAGACCAATATCTCTGATGAACGTAGATGCAAAAATACTCAACAAAATACTAGCAAACCGAATTAAAAAATACATCAAAGGGATCGTACACCATGACCAAGTGGGATTCATCCCAGGGATGCAAGGATGGCACAACATTCGAAAATCCATCAACATCATCCACCACATCAACAAAAAGAAAGACAAAAACCACATTATCATCTCCATAGATGCTGAAAATGCATTGGATAAAATTCAACATCCATTCATTATTAAAACTCTCAACAAAATGGGTATAGAGAGCAAGTACCTCAACATAATAAAGGCCATATATGATAAACCCACAGCCAACATCATACTGAACAGCGAGAAGCTGAATGCTTTTCCTCTAAGATCGGGAACAAGACAGGGATGCCCACTATCCCCACTGTTACTCAATATAGTACTGGAGGTCCTAACCAAGGCAATTAGACAAAACAAAGAAATACAAGGAATCCAGATTGGTAAAGAAGAAGTTAAACTGTCACTATTTGCAGATGACATGATATTGTACATAAAAAACCCTAAAGACTCCACTCCGAAACTACTAGAGCTAATATCAGAATTCAGCAAGTTGAAGGACACAAAATTACCACACAGAAATCTGTGGCTTTCCTATACATAAACAATAAACTAATAGAAAGGGAAATCAGGAAGACAATTCCATTCAAAATAGCATCAAAAAGAATAAAATACCTAGGAATAAACCTAACCAAGGAAGTGAAAGACCTATACCCTGAAAACCATAAGACACTCTTAAGAAAATTAAAGAGGTCACTAACAAATGGAAACTCATCAAATGCTCTTGGCTAGGAAGAATTAATATCGTTAAAACGGCCATCCTTCCCAAAGCAATATACAGGTTCGATGCAATCCCTATCAAATTACCAACAGCATTCTTCAATGAACTGGAACAAATAGTTCAAAAATTCATATGGAAACACCAAAGACCCCGAATAGCTAAAGCAATCCTGAGAAGGAAGAATAAAGTGGTGTGGGATCTCACTCCCTAACTTCAAGCTCTACTTCAAAGCCACAGTAATCAAGACAATGTGGTACTGGCACAAGAACAGAGCCACAGACCAATGGAACAGAATAGACTCCAAACATTAACCCAAACATATATGGTCAACTAATATTCGATAAAGGGGCCATGGACATACAATGGGGAAATGACAGTCTCTTCAACAGATAGTGCTGGCAAAACTGGACAGCTACATGTAAAAGAATGAAACTGGATCACTGTCTAACCCCATACACAAACGTAAATTTGAAATGGATCAAAGACTTGAATGTAAGTCATGAAACCATAAAACTCTAAGAAAAAAACATAGGCATAAACATGAGTGACCTCTTCTTGACCATATCTCCCCGGGCAAGGGAAACAAGTGCAAAAATGAACAAATGGGACTATATCAAGCTGAAAAGCTTCTGTATAGCAAAGGACACCATCAATAGAACAAAAAGGTATCCTACAGTATGGGAGAATATATTCGAAAATGACAGATCCTATAATGGGTTGACATCCAAAATATACAAAGAGCTCACACACCTCAACAAACAAAAAGCGAATAATCCAATTAAAAAATGGGCAGAGGAGCTGAACAGACATTTCTCCAAAGAAGAAATTCAGATGGCCAGCAGACACATGAAAAGATGCTCTACATGGCTTGTCATCAGAGAAATGCAAATTAAAACCATAATGAGATATCATCTCACACCAGTAAGGATGGCTACCATCCAAAAGACAAACAACAAGAAATGTTGGTGAGGTTGTGGAGAAAGGGGAACCCTCCTACACTGCTGGTGGGAATGTAAATTAGGTCAACCATTATGGAAAGCAGTATGGAGGTTCCTGAAAAAGCTCAAAATAGAAATACCACTTGACCCAGGAATTCCACTTCTAGGAATTAACCCTAAGAATGCAGCACTCCATTTTGAAAAAGACAGATGCACCCCTATGTTTATTGCTGCACTATTTACAATAGCCAAGACATGGAAGCAACCTAAATGTCCATCAGTAGATGATTGGACAAAGAAGATGTGGTACATATACACAATGGAATATTACACAGCCCTAAGAAAAAAACAAATCCTACCATTCGCAACAACATGGATTGAGCTAGAGGGTATTATGCTCAGTGAAATAAGCCAGGCGGAGAAAGACAAGTACCAAATGATCTCACTCATATGTGGAGTATAAGAACAAAAGAAAATTGAAGGAACAAAATAGCAGCAGAAGCACAGAACCCAAGAATGGACTAGTAGTTACCAAAGGGAAAGGGACTGGGGAGGACGGGTGAGAAGGGATGGATAAGGGCGGGAAGAAAAGAAAGGGGGCATTACGGTTAGCATGTATAGTGTTGAGGGGGGCACCGGGAGGGCTGTGCAACACAGAGATGACAAGTAGTGATTCTACAGCATCTTACTATGTTGAAGGACAGTGACTGTGAACTTGGTGACAAGTAGTGATTTTACAGCATCTTACTACGTTTATGGACAGTGACTGTGAACAGGGATGTGGGGGGGACTTGGTGAATGGGGGAGCCTAGTAAACATAATGTCCTTCATGTAATTGTAGATTAATGATACCAAAAAAAGAAAAACTGTTACTTCATTTATTTTGTGTTTGTTTTTAGTTTCTACATGAAGATAAACTGCGTCTTTGTTACTCCAATTAGCTAGAATTAGAAATTCTAATTCTTCATTAAACAATGTAAACTCCCAATACAGAAATACATTTATTAGAAAGTCTCAAATGAAAATGAGAATTTTACTTTTTAAAACAAATTAAGTATTGACTTTTACTCTTGATATGCCCTCTTTGTAAAAAAAAATTCCCTATTGAAATTCTTCCAGGATGCCTCATGAGCACTAATTCAGTCACTTGTAAACTCTCTGACCCTATATAAAGTGGCCTACCTTGTCTCTGACTACCATTCAGGTAGACCTGAATGTTGTCACAGGACAGTGTTCGGAATGTATTAAAAGGCACAAGAAAATTTTGTCTTATTAGGGAGTAAATGGGATGAATAGAAGTAGCCCTTTGGCCATATATATGGTTACCTAAAGGTTAGGTGATGTCCCCTTGGTATTCAGAATACATCAACATATGAAATATTTGGAGAGCTTACCAAATTGTGAATTCCTAGTACCAACTTCGGATCTATTGAATAATAATCTGGGAATTGGGCATGGGAGTGGGACGTGGCTAGGTATCTCCATTTTAAACAACCTCTGCAAATAATTCTTATGCATGCTAAAGTCTGAGGACCACCTGTTTTGTATTAGGCCCTGTCCTGAGCTCTCATATTTGACACATAAAGACTGAGACACAGTGTCACTCCTTAAAAGAAATTTAATGTATTGAGGGATGTATATATATATATATATATGTATGTGTGTGTGTTTGTGTGTATGAGTGCATGTATATACACATATATTTTTAATGTAATATATTGTGCAAGTATTAAAACAGAGATATGTACAAAGTGCTGAGTGAAGACTCTCTAGAGAAAGTCACATGTGAAGAGGGTCTTGAGAGATAAAAAGGAGTATTACCAGGTAGTAATGTGGTAATAAAGGCCATGGAGGGCTAATGAATGGATGAAAGCTTTTGCAAAGCCATGGCATTGCACACAGTGAAGACTAGTTGAAAGAATGAGGAGAAACTTGGTGAAACAGAAAATAGGACTGATTTTCTGAAATTAGAGCCACTGGGAGCTTGTTAAAAATTCATATTCCTCTGAGCCATTCCAAAACCACAGAAGCAGGCAGAATCGACGGAAGTACTTTAGGGGTCTCATTGACAAGAAATTCTCCTGCTGATGATTATATGCAGCAATGTTTCAGAACCACTCACTAGGTTATTTTGCCTTTATTTGCCCATTGATCTTTCTCTTTAGAATGACTGAATATAACGCAGTTATTTAAACATGCCCAATCAACCATGCTCACAAAAGCCATATCGTCAAAAATCACCTTTTATTCCCTCTCAAAATAACAGGGGGGAAAAATCCCACAGAAACACCACACCCAATCCATTGTAGTCTAGCTAATATTTATATTCATTTTGGCACAAAATTCTCTATTTTATATTTATCTTTACATTTGAAATAAACACTATCAAAATGCTAGTCAAAGGTCTTAGAATCGTCAGCACAGTTTTTACCAAATCTAGTTTAAGATAAGGATTACAGCACCTCATTCAAAATAGAACAACATACAAGGAAAAAAGCCCTTTCGAGAAAAGATAGCCTTACAATCAGGGTTGGCTGTACTCAACACCTATTCGACACAAAAGGTTCACTTCAACATATGTAACATCCATTTTTCTTTCCACCATGGAATTTGGGGCTTCTGAATGCAATTTTCAGGTTTATTTCCTTTAGTTAAATTTAATACAAATGTAGATTTATGTCCTTATATTTTCAGTAAATGTCTGATCATTTTATAGTGTATACACTTATGTGCCTTTCTTAATAAATTTGTTTTTCTTTACAGTACTTGGCAGTTCATTTCCTTTGATAGAAATATTCAATAAAATGCCAATCAATAGTTATATTCAATAATATGTGTATGTTTTCATTTCCTGGAAAAAGAACTCTACTCTTTACTGTATACCCCAAAGAACCTACATGCTTTATAGCCTTTTAATTCCCTAATAAACTTGCAAAGTCTGAGAAAATCAAGAGCACTGTACCATGCTGAAGACTACCTCTCACTAGTCTTCAGACGAAAGAGAGAAAATGTGACTCAAGACATCACTTTGAATGATGGGCTATGTTTATTTATTAATTATAGATAGTAAGAATCATTAACCAGTGATAATGGATAATCTGTGACTTAAAGATGGAAACATACTTAATGTAATTGTGATTAATTCTTGCTCATCATCAAGATGAGTTAAGTGTCTAAGAAACCTAGTAAAACAAAATTCTCATTGTTCATAATCAGCCTATGGCAATTAACTAATGCTTTATATTTGGCTTCTCCTGGAGTCCCCAGATTTATTTATATATCAAATGTGTATCAGGAGCCACCTTTTTTGCACAATGTATATAAAATTCTATTACTGCATTTGAGTACATGGTCTACTGAAAGATATCTCCTATTAAATTTATATATGTTGACATCTAAGTGCCACAACAGAAGTCTGTACCACATGCCATGAAAGCACAAACATATGATAAAGAAACCAATCATTTTCCTTTGAGTAGCCAGGTAAAGTTAATTGAAAAGGTGAAACTTAAGCAGGAAAAGGAAAATGGGAAAGAGGCATTCCAGGTAAAAAAAAAAAAAAAAATTAGCGCATGCAAAGGCCCCAGATATGTTTGGGGTTGACTAGTAGTTCAGTGTAGGGAAGGGGTAGAGATGCAACTACAGTATGACTGCAAGACACTTAGGATGGCAATGTGAAACCATGGAAGACGTTCAAACAAAGGCATGATACCTTCAAGGTAAAGACTGAATTGAAGGGAGAATGATTTCATGATAAAGCATTCAAATATAAAGTGTCTGCAGAATTTCAGAGAAAAAATTACTTGAAAGTTATTGCTTTCAGGTCATCATGCTCATTCATTTTTTCCTCGCAAGCCTATTTTCTTTGAGTAATCCTATCTACTTCTATGGGATCCATAGGAATCTGGGTCTCCAGTAGCCTCTTTTCTCCTAAACTCTAAATCCTTGTACCCAACTGTGCACTAAAGAACTCTCTGAAATCCTGCAGAACGCAATGAGTTAAGAATGTAATAAATGGAGGCAGCAAATGTAGATTCCTGTGAAGAGAAGAATACCAGTACCTGGCATGTTATAGGCATCCAAGAAATCTGTGTATGAGGATGAAAAGAAGGGAGGAAGGAAAAAGGATGCTTAAAAAGATAGTCTGATGGATTAATGAGAAAGTTTCCTTATTCTGAGGATCTTATCAAAACAGGAAGTGACCTTACCAATTAGCAGAAGAAAGTAATATTTTTGTTTAGCCAACAAGAATCTAAAAGAACATGTCTAAATGTGAAAATTATGAACATCCCACAACGTTCTCAGCAGAGCAGGTTTTCTGTGAATAAATGGTTAATCCATTTTTCATTCTAGACTCTAAGAACAAGGGTCACAGGGCCTTTGCATGCTGCTTCCTGTATCAGGAATGTCATTTACTCAGAGCAGTGTTTGCTAACCCTCCTAATAAAGCCATGTTCACCCCATGATATTATCTCTACTATGCTCCAAAATGCCTTTCCTTCATAACTCAGGCCTCAGTTTGTAATTACACATTTCTTTGTGGGATTGTTATATCATCTGCCTCCCCAGCTTGCCTACAGATTCTGTAAGAGTATGTGACAGGCCTATCTGTGCTCATCAAAGCATCCTCAGCGTCCAGCACAGTGCGTGGCAAACTGTTAAGCACTCGGCAAATGGAGGACCCAAAAGGTCGAAATGATGAAAGGACTACCGAAACTCAGAGCCTTGTGCTGGAAAAGTCTCCATGCTCTCTGTGGTCCTCTGCATTTGAGGCAAATGCAGATAAAGGCCAAACTGACATAACTTACCTCAGGCTTTTATGGCACGAGTATCATCCCTCAGGATCTGTAATTCTCAGCTATTTTTGACAGATTTCTTGATGAACAGCTAAAACTTTCACCTGGAATGTGGAAACTCCTTTTCAGTTAATAGCACTTTCCAATAGCTTCCCTAAGACAGGTTTAATGTTAATCCCCATTAAGTGGCCCCGCAGCACCTCTATCCCTGGAAGCAGCAGGGGTCTCATCTAAGGGTCAGGAGAAGGTTAAGATGAGAATTCTGAAGAAACGGAGATAGCAGAGAGCACAGAAACCATGTGTCTACATTCAAATTCTAGCTTCGTTTTTCTAGATTTGTGACCTTGACCAGTTACTGAACCTCTCTGAGACTCAGTTTCCTTATCTGTGAAATGTGGATATTAATATGGACACCAGTATTACCTATAGTCTGAAACTTAATTTAGTTAACATATGTAAAAGACTTAAGGCACTGTCTGTCACACAGAAAGTGCTCAATAAATATTGTTTATTTAATATATTATATATTTATATGTAAACATAAACCATGCTATATATTTTTAAATGAATTTGATTTTATATAAATCAGTTAGATTTTATATAAATAAAAATTTATGCAAATTTTATATGTAATAAACATATTTAAATATAAATATATACATTATTGCTATATTTTTATTGCTGCTGAATATATGTGACCAGCCTTGTTCCAAAATTCAATATTTAAGGTCCAGAGAACATATTGCACAAGCCATATCGCAAAGCAATCCATATTCCACTTTTACCTATTCAATGACTTCCCAATTAAAGGGAAATAGATTTACTCTGTAAGACTGTTTAATCTCTATTCCCATTCCAGTAAGCTACTGGGAAATAAAACAAAATAGTTTAACCTTTGTTCCCTCTTGCCTAGTAGTCCTCCAGTCCTCTTCCTCCCATTCACCTCCAGGGATATCCTCCAATCACCTCATCCATTTTTAAGGGAAGGATTCTGTTCCTATGTACCTCCTGCAAGCACTTACAAGAGAAACTGACACGTTTCAAGCAAATAAGCTTATAGGGGCCACCTACATAGGTTTGTTTAGCTTGCGACCAACTCATGTCATTTACTTACAAAAAAATATCTTCGGTCTTGCCCAGCTGTGTTTAAATCAGCTTAACTTCCAAGGGGGTTAAGTTTTCCGATGAAAAAGAAACATCATTCCTTCTGGATTATATTCAAAGAAATACCCGACTGCATGTCAGGCCATGCAGAACACCACTGTGACTGAGAGGTGGGCCTTAAGATACCTTTGCATATTGAAAAGCAGGGAACACAAGGCTAAGCCCTGGTGATTTTGTTGATCAAAGTTCTTAGAGACAGAATATCGGTTGCTTCTTGGCACTTGCAAGTTTTATTTATTCAGATAAGTAATGATAATATAGGATATGACATTCTGCATACCAAAAAAGGAGTATAAGCAAACTGGTCTGCCTTCATAACCCAGAGGAAACTGTAACCAAGGCTTCTAGAAGAGTTTTTTTTTTTTTATATTCCAATCCCAAAGCACAAACTTTGGAGTCCAAACCATGCTTTAAAATAGGAAGATTTACACTGTAGTTGTCTGAATTTCAGACATCAAAGGAGGCTTTTCTCAGGCAAAGAGACAAACATCACAGTCTGTGAACAATTAACAGCAATGAGTGTATGGTCTTAGTGTTCACTGGTCTGAGTCCCTGATGACCTGCTATGTGACCTTGGCAAGTAAGTTCACCTCACTGGTACAGATATTCAACCTTACAAATGTTTTGAGAGGATCAAATTAGATAAAATATGAAAGTGCTTTGAAAAAGTTTTAGTTCTTCTATCACAGCCTGATGTTATTACCATATAGATTGAAGTCAGGAAAATTTGCTTAGCTTCTGACCTGCATTTAGTACATGTTTTTAATTAATTTAATTTAATATTTTATTTCAAAAGTCATGCACATCAACTTCTATTCTGAGAAATATGAAAGATTAGACAGCTGGAAAAAAATCCATTAAGATCTCCAAGAAATGCTGGATAAAATATAATCATTATGCTATTAAATTCATAGCTGATCAAAATATAAAGTTAAAGATATTCCTGTTCAAGATCCCAAGAAAGAGAGCAAATTTTAGAGCCAGTGAGGAACGGAGAGAGAGGATGGGGGAAAAGAAGAGGGAGAAGCAGAGAAAGAACAGAGACAACAAGGGGGTACTGAGGGGAGAGGGAGGGAAAGAAAGGTGGAAATCAGAGAGAAAAGCTGATTTTGAAGATGCAGATGATCAGAAGAGATCTACTAATACCAAAAACAAACTGGCTTAAGAGCCAAATAGGGAAAGAACTTGGTATACACCGAAAGTGTATACAGGGTGCATAAAATGTTTGGTGGACTAGAAAAAATCCACCCACCAGCAAAGGGAGATGAAAATAATTTTCGTCTGTTCCAACTTAGCCTGTTGATGGAAAAATATCTCCCCTGGAATTCAAGACCACAAGCCCATCACACACAGGTCTATGGTTAAATTTATACTTTTTGCATGGTCCTCAAAATCCCAAGCTAAAGAATTAACCTGAAGTGGCCCTAAATTGGTAGTACCCTGATGTGCCTAGCAGAAGCAAATGCAAATTTCTGTGAAAGAATGAATCATGGAACTGTACCTTCATGAATTTCTACAGATAAAGCCCCATGCACACGACCACACAATCCCAAATTACAAGACACACAATCAAAGTAGCCACCACAGAGAGCAGGTAAAATCATCAATACAATTAGATCAAGGATATGAAATACTGAAATTAATGGATACAGAACAGAAAATACATGTTGATGAGAAATTTTTTTAGATAATCAAAACTTAAGGAAAATGACTACTTTTTAAAGAGCAGTTATATTTCAAAACCAAATAGAACATCTAGAAATGAAAAAAGTGAGCTACAATATTAAACCTTAAGAAATGGACTAAACCACAGAAAAGGCACTAATAAAGGGAAGCTCTTTGAACTGTTAGATAGATCTAAAAAAGTTACCCCAAAATGAAGTCTAGAAAGACACAGCGATGGAAAATATTAAATTAGAAGTTCAGAAACACATAAACAGAATGAGAAGGTCCAATGGGTATATGATAGGAGTCTCAGAAAAGAATGGGGAGAGAGAGCAGTCAGAGGTAATGACTGCTCCCTTTAGGGTGAGGAAACACAATGAATCACAAGCAAGATAAATGAAAAGAAGTCCACATCTAACATGTCATAGTGAAACTGCAGAACACCAAAACAAAACGATGTTAAAAGCAGCCTGGGTAGACAAAATACCTTGAAGGAATGACTAATAAACTGACAGATTTCCATTGTAGTAACAGAATACATGACAGTGTAACAATAACTTCAAAATCCTGACAGAATATAACTCTTAATTTATAACCTAACATTCAGATCAGCTCTCTTTCAAAATTCTCTTTTCTGGAAAACAAAAATGGAGAGAATTTACATAAAACAGACCTTCACTGAAAGGAATTTTAAAGGATGAACTTCAGGAATAAGTAAAAGGAAGCCTTTCAGAATGAAGGCTTAAGACACATAAAGGAATATGAGAAAAAAATAACGGGATGTGCATAAATATAAACAAATGTTAATTGAATAAAAAACAATTGTGTTATTAGAGGAGTAAAGAGAAAATATAACACTAAAATACAGGACAGTAGTAACATGTAAGGTGGAGTCAGAATGGTCCGAGTAAAATATCCTAAATCCTTAGATTGTTCAAGAAAACCTAGAAAGAGTAACTAACTTCAGATTCCACTAAGTATGTATTAAAACTTTTTAATGGTAATCACTTAAAAATGGGAATAGAGTACATTTCCTTCCAAATTGTTAGCAGTGTGACAAAAAGGTATAAATGAAAAGATAAATTTCTGGCCATCTGGTCAGGAGTCTGGAAGGAAAAGGACCAGAAAATCATAAACTAAAAGGGCTGGAGTAGAGGCATATGAACATGTGGGTGTGTATATTAAATGTAAAGCTTTTTGGTATTTATTACACAGTAATGCCTCGCAGAGTGCAGCCACCATGGAAGATGCACTGAACAAACAAATACACAAAATAACTCACCCAGTTGTCATTAGCCTTTGCCATCAACCACCCCGGAAATGGCACAATGGGCACATGAGCAGAGTATCCAAGATGTCAAAGATGGAGGCTCCATATGGGTTTAACAGCATGGACTTCCACTTTACAAGGCTAGTTCAGCTAGTGCCACCTCTGAATCTCTAATCTATCAGGAAGAGAGACCAATGTCAAGCTCCCATCCACCTGAGAAAAGTCAGTGGTTTGTCCTCACAGGGATATCTATTTATTCCAGGTATGGGTTTGCCTTTCCTGTGTGAAGAGCCTCAGCCAACACTACCATCCAGGATCTTAAGTAAGGCTCAACCCACGGGCATGGAATCCTATACAACACAGCAGCCAACATCCCATCAAGGCACCCACTTTAAAACAAAGGAGGTGCAGAAATGGCCACAGTTGATATCCACAGTTGGTTATCACATACTGTACCATGCAGAAACAACTGGTTTCACAGAGCACTGGAGTAGCCTTATGAGGGCACAGCTAAAGCAAAAACTCAGATGCAATGCCCTACAGAGAAGGAGTGCCATCCTTCAAGAAGTAGCAAATGCATTAAATTAGAGACCTCTACATGGCATTGTGTCCCCAAGAGGAAGACTACATGATTCCAGGAACGGGGGAGGTCAAAGCAGGAATGGTCTTCTTACCATCACTTTCGATGAGGAGGACTTTCCATCTTCACAATTCTATGTTCTGCAGGGTTCGAGGTCATGGTCCCCAAAGAGGATGGACTCTTATCAGCAAACACTTCAAAAAAATTTTTTCAAACAGCCATATTGAAGTATCATTGATACGCAATAAATGTCATGTTTACAGTGTACAGTTTACTGAACTTTAAAATATCTGTTAGCATGAAACCATTACTCCAATGAAGCTAATGAACACATCTCCCTCCCTCAACTCTCTTGTACCTCTTTGTAATCCCTCTCTCCTGCGCCACCTAACACTCTCCCCAATGCAACCAGTGATCCATGTTTTGTAACTATACATTTGTTTTCCTTTTCTATAATTTTATGTAAATAGAAGCATTCAGTATGAGCTCTTCTTTGACTTTATTCATTCAGCATAGAGATTTATCCACATTGTTGCATGTATCAGTGGTCAATGCACCAGTTTATTCATTCATTCACTTGTTGATGAACATTTGAGTTGTTTTCAGGTTCTGAAAGTTACAAAGCAAACTTCTATGAATATTCATTTGCACGTAATTGCAGGGGCATATTCTTTCATTTCTCTTGTGTAAATACTGGGTACAATGGTTGGA
Organism: Manis javanica; assembly: GCF_040802235.1. Lineage (NCBI taxonomy): Eukaryota > Metazoa > Chordata > Mammalia > Pholidota > Manidae > Manis > Manis javanica. The sequence continues at coordinate 103,639,824 of NC_133174.1, read as the reverse complement.
TCATAATAGATGTGCATTTAACTTTTAAGAGAGTGGCAAACTGTTTTCTCAAGTGGCTGTTCAATTTTACATTCTCCTCAGCAGTGTACAGAGTTCCAGCTCCTCCACCCCCTTGGCAACACTTGTTATGGTGAGTCTTTTGGCCATTCTAACAGGTACGTAGGGGCGTCTCACTGTGGTTTTCATACACATTTCCTTAATGAATAATTATGGTGAATATTTTTGATGAGCTTATTTGCTTTCTGTATACCTTCTTTGGTGAAGTATTTTTTCAAGTCTTCCCCCCTTTTAATTATTAAGTTGTTTGTTCTCTTTATTGTTAAATTTTAAGAATTCTTTATATATTCTGGATAAAAGTTCCTTGTCACATATATGATTTGCAAATATTTTCCAGTCTCTGGCTTATCTTTTCATTCTCTTAACAGTGTCTTATGAAGACTTATGGAGAAATTTCTAATTTGGTAAGTGCAAATTACATTTTTTCCTTTTATGGGTTCTGCTTTTGATGGATCTAATACAGAAACCAATAAATTTTTTCCTTAACAGACTAGACAGTAAATGTATTAGGCTTTTCTGACCATATGGTCTTTCCAACTCTGCCTTTGTAACATAAAGCAGCCACAGACAATACGTAATGAATAGGTATGGATATGTTCCAATAAATCTTTATTTACAGAAATAGATGGTGGGCTGGATGTGGCCTAAACACTGGTTTACCTGTCCTTAATCTAAGCGATCTTTACATTTAGGTCTACGAACCATTTTGAGTAAATTTTTAAACGTGTTATGAGTATAGATTGACATTTATTTTTGCATATGGATATCCAGTTTTTCCAAACCTATTTGTTGAGAAGACTCCTTTTCCCACTGACCGAATTGTCATTGCACCACTTTTGAAAATCACTTTTACATATATATTCATGAGTCTATTTCTGTACTCTTTATTTTGTTCTGTTGATCTATTTGTGTATCTTCACACCAGTATACCACACTGCTTTGATTATAGTATTGTAATAAGCCTTGAAAACAAGTAGTATTAGTTTTCCAGCATTTGTTCTTCTTTACAAAAGTTGCTTGCCATACTCTAATATCCAATAATTGTTTGGATACTTTGCATTGCTGTATGAGTTTTATAATCAGTCTGTCAATTTCTATAGATTTGGGGATTTTGATAAGCATTTAGTTGACTATAAATCAATTTTTGGAAAACTGATATTTTAACAATTTTGAGTCTTACCCATGAACTCTGGCCACCAAGAAATGTGCTGTCTAAATCTTTTGCTTCATGTTGCTGAGTTGGCCAATAGCCTCAGTTGTGGTTCATCTGGATCCACCACCACATTTGTGTAAAGGCCACACTCTTCCCAGGATGCTCCTAGCCCACATTTGAGCATGATAGGGAAACATGCAGGTCTATTCCTGCAGAACACGGATATTCTTTAATGGGCAGCTTTGGGTCAGGAATGCCCACTGATGGTTAAAACTTTCCTAGAACAGCAGTGCAGTCTGAGACTTCCTATGCAGACCTTTCTTTGCATTCTCCTATAGGGGTCAGACTTGTACCATCGTCTGAAGATGCTCCCGCCTTCAAATTCCTTCCCTTTGTCTTTCATAGGCATTTCCCCCAATAAATCTCTCACATGTCTAATCCTGTTTTGGCATCTGCTTCTCTGAGAAATCAGAACTAACACATGCAATGAAAACTTGTGGTTTACACTACAGCTTAGTCAGAGCTGGACAGTGTTTTAGAGTGAGGAGAGGAATTAAGCCACAGAATCAGTTTAGTAGTAGGAAAGACTGAATCACACATCCTTCAGCTCATACGGTATGAATGTGATAGCTTGTTGTATGACGAAGTTACATTTCAGAATAGTGCCCAGCATCCATTTCCTTCCTTCTCTTCCTGATACAATTCATGGTTTCTAAGAAACTCACAAATCTAACAACTGTACATTTGGCTGAGAAAATTTTTGCATTATTAAACAATTGATATTACTCCTAAAGGTGTATATACATCTGTCTAACACGACATGGGTAAAATATATAATACCAATTCTTTTCTTTGTTACTAATGCGTGTCAAGCTAAAAATGTATCAGTAATCTCATTTTATAAAATATTTAATAAGGTTTACCTACATTTTTTAAATTAAATAAAACATTTAAACTTTGTTATTTTGATTTAAAAGTGACATTAACTTTGATTTTGATTCTATTTTATTTTATAAGAAAAACAACTTTAGAACATGAAAAATAATTTTATTTTTAATTTATTTTATTTTTTATATAAAACATACCTGATTTTCTAAATTTTGAACACATTTTCATTTTAATCCTTCAAATCAGAACTGCAAATAAAACTCATATATGTGAAAACCTCCATTATAGCAACCTAATAGTGACCTTTTGCAATGAAAGCAAGAAAAATAGATTTAATGGAACAAACATATACTAACTTATGAATTATGTGTTAATTTTATTACTCATCCAAATACCACTAGATGTAAACAGAAAGCCAGATATGTAAAATAATCATTTAATTCAGTAACTGTGGCTTTTTACTAACTTTCAGCATATGAAAACCCTAATCAGACAGACATGCTTTAATTTTATCAATATGAAGGTATAGTCATCAAGATAGGAGATAGAATGTCATTTTATTTAACCTTGTGTCACTTTCTATGCAACTTTTCCATATGTATAAGTATGACGTGCTTATTCTGCACCCTGAAAATCTGGGAGAACAAGCCTGACTTCAGGCGTGAGTGTGAGTGTGGAAGGATGGAGCAGAGGTCTTGTCAGTAGCTTCTAGAGCTGAGGCCTCCTCTTTAGTCCTTGATGGAGGTGAGGGAGAGATGAAAGTTAACCAGGAGCAAAGAGAGCTCAGGGGCTCCCTCTTCACTCGTACCCGTGATGGTTTGAGGGCAGGAGAAAGGTACACCTCATAGATATGCAGCTCTAAAAAGGCAGTGGTCCTAGGTTTTATCATCTTTCCATGATCAGGAGAGTTCCACGCCAGCTCCTCATTTCATGCTGTGAATTTAGCTCTGCTCCTCCACATATGCAATGCATTTGGCTTCTTTATTCCACCTAAGTCAGATTTTCAGACCTTTGGCTGTATCTACAACTAGAACTCAGCTATGCCTGTGGTTTCACCTCTAAGTATGTCTCTATTCTATTACTGGTCCACAGGGTAGTTTCTCTTTTTGAGCATGACCATGGCTTTCTAATTTTATTTTTATGTGTCTCAAGTAGGAGGCAGGGAAGATTAAGGCATAAACTCACTTCCCTTTTTTTCCTACAGTAAGTTTACTAGCGAAGACAGATTTTTGCACATTTATTTATGTTCATATTTCTTCATTAGTAAATTTTCGGTTCATAGCCTTTGCCCACTTTTTATTGGGATGCTACTAAGTGTGTATTTTTTTAACTGTCAATCTGCAAAATTTCTTTACGTATCAAATGCATTGGTCCCTTGTCTGCCAAATATTTGCAAAAAATTTACCTGATTGTCAATTGCCATTAAATTTTGTTTATCATTCCTGTAGATGGACAAATATTTCAATTGTATGTATTTATTTTTAAATTGTAAATAGTTAAATTACAACTTTTTTCCGCAATTCTTATCTCAATTTATATCATATAAATTCAATGTATTTTTTTGCTTCTACTATGGCCATGTGGCTTCTTGTCAATATTAAGAATCATTTGAAAGATTTTTGGTATCTGCATTCCTCTTAAATAATGGCAATAAACTAAAGCTATCAGTTTCTACCTACAGTGCATGTTCAAAGGCTCTATAATGTAGCTGCCTTATTCTGATTATCCACTTTATGACTAACTGAATCTACATGCACAGAGATATTTTGCATAACAGCTAGAGAATTAAAATATTAAACTCCCGCTGTTGATTGCTGATTATTTTCTTTCTTTCTAACAGACTTGAAGTTGTCAGAATGCAATGGCGATTTCAAATACATTACAAATAGAAATCATATTACTGTGAATTCAATTTACACACTTCTTTATTGGAGAAAGACACTAATCATAACTTAACAAAGAAAACATTGTAGCCTGAATCATTCACATTTAATCCTTCTTAATGCAAAGAATGTGGAAATGCTCCTGAAGTTCCAAAACAGTGATCTCCCCATGTGAGAGTTAGCAAATACCTGTTAGCTTGCTTCCATGTAGATTGTACACTGAAAATAAACCATGCTATGTAGCTAAATCCAAAGGTTCACTGTCAAATTGTTTAACTCTCAGCTGCATTATCCTGTTTATCTCTTAAGATTTTACTTCTCTGTTTCTGTACCAGGTCTCCCTTCTTTTTCATGGAATATAATTGAAAACCACTGGATTTAGAATAAAAAATCAAGCATTAGAATCCAAATTATCGATTTTCAGCTGTGTGACCTTGGTCTAATCACATACTCCTTCTGAGCATTAGTATCATCACAAAGTTGATATAATCATTACACGACATCACATAAGTAAGAACACCAGTCCTAGCATGCTGTGGACTAATCAGTAAATGGTGGTGAATCCAAATCTGAATTTGCCCACTGGGTTTTGGAAGGCACCATGGTTCAGTCCTAAGCTCTATTCTTTTCCCTCTATCCACTTCCATGTAATATCTCTTCAAAGTCTAACTGGCACCCATCAGATACCTTCCCTCATTGCCCCCAGCACAGTGGCCCACTTTTACTAGGGGCCTGATTTATTACAAAATCACCTGTATTTATTGATATTCTGTTTTTAAAATGTTTCCCATTGTGTCAGTTCAACTGTACCAAGTAGATGATCAACTTTTGGAGGTCAGAAGCCATGTCTTCAGTTTTTGCAGGAGTTATAAACATAATACAATTAATGAGGCACTCCATAGCATGCAACATTTTACATATCCCTTCTCAAATAAATGCTGCAGCATTCTACTTGCAAATTTGACTTAACCATGACAGCCTCATCAATCAAAGGCAATAAAATCATTCTGCTTTTTCACTAATTTAAACAACGTAAAGTATACTTTTCATGCCATGACTACACGAAGCAAGGGCAAGGTAGATGATAAAGAAGGATAGGAGACAGCAAGTAAACTGGCTTAGTGAGGGCTTGCTGATGAGCAGTTGGATATAAAAGGAGTCAAATAATTGCAGAAGGAAATTATGTGTGGGGAAGTTGAGAGAGGCCTTACTTTTACAGTTCTAATACATAAGTGACAACACTTCATGCTCATTTACTAGTCTATCAGTATTTTCCTTCATGAAAACTCATATTTTGACCTCTTTGCACCATATAGGTAGAGCTTCACCTTGTTGCTTCACTGCTGGCTACTTGAGCAGCTGTTAATAAGCAGGGACCACAGCTTCTTTAGCAGATCAGGGAAATGAGTAAGAAGAAATGGCGGAAGTGAGAGGGGTGAGATATAAGGAATATGTAATCTGGGGGAAAGGATTCCAGGTAAAGTCAAGGAGAGAAGACTGGAAAGCGAGAGAGAGAGTATTATGTAATGACGGTAATTGAAAAAGTTAAGGGTATAGAGAATTTAAAGATCTCTAGTACTGCATTAAGAAGTTAATTGTTTTTCAAAGCTGCCCTCGGTGCTTGCGGGGGCCTTATAGCCAGGGCCTGATCACAGCCTCTTGTATGGAGATAGGTAAAACCACAGGAGAATGTCCAGGAGACAGGTGAGGGGAGACTGAGATGTTTCTTCTCTAACAGGCTTGCCCTTTTCCCTTCCATGTCTCTCCACAACTCTGCATTTTTCTACCACTCTGCTGACCTGTTGTGAAAACACTCTTAAAACTGCTGTTAAAAAACAAGATTCAGCTGAATAAATTTAAAAGACCTTATTGGATCTGTTCAGTGATTCATGAATTAGGCAGCATCCAATCTAACAGAAAGAAAGGAACTCTGTACAAAATGAAAACCTTTTTTATGGGAAGAAGGGAGCAAGAACAAAGAAGTTTTACTAGGCAAAAAAGTGGGTTGGTTATTGCAAGGTTACTTTCCTTCAGGGAATGGCAGGAGTCCATCAGGCAGATAACCTAACTAGAGTTGATCAGGAGATTATTGATTGACTGGGTTAAGGTTTCATTTATGGGAGAGTTGAAACTATAATTAAGTCTGCATTTAGTGATTTTAGGGCTTAGCGTAAGTGACTCTATTTTGGTCCTGCTGTCTTGTTTACAACACTGCATAGGTTAGCAAGGCAAATGTGTTATATTCTGCCTCTTGCCTATGGCCAAATGAGAGTACTAAGTATTTCATGGAGTGAGCTGTATTGAGCACAAACTCTATGAACTCACATCTAACTTCTATCCAATCGAAACCCAACCAGTTTGTCCAGGACAAGGGTGGTGAGGCTAGAAGTGGGACTCCATCCACTGTGAATGTAAAAGTCAAACCTAATCAGTGAAGAGAGATTGGCTTATCCTAAAAAAATACCTCAATATGCTCTGCATAAAGTACATTTACAATGGTCAAAGAAATAAATGTAAACAAGAAGAAAACTATAAGAGGTTATGTAAATATTCACCTCCCAAAAAAAGATTTCCTGAATGTGCTAGATAGAGGACTATTTCAAAGAATATCATACTCAAAGCTAGTACCATAGTTATGAATTATAGTTAGATTTTTTATCTTTGCCTCCCAAGAAGCAACCTCATTAGCTGATAGTAAAAAATTTAGTATCTAAAGTATAACTGAGTGTATACATCAAAGAAACTGTTAATGACTTCATGAAGTGCTCTGTTCCTTAAGCAGAAATGTGAGTCCACATCAACCGGTCAGATTTCACAGATCAACTATAAGTAATCCAATAAGTTGAAATAATGTTATAAGATAGGAGTACCTGATATATTATGACCTCGACAGGGATTATTTATTATTATGATATGGTCTAAAAAATACTCCAAAGGGAGAAAAGTGAAAGGCAATCCATTTGCTCATACATAATTTATGCAAAATGTCAAACCAAATGAGCCTAAATAATTGAGAGTACTTACAATTGCAAAGAGTTCTAAGAGTAAAGAACACTAGGGAACTCTGAATGGAGAAACAAAAACTTTGGCAAAAACGCTAGTAAGTACAAGAGTTAATAACAGTTGACAGTTATTGAGTGCTTAACTTGTTTCAGGCACTTTTTGAAGCAGTATATATACAACATCTCTTTTCATCATCAAAACAATCTTATGTGGTAGATACTCTTGGTAGTTTTATTATATAGATGGGGAAATTCAAACACAGAGAGAGACTAAGTAACTTGTTCAAGGTCATTCAGTAAGTGACAAAGTCAAACACTGACAGTCTGCCTCCACATTTGACAAGTAGTCAAATGCTGAGCTGTGGGAGAGCAATTAGGAGGCCCAAGTCAAACTGGAAGGTAATGAGTGCTTAAAATGATGATAGATGTCACAGACATTTAAAGGATTTATAATAGATTTTGCAGAAGAAGCCTCAGAAGAATGTGATAACTGACTATCTATGAAAGATTAGAAAGAGTTTAAGTGACTGAGATTTTAAGTCTGAGTGATTTGGTGGTGATACTAACTAACCTAACAAAAAGGAACTGCAGCTGGTTTATGAGGAAAGATGAGTTTGGTTTTATATGCATAAAATTGAGATATCTTGAGGATATATTGTGTATATATAAATGCCAAGAAAGCCAATGAAAATACA